>NW_026652284.1:83174087-83774087 GCF_009828535.3 Hylobates moloch
TGTATAATCTTATACATAATCATATATATAATCTTATATATAATCATATATATATAATCTTATATATAATCATATATATATAATCTTATATATATAATTATATATAATCATATGTGTGTGTGTGTATGTATATATATATATATAAAAAAGAGATGGGGTCTTGATGTGTTGCCCAGGCTGGTCTCAAACCCCTGGCCTCAAGCAATCACCCCACCTCGCTCTCCCAAAGTGCTGGAATTACAGGTGTGAGCCACTGTGCCCGGCCAGAGCTGGGGATTTTTGGGGCACAGAACAAGCTGTGGTTGCTTGGTAAGTGACTGGGGTTGCCTGGGCATTACAGCTGTTGATGCCTGCCCAGCATAGCATCCCAGATATGAGGGATGTGAAGAGACAGTCTCACCTAATGTGTCGGATCGCCTATGGTGCCAGCCGTTGTGATGGAGTGGGGCAGGCCTGTCTCTCAGGTGGAACCAAGAACCCAGCTAGAAGGCTCTTGAAGCACACAGAAATAGAAGTGCCATGTGGCAGGGAATTGGGGCTATTTTGTTTGCTGCTATCCCAGTGCTAGAATCGTGGATAGTGCCTGGCACCTAAATATTAAACAAAATAAAAACTTGTTGGCTGGATAAACGAATGGATGGATGAGAGTTGAAGCCCCCATCAGGCTGTACTGTACAGGAGTCAAGGAGTCAGAGGGGCTGAGGGATCTCAGGGATGCTTCCCTTTGAAGGCCAACCGGAGCCTGGAAAGCTCAATCCCAGTCACACTTCAGACAAGACTGTGAAGGGAGAGTTTAATGCAGGTTAGCAACTTAATCCAGCCAGTTTCAGAAGCTTACCCTACAGCCACAAGGATAGTGGCCTGAGGGGAGATCCTGGTGGCAGAGACAGCAGTTGAAACTACTGAAATAGTCCAGGCAGGACGTGGGAGGGTGGAGCTTGCCAGGATCTGGAAGCAGGCATGGGCTCTGCCCACCTTAGGTACAGACCCTGGCCGGGCCGTTTGTGCCTTGTCATCAGGCTGAGGCTGAGAGAGGGGAAGGAGAGAACTGGGTGATGGGCCTCTGGTTGATGGTTTCGGGCTGAGTTATGGGAGAAAGAAATGAAGATGTTGAGGAAAAAAGGGGTCATTCGAATTAAAGAAATCTCATGCCTTCAGGCCCTGGCTGGGCCAGAAGCCTGGACCCTGGGCTCACCTTCTGCTAGAGGAGTAGCCACTGGAGGGTTGCAAAACAGCCACATCCCTCTGGAAGGGCCAGGCTCCTAAGTCATGGTGCAAGTGTCCCCAAGGGCTTACCTAAGGGTGAAGTGACTTCAGAGGCCAGGAAGACACCTTCTGCAATATCTGAAGGCTATTGGCTGTATTATTAGAAAGGGAAAGGTGTAAAAGAATTGGAAGTGTGGAGGAAAAATGCTGGCAGTCAGCATTAACAATAAACTCAGGCTTTTGGGCTGGGCACAGTGGCTCACACCTGTAATCCCAGTACTTTGGGAGGCTAACGTGGGTGATCACCTGAGGCCAGGAGTTCAAGACCAGCCTGGCCAACATGGCAAAACCCCCTCTCTACTAAAAATACAAGAATTAGCTGGGTGTGGTGGCGGGTGACTGTAATTCCAGCTGCTCAGGAGGCTAAGGCAGGAGAATCGCTTGAACCTGGCAGGTGGAGTTGGCAGTGAGCCAAGATCGTGCCACTGCACTCTAGCCTGGGCAACAGAGTGAGACTCTGTCTCAAAAAAATAATAAAATAAACTCAGACTTTTCCTAGTTTGGGGAGAGGAGAAAAGGGGGCTGAATGACAGAATAAAAATAGGGAGGTGTCTAGAAGGCAGTGCCACACAATATTAAGGCAGGAGTCTCTGTTAGAAAGCTGTCAGGGGATTTTTAAAAATAGCTTTTATATACTTTATTGCTGGAATTTTGATCATTTAAAAGATTTTATAATGGGAAAAAACAACGATCTAACTTTATAGGGAAACAAGGAAGACAAAAGAGAGCAGGAATGCAATGGGAGCTTGAAAATGAGAGGAGAGTTCGAGACCAGCCTGGGACACATAGCAAGACCCCATCTCTACAGAGAAAAAACATGTTTTTAAATTAGCCAGGTGTGGTTCTGCACACCTATGGTCCCCGCTACTCAGGAGGCTGAGGTGGGAAGATCGCCTGAACATGGGAGGTCAATACTGCAGTGAGCTGTGATTATGCCACTAACGTCCAGCCTGGGTGACAGAGCAAGACTCCATCTCAAAAAGAAAGAGAGAAAGGAAGGAAGGGAGGGAGAGAAGGAGGGAGGGGAAGGGAAAGGAACAGTGACTGAGAAGGGCTGGGAGTGGACGTGCAGGGCCCAAGCAGGGGTCAAGGGTCAACATAGTGCTTCTATTCCGAATGACCAAACATACTTGTTATGGGCTGTGTCCCCATCAAAATTCATACACTGAAATCCGACCACCAGTACATCGGAATGTGAACTTATTTGGAAATAGGGTCATTACAGATGTAATTAGTCCAATTAACATGAGGTCATTAAGGTGAGAACAAGTCCAATATAACCAGTGTCATAAAAAGGAGAAATTTAGAGAGACTCATATACAGTGTGCAGGGAGAAAAGCATGTGAACATGAAGATGGCCACCTACAATCCAAGGAGAGAGGCCAGGAACGGAGGCTTCCCTCAAAGCCCTAGAGAGAACCAACCCTGCTGACCATTTGGACTTCTGGTCTCCAGAGCTGTGAGACACATTTCTGATGTTTAAACCATCCAGTTTATAGTTTGTGTATTGTTTGAGCAGCCCTAATAAGCTAGTACACACGTCAGCAGAAACCGTGGTTCTGACCTTCTTAAGCAGACAAAATGGTATAGGCTTTTTTAAAATTTTTACCTTTTTTTTCGAGACACGGTCTCTCCCTCTGTAGCCCAGGCTGTAGTGCCGTGGTGCCACCAGAGCTCACTGCAGCCTTGAACTCCTGAGCTGAAGCGTTCCTCCCACCTCAGCTTCTCAAAGTGCTGGGATTTCGGGCACCCGGCCTCCTAGCTTTTTTCTTTTAATGATTGGATAATGGCACCACAGTTGCATGTGCAGGGCCCATGTACGCATTCCCCTGCTACCGGCACTGTCAGCTGCTGTGGACTCGCAGTTGTAGCTCATGGCTGCATTCTTCATTGGAAATCAGCATATAACTGTGTCCATCACTGGGAACTAGGCTCTGCCACAGGGACGGCTTGCCCAAGGATATGCCTCCTTGAAAGGAGTAGTCTGTAGCCAGTGACTGGCTAATGCTGGGATAAAGTCCCAGCTGTCCTGTCTCAGCTTGATTCAACTCCGAAGGGCCATCCCAGCTGCAGAACTCCCATACAAACCCCAGATGGTGCCAGTAGTTCTTGCGGAAGTGGTAAAAATGACAGCTTCAGCAGTTACATGCACAATACTACATGATTAATGATAACTGTGGAGTTGATCACTCTTTTCAGGTTTGTAGGGTTTTTAAATTTGAAAATAACAGTGAACAAAAATTTTAAAAGTACTAAAGAAACAGCTTCACAGAATGTTTTGTGTCTGAGTTTCCTATCTGAATGGAACTTCCTATAGGCAATTCAAAATGTGGGTGAAATCTGAGTGACGTACTGTAGGATCATGGGGAAGAGACCGGATCCAGAGCCAGCCTGCCGGGCTACAATCCTAACTCTACCACTTACTCCTAGCTATCTAGAACAATTTTAAATTTTATTTTAAAATATTTTAAGGCCGGGCACGGTGGTTCACACCTGTAATCCCAGCATTTTGGAAGGCCAAGGTGGGTGGATCACCTGAGGTCAGGAATTCGAGACTAGCCTGGCCAACATGGTGAAACCTCATCTCTACTAAAAATACAAAAATTAGCCGGATGTGGTGGCACACACCTGTAATCCCAGCTACTTGGGAGGCTGAGGCAAGATAGCCGCTTGAATCCAGGAGGCGGAGGTTGCAGTGAGCTGAGGTCACGTCATTGCACTCCAGCCTGGGTAACAAGAGTGAAACTCCATCTCAAAAAACAAAAATTAAAAAAATATATTAAATATTTTTATTTAACATACAGATGGGTTTCATCATGTTGCCTAGGCTGTCTCAAATTCCTGGGCTCAAGTGACCTGCCCACCTCAGCCTCCCAAAGTGCTGGGATTATAAGGTGTGAGCCACCCCGCCTGGCCTATATGACCTTCTTAAGGTCTGTAAAATGGGGCCATGAGTCTCTATCTCATAGGATGGCTCTGAAGATTGAGTTCATTTAGAAGACTAAACAGGTTACTAACCAAAGCCCTTGAACAGTGCCAGAAACAGTGTTGCAATGGTTGCATGATCCTGCAGTCCCCTAGCTGGGCAATGGAACTTCCTTGCTGCTATTATTATACAATTACAGTAATGTTGGTCTTCTCATTGGTGCCACAGTACAGCACAGGGCTTACAGTTAAGGAAATAGGAGTCCTCTGCTTTTTAAAGAGGTCAACATCAGTTCAGTTTTCTTATCACCCATTACCCATCCTGGGCCTATGGCCATAAGTGTAAGAACATAAAGATTTAAGGTCAAACCTTGAAATATCTAAAAGATTTGGGTCATATAGATAAGGCATATCAAGAGATACTTATTATTTGACCTCCTGAAAGGCTTGACATTGGTAACCTTGCCACACCTACTACTTCACTCCTGTAATACCTTACCTTCAAGAAGGGTCCTTGCTGCTTTTCCTAAAAGATCTCTTCACTTTTGACTTAAAAGATGTATAGAAAGACCTGCTTTTCCCATGTCTTAGCTTGAGGTTATATACACAAGAAAAGCCAACGATTAGTTTCTACCTTGAATGAATAAAGGCCTAGGAACAGAGAGATTCAAAGCAAGGATTTTACTCAACACTTCATTACCAGCAACTCTATTCCCCTTATGAAATTTACAGGTGGAACTAAAGGTCAGAACTAAGTTATCAGTAGTATAACCCATTGTTACTCTGGGAAACTTAATCCCCATTGCAACAGTGTTGAGAGGTGGGCTCATTAAGGGGTGATTAGGTCATGAGGGCTCTGCCCTCATCAGTAGATTAATGTCATTATCTTGGCAGTGGGTCAGTTATTGTGCGAGTGGGCTTGGTCCCCATCTTGCTCTCTTGCCCTTCTGCCTTCCACCATGGGATGACACAAGAGGGCCCTTACCAGATGTGGGCCCATCAGCCTCGGACTTCTCAGCCTCCAGAACTGTGAGAATTAAGTTCCTTTATATATATTACCCAGTCTGTGGTATTGTGTTATAGCAGCACAAAGTGAACCAAGACACCCTACAATCTGACAATTCACAAGCTGCAACTCTTCCACTTCCTCAAACTGTGGGTCTTCTTCAAGGTAAAGTGCTACATTGATTGTAATATTTGTGTATTTCTTTACCATTTAACGCGTGCAAACTGTACTCCATTTTTAATTAGTTTCTATCTGTTTTGTAATGTTGCACTGACAAAGTTTGAGTGCTGTGCCTGAACCCCGTTTTTTCAATTTGTACAATTTCACATAGTGATTTTTAGGAAAGCATATGTCAAGTTATAGCAATACATAAAAGGGAGGGAGTGGTGGCATCATGCCAATTGGAAAGGACAGCACCATTTTCCTCCTCAATGTGAACTTCTCATAAGCTCTGCACTGCTATTCCCTTCCCTGACTGACCTCCTATACATTGGTCCCAAATCCTCAGTCATTTGGGGCAATATGCAGCTAATGTTACCTAAACCCTTTTTTAACATTTAAAAATGATGTCTGTCGGGCGCGGTGGCTCACGCCTGTAATCCCAGCACTTTGGGAGGCCAAGGTGGGCAGATCACCTGAGGTCGGGAGTTCAAGACCAGCCTGACCAATATGGAGAAACCCTGTCTCTACTAAAAACACATTTGCCAGGCGTGGTGGCGCATGCCTGTAATTCCAGCTACTCGGGAGGCTGAGGCAGGAGAATCACTTGAACCCAGGAAGTGGAGGTTGCAGTGAGCCGAGATCACACCATTGCACTCCAGCCTGGGCAACAAGAGCAAAATTCCATCTCAAAATACTTACATACATACATACATACATACATACATACATACATACAGTCTTTCTTTGGGGATCACTGAAGTTCTCTTCCCTCCTCTAGCAAGCTTGTAAAGTGTTTATATTCTTGCCTCCAGCAGAATCGTAGAATTAGGAAAGGAGAAAACCAAACTTTGAAAATGCTCTCACTTCATTTCTGTTGATAATCTAACAATATGGAAGATTAGGTTTAAATCATTAAGTAATGAAATCTGAAAGGCATTACTGGGCGCTAAAACATAGAGAAAATGCCTTGAGTGCATTCAGACAGTTTTGTTGTGACATAAAAACACCAGAGTAGGCCGGGCACAGTGGCTTACGCTTGTTATCACTTGAGGCCACGAGCTCAAGACCAGCCTGGCCAAATGTGGCAAAACTTTTTTTTTTTGAGACGCAGTCTCGCTCTGTCACCCAGGCTGGAGTGCGTGGCCGAGCAAAACTCCTGCTCTACTAAAAACACAAAAATAGAAAAATTAGCTGGGTGTGGTGGCGCACGCCTTTAATCCTGGCTACTCAGGAGACTGAGACAGAATTGCTTGAACCCGGGAGGCAAAGGTTGCAGTGAGCGGAGATGGCGCCACTGCCCTCTAGCCTGGTGACAGAAACTGTTTAAATAAAAATTTAAAAAGCACAGAATATATATGTTTCAAAGACTATTACCTAAGTTACAAGTTAAAAGCATCCCAACTCATTAAGTTTAAAAAACAAGATAGGCTGGGCGAGGCGGCTCACGCCTATAATCCCAGCACTTTGGGAGGCCGAGACGGGTGGATCACGAGGTCAGGAGATCAAGACCATCCTGGCTAACACGGTGAAACCCCGTCTCTACTAAAAATACAAAAAATTAGCCGGGCGTGCTGGCGGGCGCCTGTAGTACCAGCTACTCGGGAGGCTGAGGCAGGAGAATGGTGTGAACCCAGGAGGCGGAGCTTGCAGTGAGCCAAGATCGTGCCACTGGACTCCAGCCTGGGCGATAGAGCGAGATTCCGTCACACACTCACACACACACACACACACACACACACACACACACTTAAATGCAGAAATTAAAACTATTTCTGTATATCACTATGGTAAAGGGTTATTGGTTACCTGTACCATCAATCTACAAAAGGTATAAAACTTCATGTATTATTATTATAACCTTGTGCAGATACCAGAGTACCTTTAAAATTCCACCCAAATTTAGTTCCAAGAGGCAGATGGAGAGTTGGGATTGTCTCCAAACATCTAAAAGGCCCTTGCTTTGACAATTAGGTTTACACATGTGGTACATATTGAGGGGCACATAATCACTGGTAGACTGGAAATGCATACCTATCCTTGTTCCTTCCCTAACTAAAAGGGCATTTAAAAGGAGCTAAACTCACCAGGATGGAGAAATCGAGAGATTAAAAAAAAAAAATGAAAGCTAGAAAATGGACAGATTAGTTTATAATTTAGCAGCTTCAGGAAATGGAATCCCAAGGCCAGGAGTGGAAACAAAAAAAACTCAGAAATTAAAAAAAAAAAAAAAAGTGCAGGACTTGGCAGCAGTCCAAACCCCTGGAGGTAGGGGCAAAATAAGGATTGGACGAATCTGTTTAACCACTCAAATCTCAGATCCTTTTCCCTACACTGCACAGTTGGGCAAGAGCCCTCCTTCATTTGTTCATTCTCTAGAAAAGGTAGCCCAGTCTCTGGGATGGCAGGGGTGTGTTACACTGAAAGCAGAGACCCAACCCTCACCCTGCTGGGTTCTAGAATGTTGGTAGGAATGAAGGTAGGTATCCCTTCAGGCAGGATACAAATTGATTGAGAATCAGCTAAGATCTTGAAATAATGGCACAAAAAGTTCCCTAACTAATCATATGTCATACCAAATTCTCTAACTAATCAGCTGGGACAGATCATTTTTTCAGTCGACAAACTGCACTCATGCACTCGGAGCTGCCTATTGGCTCTTTAGTCCCAACTCAGATACGGGGAATGCTTAGAATCGTAAGATTTACAGATGATAAAACGAGACGATTTAGGCAGGGCACAGTGGCTCACGTCTGTAATCTCAGCACTTTGGGAGGGCAAGGCAGGCGGATCACCTGAGGTCAGGAGTTTGAGAGCAGCCTGGTCAACATGGTGAAACCCTGTCTCTAATAAAAACACAAAAATCAGACAGGCATGGTGGTGGTGCACCTGTAATCCCAGCTACTCCGGAGGCTGAGGCACGAGAATCACTTGAACCCGAGAGGCGGAGGTTACAGTGAGCCGAGAGAGAGACCCTGTCTTAAAACAAAAACAAGACAATTTAGACTGTCCAGAGCTGGAGGAAAGGGGACCGAGGTGATGAAGGGAAAAAAGAACATTCTTAGCGATAAAACATACTGTTGCAACCTTGGCTCAGAAGTTTAAAATTGCCTAAGTGGAAGACAGAAGGCTTGGAATAGAGCTGAGAATCCTCCACCCCACCATACCTGCTGAAAGTAGTGCAATTTGAGAAACATAAAATAGAAAATAGATGTGAGAAAAGCAATCAACTCACAGAACTAAAATTCTTAAACTTCAGCCAAGTGTCCCCTCCTCTGCATATTGCTGCTAAAAACTGAATGGGGACAAAGTTGTAGGCACAGGTACACATCAGATGAAGTTGGGCACCATTATTTACAAATAAAGGTTAGCTGGACTCTGGGGTTACAAATAATCTAAATAAGATATTGCAATATCTTTAGCACATCTACACAATCTCTTTGCTCTACTGCCAATGTGCAATCACTTCATCTGTCAGTCAATAGCAGATACTTAACTCTTTAATTGCCCATAACTGATCCAGTGCTAATCTCAGGCCATCAACAAATCAACTGCAAAGTGTTTTGACAGACATAAGCAGTATCATGGTGGAATCAGGGTTTGAAAGACCACTTAACAATGGAATTGCTTTTAAAGCTGATGACAATTACATATATAGGTAAAGGAGTTCAGGTGTATGAAAGATGTTCTTTTCCTCTCCATTTAGTACCCCAAGACCACAAAAATGGAGCATGTTGTATAGATTAAGCTTTCTACAAATTACCATTAAAAAAACTTTTTACAGTCTGTTTCTGATAAATAAATAAAAATCTTCAACTGTGTGTAACACTAAAGTCATATTGCCTTTTGAGTCTAGGTGGTTTGTGTTCCACTCCTTTCTGGGTGAAGACATGCACTATGATTTAGAAGATACGTGTAGTACAGGCCATCTATATGCAAAGACAAAAGTTTCTCCGGATGTCTGAGTAGGAACTGAGACTTTTCAGGTTAGCTTTAACTTAATGCAAATGCCAGTCAAGACCAGAACTAGTTCGTTTCTTGTTCCTAGGCCAGGTTTATCCTCATTATCCTGGTTTATCCTGCTGCTGTAATTACTTGCACACCTTTTTCCTCTCAGGATGGATGCGATTCATAGGATTTACTTACAACTCAAATGTGGAAGACTAATTTTTGTTTTACATTTTGATTCCTGCCAATTTAAGTTTCTACTATTACTGTTTCTTTTCTTGAGATGGAGTCTTGCTCTGTCACCCAGGCTGGAGTGCAGTGGTGCAATCTCCACTTGCGGGCGGCAAGCCACCCAGGCGCTGAGGCAAGAGACCAAGGACACGAGCTGTTCCAGTATAATATAAAACAAGAATAGTCATACCAGATATAAATCTCAAATATATGTGAATATCATTAATCATTAGTTGGTAGTAATTATTCTTTATCCCAATATTATAATAATCCCCGCTCTATAATCATAACCTAGGAAAAACTAGGCCATACAGAGATAGGAGCTGAGGGGACATAGCGAGGTGTGACCAGAAGACAAGAGTGCGAGCCTTCTGTTATGCCTGGACAGGGCCACCAGAGGGCTCCTTGGTCTAGCGGTGACGCCAGCGTCTGGGAAGATAACCGTTGCCAGGCGGACCGTGGTCTAGCGGTAGCAAAAGGTGTCAAGGAACAACACCTGCTACTTAGCAGACCGGGAAAGGGAGTCTCCTTTTCCCCGGGGGAGTTTAGAGAAGACTCTGCCCCTCCACCCTCTTGTGGAGGGCCTGACACCAGTCAGGCTTTCCCGCAGTTATCTGGAGGCCTAACCGTCTCCCTGTGATGCTGTGCTTCAGTGGTCACGCTCCTAGTCCACCTTCATGTTCCATCCTGTACACCTGGCTCTGCCTTACAGATAGCAGTAGTAAATTAGTGAAAGTACTAATAGTCTCTGATATGTAGAAATAATGGCGTAAGCTGTCTTTGTCTTCTCTTTCTGCCTTGGCTGCCAGGCAGGGAAGGGCCCCCTGTCCAGTGGACATGTGACCCATGTGACCTTACCTATCATTGGAGAAGACTCATTCTTTACCCTGCCCCTTTTGCATTGTATACAATAAATAACAGCGCAGCCAGACATTCGGGGCCACTATCGGTCTCCGTGCATTGGTGGTAGTGGTCCCCAGGCCCAGCTGCCTTTTATCTCTGTCTTGTGTCTTTATTTCTGCACTCTCTCGTCGCTGCACATGAGGAGAGACCCACCGACCCTGTGGGGCTGGTCCCTACATCCACTCACTGCAACTTCTGCCTCCCTGGTTCAAGCAATTCTCCTGCCTCGGCCTTGAGTAGCTGGCACAGGTGTGCACCACCATGCCTGGCTAATTTTTGTATTTTTAGTAGAGATGGCGTTTCACCACATTGGCCAGGCTGGTCTCAAACTCCTGACCTCAGGTGATCTGCCTGCCTCAGGCTCCCGAAGTGTTGGGATTACAGGCGTGAGCCACTGTGCCCGGCCTGTGCTTTAATACTATAAGGTTACATTAAGTCAACTAAAAGGCAGCAATACAAAACTTTCTCTGATGCCCAACCAAAAGTCCAATTTACAAGGACAAAAGAGAATGGTCAAGTACATGCTAAAGAGATCTTAATACCAAGCTATCAACCACTGACACTATCTGCCATTTGCATCCATATGCCAGGCACTTTCAAGGCCTGGTAAGGTTAAGTTCTAGTGTCTTCATCCTACAGACAAGAAACCAAGGCCCAGAGCAACTTGACCAAATTAGTATAATCAATCTAATAGGTAATAAGGGTCGTTTATTGAGCCCTGTGTGCCAGCCAGTTCTAAGCACCTTTTAACTGTTACATCCTTATAATCTTATGAAAGCTGCTACTTTTATTACCATCGTTTTCTTTCTTATTAGAGATAGGGTCTTACTTTGTTGCCCAGGCTGGAGTGCAGTGGTGCAATCGTGGCTCACTGCAGCCTCCACCTCCTGGGCCCAAGCAATCCTCCCACCTTGGCCTTTTGAGTAGCTGGGACTACCAGCTACTTTTAAACTTTTTTGGAGAGACAGGGGTCTCCCTACATTGCCCAGGCTCGTCTCGAACTCCTGAGCTCAAGCAGTCCTCTCACCTCGACCTTCCAAAGTGCTGGGATTTACGAGCATAAATCACTGTGCCTGCCTTACCACGATTTTCCATCTGGGAAAACCGAAGCACAAAAGGGTTAGGTGACTGGCCTATGTTCACACAGACAGTAAATGGCAGAGGTAAGATTTGAGTCAAGCAGACTGGAGGCAAGGTCTACACCTTTAACTACCACCCTATACTAGTGCATTGCCTGAATAATTAAGTAAATCTTTAAAGTTACTCCCCAAAATATTAAGTCACCCAGTTAACTAAAGTGTTCAAAGAACAAAGAGATGATACTTTTCATTTCAGCAGAGTTCAGAAGACTTCTTAAGGCCAAGACAGGTTAGCACACTAAAATATATACTCTAAAAAACAAGAAGAAAAAAAGGAATTAAGCAATGTGTGGCTTCTCTAACCCAGTATTTCCATTTAATGGTATTAATGTCCATATTTACTTGGAATAAATCTAGCTTAATTTGTCAATCTATTCATTTAGTCCAGGTTTAAAATTGTTAGGCTAGTGAACTGAAGTGTCTAGAAAAGGTTGTCCTGGAAACAGTGCTCACATATATACTGGACTTTATCAAAATTTCACTGTTCTATACATAACTTCCAGCATTTTTTAGCAGAATCAATTTACTTTCTAATAAAGCAAGATTGTTAATATACATAAAGCTGATATGCAAAATTTTACCTCTATTTCAGATAGAAGCCAAAGCAAAACATAAGGAATAAAAACATTTATCTATGTATTCAGAATCACACACAAGTTACCTTTACAGTTCAATTTACTATATAGAAATCATTGGGTTTTATATTTTCAGTTAACTTTTGAACTGAGATTACAATATTATAACAAAAAACTTTACATTAATTCAAAACTTTTTAGCATACCAAATTGAAATACATAGGTTCAAATTTCAGATTTATGGCAAACAGTCTTCAAATACAATACAGACATTTCTTAAGAGTTACCGTATCATTCACATGTGATATTTGCAACTCTGAGCTGTTTCATATAGAACAGTTCTCCTGCAGATATGGCAAAGTTGATATGCCATGAAGTTCAAGGCCTGTATCGTCAAGCCAAGGACTCAAAGTTGCACCATCTTTAAAAGATTTGGCATTTCTGGACCACAACAATGCACAACATGTAAAGAAGGTAGGAAACAGTTCCCCCTCCTTGTTAAATGGTTAAAAAAAAGTTACATGGTAGCTTGGATTTTTGCATAAAACCCCACAATATACCCCGGAAAAGTCCAAGGGCAATTTGATGGCAATGGATTGGGGTCCTATATATATATATTTTAATAGAACCCATGAGATTCAAATGGGCATTAATCAAATAAAAAAATATTAAGCACCTACTGGTTTAAGAGATTTAAATTTATTAGATATTCATGATCAATTTCTTTCCACCTCGAAATCAAGGTGTAAAAACCAGCTATTAAGTGCATTCCAAACTTCACCTATGTAGCACAGGTAGAATTTTCTGTCCATTGGCACCAAAGTGAAGTCACATTTCCTCTTGGGAGACAGAAATTCCACACCTGAACATAGAGTAAGTTAGGAAAAAATGACCCCTGTTGTTTATTACTATTGTGATTCTGAGATCTAGGATTTCTAATATACTAGCAGTAAACAAAGCAAATTCCTGGCAACAACTGTCAGGTTAGTGATGCTAATTCCCTTCCCCCAACCACCATAAAAGTTTAGTAAGAAAAGAATTAAAAGTAATGACTAAGCAGAACAAATTGGAAATAACAAGAAACTAAGGGGACAGTTCAAACCAACAACAAAAAATCCTAAATTTGAAATCACTGCAACTGAAGATAGTAAGTGTGCTTCACCCCAACCCCCATCCCATCTCTGAATTTAAACAATCCGTGCAAAAGAGCAACAGGTTTCTGGATAAAGATGTAGCCCTTCTTTAAGTTTTAGTGCTCTGCAGTTTTCTGCAATTTTATTTCCCTCCCCCCAAGTTAATTCAAAGTATTTAACAGAATCTTCCATTTCAGCCAAAAGATTGTGATTCAAAGATTTACTAAGGTACTCTATGCATTCTATCTATACAGAAACACTTATTTATTATTACAATTGATTTATGCAGGATTAACATTTTTGGTGTTAAAATTGTTAAACATCATGCTTACTGCACATCAACTCTCCATAATGAATCTGAACTTCACAATGATTTACCAAACACTTTACTTAAATTACTAATTAAATAACTGAAAAATGCACTGAGCCAAACAAAATTTAACTGGGCTATAAAGAAAAAAACCCTTCAAAACAGTCCATATACACATCTATTTCAAAACTACCTTTGCTAGCTAGCCCCTTTCCCAAAGTTTTAGCCTGAAAAAACAGTAAAATCTACACAAAATTTTATTGCAATCATACAAGGGTTACATTAGGTCAACAAATACTATGATGCAATTTTACATTTATTAAACTACAGTTCAAAGCACAAATTTACACATTCTAAATACACTAAACGTTATCTAATGAAGTCACACTGGTCTTCCGCTAACATTTGATATATCTGGGTGAAAGACATGAACTTTACAAGACTTTAAACACAAATCCTTAGTATAAAAACTGTGTTCTTGTATGTAAACGATTTAATGGGGAACCCAATTAATGGGCTTCCATCTCCACTAAGTCATCCATTTTGTTGCATATTTTATTTTAAACGCTTAAGGGGTAGGACAAACTGGTAGGTTTAAATCTGGATACATTATCTAAATCTCCCATTATCCCCAATGAATTATAGATGAAAGCTGATTTTGTCTGGTCCCAAATAGCTATTACTAATAGTTTTTGTTGCCAAAAGAATTAAGAGAATAAGATTGTTTAAATTATTTTTCCAAACTGGAATGTTGACCAGACAAGCTTAACCTGCAACTTCAGATCTAAAGAAGCGTTAATGCCTGTTTAAGCTTCAGCGGAAAAGCTGTCTTCTTGGCTCAGCTGAATGCAAGAAGGCACAAAGAAGAAGTTCTTCATCATTGAGTCTGAAGTAATTCCACCATCTTGCATCTCACACCTACATAGAAAAAAATCAGCTAAATTCTCAATTTAAGCCCAAAGACCACGTAATCACATAACAAATGGATAATAAAACAGGACTATAACTAGTCTTCCAAAAACCTTTAAAAGATCATCATTTTTCTATTATAGTCATGTACTACAGAGTGATGTTTTGGTCAAAGACTACACATATGACTGTGGTATATCGTAAGATTACAGTGTTAAAAAGTCCTATCACCTCGTTACATCGCAGCAATCATGTCATAGCACAATGTATTATCCTTTCTATGTTTAAGTATCTTAAGATACACAAACGCCACTGCATTACAACTGCCAACAGTATTAAACAGAGTAACATGCTGTATAGGTTTGTAGCCTAGGAGCAATATACCACATGGCCTAGATTATGTAGTAGGTTATGCCATCATACAATCACCTAATGTTCCATTTGTCAGAACAAATTCCCATCATTAAGCAACTACACTGTATAGGCAATACATGACTGTACTTCTAAGTTTAGCATTCATTACAGAATTAAAACTTGTTAGCAAGTCTAAAAGGACAGTTCAAATATCCCATCTGCCTTAAAATAAAATCGCCTTACCAATCACTGAATGACATCATGTAATAAATGGCTGGCCTCTGAAAATCATTAAAAGCAGATGGTTCATGGAAAGAATCTGCTCCCATGTTATCAAAGATAAGCCAGTCTCCCACATTCAGCTCAGGAAGAAGACAGCTTTCCACAATTTGATCAAGCTCATCACAGGATGGACCCCAAAGGCTGCTTGTAAACAGAGGCTCATCTTCCTTGTATTTCTGTAGGAAAAATTTTACAATTTAATTTTTACTCATACTTACGCAGGTATTGAATTTGTGAGTAGGTAAGTATTTTTCACTGTCTCAGATCCAATGTGCTCACGGAAAAAAGGCCTAGAGCCAAGGGCAGGGTGCTCCTTAAGCCTCAATGGTACCATTAACTCCACGTAAAGACAACAAACTAAAAAAGGGACTCCACCAGAAGAACGCAAATCCTCAAAAAGGACATTTTTGCCCATTCTAAAATGTTTTTCAAAAAACTGGGAAGCATCTTAAAAATAACAGCTCAGCTTATAAAATGCCAAATAGGTTTTGATATTTCTGATAAAACTTGCCTTGTGAACCTCTGGAATGGTATTTAAGTCCTCAGACAGTTTACTTGCAAAAGAACCATAAACACCATCATTCATATAATACATGAAGGCTGGTTCATCACTTCCGGTTTTTTCTACTGGAATAAAACAGGAAAGGGGAAAATGAATTTTTAGTCAAATGGCTCATATAAAACAAATTAATGTAATTTTCACATTTCTCAAACTATTTAAACTTAAAAAGACACATAGAGCACGCATTTCACAAAGGAAGATAACCAATGAGCACAAGAAAAAAGTGCTCTAGGGCTGGATGCGGTGGCTCATGCCTGTAATCCTAGCACTTTGTGAGGCTGAGGTGGGAGGATCACTTGAGGTCAGAAGTTCAAGATCAGCCTGAACAACATGGCAAAACCCCATCTCTACTAAAAATACAAAAATTAGCCAGGTGTGGTGGTGCATGCCTGTAATCACAGCTACTTGGGAGGCTGGGGCACTAGAATCCCTTGAATCTGGGAGGCGGAGGTTACAGTAAGACAGTGAGACAGTGAGCCAAGATTGTGCTACTGCACTCCAGCCTGGGTGAATGAGACCCTGTCTCAAAAAAAAAAAAGAAAAAAGTATTAAGATTCTAGAAGCCTTTCTGATAGTTGCTGTTTCAAAAAAAGAGGAAATCAAGCAGCAAGGAAAAACACTTTTTAGTTTCTTTTCAAATCAGCAAGAGGAAGGCAATACATGCACAAAGAATTAAATATGTGTTTGAATGTGGAATTAAAAATAAAAGTTGAGATTGTGCCACTCACTCCAGCCTGGATGACAGAGCAAAAACCCTGTCTCAAAAAAAAAAGAAAAAGAAAAAGAAAATAGTGCTCTACATCGTTAGTCATCAGGTAAATGCAAATTAAAAACACAATGGGCTACCATTACCACCAACCTACTGACTGGATCAACTTAAAGACTGACACTACAAAACATCAGAGAGCGGGAGGAGCAACCAGAGCTCACATGTATATACACTGCCAGTGGGAATCTCTCTCTCTCTCTCTCTCTCTCTCTGTGTGTGTGTGTGTGTGTGTGTGTGTGTGTGTGTGTGTTTTGAGACAGGGCCTCACTGTTACTCAGGCTAGAGTACAGTGGCGTGATCACAGCTCACTGCAGCCTCGAGCTTCAGGGATCAATAGATCCTCTCACCTCACTTTGAAACCTTTGAAAATGCCCATTCTACTCACAGCTATTCTATTCTTAGCACAACAAATACGCATTTTCAGGTTTTTAAAATATCACTCTCCAAAAAAACAAACAAAGGCTCCTTGGAGAAACAACTGATTACAGGACTGAGGCAGAAAAAGGTTAAAATGAGCTTGGAACATCTTGATATACCAAAAAATAAAGAATTGCTCTGAGAATAATGGAGACATGTCAAGGGAAAAATGAGAGTAATAGATTATATAAACCTATTGAATAAAGATCTATGAGTCTAAACTCATAAATAAACAGGAGGGAAGGAAAAGATATTCTTTAAGTAAAGGCCAACTAATATAAACAATAATGAAGTTAGAAATTCACCAACAGATGCTAAAACTAATGGGGTGAAAATCTGGTTAAAAACAGGTAGTTTACACAGTCTCTAATTTAAACTTGCCACTTCACAATGGAGAGAAACCTGCCTGACACAACCTTAAACAAGTGCTCAAAACTAGCATTTAAATAAAAAAAAAAATCTAGCCAGGTGTGGTGGCACGCACCTGTAATCCCAGCTACTTGGGAGGCTGAGGCAGGATAATCGCTTGAACCCGGGAGGCGGAGGTTGCAGTGAGCCGAGATCATGCCACTGCATTCCAGCCTGGGCAACAACAGCAAAACAGTCTCAAAAAAAAAAAAAAAAAAAAAAAAAAAATCACAAGGCCAGGTGCATTGACTCAAGCTTGTAATCCCAGCACTTTGGGAGGGTGAAGCAGGTGGCTCACTTGAGCTCAGGAGTTTGAGACCAGCCTGGGAAACACAACAAAACCCTCTACAGAACAAAAATAGAAAAAAACCCAGCCAGGCATGGTGGCATACGCCTGTAGTCCCAGCTATGCAGGCAGGAGAACTGCTTAAGCCGGGAGGTTGAGACTGCAATGAGCCCTGATGGAGCCACTGTACTCCAGCCTGGGCGACAAAACAACAAGAAAAAACACCCAGCATCATCAATATTAGAATTGGCCACTATCATGTGCCTCCTAACATGATGAAGTGAGAAGAACAGACTAACACTTTAGTGGGCTTCATGCCCCAAATGCATAGCCTAAAAATATAATCATAAGGAATCATCAAACCTAAACTAAGGATAGGCCATGAAATTTCTACTCTTCAAAAATGTCAAAGTTAAAAAATACAAAGTAATGAGCTGAGAAACTTTATCTAGATTCAAGGAAAAATGACAAATTCACTGTGGTCCTGGACTGGATTCTAAACAAGGAAAAACAAAGCTGTAAAAAAAAGACAACATTGGGCAAATGGACAATTTTCCTATGGGCTGTGGATTAGTCCACAGCCAAAAAAAAAAAGTCTTGTTAATGTAAAACAGTATTTCCTACAATAGTATTAGCCAACAAGATGGGACTATCTAGAGCCTTTTTGTTGGTTTGACTTGAGTTAGATTACAAGGACTCTTTGTGGCCCTTATGTGAGAAAGTGTGAAAACAGAGCCTCCCTGTGACCCATGTGAGGTAAGGAGAACAGAAGAGATCACAATAAAAGTAGTTCTGAATAATGGATGAGAATTAATTATCTGGTAGACATTTATCTAAAATACACATATCTAAACATCAGTACCAAGAAAGTTGGATTTGGAATTCTTATGAAATGGGACCTTGGCTTTAAGATTTTTTTTTTTTTTTTTTTTTTTTTTTTTTTACTCTTGTCACCCAGGCTGGAGTCCAGTGGCACAATCTTGGCTCACTGCAACCTCCGCCTCCCGGATTCAAGTGATTTTTCTGCCTCAGCCTCCCGAGTAGCCGGGATTACAGGTATGCGCCACCACGACCGGCTAAGTTTTAAGTAGAGATGGGGTTTCCACCATATTGGCCAGGTTGGTCTTGAACTCCTGACCTCGTGATCTACCTGGCTCCGCCTCCCAAAGTGCAGGGATTATAGGCGTGAGCCACCACGCTCAGCCAGCTTTAAGATTTTTAAAAGCTGAAAACCACCTACAACTTCATGACCATCTGCTCATTTCCAGACTAAATGCAATTATCTACCAAGAAAAATAAAACCATAAACTTTATAACTTACCTCCAGAGGGAAATTTATCATTTTCAACAACTTTCTTTGCTATGATATTAACTGCAAGTGTAAATGCAGAAGACACATAGTAGCTTCCGGGTTCTGAAATTATCTTAACACCAGATCCTTCAGGAAAGTAGATATCCAACAGAGGGCTGATAACATGATTAACCTATGGATTTTAAATGCCACAGTATGGTTTCAATATTGGATTAGATAATTCGCAATATTCAGAGATTGATATTAACAAAATTTTCTAGGAAAATGAAGCAGTTCCAATCACAGACCATGAACCTTAGCAACTTCGTAATTATCTCCAAGCAATTATTAGGCATGCTTTCAAGTCAGTTTATTTTGTTAACTATCAGAATGGCATTAATTTTAAAAATAGATAGCTCTAATAACAAATACCTACTGGTATTTGTTTTTTTTAAGTCCTTTTTCTATACTTGATCACTAAAAACAGAAGCAAAATTTTCAAATCACAGTTTCTAGATATCACAGAAGGAAGGAGGGCAGAGTAGGAAGGTGAGAAACAGATGTGACGTGTATCTGGTTTAAGTGCTAAAGTTGGCTGGGAGTGGCGGCTCATGCCTGTAACCCCAAAACTTTGGGAGGCTGGGGCAGGAGGATCACTTGGGGACAGGAGGATCATTTGAGGCCAGGAGTTCCGAGACCAGCCTGGGCAATATAGAAAGACTCATTTTTTTTTTTTTTTTTTAAAGTCCTAGCTACTTGGGAGGCTGAAGCGGGAGGATCGCTTGAGCCCAGGAGTTGGAAGCTGTAGTGAGCTATAATTGCACCACTCCACTCCAGCCTGGGCAACACAGGAAGATTTAAAAAAAAAAAAAGTAATACTAAGTTTTCTAAGTATTAAATCATTTGTACCATTAAGTACAGAAACACAACTGAAACAGAAAATGTTTTATGATAATGTTCAAAGAATTCTATCAAACTTTTCAAAGTTAGCTAGGTCTACTAACTGCCTATTCCTTTTCTAAGAACATAATTTTAAAGAGACGTTACAGGGTTTAGTTTCTGCCATTGTAAAAATCCTGCTCTACACATACACCACTTAAGTAGCAAAGAAAGCAATTATTCTGTTATGTCATCTACTGAAAAGTTTACCTCTTCCAACTGAAATTCAGTTCCCGTGAATCCTCCACCAATGTCTAACATGTTCATCGTAAAGCCAATTTCTCCCTAGAGATGGGAAAAAAAAATTATTTAAATGCTTTTCCAAATTGTAATGGATACGAGAACATTTTAAAAACCCCCTCCTAGGGAGGTAAATATCTGTTCTGATCTTTAGTACAGCAAATTCTTGGTTTTTTACTGATCGAAACGGATTATTCAATGTTAGGTATGCTGTCTCTTTGATTTTATTTGTACTCTCTTCTAGACTTATGCAAGTAAATTACTATTTCACTCCTTTACCTGCTTAAAGGTGTGACTGTACAGAGCTCTGAACGCTTATATAATAAAAATGAGGCATGTGTCACGTTGAATGTAGTCAGAGTAATTCACACAGGCAGAAAACAATGTTTAGTCTTTAACTTAACATCCTGGCTAAAATAAAATATCAAAATAATTTAAAGAAAGGACTTACAGCCATGTCAAACACGCATCGAGCATCAGATAGAGCATGTACATATACTTGAGATTCTTTGCAAGCACTCGAAACATGAAATCTGAAACATATAGAATAACAAATTTAAAGGAGCAGAAAGTTTTAGAGACACCTCCTGTAATTTCTTTCAACTGTCATTCATCATATTCATACCATTAAGTATCCCCATTAACTTTACCAAATATTTAAAGTATTAGAAGCATTAGCTTCTAATTACCCAAAAGTTACAGTACCAGCTTTTTAGAAAAGGCAATGCCAAAATAAAACTGTAATTCTATAAACAAAAATTCTCAACAATAAGTCAATTATCAGTACTGTTCCATGGTTATACAATAAGGTGTGCTTTTATGTATATGTGGCGGTTTTATGTTTATATAGTGAAGTAACAAGCACTACCAAATCGTATCACATTCAGTTGAGCATAAAGTTGAACATTCAATATTACCCAACCAAATACAAAAATGTGTCTGTTGTGAAATAAATACAAATGAACATTAATCAAGCTAGTTTCAGAATAGAATACTTCCTGGTTGTGGCAGTGGTTACTCAAGTACTAAAATCCATAGAACTGTACCCATAAAGTCCATTTTTCTTTTCCCTTCATCTATTTGAGATAGTACTTCATTAATTTTTATGACGACTTCAATTAAAACTTAGTTGAAATATGAACAAAACTCTCAAATGTGTCAATATTGTCACCTAAGGTAGAATTAAATAAAACTAGGCTGACATGGAATGTTATCTATTGTGTAGGGCACAGCATGATCCCATTCTTTGTTTAAAAGACTACCACCTATTTATGTACAAAGTAGTATAGAAAGATACACAATGAGGCCAGGCACAGAGGCTCACACCTGTAATCCCAGCACTTTGGGAGGCCAAGGTAGGAAGACTGCTTGAGCCAGGAGTTTGAGGCTGCAGTGAGCCGTGATCGTGCCACTGCACTCCAGCATGGGAGATAGAATGAGATACTATCTCAAAAAATAAATAATAAAATTAAAGAAAGATACACAATACATCTTTGTGAGTGTTTGAAAAAGCAAGACCTTTTTACTTCAGTAAAAGTAGCAATGGACTGGCAAACAACATCTAGGGCTTAGTGTTACTATGCCTGTAATTAGTTCTGAGGCTATTATCAAGTCTTTGAACCTCTTGGAGTCTCAGTTTCCTCACATATAAAATTAAAAGGCTAAAGCAAAGTCTAATTTATTGAAGTTCCCCAGAGTAATCATTAAAAGGAGGAAAAAGTCCTTAATTTTCATTAAGAATTCTAGCAAATCCCCTCCCATCCAATTTAAAAAGCGGTGATTTAAGTTACTCTGCACTAACCGAATCAAAATATTATTTGCTATTCTTTTTATTGTGGGGAAGGAGGTACAGTTGCAAAACATATGAAAAAGGACAAGGCATATTTAAGTTGTTTTGCCTAAACTAAGAAGAAAACACATACATGTGTGTTAAAAGACTAGAAAAAATTGTATCTTAGATTTCATGCAAATAAAGTCTTAAATCAATAACCAGGAAGACAGGTTACCACCATAAAATGTTCACAGCTTTAAAAGTTTAAAACAAATACTCACTTAACCCCAATTATTTGGACATCAAGTTCCTTAGCACATTCCAAGAGATGCCTACAGTTCTTCAGGGTAGTGCCAAACTTCATGTTACCCTCTTCACCTCCAATATTATCTTCTGTTGCAATATGTAGTAAGACCCTAAGAGAAGGGGAGATGATTGGGGCAGAGTTGGTTTACATCATCATCAGCACATGTGAAGCCTGAAGATTGTAGCAAGTGTGTTGATTATGTTGCCAGTGCTCCCAAATCCAGCGACGGATGAATCAAGTGAACCTAATGAAAAACAATCCTGTATAGAGAAAAAACTAGCAATTAGGGCCTAAAGCATGAAGCTTACAAGGATGGGATTTTGGAAAATGCAGCAAGTTAAGACTCTGTTGTAGCATCAAGAGTTGGTTGGGCTCTGTAATGAAAGACGACATTACTTTCAAATGAAGTCCATCAGTCCATAAATCCACCTAGGAAGACTAAATTGAATAGCAATGCCATCATTGTCTTTCAATAAAAATATCAGGGCTTTAAATGTCTTCAAATTTCTTTGATTGTGCTAACTAGCTAAACCTCCATGGTTACTGCAAACATTCTTCCTACTAACATTGTTACATCCCAGCAGGTTTCTAACTGGAAAAAAACAGGAAGCATTTTTAAAATTTTTTTTTCTTTTTTTTCTGAGATGGAGTTTTGCTCTGTCACCCAGGCTGGAGTGCAGTGGTGCAATTTCAGCTCACTGCAACCTCCGCCTCATGAGAGTGCCTCCTGAGTTCAAGCAATTCTCCTGCCTCAGCCTCCCAAAGTAGCTGGAAATACAAGGGTGCACCACCATGCCCAGCTAATTTTTTTTATTTTTAGTGGAGATGGGGTTTCACCATGTTGGCCAGGCTGGTCTCAAACTCCTGACTTCAAGTGATCCACCCGCCTCGGCCTCCCCAAGTGCTGGGATTACAGGCATGAGCTACTGCGCCCAACCCAGAAAGCTTTTTTAAACAATTATTTTAGGTGTTTAAACAGCAGCCTTCTAGTCTACTGATTCGAATCTATTTGGTATTTCCTTCCAAACCATGACAACCAAGACAAGATGACCAAGACTGATTAAATTTCTTTAATTTCAGAAGCTGAGTAATTACAAACCGCTAGAAGTTGAAAATATACAAATTCTTTTTGTATAACTGTTTTCCTATGGATGTATTAATTACATAAACTAAAAAGGTTAATAATATGGCCATGGAAATACAGCTATGGCCCTAATTTGATAATCAGAGGACAAGACTGATGAAAGCAGAAATTATTCTAAGATTAGAATCAGCTCCAGCAAGAAGATGCCGGTCCACAATCTAACATACTAAACATCACAAATCACAGCTTGTCTTCAGAGGATCACAGAACAAGATTTTTTAGAAAAACAAGTGGTTCCCTAAAATTTTCCCAACAAGGCTTTTATCCACACAAAGATTTACCACAGTAATCAATGCTGTCAGGATATCTTAAGTACATCATTAAAGTCAGTATGAAAATTATGGACATACAAAGAAAACACAGACAGAATTCATTTTCAGAAACACACGTAACTCTTTAAAAAGTAAGCCAACAACTGCATAATTCAATATGCTTTTAGTATATTCTTAAGCCCTCTCAATATACCAGTTTGTGAAAACATAAAATTTGCCTTAAATCTTTCTGCTTTTAAAAAAGTAAACCTTTTTATGAGGGAGTCTTGCTCTGTTGCCCAGGCTGGAGTGCAGTGGCTCGATCTTGGCTCACTGTAGCCTCCGGCTCCTGGGTTCAAGGGATTCTCTTGCCTCAGCTTCCCAAGTAGCTGGGATTACAGGGGCAGGCCACTTTGACCTTAAATAATCCACCAGCCTCAGTCTCCTAAAGTGCTGGTATAACAGGTGTGAGCCACTGCGCCCAGCCTTTAAAAAGTAAACTTTCTAATTAAAAAAAAAAAAAAAAAAAAAATTCTCTGGATACATGAAGGTGCAAGTAAAAAATTAAACTTCATGTTCAAAAATAAAAGTATTAGCCTTAAAAACAAAACCCCCCAAATCTATGGACTAGGCTTCAAAGACACGGTCAGTAAAGATGACCATTCAAGAACTATGGCCTAGGGTAGATTAAACCCTCAGCTAAACAGGAAAAAATGCTGACCAAAGTATATCCTGTTCCTAATGTTATCAAACTAAGTTATAGAAGTAATGAAAATATAGCCATGGCCCTAATTTGATTATCACACCAACTATCAAGGATTCCTTGAAGATTACAAGATCATATCCCCAAACTGCCCTTATTTTTTTAAATCCCAATTCCACATGAAGGATCAGAGGTAGAGAGCCAATAAAATGCTACTAGTGTTTCCCATAGAGGCCCTTTAAATAAGTTATAATTATGATACACATCATTGTCCTACCACAAATGCTCCTTCTTCCCAGACAAAAGACAAACCCAACCCTCTAAGTGCTAAGTAATATTTTCAAGTACTTAATTTTATACTTACTTGGCATTTGGGTGATTACGTGCAATTTTCTTCAATTCAATTTCGTTGTCACATGTCATGATATTCACTCCAACTTTTGCTGCATACTTTATCTGAGACACTTGCTTGCAGGGACTTATGTAAATAATGTTTTCTGGAGGTACACCCAACTCTTGCACTAAAGCCATTTCATTCTGTGAAAATGAGGTTAAATTAAGAATATATAATGTCACAGTTCATATTCTGGTAATGCTTCCTCTACTACTATTACCCCCACCCCTTTTAAAACCAGGGTCTCACTCTTTGTATTCCAGGCTGAAGTGCAGTGGCACAATCATAGCTCAATGCAGCCTCCATCTCTAGGGCTGCTCAAGTGATCCTCCTGCCTCAGCCTCCCAAAGTGCTACGAGTACAGGTGTGAGTCACTGTGCCTAGCCAAACCAATATTTTTATTTAAAAACATAAATAAATAAAAAGTGAGACAAAGTCTCACTATGCTGCCCAGGCTGATCCTAAACTCCTGGCTCAAGCAACTCTTGCCTCAGCCTCTCAAAGTGGTGGGATTACAGGTGTAATCCCTGGCCTAAACATTACGAAAAAGAAGCACCAAAGAAATCTCAGAGTTTAGGTATCTGCTGTAGTTTGGTCTAGAAGTAGCTCTAGCCTAAGAATGAGGAACAAATTAAAGTTTTCAATTAGTAAAGATAAAACGTTTCAAAGGCTCATCACACTGAAACTTCCCTTTCATTGGTGCACTTGAAAAGCTTGTAATTTTCCAACATGAGGCTGCAGATTTAAACAATTATTTCAAAACTCCATCCAAAAGTCAAACTTCCTTGCATTTGTTCTCTAACCACTGTAACTACCTTAAGTTAAATTATTCAATGTTTCAGTTTAGTTAAAAAATGAAAAATACTTACTTTACTGGAACAAGCAAATCCAGTTCCAAGAGCTGCCAAAATCTCAAGTACAGCTGGAGCAGAGTTGCACTTCACTGTGTAGAATGGCTTTATCTGAGCCACTACATTCTGCCATTGACTGTGTTTCTTCACAATCTTTCCAAGATCTCCCACAAAAAATGCATTTTTCCCTGTCTATTATGGTTATAAAAAAAAAAGACAAAAATGAACAAAAAACCATTGAAAATCAAGTAGCAAAACAGGAAAGAACACCTCCTTTCCTCCACAAATATATGGGCCAAGACATACAGTATATATTTACATACAGTAATACATTTAAAGCTTGTTAACTAGATTTAGTAAACATTAAAAGAGACTCTGAATACATTTGTTCTTTCTTATATTTGATTACTTTTTTGCTTTGCTACGCTAGCATATAAAATATTCTCCCCTTTGAGATTAAAAAAAAAAAAACTATTATCAATTACAGTGACAAAAGTCAGAATGAAACTGCCTTGATTTTACTTTTTGGCAGTTGAAGGAAGGAAACCTATTTTCTCCCATGCTTCCCCCACTGTTTAAAATACTTTGGCAGTTCAGGATATAATTTCCTAATGCAGTAAGTAGAATCAGAAATGCTAAATAAAACAAGCTATATATCGCCATTAAAGACAACATGGTAAAATAAGAGACCATCTTCACTGGGAAACCTCTTATTTTATTACTTTTTCAGAGTTGAGGTCTTGCTCTGTAGCACAGACTGGAGGGCAGTGGTGCAACCATAGCTTACTACAGCCTCCAACTCCTGGAGCTCAAGCGATCCTCCCATGTTAGGCCCCCCAAAGTGCTGGGATTACAGGTGTGAGCCACCATGCCCAAACAGGAAACCATTTTTAAAAAGACAAGGTTGTTAGTCTGCACATGGAGATGTCAAAATTAGATTTTAAAAGTACGTAAGTCTACCAAATATCAGATAAGCCTGAATAAGAATAATCTTCCTTAAAGTTGTGGCTATTCTAGGACTAGAGAGATGACTTATGCATGTTGGACAGAACATATATTACTCAGTGTTAGATAGCAGGCCAAAAAATCTTATGTAGGACGTACAACATCCAAATACTGTTTGAGAATCCATGAAGACAATGTTACTGTTTTCAACTCTTTAATACACAGTATTTGAAAATGTCCATTATTAGAATATAGTGCCCAACTGATACAAATGCAAAACGCACATTATGTGCAGCAGAATTTTAACAGTTGTATTAAGTTATCCATCCTCCCAAGATATGATATCTATAGTATTCCGGAGACAAAAAGTTTATATTTAATTTGATTGGGAAAAAATAGGTATTTATGGGTACCACCAAGAGAAATGGGATGAAACAACAAGGTATTCAGCTTCCTTTCTTATCTTAGGCATGATGTGAGTCTGGAAAATTCTCAGTAGGCAACGAAAAACAAATTTAGGGAGCAGGGAAGCCTTGTATTTAATGAATATTCAACAAAATTAAGCAGGTTTGGGCAAACAATAGGACAATGAAAAGGGAAATAAGTTAGGAGGTCACTATAATGACATGTGCAAAGACGGATAGATAGTGGGAATGGAGGAGGAGATGAGTACCAGGACGTCATGAAGGCAAGAACAAGGTTAAATAAGAGAGGACAAACAAAAGGTGGACTGAATGACTCAGAGAACACAGATGTGTCACCCCAGAGCCAGGAAGGAATAGGGTTGAGGACTAATCCTCATTGAATGCTACTAAATGTGGGTTAATTTAGATGTGGGATGGAAGGAATATTTCAAAGATTATATCTGACCCCTGAAAAGTGTTGCAAAAAGTCAGAAGAATAAAGTTAAGTGGTAAGAATGTTCATCAAAATTTGACTAGGAGCTTCCCAGTGGCAACTGAAGAATGGCTTGGCAGAAATTGGTTGACCAATATGACAAGTTTCATGACCAACATGTGAAGTTTTAAGAAGTTGAATGGCAGAGGAAGACAAAGGGATTTTTCCTGGGATGAGGGGAAGATGAACACGTCTGTAGACTTAAGGTCAAGAGAAGGAGAAAATTTTGGATATTCAATTACTGAACACCAGTAACATGAAAACAATTCTCTAATAAGTTTGGTGGAATATAGGAAATTTTCTCCAATAAAGAAAGATTGTATCAGTTAAGTCTAATATGAAAAAAAAAAAAAAAAAAAAAAAAGGACCAGGCTGGGCACGGTGGCTCACGCCTGTAATCCCAGCAATTCAGGAGGCCGAGGTGGGTGGATCACCTGAGGTCAGGAGTTTGAGACCAGACTGGTCAACATGGTGAAACCCTGTCTTTACTAAAAATACAAAAATCAGCTGGGCCTGGTGCCAGGCGCCTGTAATCCCAGCTACTTGGGAAGCTAAGGCAGGAGAATCACTTGAACCAGGGACACCAAGGTTGTGGTGAGTTGAGATCGCACCACTGCGCTCCAGCCTGGGCAACAAGAGTGAAACTTCGTCTCAAAGAGAAAAAAAAAAAAGAAAATCACCTTAAGTAGCAGTGAGTATATGATTCTGTGGAAGTTGACTCCTAGAGCAGCAGAGAGTACTCAGGATAAATTATCAAATTCTCAATGAACATACACAACCAAGATTATCTGAAAGTAAATTAATATCCACTGAAGAATACAACTGAGACCAGGCACAGTGGCTCACGCCTGTAATTCCAACACTCCGGGAGGCCGAGGCAGGCAGATCACATGTTGGTCAGGCGTTCAAGACCAGCCTGGCCAACATGGCAAAACCCCGTCTACTGAAAATACAAAAACAAGCCAGGTGCGGTGGCTCACGCCTGTAATCCCAGCCCTTTGGGAGGCCAAGGTGGGTGGATCACCTGAGGTCAGGAGTTCAAAACCAGTCTGGCCAACATGGTGAAACCCGGTCTCTACTAAAAATACAAAAAATTAGCTGGGCATGGTGGCGGGCACCTGTAATCCCAGCTACTCGAAAGGCCGAGGCAGGAGAATCGCTTGAACCCGGGAGGCAGAGGTTGCAGTGAGCCGAGATACTGCCATTGCACTCCAGCCTGGGCTACAGAGGTAGACTCCATCTCAAAAAAAAAAAAAAACTTAACTGGGCATGGGGGCACACACCTGTAATCCCAGCTACTCGGGAGGCTGAGGCATAAGGATCCTAAATCAATTGCCTGAACCCAGGAGGCAGAGGTCGCAGTGAGCCGAGATCGTGCCACTGAACTCCAGCCTGGGCAACAGTGTAAGAATCCATCTCAAACAAGGAAGCAAAAGAAAAGAATTGAGGCCGGGCGCGGTGGCTCGTGCCTGTAATCCCAGCATTTCAGGAGGCTGAAGTGGGTAGATCACCTGAGGTCAGGAGTTCAAGACCAGCATGGTGAAACCTCGTCTCTACTAAAATACAAAAATTAGCTAGGTGTGGTGGTGTGCTCCTGTAATTCCAGCTACTTCAGGGGGCTGAGAGAGGGGAACTGCTTGAGCCCAGGAGGCGAGGGTTGCATGTGAGCCAAGATCACGCCACTGCACTCCAGCCTGGGCGACAGAGTGAGACTCGTCTCCAAAAAAAAAAAAAAAAGAAAAAAAAAAAAGAAGAATATTGAGAAAAATGAGTAAGAAGCCATGTACTGATTAGAAGGTTGGATGGCATCACATCAACAGAATAAACAGAACATATGTGGGTGCCAGATGCCAAAAGGCATAGAAGGTAAAGGGCCATAGGGACGATTTTTAAATAATGTGGATTGAAAAGAAAAATGGATCACTACTCAAGGGGAATGGGTGTGGGGGAGGAAGGTCAAGTTAAATCAGATAGCATATGAACCAAGTACTTTTGATCAGATTACCATCTTGGAAATTAAAAAGCACTCATGTTTCAGAGCTTGGAAAATGACAAACACTGTATTTGAGAAATGGCACTTACCAGGGTATGTTCATAAACATAGTTATCAATAACATTTCCAAGGTTTGTTCCTTCATCCAACAGGCCAACGGAGTAGTTTGCATCATCAATAAATCCTTTCATCTCAGCCGTATTCCACAAAGCCGAAAGTCATAAACCAGGAAAGACAAGAGACGGGCCACCAAGCCTATGTCTGGGTCCTTAGAATATGCAACAAACTGTCAAAATATAAGTTATATAAAAGTCTGTATTATTTCAATAGACATAATGTACGAGTCAATGAAAGTGTGCTAAGTGCCTAATTTAGTGAGGAATTTATGCAATCATTTTACAATTTCAGAAACATCAGATTATTAATTTCCTTTAACGCCCATTTAAAAAAGCAAATACATGAATTAAAATACATTTACCCAAAAAGGTCAATAGAATTTGAAGGGGTAACTCACATATATAAACAATATATTACAAGCCTATATGGTCACCTTACTTACAGAGTTGCAGACCCAATCTGTATTATCTTGTTTTGTGCTCCTATAACACATAAAATTTTACCCATTTTAAGAGTAAAGAAAGTTAGTGAAATAAGTATCTGCAGCCAAGAAATCAAAATACCAGTCTCAACTTCCAATATACTGTCAGCCACGTAATAGCACTGCCAAGTAATTGCAGATAAATGTCTTATAAAGTCCTGGCCGGGCATGGTGGCCCATGCCTGTAATCCCAGCACTTTGAGAGGCCCAGGCCGGTAGACTGCTTGAGCCTAGGAGTTTGAGACCAGCCTGGACAACATAGCAAGACTCCATCTCTCCTAAAAAAAAAAATTCCCAAGTAGGTGAAAGTAATAAAAATGGGTGAGAGTGGAGGGTGGTTTGAGGGAACAATCTGAAGCTTTGATACAGACTGCCTAGGCCTTACCTCAAGCTAAAACAGTACTAGCTATATCAAGTTACCAATGTTATGAGGTGAGTTGCTTTGGTGAAATCACTGGACTAGGAGTCAGAAGACCTGGTCCTGGCTATATCATTTAAGAGAATCTACATCAATTTCTCTAAACCTCAGTTAACTACCTTAATTATTTCTTCAATAGGTTGTTGTAAAAAAAAAAAAAAAAAAAAAGCATATAAATTAAAAACATCTGTTTCAGTACTGGCTAGAATAGAGCTAAAATTAAGTTGTTAATTACCAGAAATGCAAAAATAACACAATTAGAAACTACATTTGTAAGTTAGGTATCTGTACATCCTGAGCCAGTTACTAAGAAATCTGATTTTTAAAAAGGCTTTAGGCTAAATCCTATCCCTCTCCAATCAAATCAATAAAATAAACCTGCCCACTCCCCCGGAGCACTCATTGTCCTGAGGCAGCACATACTATACTGACATAAAGGTTTATCTTCTTTGTTGAACTTCACTGGTCTTTAGGTTACTTTAGGAAATAACTTCGACATAAATGAGATAAAACAGGTCCACCAGACAGGATACTACTCAATATCTGGTACTAATTTCTGGTTGCCACATTAATAATGGCCATTGACCAGCTGTCTGGGCAGCCTATTTTAAAACCTGCACATCCCTTTCCTGTGTCCTTGATTCCTCCCACCATCACCCCCCACCCTCCCTAATGCCCCAAACTAGAGTTCACCCTTAGGTGATGGCCACTGTCCTGAAAGTATACTCCATTTCGATGGTTCTTGAAAGTGTCAGCATTTTGGCTGCACCAAAACAGTCCTTAATAAGCTGTATTAGTCAAATTTCATGAAATACAAATACTCAGTTTTAACTTTTAAAACACTAACAGCTTCATTCCAAGAAGCCAACTACATTCAGTTCAACTCAGATCTTTCATGCCATATAGCACAGGCTGAAAAGTTGAGGATGTTTTTATTTTACCAAGTTAATTAAGGCCTATCTAAATAGACCTAATACTTGTGCAGTGAAGTCAAATCACAGCCTGCACATTCTCTAAAGATTGTTATAACAGGACTGCTGTAAATCTGTGCCCAGAAAATAGACATTTTAGGCTAAGAATACATGTTTAAGCAATTTAAAGCACCAATTTTGGGGGGATATTCAACTGAGCACTAAGAACAATTAAAAAAATAAAGGTCACTCATTTAAAAAGATAAATATAAGAAAATAAGGTAGAAACTTCCTGTTAAGTTTAACATCACTAACCTTTTTGGCATAGCAGCCAGTTTTCACTTATCTTACTATTAATAAATGAAAAAATACGTAATCAAGACTTTTGGCCTAAATAAAATACTTTGAAATGGAAAAAAAAAAATAAGTAAATTGTGTCCTCACTTTATGTCAACAGCTTCTTGCAAACTGTGTCTTTTAAGTAAAAGAGGTAAAATGAAACCATTTTTTTTCTTAACATTATAATGAAATGTTATTTGAGGGCTTGCTGTATGTCTTTTTGCTTAAAGTCGCAGTTTCCAAGGACTTACTGATGATGTTCAATGAGGACTTAATTGTACCTCAGTTGCTAAGTTTCTGGGCATAGTCTAATATATATGTAGTATTTAGTATTTACTTGAAAATCTTTGGTTATTGATTATAAATGACAACACGCAACTGCTGCCAAACACAGAAGGTCTAGCTGTTAAGTCAGGATAAGATAAACCTCCATTTCCTACAATCATAGTGTTCTTAGGAAGGGTAATTTTCCTTTAATAGTCAGAATCCTCGGTACTTATAAAAACATCAGGCCCACTGGATCAAGTCTTACTCGCTGACTACCTACATTCTTCAGAGCTTCTGCTATAGTAGTATGATGATGTGGATAAAGATATCTTCTCCCAAATATTTTCAAACCATATAATTCCATAGGTTCAACTCTGACTGCCTGCTAACTAGCTTAAATCTAACAGTAAACATGTTTATAGCAGTCTCCCAGCCTAAGTGTTTCATCTATTCAATATTAGTTCTCAACCCTTAAAACCACAATGACGGTATTATCTCCATTTATATACTGAGGAATAGAATAATTAAGTAGGTTAGCTCTAGAGATACTCATGATCAAACTACATTTAAAACAATATGAAAACCCTGCTTCCCCAGCACCCCATCCCTATAAAACACAGGACTCCTTTTTTGGTAAATCCAACACAGTTCTCAGTCTCTTTAAAAGAACTTTATCATATCCACATAATCGACTAACCCCTTTCAGACATATGAACACTCATACTTGAAAAATGCTAAGTTTATTCACACTGGTATGAAAACATTATCACGCCTACTCATAGCCTTTCTTCACATGATGTCCCTTTTGCAGCAAATCCCCAACTCCACCCCAGGCAACCACTGACCAGCTTGTCACTATAAATTAGACTTTTATAGAAGCTAAATAATTTTAAACATCAACTGAAGGCTAAACCAAAACAGCTGACATATAGTGGCATTATCAATATAAATAAAAATAGTGAAAAACATGACCTCCTCTAAAGGAAAGATAAAATATTTGTGGAGTTGGCTATTCATCTTTGAAATGGAACTGTCACTTCAGAAGTAACAGCAGAGTTGTTAACCAAGTCCCAGCTGAGTGACAAAATCATTGTTGGAAAAACGAAATAAAATTCATTTGCTATATTGGCAGTACCTGACAAAATGGATTAAGGATCACCTGAATCCACAGATGCAGTACATTAACACTTGTTTTCTTTCGTTATACAGAGAACTACAATAAAGTAGTTGATTGAACCCAATACTTCGGGAAGCTGAGGCAGGATTTTGTGAGGCCAGAAGTTTGAGATCAGCCTGAGCAATATAGGGAGAACCCATCTCTTAAAAAAACAAAAACCAATAAAGCTCTAATGGAGGTTTATTTTCTTTGATGCTCTCTTGAAGGCTTTGAGATTGCTATAAATTCCTAGCCCAGAGAAACAAATGGACAAAAGACTTCACAACAGAGTGGGGAGTTCTTAAACTTAGGGGTGGTGGTAATGAACTCCCTGGAAGTGTACTGGAAAATGTAGGCCAATTTTTCCCCCCACTTTTTTTTTTTTTTGAGAAAAGGTCTCACTCTTGTCACCCAGACTGGAGTGCAGTAGCATCACAGCCCACCAAAGCCTCAACCACTCAGGCGATCCTCCCACCACAGCCTTCAGTCCCATCTCCACTCAGTCAGTCCCTGTAGCTGAGACTACAGGCACATGCTACCATGTCCAGCTAATTTTTTTATTTTTTGTAGAGAACTCTTTGTTCATAGTGTCTCACTATATTGCCCCAGGCTGGTCTCAAGCTCCTGGCCTCAAGCAGTCCTCCCACCATGGCCTCCCAAAGTGTTGCAATTACTGGCAAGAGCCACTCTGTCCAGCTCTTTCACATTCTTAAAAGAAGCCCATAACTTTGATATGCAAGCAATCCAGATGTACAGTCATGCGTTGCATAACAACATTTTTGACAAGGATAGATCAAATATATGAAGGTGGTCTCATAATACCATATTTTTACTGTACCTTTTCTATGTTTAGATGCACAGATACTTACCACTGTGTTACAACTGTCAACAGTATTCAGTACAGTAACTCAGTATACAGGATGGTAGCCTAGGAGCAGTAAGCTACACCATACAGCTTGGGTGTGTCGTAGGCTGTACTATCTAGGTTTCTGTATGTACACTATGATGTTCAAACAACCACAATGTCACCTAATGACACATTTCTCAGAATCTATCTCTGTCGTTAAGCTACCCATGCCTGTGAATGCAAAGCTCAACTATCAGCTATTGTTAAAGACTAAAAGGCCAAAAAAAAAAGGTCAGTTCCTCAAAAGAATCTGTAAAACACAAACATCTTCAGCAACAAGTTTTCTTTTTTTTGTTTTTCTCTTTATGGAGAATGGGGTCTCACTATATTGGCCAGGCTAGTCTCTAATTCTTGGGCTCAAGCTATCCTCCTGTCTCTGCCTCTCTTAAGTGCTGATATTACCAGTGTGAGCCACTATGCCTGGTCAAATTTTCTAATACATCTTGAGGCAACAAACTCTTTGTTCAAATGAAATGCCACTTGGAAACCCAGTATTTCCAACTGAAAAGGGAGAAGTAGGTGGGTGCGGTAGGTTGCTTGAGTCTTTCATATGTTGTGCCCCAATCTCACTGAAAGAGTCCTAAAAAGGCAGCTCAAATCATACCTCTGGGATCACTGCTTGCAGTTTTCTTAATATATTAGCAAAAATAGTTTACAGTTCCATTGTTAAAGAAAGAAAGGTTTATGTTGTGACATTTATACCTTACTGAAAGCACTAAGAAATATTTTGCCAAAACGTTTTCAGGAGGTATTAAAGTTAATTGGTGACAATATGTCAAACCAAAAGTCTTAAGACACAGCATGTTCTAGGGATCAAGCATGAAAATAGGTGTGCATGTGTCGGGGGCGAGCAGTTTATATCTTACGCCAGATTCACTAAGTTAATCTACCTCAATCTTCAACACCACAGGGGGCTGGGCACAGTGTAATCCCAGCACTCTGGGAGGCCGAGGCAGGCAGATCACGAGGTCAAGAGATCGAGACCATCCTGGCCAACATGGTGAAACCCGTCTCTACTAAAAATACAAAAATTAGCTGGGCGTGATGGCGCACACCTGTAATCCCAGCTACTCTGGAGGAGGAGGCAGGAGAATTGCTTGAACCCAGGAGGCAGAGGTTACAGTGAGCTGAGATTGCGCCACAGCACTCCAGCAGGGCAACAGAGCGAGACTCCATCTCAAAACAAAAACAAAAAACAAACCCCCCACCCGCCCCCACAGAGACTCTTTCCAGGACGTCTCCATACTCTCCACTAAGAATGCAGACTCAAACCAAGGTGATATATCAAATATCTCCTTGCAATTCTGAGTGGAAATAATTCCCAAAAGAAACTGTACCACTTCTTCTGGCTTACAGATCAGAAACAGGACTGATTTACTGGCTGCAACACATTCTGGTGCTATTAGACCTTGAATTAGTTGTATTAAACTTGAAAAAACAAAACAAAACTACTCCACGTAAATCTTAGATTCTCTTCATTAGAACTGAACAGCAAATCTATTTTTAATAAAAGCTCTGATGTCTAGTATTATCAATAGACACTAGAAGGTATTCTCTACTCACAAGCACTTTTAAGCTATTTTCAACCACCTTATTAACATACGGTTGAGAAAGCTCAGGTTATTTTACACTAATACAGTAGCGTATAACCACAATACTACTTTTATTAATAATTTCCTCTTAGACTCATAACTGAGAAGAAAAAATATGTAACATTCCTTATTCACACCTTCATATTGGTGTTTTTTGTTAATACATTTTTCCATGAAGAGCTGCCAGAAGAAACAAAAGGCTCCAAAGAACCACACACTGCTCCCTGGAGCCTTTCATGAGGCCGCTGAGTCCTCATGTTCATCGACAGGGTAGCTCCAAGAGTAGTGGCTGCAGCAGTTGGGCACTTGCCTTTTTACACACCTGCTACAAAGGCTTCTACAGTTGATTGTACTTCAGAAGAAACTGATACATCTCTCAAATAATCACAAGATAATTCTGGCAGCAACAGCCCACTTGACACCAAGCTGGATGAATATGAGTCTTGGATTTCTGAAGTGAAGACCTCCCTGGAAGTAGAACAGGGAGAGCTGAAAGGTTGAGAATACTGTTTCAGAGATACCTAAGCAGGAAACCCAACCTTAATACATCAACCATTGTTCTAAAAGGATTTTTACTCATTAAAAATGAGAAAAGATATTCTGAAATTTATTTACTGTTACTCTGAAGATGCCTAAGCGCGTTTCTACTTTTATTTTTACATAGGCACTTGATGACTTAGCACCCAGCTCACAGCTTTAAAAATACACAATGTTGCTTAAGTACCCTCTGCATTCTACCTACAACAGAAAATGTTACTTACCACATAGAATACCTTTAAAAGTAATTGACCAGAAGAGCACTAGAAGCTTCTAAAGAATGACATCTACTATAGATATGAGACCTTGAGTAGGTCTGAACCATTACAAAAGAATTCCAGGAAGCTACATACTGAAACTGGTAGGAAATCCTATAAATTTAGTGATCATAAGATCAGGTAAACTTCTGCCACCCTGGACCCCAAAATAAGTGATAAGACAATAACAACAGCCTACATCGAGTACTCAGGATAAATCAGGACAAGGCTTGCTTCAATAAGAAAACCAGTAATCACAATGCATACCCCTAAAATTATTTTTCAGGTGATGAGGTTGAAAAAACCGAGCAACCCTAGAGGAAGAAGACTAAAGGTGACTGCTAAAGAATTATTTTAAAAGAGAAGAACAAGAATGAATAGGAAATATATAAGGGGGCAAAAAATCCCAAAGGTTATAAGCCCAACAGGCTAAGTTTGAAGTGCCTGTGTAAAGACTGCCCAATGAACTGCCTCACCATAAATATTAAAATGTAGCTTAATGAGAAAACGAAATACACAATTCTCACAGCAATATTATTTTTGCATGTGGAATTAACACAATTAGACTCCCTTAAAAATGTCTTGACTATTCAATGGGAAGACTAAATTTTTTTTCCGGAGAAAATGTATGTGTACTAAAGTGCGTGTGTACCTGCACACGAGTGAAATATTTATATCCCTTTTGGCAATTAAGATGTGACAACATTAAAGATGACTATTACAATACAACATGAAGTATACAATCATATTAATTTCAAGTTTTCTAGCTTTCCTGGTTACAATTAAGCATAGCGAATAATCCTTTAAAGAGACACTCTATTTTGGTTACCTTAAGGCAGAGCTCATTGCCTGCCCGTCCACTGCTCACCCAAGGAAAACATATAGAATACATGTGCAATACAGTAATTGCAACCAAGACCAAGTTAAGCAGGTTATTAAGAAATAAGATGCTGGCCAGGCATGGTGGCTCACGCCTGTAATCCCAGCACTTTGGGAGGCTGAGGCCAGTGGATCATGAGATCAGGAGTTCCAGACCAGCCTGGCCAAGATGGTGAAACCCTGTCTCTACTAAAAATTCAAAAATTAGCCGGGTGCGGTGGCGGGCACCTGTAATCCCAGCTACTTGGGAGGCTGAGGCAGGAGAATCGCTTGAACCAAGCGATTCTTGGATCGCCTGAGCCAAGATCATGCCACTGCACTCTAACCTGGGTGACAGAGCAAGATTGTCTCAAAAAAAAAAAAAAGAAAGAAATAAGATGCAATACCTCAGAGGCCCCCGTACATCTCCCTTAGAATTTGTTTAGACCTTCTCTAATCATCATTCCTTTGTTACTTAATAGTTTTATTCTTCTATGTGACCCTAAAACAGTGTTGGGCAATGTGGTACTTTTACATTCTGGTACTAGAGTCCTTATTCCACTGACTGGCAGTTTAAGTAGCACTGATCTAGGGACTACAGTCTATATCTGGGACTGGTACTGCTAGATTGTTAGTGGCAAACAGTTTTCAAGTCTTTTGCTCATTTTCTTGTTTTTGCCTTTTATTTATCTGAAGGAGCTCTTCATGAATTTAGGATAGCAAATCTCTCATTAGGAGGATTATTTCTGGGGGATTGTTTTGTCGGAATTTCCATGTTGAACATACCAGGATAACCCCATCCTACCTTTGATCATGCCAAATATAACATGTTCATGCTGAACCTACATGAGCTAAGAAGATACCATACTTGTTTAGGAAATCTTTGCAAACTGGGCATCAGAGGATCCTTGCAGTAAAGAGCAAGAAGCAGATAAAAAGTAATCTGAAGTCAACATAAGGCTCATATTGCAAAGCACGGTGGCTCACGCCTGTAATCCCAGCACTTTGGGAGGCCAAGGAGGGCAGATCACCTGAGGTCAGGAGTTCGAGACCAGCCTGACCAACATGGCGAAACCTTGTCTCTACTAAAAATACAAAATTAGCTGGGCATGGTGGTGTGCGCCTGTAATTCCAGCTACTTGGGAGGCTGAGGCAGGAGAATCGCTTCAACTAAGGAGGCAGAGGTTGCAGTGAGACTGCACCACTGCACTCCAGCCTGGGCAACAAAACTGAAACTCCATCTCAAAAAAATGATCATTAAAAAAAATTTTTTTTAAATACAAAAATTAGCAGGGCGAGGTGGCATGCACACCATGGCTGGACCTCATGATGGCTGGCTATGGCCTGGGCAGGTTGAACCTGACTATCCTAATCCCTGTAACCCAGTATGCTACACAGTATTTTCTACTCATGCATAATGTAAAAGACAGTGGATTAACGAAAAGGAGAGCTAAATATCTGCTTTAGTTAACTTGTGACAAAATGCTTGATTCGACTGGGCATGGATGTCCCTGGAATGGAGGAAGGACAAAATATCTGTGCTCCCTGGGGCTTCACCAGTATGTAAGCACTTCACTTGGAAGAGTCTCCTTAGGCTTATCTGAACAATGGCCAGTCTAGAACAGTAGACTACCATACACTAGATTTTAAGTTTACAAGCCTTTCTCTTATATGCAATATCTTTTATTCTAATGGAAGTTAAATATCGCAAAAGGGATTGGTTTACCCAGGGTGGGGTGTGGGGAGACCCAAACTGGAAAACTCTGAAACAAGACCAGGTTGGGTGAAGACTGTGATGGAACACACAGATTGATAGTCAGTATTAATTTTCTCAGCTAAACTAACCTCTGTAATAAATGCAAAAGCCATTTATCCTATTTAAAAACTGGTCTATGGTCGGGCGCAGTGGCGCATGCCTGTAATCCCAGAACTTTGGGAGGCCAAGGAAGGCAGATCACGAGGTCAGGAGTTCAAGACAAGTCCGACCAACATGGTGAAACTACTACAAATGCAAAATTAGTCGGGCATGGTGGCGCATGCCTATAATACCAGCTACTCAGGACGCTGAGGCAGGAGAATCGATGGAACCTGGGAGGTGGAGTTTGTAGTGAGCTGAAATTGCACCACTGCACTCTAGCCTCGGCAACAAGAGCAAAACTCCATCTCAAAAAAGAAAGAAAAAACTGGTCTACATTGCTTTCCAATCTTTTTGACCTTCCTAAAAAAAAATGCTAAATTGGCTCAAAGCAAGAAATACCATGTCTCTAAAACCTTGTTTATCCATTAATATGCTAGTATTCACATTGTGCTTTTACAGAATATTTTTCTGCTACTTTACACAAGCACTGACACACCATTGACTCTACTTTATGTATGCCAAGTGGATATACGGACTGTGTATTTCAACGATAGTGGTTTTACTCATCTTTTTGGTCAAAGAGTATCAACCGCCATTAATGAATGTTCTGTTATATTTGCTCATATCACAGTATCCTTAAAGTGATCCTTAAAGTACCAAATATCATCTGTGAGAAATTAAATTGGGGGGTGGGGGGAGAAAAGAAAAAAAGTACCAAATACCAAAACTAAAATTTTCCCCTTTCTCTGCAGTCAGGGTCAACAACCTCCCTTTCCTTTGAGACAGTCTTGCACTGTCTCCTAGGCTGCAGTGCGGTGGCACCATCTTGGCTTACTGCAACCTCCGCCTCCCGGGTTCAAGCAGGCCTCAGCCTCCCTAGTAGCTGGGATTACAGGCGTGCACCACCATGCCCAACTAATTTATTTTTGTATTTTTAGTAGAGACAAGGTTTCACCATATTGGCCAGGCTGGTCTCAAACTCCTGACTTCAGATGATCCGCCGGCCTCAGCCTCCCAAAGTGCTGGGATTATAGGTGTGAGGCACCGCACCCAGCAACAACCTCCCCTTTCTACTGACAACTTACAGTGAAACATGAGGAAGGAGTACTATCAAATTCGTAAAAAACATCTTTCCAGCCAGGCGGGGTGGCTCACGCCTATAATCCCAGCATTTTGGGAGGCGAGGGGGGTGGATCACCTGAGGTCTGCAGTTCAAGACCAGCCTGGCCACATGGTGAAACCCATTTCTACAAAGACACAAAATTTAGCCAGGCATAATGGTGGGTGCCTGTAATCCCAACTACTCGGGAGGCTGAGGTGGAAGAATCACTTGAACCAGGGTGGCGGAGGTCGCAGTGAGCCAAGATTGCGCCACTGCACTCCAGCCTGGGCGAAAGAAGGCGACCCTGTCTCAAAAAAAAAAAAAAAAAAATCTTTCCTAGTTAAAATAATCCTAATTAGGTAGCGAGCTCCTGCTAAGCCATGTGTAAATACTAAAGATTAGGATACAAAATGTGAATATTTAAAATGCTGATGTTCTTCTGAAGTTCCTACATGAATATATAGAGCCGACAAATGACAACCAGGTAAAAAACATTTTTTAAGGCAAACTTGTTAAGAGTCCATTTAAGCAAATCAATTAACTGAATCCCTTTTCCATACTGCACAACATTAAAGGGTTGATAATGAATCTGACCTCATCACTGGATCCACTATGAGAAGCAAACTTAGCTTTTTAAGTTTTAAAATATTTTCCATTAGGCTAATTCATTAATTATAATTGAACCTACAACCAAAATAAATAGAAAAGTAGCCCACTGGAAAACCTTTATTCCAGCATCAAGATCTTTTTTTGTTTTTTTGAGACGGAGTTTCGTTCTTGTAGCCTAGGCTGAAGTGCAATGGCACGATCTCGGCTCACTGCAACCTCTGCCTCCCAGATTCAAGTGATTCTCCTGCCTCAGCCTCCCGAGTAGTTGGCATTACAGGCGCCTGCCACAACGCTCGACTAATTTTGTATTTTTTTTTTAGTAGAGACGGGGTTTCATAACGTTGGCCAAGCTGGTCTTGAACTCCTGACCTCATGTAATCCACCCACCTTGGCCTCCCAAAGTGCTGGGATTACAGGTGTGAGCCACCTCACCAGGCCTAGGGGATTTCTTAAAAAGCTTGCAAAAACTTTTTCACAATTAGGGGCCCATTAATCTTTGATATTGACCTTAAAATATTTTGTTAAGATATTTTTACAGTGTTCACATACTACATCATACACACATTCTGAATTATGAAAGAAAAGGATTATTATGTAAGCAACTTCCAAAGTTTCCAGATACTTAGTTCATTCCATCAAAATTCAGGTAGTTGATTTAAAACCTAACTCTGAAGCCAATTCTGGATCTCAGACTACTTTCACGGGAATCCTAGTGGACCAGTTCAAGTAGAGTTCATATAGCTACATGCTTTGCAATGCTATGGGCCAAATAATTTCCATGAAGTCTGTTCTAACTCCTTTTAATGGTTTTCAAATAATATTGTTGATCTACAGAAAATTAACCCCAGGATTTCGGAGTCTAATAGAGCAAACTGTTATTGATTTGTAAGGATAACACATTTCTGGAATGCAGAATTTTCTCTTGCCAATTTTACAAATTCTAGTCAAGAAACCTTTGGGACCAGGTATCTTTTGTAAATTTGTAGTACACATACTTTACATATGTTATGTAACACTCTTCAGGAGAATGAGTCAGCACCCTGCAACCACAATATTTCTGAAGCAAAATTTAGGAATATTAACACTAAACGGGATAAGTAAAGACAAAAATAGCCTCAAATCAGCACAGATTCAGGTCAAGTTTCCCCCCCCCCCCCCCCAAATCAGTTAAGGTCACATCAAGGAAGCTATAAAAAAAATTTTTTTAAAGACTTTTTGGATTTCAGAATACTATGAAAAAGGGATTGTGGTCCTGTAAGCTTTATAACAAAGCATCAAATACTAGACATGCAAAATGAGAAGATTACATGTGAATATTTAAAGAAGTTATATTTGTTTGACATAATATGCATTGTACCTGGGCATAATAAAGTTAAAAGCCAGTTACTCTGGCTGCCAGAACCTGCAGAATAAATAATCTTTAGCTTCTATCTGCTCCTATTCCCTCCTACCCAAAAAGAGGGAGACGCTAGACTTTCTGAATCCTACATTATTAATCTAAAGACTACTTTTCCCTGATTTTGCAGAATCATTCAGCTCACTGACAACGGTCTCCCAAGTTTCTAAGAGGAAACACCAGTAGAAATATTAACTATAATGCAAGGTAGCTTTTCTTTAAAGCAAGAAACATGAATTAAAAGAAGGATTATCTTTTATTACGGTCTTCCTCAAAAGACGAAGCTTGTTCTTAAATTTCTGCCTTAGAATGGATTCACAACTATGATGTTAACTTTAACAGACTGCACCACCCAAAAACGTTTTAAATCTCCAAGCCAACTTGGGAGAAAAACATCAGGTATGTTGCAAATAGAACAGATGGACTAACAAAAATTAGGCAACTGACTTAGTATTGAAATGGCAATGACCCTGCTTCTCTTTAATGTGCACACAAGCCACCTGGATATAGACTTCGATTTAGGTTTGGGTGAGGCTGAGATTCTGTATTTCTGTTCTAGGTGAGGATGCTAATGCAATTCATCCGAAGACTACACTGCATAACGAAGGATAGTAATACACTCAAAAACAGATATTATGCCAGTTTAAGACAAAAAGAACTGTTCCAGTCCAACACTATGTTATAGCTGGGATTCAAAACACACACATTTGCTCAAATTTACACAGGCAGGAGAAAGCCAGTAGAGGAAACCCTCTAGTCAACATTCTAAGTCAAAGCTTTCAAGAAATCTTACTATTTAAACTGTGTTTCCTTCTCTCTAGCCTTAAAAACCTGAGTCTAAAATTCTAATTTGTATTAACATCAAATGTTTGCTTACAGCAAACATTTTTATCAAATAGGGATCTGTTTAACAAGATCAGATTAAACAAACACTAAAACTGATACCTTCAGCTTTCCTGAAAACTTACCTCCAAGTCTCTGACCAAACTTAAAAACACTTAAATCTTAATAACAAAATCTGAATTTCAGTAACAATAAGTCTATACACCACAAAATTTTTAAATGAATCCACACAAATCTAGCAGCGTTAAATATATATATTTTAATACCACATATATTTTAATACCATATACATATTTAGATATATATATAAATTTAGATATATATATAGTATCTCTATCTATCTCTATCATCTTTCAGCAAGTCCTCTAAAAACAATCAGTTGTTCCTACCAGCTGAGTAGCAAAAATCATTTCACTAAGTTAAATGGTTGAATGATGTGATAAACTACACCTTAAATCCCAAAAGCCCTCTTCAATGTATATTTTCTAAGTTATGCATTCAAGATAAAGTTTTAAATGATCCAGTCATTGGTAAACAATGCACACAACTAAATCAGTCAAGTCTGTAACCAGTAACTGTCATATCTCTATTTCAGAAATTTAAAAGTCACTGCACTTTAAGAAGTAAATGCAATTTCAAATCTGAAAAACACTAAGCAAGGCAGCACTCTTCCTTCGGTTTTAGAGACCTCCTCCTCGCCAACAAATGTGCAAATACTTACATGGACAAGTTGGGAGATGGAACCCCTCTATCATCAGCTAGGTTCCCAAGGTGGCTCAGCGTTGAAGTCGAACTGCTCTCTATACAGCACTTCTCCTAGGCCCTCTGGGTAGTTGTATACTTGGTCAGAAAGTTCGCCCTTAAAGAAGGAAATAAAAGTAGCAGAAGACAGTCCTATGTTAAAAAAAATGTTTAGGCTGACTTAAACATGAACTGTAGAAAACGTGTTCATTTTATAACAATGTTTCATTAAAGTCACATTACACAAGTGATATTTTCAAAGGGTTTACCACAGTACCAAGTACTTTATGCAGTAAACATTTCCAAGCTGCTGTATAAAATTCACAGAACTTGATGTCATAGCCATCGTACCAGTTGTTTTTATTTGCCTACTCAACAGTTACCAGCCTTCATTTTTGAAGATGAAAACTTTATTTTTGCTTTTATTTGTCCTCTGAAACTCCACATTTTTAAGTGGTCCAGAATTTAAAAAATTCCAAGTACCCTCACTAACCTAGTGTACATGCAAGACTTTATATGAATAATGTACTAGCATGACCTAATAGGTTGGAACCACCCAGAACACTCTTTTACTCCTCAAATACTTCTTTGCCTTTTATATTTTAAATGTAAAATTCCACCACAATACCAAAAGATTTTATGACTTAGCTAATGCATTATATATGTATCTAAAATAACTTTTGAAAAACATAAAATAACTTGAGAACTTCCTTATAATATTAAGCAACTAATCTCTTAAGATTTATCTTCTCATATCTAACCTATTTGGACATAATTCATTCTATTATCACCAGGAACAAATCAAGGTGATAAGTGCACAGCACACTATACAACATGCTAGGTGAGTTTTAGACATTGTTACCACTCATCACCTCTAAGCTAAAATGATATACCTATGTTTCTAATTATAATTCAGTGGTTACTGTTTTTAAGTAATATAATCTGACGGTATTTGCTAGAAAGGGGTGGTAAGAAGGAAGCCAGAAAACCAGAAATTATAAAGTCAAGAGTTGGAGGGATTTCAGAAGCACTGTAGGCATACCTAAAGTGTATCTCACCAGGATCAAGGCACTCCTGGTGGAGGCAAAATGTTTCATCTATCTAGGAGGAGCTGATCACATGCTCAATGAATGACATTTATGGATGATGAGGAAAGAACTCCTACAAACATGCAATGATGATAACAATCTTACATTAGATTCCAAATAATGTACTACTCCATAACATTCTGATTCTTTCAACACCAACATAATTTTCTAAATAAATAAAAAGTTGAGTCATGCTGGGGACAGATCATTCTCAATTATCCTAAGGAATAGGATCAGATACCCTAGGTAAGACATTATTCATCTTTTCCTCAATACATATATCCACAGCTATTTTGCTGCTTAATGCAACCCAAGAGCAATGATGTGAAACATTAAGGACATTAAACGTCAGACATTCCAGAATGTTCCTCAGTGAGAACCCTACAACATTTCCATTTAACAAAAAGATACTAGTAGGGAAGGAAGGCTCTAGAATTTGAAAGGCATTTTTAAATACAAAAAATAGGGCTAGGCGCAGTGGCTCTGAGCCAGCGGATCACTTGAGGCCAGGAGTTCAAGATCAGTCTGGTCAACATAGTGAAATCTCATCTTCTACTAAAAATACAAAAATCAGCTGGGCGGAGCCTGAGGCACAAGAATTGCTTGAACTCAAGAGGCGGAGGTTGCAGTGAGCCGAGATTGTGCCACTGTACTCCAGCCCAGGAAACAGAGGGAGACCCTGTCTCCAAAAAAACAAAGGAAGAGAAGAAAAAATGAGCCAGATGTGACAGTATGCACCTATAGTCTCAGCTACTGAGGAGGCTAAGGCAGGAGGACTGCTTGAGCCCAGGAGTTTGAGTCCAGCCTGGGCAACACAGCAAGACCCAAAAAGTGCATAGGATAAGCACTACTTATAAACACAACATACGGGATAGATAAGCACTTCTTATAAGCACTTACATACAGGATAGATAGAATGTTTATCTGGACAGTTAGGATAAAAAAGCATGAAGAAGGACTTGTTAAATGGAAATGCGGAGAAAAGGCAGTATGGAAAAAAAATAAATTATTTTCACTTAGAATGGTGTACGTAAACACTGCAAATTCTCTAACACCTTAGAGAATAGCACAGAGAGGGCTCAGTTGGTCAGTAAGAAACAAGAAACATTTTATGTAATTTATTTTATTTTATTTTTTTGAGACAGAGTCTCGCTCTGTCACCCAGGCTGGAGTGCAGTGGCGCGATCTTGGCTCACTGCAACCTCTGCCTTTCAGATTCAAGCAATTCTCCTGCCTCAGCCTCCCGAGTAGCTGGGATTACAGGCATGTGCCACCATGCCCGGCTAATTTTTTTGTATTTTTAGTAGAGATGGGGTTTCACCATATTGGCCAGGCTGGTCTCGAACTCCTGACCTTGAGATCCACCCACCTCGACCTCCCAAAGTGCTGGGATTACAGGTGTGAGCCACCGCACCCGGCCTATTTTCTTAAAAAATAGAGACGGGGTCTCACCATGTTGCTCAAGCTGGTCTTGAATTCCTGAGCTCAAGTGATCCGCCTGCATCAGCCTTCCAAAGTGCTGGGATTACAGGTGCAAACCACTGTGCCCAACTACAAAAACTTTCTATCACTTTGACAGTAACTATTCCAAACTTAGTATCTCAAAATTATCAGTACGTCTCTGAAAACACAATGCCTTTACCAATGATTTTTAAAATTGTTCTGTGGTATTCTTTGTAAAAACTCCAAACCCCAGTCTGATCATGAGAAAAACATCAGGTAAACCCTAAGTTTAGGGGAGGGGAGTATTCTACCAGATATCTGGCAGCACTTTTCTAGACTGTGATGGTAATGAAAAACAAGACTGAGAAACTGTCACAGACCAAAGAAAACTGGGAAGACATGACAACTAAATACAATGTGGTAACTTGGATTCTGGAACAGAAAAAAGACACTAAAGAAAAACTGGCGAAATCCAAATAAAAGTCCCAAACGTTTCATAGTGCCAAAGTCAGTTTCTTAGTTTTAACAAATGTACTGTAATAACGTAAGATGTTACTAATAACTGGGTGGGAAGTATGCAGAAACTGTATCTTTGCGACTTTGCTGCGCAACTAAGATACTCCAAAACAAAGTTTATTTTATTTATTATTATTATTATTATTATTTTTGAGATTAAGTCCCTCTGCTCTTGTCCCCCAGGCTGGAGTGCCGTGGTGCGATCTCAGCTCCCTGCAACCTCTGCCTCCCGAGTTCAAGCGATTCTCCTGCCTCAGCCTCCCAAGGAGCTGGGATTACAGGCCCCAGCCACTACGCCCGGCTAATTTTTGTATTTTTAGTAGAGATGGAGTTTCAGCATGTTGGCCAGGCTGGTCTCGAACTCCTGACCTCAGGCGATCCACCCGCCTCGGCCTCCCAAAGTGCTGGGATTACAGGCGTGAGCCACCGCGCCCAGCCTAATAAAGTTAATTTTTAGAAAAACCAACCAAGGGATAGTCACCTAATGGGCTACTACTCAGCAACACAAATAATCTACTGATAATCTACAGATAAAGACAACAGGGATGAATATTAAAAATGTGCTGAGTTAAAAGAAGCCTTTTATACCAAAGAATGCATACTGTATGATTCCATTCATGTGGAAATTCTGGAATAGACGAAAACAATCTATGGGTTTAAAAAAAAAAAAAAAAAAAAAAACAAGATCAGCCGGGCGCAGTGGCTCACGCTTGTAATGCCAGCACTTTGGGAGGCCGAGATGGGCGGATCATGAGATCAGGAGTTCCAGACCAGCCTGGCCAACACAGTGAAACCCCGTTTCTACTAAAAATACAAAAATTAGCTGGGCGTGGTGGGCGCCTGTAATCCCAGCTACTCGGGAGGCTGAGGAAGGAGAATCGCTTGAACCTGGGAGGCGGAGGTTTTGCATTGAGCCGAGATTGTGCCACTGCACTCCAGCCTGGGCGACAGAGCTAGACTCCATCTCAAAAACAGCAAAACAAACAAATAAAAAAAACAACCAAGATCGTGGTTGGCTCTGTGGTGACTGGGAGACGATTTGAAAGGACAAGAAAAAACTTTTGAGGGTGATGGCGATGTTCTACATCTTGACAAAAGATTTAGGTTACACACCTGTATTTTTGTCAAAGTTCATCAAATTGCATACTTAAGACTTGTGGGTTTATACTGATGTGAATTTTACCCTCTAAGATTTAAAAAATAGTAAGCGGTACTGAGCTCTATTTAATATGCACATACTAAAGTTGGAGGGGTCTCCAACTTTACTTTGAAATGCATGGACAAATAAGGCAAAATGTTAATTGCAGAATCTAGGTGGAAGTATAACTCTTTTTCACCTTCTGTTTGAAAATGTATGTAATAAAACCTTGGGGGAGAAAGGCACTGACTACTCGACCTCACTTATCACCACCGATAATCATTTTCTTTTGGAGTCTTTCCTAAACTCCTTGGGGCTTATTTCTCTTCATGATCAGCATCTGCACGCTCTCGTATATGTAAAAGAAATTAATGAATTATGAGGGCCTTTCTAGACAATCATGAGCCATGTTTCTGCCAACCCTTGCTGTATTTGATATGCTTTGATGTACTTCTACTTTGTGCTTTGATGTACCTCTACATCAACCTTCGCTGAGCACAAGGCAATTCCCCCTCCTTTGAGTCCTTAGATTCCCACCCAGTCTGGGAATTCACGATAGAAACACGACGGGACACAGAACTAGTATAACCAAGATGCCACCACAAAATTCAGTTAAGTGTGCTGAAACATGGGGGCGGTAAACTGTGTCCCCGACTGTTTCGGGTTTCTGAACCAGCAGCTTAGTCTATGAAACACACCTTCAGGATAGATACCGTGTAAGGGTTAGAACATGTCACCACCAACAACTGTTGGCAGTCAAGACAGTAGTTGATAAGCCACCCGTCTACCAATCTCCCTCTTTCTGCCCAGGAACCATGGCGCGGACGGAAAAACGAAGCCATGGTGACTAATCCTCAGGCTCCAGGAGGTGACTGGGGTGAGTGAAGGCGACTTGACCCAATCAGGAGCGCCGCAGGGGCGGAGCAGCAGCCTCGAGGCTTCCAGAAGTGGCCAAAGGCCTCTCGCTCGCTACCTGACACCGGGGCTTCCCCGCCGCCAGGCCCCAAGTGGCGTCAACTTTTCTCCACCAGAGGGGGACCGCGCTCCCCGCGCCCCCCAGGAATCCGACTTCCTCCGCAGCTGTCACCAGAGGCCGGCGCGGGGCCCGCCCCGCTCCATTCATAACCAGGACCCCAGGCGTTGCAGCTCACAGCGCCGCCCGCCCGCCTGGCTTCGGGAAGCAAAGGTGGCGGCGGCGCAGCGCGGGGTAGGGGCTGCGGGACCCTGGCCCCTGAGGGCTGCAGCCGGGCCCCCTCCCCGGAAACAGCAATGCACCACGGGAGAGGGGTGGGGGCCGCACGCCGCCAGGAGGGGACGGCGACCCCCGGCGGCGAGACCCCCGCACGCGCCCCCACTGGCACACGCCCCCTCGCCCCCATCGCTGCGGCTCCGGCTCCGCCGAGCGTCCAGCAGCCGCCCGAAGGTCCCGAAGCGCGGCCCGCCGCCCAGCCCCGCCACCGCCGCCGCCGCCGGGGGCACAGACAGCCGCCACACATGCCGCCGCCGCCATGTTCGAGGCGGCCGGCCGCGGGGCGCTGCAGGGACGTCTTAAGGGCGGCGGGGCCCAGCCGGAGCCGCCCAGCCGGAGCCCCCCGAGGCCAGCCCCGCGTCCTGGTCCCTCCCGCGCCCCTCGGCTCGGTACTCACGTGAGATAACGGCCCAAAGAGTCGGGTAAAGCGTCTTCTCTTTTTCGGCGGAATTTTTAAAGAGGGATGTGGTTACCTTGAGCAGAAATACCCAAGGCGGCCTGGGCCATAGGCTGCGGGAACGACTTGGGGGTAAAAGCGCGGCACCGACACCAGCTGTGTGCAGCAGTGGCGGCGGCGGCCGAAGGAGAAATAGAACAGCGCAGGCAAAAGAAGAAAGGCGCGGGCTGGGTGGGAAGAGGATTCGGACTCGTCACACTGCAGAGCAGCAGAGCGAGAAAGGATGAGAAGAGGCAGAGAAGGCGACGGCAGGAGAAAAAAGGAAAAGCTGCGGCCGCGATCAGAGCCTGAAAGTGTGAGAAGGCGGTGCCAGCGACGCCAGTATTTATATTAGGGGGAGTGGCCTGGTGACATCACAGCTGGCCGGGCAGCCGCGCGAGCGGGGCGGAGCCCGGCTGCAGCCCTGAGAAAAGGGAGGGGGACGGAAGAGGAAGGAGGACTGAGCCCGGGAGAGAGAGGGGAGGGGGCGGTGCGCGACCGGGTCATGCAGGTGCAGGCTGGCCGGTCGCTTCCCGCCCTCCCGCCACCCGCAGCTCCCCAGCAGGCGGAGGGCGGCCGCGCGGGTGTGGGCCGGGAGAAGGAGGCGGCTCGGCTGGAGCGCGCCGTCCGCCCGACCCCCGCCGCCTCTCGGGCGCCTGCGCTCACGCTGCGGGGCCCAGCGCATTGTGAGCCGGGTCGGGCTCCAAGCTGGCAGCGTCTGAGAGCTGTCCTGGGCCGGAGGTGGCGCGACCACTGTGCGGCCTAGAGTGGGCCTGGGGTAAGCCTGTCGGCGCCGCTGCCGAGCCTTGCCGTCCAGCTCCCTCCGCTTTGTGAGGCCTGTAGTTTACCCTGGGGACTGTCCTCCTGGGCTGAGGCGTCCGCCTTCGGGGATGCGGTACTCCTTTAGGGAAGCGAGTTCCTCGTGGCCAGAAAGGACCGGCCCAGTGTCCGGGTGTTAAAAAGGGTAGTGAAGACGTGAAAATGTCCTCAGCGCTCGTACGTTGCAATACAGTGCAGTGGAAATTGTTTAAAGGAATATGGCTTTTATGTCTTCATTTTTAAAAGGATTGGTGGAGTCAGTCCCAAGCAGGACCCACGTTGGAGAGGGGATTACTGATGTTACAAGCGCACATTACTTCAATCCCCTAGGTCTCATTTTCGCGGTCGTTTTAATTTTTCTACTCCACAACAGACTTTTTTTTACTAGGGGTTCTAAGATGATCTACGTAGCTTTTAATTTATTTTCATCTTTTTTAGATGCCTCAGCACTAATGATCATGATCAGAGACCCCGAGTTCTCTCGTGCTACTACGCTTCGCAACACATAGCACAAATGGAATATGTATTGACACACCCCTCTAAAGTTAAGATCTTTTGATATTAAGACCCTTTTTTCCCTTTGATTCTTCCGAACCCTCTGTGTACTTTGAGCAGCACTGTGGTTGACTAATAAATCATCAAATGTGAAAGGAAGAAAGCGACCTTCCCATGTGGAAAAGCAGGATATCTTGCGAGGCTGAATGAGAGAGTATTCGGTAGAATCAGGAGCTGTGGACGCATTCCTGATTTTGTTTTTCCTTATTTTGCTCGGCTATATCTTGGCTCTGTCTTTCATTTCTTGAAAGTTCTGTTCTATTCAGAATATTTAAAAGCACAGCCATTCACTAGACCCTCTCTGGTGGAGGAAGAAAAACTAGAGATGAATACAACATTTGAAACCTTGCTTACAATCTAGCAGGGGAAGTAAGACAGCAATACAAAATAAATTGTTGACTGATACAAATAAAATGCTGCAAGGACCAAGTGGAAGTAAGAGATGATTGCAGCTAAGTGAGAGAAAGGCTGCTGGGGAAAGGTACAGAGTGATTTTGAGAAAAGCCGTTCTAAACAAAGGTGCTTTCCTTTTTCACCAAACAGGCGAGTTTGGTGATTTTGAGAGTAGGTGTTCCAGGCAAGGGAAACAGATGAGAGAAGGCACAGAAGTGGGTGGGTTTAGAGAATTGTGAATAGCCTTTCTGGTTCCAGCATAGGGGAATGGTTGCAAATGAGATTGAAAAGGTAGATTAGGGTGACATCAAGAAGACATTGGAGGCTGGGCGCAGTGGCTCACACCTGTAATCCCAGCACTTTGGGAGGCCGAGGAGGGCGGATTACCTGAGGTCGGGAATTCGAGACCAGCCTGACCAACATGGAGAAACCCTGTCTCTACTAAAACTACAAAATTAGCTGGGCATGGTGGCACATGGCTGTAATCCAGCTACTCAGGAAGCTGAGGCAGGAGAATCTCTAGAACCCGGGAGTCGGAAGTTGCAGTGAGCCGAGATCACACCATTGCACTCTCCAGTCTGGGCAACAAGAGTGAAACTGCGTCTCAAAAAAAAAAAAAAAAACCAACAAAATTGGAACTTGGACTTTATTCTGGAACCATATAAACAGGAACATGGTATGCTCAAAAATATGTTTTTTAAAAGATTACTCCGGCACCAGTGGATGGGATTGAAAAGAGGTAGAAAGTTTGGAAGTGAAGGAGACTCTTACAGCAGTTTTGTGGGGTTTTTTGGTTTACTTATTTATTTATTTTAGTACTAAGGGGGCCGGGCGTGGTTGCTCACTTGGTGGCCTAGTGATGGTGTGGGCCTAGCACTTTGGGAGGCTGAGGTGGAGGGATCACTTGAGGCCAGTAGTTTGAAACCAGCCTGCCCAACATAGCGAAACCCTGTCTCTACTGAAACTACAAAAATTAGCCAGGCGTTCTGGTACACGCATGTAGTCCCAGCTACTTGGGAGGCGGTGGCAGGAGAATTGCTTGAACCCGGGAGGCAGAGGTTGCAGTGAGCTGAGATTGCACCACTGCACTCCAGCCTGGGCAACAGAGATGGACTTTGTCTCAAATAATAATAATAATAATAATGAAAGTACTAAGGGGATTCAGAATGGATGTGAGGGAAAAGGCACAGAGAGAGTAGAGATAATCTTGACTTTCAAAGGAGATAAGAAGGTGTCAAGTGATTTGGGGATATTAAGCTTATCAACAGGGAGAATTCTGGAGCCATAAACAGAGATAGAAATAGAAGGACCCAGCCAGGAGCAGTGGCTCACGCCTGTAATCCCAGCATTTTGGGAGGCCGAGGCAGGCGGGTCACGAAGTCAAGAGATCGAGACCATCCTGGCCAACGTGACGAAACCCCATCTCTACTAAAAATACAAAAATTAGCTGGGCATGGTGGCATGTGCCCTGTAGTCCCAGCTACTTGGGAGGCTGAGGCAGGAGAATGGCATGAACCTGGGAGGCGGAGCTTGCAGTGAGCAGAGATGGTGCCACTGCACTGCAGCCTGGGTGACAGAGCGAGACTCCATCTCAAAAAAAAAAAAAAAAGAAGGACCCAGTTTGGAGGGAATAAGATGAGGCTAGGTTTTTTTGCTTTGTATGTGTGTGTGTGACAGTGTGTCACTCTGTCGCTCAGGCTGAAGTGGAGAGGCATAGTCTCGTCTCACTGCAACCTCCACCTCCTGGGACCAAGTGATCATCCCACCTCAGCCTCTGAGTAGCTGGAACTACTGGTGCACCACCATGCCTGGCTAATTTTTTGTGAAGACAAGTCTTGCCATGTTGCCCAGGTTGGTTTTGACCTCCTGGACTCAAGTGATCCACATACTTAGGCCTCGCAAAATGCTGGGATTATAGGCATGAGCCACCACACCAGGCCTGAGGCTGCTCTGATACAGAGTTTCAGCTGTTGAAGAAATAGCTAGGTAAAATGGTCCAGAGGCCTCTGAAAATGGGAAGATCTAGAACCCTTTGGGCGTGAATTTGGGAACCTTTCCTACAGACATGATAATTAAGGAATTATTGAGGTATACTAGAAAAGGGTATAAGCACAGGATCTAGAGAATGCCAGAGAGAAAAGACAGCGGCAGAGAAGAGCAAGAGGCCAAAGAAAATCACAATAGTGCAGTGCTATGCTATTCAAGGAAGAGGGTGCTTATAGCAAAATAGGATGAGTGATCAGGGTTGTCATATCCTCAAACAGGATGGAAAGGGGATTCTGATTTTGCCAAAGGCAAATCATTGGTAAACTCCAATCTCGTATTTAGAAGTTTGGGTTTATCAATGCTGTAGGAACTGTATGCCATAGGACCCTAACTCTTATTTAAATCAATTTGCGTCTGGCAAAATTGGTTTTTTTATACAGTACATGGTTTGACTTAAAGTTACAGTTTCCAAGAATCTATGGATGACATCAAGTGCAGATGTACTGTATTAAGTACTATTGTATATAGTAGATTATGGCATTGTAGCATTATAGTATATTATTGCAGTCTTAACAGTTGGGAGTATAATGTGTTTTAGTTCCCTGCCAGCCCACAGAATTATTCAGACGAACCAATAAAATTTTGTTTTGAAATTCAAGGCACATCTCACTTTCTTTTTTTTTTTTTTTTCTCCTAAGAGACTCTCGCTCTGTTTCCCAGGCTAGAGTGCAGTGGCATGATTATAGCTCACTGCAGCCTCCACCTCCTGGGCTCAAGTGATTCTCTCACTTCAGCCTCTTGAATAGCTGGGATGATGGGTGTGCACCACCATGCCTAATTTTTTTTTAAATTTTTTGTAGACATGGGGTTTCACTATGTTGTCAGAGCTAATCTCGAACTCCAGGGCTCAAGCGATCCTCCCACCTCAACCTCCCAAAGTGTTGGGATTACAGGTGTGAGCCACCACACCCAGCCTATCTCACCTTCTTGATACTACAAAACCTTCCTCAGTCCCCTGTTTGTTCTCTTTGCTCCCAAGTGCAATCCCTTTGTGGGCCTGCATAGCTTATACTACTTTCCTCTTCTTGTCTGAGGGAATGTGTAACTAATAAACTGTTGTCGATCTTTAAAGAAAAAAAAAGTTTGGATTTATATTCCAAAGGCGTTGGAAAAGGCTTCAATCATGGAAATGATTTGCATTTTAGAAAAGGTGAGAAAGTGGGGCTGGAAAGGTAAAATACTCTTAAGTTTTCGGCAGGCAGAACATATGAGAAGCCATTGTAGTCATTCATGGAGAATAGCAAGGGCCTGGAAAGAATTTTATCTATAACCTTTAACAGAGTAATATCAGCAGAGTAGGAGAAACAGGAAGTTGTAAAGGGTTGAGTGAGGGGCACTTGCAGTCAGTGAATGTTGACCTGTCTTTAAGTAGATGATACTGGACTAGGGCCTAAGCCAACATCATTTACACCATGAAGCAACTCAACAACATTTATTATGAAAACTATGTGCCCGCACGATTAGTATTTGTGTATTCAGATTTAAAGAATAATACTAGCTTTACATGAATACAATAGAGCCTTGAAAACTATACTACAGTAGGCCGGGCATGGTGGCTTATGCCTGTAATCCCAGCACTTTGGGAGGCCGAGGCATTCGAGACCAGCCTGACCAACATGGAGAAACCCCATCTCTACTAAAAATATAAAATTAGCTGGGCATGGTGGTCATGCCTGTAATCCCAGCTACTCGGGAGGCTGAGGCAGGAGAATCACTTCAACCTGGCAGGTGGAAGTTGCAGTGAGCCGAGATCGCGCCATTGCATTCCAGCCTAGGCAACAAGAGCGATACTCCATCTCAAAAAACAAAAAACAACAACAACAAAAAAGAAAACTATACTACATTGGAATAGACAACATAGTGTAACTTTAATGGAAGGATAGCTATCTAATGAGAATGGCATATTTAACTGTGTTTGGGGTTTTAGTTATTTTGCCAAGTCAGGTTACTCATACACAAATATGCAGGTAGTGCCAGCAAAAATATTATCATTAAATAGAGCCCTAAGATAAAATGATATAATACTGTTCCTACTTAAATCACCTTGGTCCATTGATTCAAACTTATATGCTTTTGTGCCAATAGATATGAAAGACTGAATGAATTAGATGATTGATAAGAGTAAGTCACTCAACATAAATAGGTAAGGCTGGGCATGGTGGGTCATGCCTGTAGTCTCAGCACTTTGGAAGGCTTAGGTGGGGGGATCCCTTGAGCCTAGTAATTCAAGACCAGCCTGGGCAACATGGTGAAATGCTGTTTGTACAAAAAATAGAAAAATTAGCCAGGCGTGGTGGCATGCGCCTGTAGTCCTAGCTTCTTGGGAGGCTGAGGCAGGAGAATCACTTGAGCCCAGGAGGTCGAGGCTACAGTGAGCTGGGATCGTGCCACTGCACGCCAGCCTGGGTGATAGAGCAAGTCCCAGTCTCAAAAAAAAAAAAAAAAAGGTAAACAAAATCATTACCCTATAATAGAAATCTCATGTAACCACATATAAAAGTTGAGTCTATTGGTAATTGAGAGTAAAAATCCAAGTTTAATGGATGCTATGGTTTGAATGTGAACCCCAAAATGCCTGTGTTGGAAACTTAATCCCCAGTGCAATGTTGTTGGGAGGTGGGGCCTCATGAAAGGTGATTTGGTCACGAGGGTGGAGTTAATAGATTAATGCCAGAGGGGGTTCCTTATAAGAGGGGGAGTTCAATCCTCTTACTCTGTTTCTCTCTGTTGTCCTCTCTTTGCTCTTCTACTATGGGATGACCCAGCAAGAAGGCCCTCAGCAGATGCTGGCCCCTTGATGTTGGACTCCCTAGCCTTCAGAATGGTGAGCCAATAAATTCCTGTGCATTATAAATTAGCCAGTCTGTGATATTCTGTTACATCAGCACAGAATGGACTAAGACAATAGGAATGTTTAAAGATAGCTTCCTATAAATTTTTATTGCTAAGGTAAATTCCTGGAGTACTCCTTATCCTGTAGAAAACCAAAATATATAGATGTTGAATAGTGAAAACATTCACATTTTAAAACATGATATTTTAGCCATCCACTACATCTTTTTGTGCTCCAATAACCTTTCTAAAAAGCCAACTTGCTTACCAAGAATCTAATGCTATGGTATTTATGGACTAGCAAAAATGTTTCAAATTACATTGCTGGGTACAGAGTTTAGATTATATACTATTCTCTCTTTTAACTAAATAGATGTAAAAATCCTAACAGATGCTCCTTTATTTGCCGAGTATCTGTTATTAAAATCCTGACCGGGTGCGGTGGCTCACGCCTGTAATCCTAGCACTTTGGGAGGCCAAGGTTGATGTGTCACTTGAGGCCAGAAGTTCGAGAGCAGCCTGGCCAACATGGTGAAACCTCATCTCTACTAAAAACACACACACCAAAAAAAGTAAAAAATTAGCTGTAGTCCCAGCTACTCGGGAGGCTGAGGCACAAGAATCACTTGAAACCCAGAGGCAGAGGTTGCAGTGAGCCAAGACTGTACCACTGCACTCCAGCCTGGGCGACACAGTGAGACTCTGTCAAAAAAAAAAACAAAAAAAAAAACGGACAAATCCTTGGAGTCATTTTTTTTTCGTTTTAAAAATTATTTTGAGGCAGACTCTTGTGCCTCAGCCTCCTGAGTAGCTGGGATTAGAGGCATGTGCCACCATGCCTGGTTAATGTTTGTATTTTTATAGAGATGGGGTGTCCCCATGTTGGCCAGGCTGGTCTCAAACTCTTGACCTCAAGTGATCTGCTCGCCTTGGCCTCCCAAAGTGTTGGGATTACAGGCATGAGCCACTGCACCAGGCTAGAGTTGTAATTTCTTTACCTGGCTTGGCTTTCACCTCAGATGAGAAATCATTTTATTTAATATAATTGTTATATTTAATTCTTTTCACAAAATGTAGCACTTAGGTCAGTAGGGTTCTGTGCCATTCCAGTTTAGAGATGCCCTGCATCCTAGCACTGGCTCATATCCATCACCTATATCTTTGTTCACAGGATAATTTAACCTATGGAATGGTGTGCATGGCAAACAAAGGGTGATAGAGTCCAGATTAAAATTCACATGTAAGGGAAAAGAAAAGCATTTTTCCTATTTTCATTTCAGTGGCTGTGTATGCCAGTAGATGGGGGTCAGCATTTTCCCTCATCTGAGTGACTTGGAAGGTTTCTGCAATAAACAAGTCATAAGCATACACTGACGTCTTTTATTACTTCCAGAAACAACAAATTACTCACTGTTAATTTAAGAGGGCTGCTTTAGAAACCTCTGTAAGAGGCCAAAGGAATAATTCAGTTTTACAAGTTAAATGTAACTTAGGTGATGTGTAGGGAAAACTCTCTCTATGATTTTTCTCTACTCTGACACCACAACAATCAACAACACGAGAAGACTTCTGTGACCAAACGTAGGTTTTTTTTTTTTCCCCATGAACCAAGCAGCGGACACCAGCTGGGTGTCCTCTAATTCAATTCCGACACTATCTACGTGAAGGTACTGTCAGAACCCACAGGTTGAGGGCTCAGTCCCCAAGACTGCCCACCCCCCAACTCCAGTCATTAAGTCCAGGCCTCCCGAACTTCTCACCTACAGGCTTCAAGTTGGGGTTCCCATGACCTCCCCTTTGGGTTTGATTAATTTGCCAGCACGGCTCACAGAACTCTGGGAAACACATACCTATGTTTACTGGTTTATTATAAAGGATATTGCAAAGGATACAGATGAAGAGACACATAGGGCAAGATATAGGGGAAGGGATGTGAAACTTCCATGCCCTCCCTGGGCCCGCCACTCTCCAGGAACCTCCATGTGTTCAGCTATCTGGAAGCTCTGTGAACCCAGTTCCCTTGGGTTTTTATGGAGGCTTCCTGACATCAGCATTCCTTCCCGCAGGGTATAGGGCAGATTCTCTGGGAAAAGTCTTAAAACCCACAATCAGAAAGATAGATTAGAGTCCTGCCTTGGGTCAGGTGAAAGGAGGGCAGGAGAAGGTCAGAGGCCTGCTCCTGAGGCTTAACACACCTCACATTATACAAAAGACTGTAACAAGGGCTATAGGAGTTATGAGCGGGGAACTGTGGATAAAAACCAATGTATGTCATAACACCACAGATTATTAGAATAAACAATGGACAGATCCATGAGCTTGCTTTGGAAGTTAGTAAATCCTTGTAAAATTAATTTCATTTTCACTTTGCTACCAGGCATTTTCTGATGACAAATATATTATTTATTGCATAATATATTGTAAGATAGGCTTGAATCTCTCTATCTCAAAATAGCGACTTGGCGGCTAGCCTAACATTTTTGGTTAAGGGCTTAGAAAATGGGAGCTGTGAGGCTGAGTCTTGTTGGGTTTGAATTGTGGTTTACTCTATATTCTTTAATAATGTGGCCTGGATGCTGTCACATGAGCTTATTCTTCTTCCTAAATGTTAATAACGGTAACTGCAGGCTACATTTTATTGAATGAGACTTTTAAGATTACTGTGTCATTTCATTTGATATTTTACAAGTTTTCTTAACCTTTTTATCGATCTAAATTTGCCTTCTCTGATTGTAACTGGAAGAAGAAAAGTCCATACAATAAAGACAATAAGATATTAGTTCTTTATCAAAATAGGGAGAAGAAACATAAACAACTTTCCTTCACAAAAATAATCTTTTTGTATCTGACTCAAAAAGATTATCAGGCCAGGCTTGGTGGCTCATGCCTATAATCCTAGCACTGTGGGAGGCCAAGACGGGCAGATCACTTGAGGTCAGGAGTTCAAGACCAGCCTGGCCAATATGGTGAAATTCCATCTTTACCAAAAAAATACAAAAAAAAAAAAAATTAGCTGGGTGTTGTGGTGTGCACCCGTAATCCCAGTTACTTGGGAGGCTGAGGCATGAGAATTGCTTGAACCGAGGAGGTGGAGGTTGCAGTGAGCTGAGATCGTGCCATTGCACTCTGGCCTGGTTGACAGGGTGAGAGCTTGTCTCAAAAAAAAAAAGATTATCCAATCACCTATAATAGCAGTTAAAAGACTTCAGTCAGTCCTAGCTCTACTTGGCTAAGTGACTTAACTATAAACCATCTCCATTTCTTTCAGAAAATGTATTTTCTATTCCTTTGGAAGTACTTTTCCCTTTCTATTCCCTGAGTTCTGTTGTGAGCTGTCATCATAACTTGGGCCTCCCTGGCTAAGTAATTGGTACAAGGGCTTACACCTTCTTGCCCAATCTTGCGAGTTAGTACAGCTCAGTAATGATTGGCACATGTTTGATTCAGACCATTCTTTCCCTGGGATTTTTCTATTAATAAATGGTTGCAGGAAGGAGGACTTGAAGAAGGAATCATTTCTTTTCTGTCTCAAGTTATGACAATATGAGTCAAGAGCTGCCAGTAACTGGGGTTCCGGGAGAAACCTATGTGAGAAGATGAAGCCACCATTTGTCATCATAAGGGGTGGGTCAGCATTCCAGTTGTCCCATTTTTCTTGCTCTTCAGTTATACAAATAAAGAAAATTTAGGCCAGGCGCCGTGGCTCACGCCTATAATCCTAGCACTTTGGGAGGCTGAGGCAGGCAGATCACAAGGTCAGGAGATCGAGACCATCCTGGCTAACACAGTGAAACCCCATCTCTACTAAAAATACAAAAAATTAGCCGGGCATGGTGGTGGGCGCCTGTAGTCCCAGCTACTCAGGAGGCTGAGGCAGGAGAATGGCATGAACCTGGGAGGCGGAGCTTGCAGTGAGCCGAGATCGTGCCAGCCTGGGCTACAGAGCGAGACTCTGTCTCAAAAAAAAAAAAAGAGAAGAAAATTTTCATTCTTATCTAAGGTAGGTCCGGCTAGCTTTCTGTCACTTGCAACCAAAAGTCCAGGCTTATACGAGAGAGAAATAAAAAGATATTTAGGTTCAAAAAATCAGTTGCACAAGTACAAGACAGGAGAGGCCTGCCTGATTGTTCACAGTTTACGTAGTACCTAGAAATGTTAATTAACCACAAGCCTGCCATGAACCAACGAAGGCACAGAATTGCTTAAAACAAAACTTGAGTGCAATTTGGATTGCAATAGTAAAAGTATAGGTCAGAAGGGAGGTAGCAGTTTGGTTTACTATGTTTGGTCAGATCCTGGCTGTAGCTTTTCTGTTGTGGAGAAAAGTTGTATTGTTGTAAAGTTCTAGATAGCACATTGTACAGGAGAATGAAAACTAGATGGTATGGAGGAGGATAGCCATAAAAGTGAGGAGATTCAGGAAAAAAATATATTATTAGTAATGATAAAAATTCTAGAGAAAGATTGGTGAAAAATAACAAGGGAAATGGAAAAAAGTAGAAGCAAAAGCCACCATCTTTAAACACGAAGTACCAGGCACTATACTCATGCACTTTATGTTGTTATTAAATCCTTCAGTAAGCTTCTCAGGTAGATAGGTCTTACTATGCCCATTTTACAAATGAGAAAACAGAAGCACAGTGAAGTTATGTAATTTGTTCAAGGTCACCTGGCTAGACAGAGAGGGTCCACATTTATATCCAAACATGTCTAATACCTAAAGCCAAACTCTTTAGCTATACTACCTCTTTGGATAACTTTCTTTTTTTTTTTTTTTTGAGACGGAGTCTCGCTCTGTCGCCCAGGCTGGAGTGCAGTGGCACAATCTCGGCTCACTGCAAGCTCCGCCTCCCGGGTTCACGCCATTCTCCTGCCTCAGCCTCTCTGAGTAGCTGGGACTACAGGCGCCCGCCACCACGCCCGGCTAATTTTTTTGTATTTTTAGTAGAGACGGGGTTTCACCGTGGTCTCGATCTCCTGACCTCATGATCCACCCGCCTCGGCCTCCTAAAGTGCTGGGATTACAAGCATGAGCCACCGCGCCCGGCCTTTGGATAACTTTCACTGAATAATATGTCAAGTCTGATAGGTAAATGAAATAAATTAGCGTCAGTACAGGAGGATCAGTGGTTCCCTCAGCCAGACAGGCTATCTTGTTTCTCCCTCTGAGTTTCCATGTGGTTTGGTTTGTGCCTTTCTAATGCCCTTTGAATTTCTTGTCTGATGTTGTATTATTGTCTGAACCCTGTGAACAAGATATTAAGTTTCTTTAGGGCAAAAACTTTGGGTTTTTTTTTTTTTTGATCTCACAGAACACTCAATACAGTGCCTTGTGCACAGACTTCTAGTGACTTCCTAACCATGGGGGTAACTGACAATGGAATGGGATGTCTCATGGAGCAGAAAGCTATTATATCACTGGATTTGTTCAGAGATACAGAGGGAATATCTGCATTGGATGTTGGACCAGAGGAACTCCTTAGACACTTTACTTCCATAGCCCCAGTGTTCATTACATATTACATTTTTCAAAATGAAATTGGCTTTAACTTTAAATATGATGATTGCATATTAACATAAAGAAGTTGTATTTCTTTATAATTCTTTATAAAGAAATATGTATAATTATAATTCTTTATAATTCTTTGCTTACCCATACTAAAATTAGGGTACTTTTTTTTTTTTTTGAAGACGGAGTTTCGCTCTTGTCATCCAGGCTGGAGTGCAATGGCACGATCTCGGCTCACTGCAACCTCTGCCTGCTGGGTTCAAGCAATTCTCCTGCCTCAGCCTCCCAAGTAGCTGGGACTACAGGTGTGTGCCACCATGCCCAGCTAATTTTTGTATTTTTAGTAGAGACTGGGTTTCACCATCTTGGCCAGGCTGGTCTCGAACTCCTGACCTCGTGATCCACCCGCCTTGGCCTCCCAAAGTGCTGGGATTATAGGCGTGAGCCACCGCGCCCGGCAAAATTAGGATACTTTTTAATCAGTGTTGGCCATTTTATTGATTTCTCCTCCCGAGAGAAATCAGCAGCCTACAATAGAAAAACACATGCCTATGGCTGGGCGCGGTGGCTCACACCTGTAATCCCAGCACTTTGGGAGTCCAAGGCATGCAGATCATTTGAGTCCAGGAGTTCAAGACCAGCCTGGCCAACATGGTGAAACCCTGTCTCTACTTAAAAAATACAAAAACTTCCAGGCGTGGTGGCTCACGCTTGTAATCCCAGCACTTTGGGAGGCCAAGGCAGGCAAATCACCTGAGGTCAGGAGTTCGGGATCAGCCTGGCCAACATGGTGAAACCCCATCACTACAAAATACAAAAAAATTAGCTGAGCGTGGTAGTATGTGCCTGTAGTCCCAGCTACTCGGGAGGCTGAGGCAGGAGAGTCACTTGAACCTGGGAGGCAGAGGTTGCAGTGAGCCGAGATCCTGCCACTGCACTCCATCCTGGGTGACAGAGTGAGACTCCATCTCAAAAAAAAAAAAAAAAGAAAAAAGAAAAAAATGCCCATGTCGACTGGGCACGATGGCTCATGCCTGTAATCTTAGCACTTTGGGAGGCCAAGGCAGATGGATAGCTTGAGCTCTGGAGTTCAAGACCAGCCTGGGAAACATGACGAAACCCTGTCTCTACCAAAAATACAAAAATTAGCTGGGGGTGGTGCAGTACGCCTGTGGTCCCAGCTACTTGGGAGGCTGAGATGGGAGGATCGCTTGAGCCCAGGAGATCAAGGCTGCAATGAGCTATAATCATGCCACTGCACTCCAGCCTGGGAGACATAGTGAGACCCTGTCTCTAAATAAATAAATAAATAAATAAATAAATAAATAAAATAAAAGTAAAAAAAAAGCCCGTGCCTAATTTGAAAGAAATTTATAAATTTTAAGTTTTTAGTCAGGGAAGTGGAAATGAACTGTCATAAAGTGGGATGTTTTATATTTATTTTTGTTCCTAGTTACTAAGACAAGAATGCTATTCAAAGAAAGTGAATGAATAGAAAATAGGAGACACTATAATAGTATAACATCAAGAATGCTTAAAAAAACAGTCTCAGAATTGTTCTTTGTACACAAAAACAATGGTGCTTAACAATATATTGGTTCCTAAATCAAATTTCCAGCTGCCAGCAGCCATCCTTGAGTGGGAGGTGATTTAGTGCAAGCAAGTTGGTTGCAGCATGCCTCCTGCTTCCCAGGCACCGAACCCACTGGTAGCAGAGCTACAGGACTGTTGAGCACTTGGATCCAACATCCTACTGCTCATAGTGCCGTAAAACCATGAACTAAACCTTTTAATTGTTAGAGAACAATGGTCAATAAAGCAAAATCGGTGTTCTTCCAGATGGCATTACTTGGGGCCTCCACTGCTGCTTGCTCCTGCCCTCTGGTTGCTTAGATCTTGGGGAGCCTTGTTAGATGGGTCAAAGCCTGCATGATCTGACAGCCTCAGTGAGCAGGCCAGAATTGCAGGGGAGAATGTGGGACAACATATTCTACAATGATGGCCTTACTATTAGAAGAAAAGCCCTTGGGAAACCTACTTCATGTTCTGTCATTTTTGCCATTTCGGGAAACTGCCAAACCTGCTTATTTGAAGTTCATCCATATTCTTCATCTCAAGCACCCAGAATACCAAATCAAAATGTGAGGAAAGCAGGAAGGTACTAGAATGTGGGGTCAAATATGGGGGCCTTCAAAGCTCATATAATTAATCAAATCAACAATAAAAAATACAACTAGAATTTCAGTTTTATCATCATGGCCATGAAAATGGGAGAATATAGCCTTTGTGTTTTTCCTAGATGCATTCTAAATTGTACTGTTAAAGAAATTTCTGAACTTTTACATACAAGTTTTTAGTTGGTCATTGTGCTCATAAAAATACTTTTAGAAAACAAATGAAACTTAGGAATGCTAATTTAGTAAAATGGCTGTCAAGATCTGGCAGGCTGCCGGACATCGTGGCTCACGCCTATAATCCCAGCTTTTTGGGAGGCCAAGGTGGGAGGATTGCTTGCTTAAGCCCAGGAACTCAAGACCGTCTTGGATGACATAGTGAAACCTCCATCTCCACAAAAATAAAAAATTAGCTGGGCATGTTGGCACACCTGTAGTCCCAGCTACTCGGGAGGCTGAAGTAGGAGGATCAATCAAGCCCAGGAGGTTGAGACTGCAGTGAGTTGTGATCGCACCACTGCACTCCAGCCTGGGTGACAGTGAGACCTTCTTTCAAAAACAAACAAACAAAAAAGATCTGGTAGACTGAGTTAGATTATTAGGATTTCTAAAGATATATTTGAAATCAAATGATAAAATCCTATGAGTTGCTCAATATTTTACATTTTAATAAGATTGGAGATTTTTCAAATTATGAAATATTTTCATGTCTGTGATATTTTCACTCAGCCTTAAGATCAGTACAGAAGAACTCCCATCCAAATTAAAATCATTGGATAACCTTAAACTTTCCCGTCTTGTCTCCTGATAACCTCCTGTTTATTCTTTAAAAATCAGTATAAGCATAATTTTCCTCTATGGAAATTTTAATGAATTTTTCCTGTAGGCAAAGTTATTTTTGCCTTCCTTGATTCCCAAATTCTATCTGTCCTAGCTCAATGGATTCAATATTTATTGAATTGCCCAGCATGGGTGAACCAATTACAAAAATGAAGACATGGGTATTGCTATGGTTTGAATGTCCCCTTCAAAACTCATGCTGAAACTTAACCCTCCATGTGGCAGTATTGAGGGGTAGGGACTTTAAGAAGATTAATAAATTCATTGATTAATGGATTAATGGCTTCATGGATTAATAGGTTATCATGGGAGAGAAACTAATGGTTTTATAACAAGAGGGAGAGACCTAGCTAGCATGTGAGCACACTCACCCCCTTCACCATGTGATGCCCTGCACCACCTCAGGACACTGCAGAGTCCCCACCAGCAGCAAGAAGGCTCTCACCAGATTTGGCCCCTCAACCATAGACTTCCCAGCCTCCAAAACTGTGAGAACTAAATTTCATTTCTTAAAAGTTATCCAGTTTCAGGCCAGGGGTGGTGGGTCACTCCTACAATCCCAACACTTTGGCAGGCTAAGGCAGGAGGATTGCTTGAGGCCAGGAGGAGTTAGAAACCAGCCTAGTCAACATAGCGAGACTCTGTCTCTACAAAACAAAAATTAAATTTTTTTTTTTAATTTTTAAAAATGTTAAAGTAGGTTGGATGTGGTGGTGTGCACCTGTGGTCCCAGCTACTCAGGAGACTGAGGCAGAGGATTACTTGAGCCCAGGAGTTTGAGGCTGCAGTGAGCTGTGATTGTGCCACTGCACTCCAGCCTGGGTGACAGAGCAAGACCCTATCTCTAAATAAATAAATAAGTAACCAACCCAATTTCAGATATTCTGTTATAAGCAACAAAAAATCAACTAAGATATCTAAGAATATAACTGTTAGATACTGTGGCAGGCAGCCTCTAACATGGTCCCCAGTGATCCCGCCTTTTGGTGTATAATCTCTTCTCCTTGAATATGGGCTGGATTTACTGACTTGTTTCTAATGAATAAAATTTGGCAAAGGTGACGGGATGTCACTTTTGGGATTAGGTTATAAAACAACTAGGGCTTTTTCTTGAGCACCTTCTCTCTCTCTGTCTCTCTCTCTGAAGAAAGCCAGCTGCCGTGTTCTGAGTACCCTCTGGAAGGGCCTGCATGGCAAGGAACTGATGTTTCCAGCCAGCAGCCAGCAAGAACTGCAAGCCTTGTGAATGAGCTTGGAAGCAGATCCTCCCTCACTCAAGCCGTGATATGACAACAGCCTGAGACCCAGAGGTCAGTAAATTGTCAAGTTTGTATATCTAGTAAATAGCAGAGCCAAAATTCCTGTCTCTCAAACTCAAGATTTCCTCATCTATAAAATGTAGTAATTGTTCCACAAGGCCAGGTGCAAAGTGTCATTTAGCTATAAGAGTGTAATGAATCTAGGTCCCAAATTAAGTTCATCATTGTCCCCTCCTTCCCCCTACACTGATCCTCTTCTTTCAGGCTCCCTGCCCATGTTTTTTGTTTGTTTGTTTCTTTTTTTCCCCCTGCCCATGTTCTTGATTAACTCTCAAATCAGTCAGGCTCAAAATTTTGCAAATTTTAACACCCTCTTTTTTTCTCCCTTCCCATATGTAAAATGAGTTCTGTATGGTTTTATCTTGAAATTATCTTTTTGTTCTTCTCCCTAGTTCAAGCTTCTACCATATCATGTGTGGATAGTTGCAAAACCTACAGAATGTCCAGTTTTTCCTGGCCCAATCCACTTTGCGTGGATACTTCTCACACTAATCTTCTTTAAATGCTATTTTCATCAATGTCTCCAAAAACCGTAACAAGCCCCTGTTTCTTATAAATTATGTCCCACTCCTCTCCTGGCTTAGCTCTCCAAAAGCCAGCACCACCCTTGGGAGCCAGCTTTCTAATCCCCAATACAAACCTTCTGCTTCAGTCTATCTGGCTTGCTCTTGGGCCCTTAAGTTATCCATGCTAGTGTCTGCCTCTGAGACTTTGTATTGTCTTTGGATTGTTATTTTATTGTTTACCCAAATTCTGCCATCCATAGCATCCCAGCTAAATCCAACATCCTGCTCGGATCCCAAGAGGCTTCACTATTGCTAAACTTGACATCACAGATCTTTCTAGGCTCTTAAGGGCTACTATTCCCCATTAAATTTCCCTATTCTCTTTCCATACAAGTACCCAAAATGTAAGTGTCCCCACTCATCCATCTTTTCCTGTACACTGGTCCCCAGACCCCCTTGTGCCTCCCCAAACTCATTCCCCCACTGCTTCATTCCTCCTCATACCTTTCTGCTGTACTCTCCGGAACCCCCACTTTATGGAGAGCAAACCATCCTACATCCCCAGTCTGTCTCCCACTCCTTGCCTGAACAGAAACTTGGCTATCTTACAAGAACATAGCTTCCCCTGCTGCTGTCTTGAATTGAGGGGTGTTTACTTTACCAGTCCTCATATACTGCGGGGTTGGGAGCAGGGTTGGCCTTCTCCCAGCTTCACGGTGCTACTGCCACACCATTGCTCTGAAAATAAATAAGAGATTAAGCCAGCTGGCATGCCCGCCCCCCATCCGTCCATGCCTGTATCATCTAACACCTTCCTGACACTCCTACGATGATTTTTTTTTAAAGGCACCTGGTTTATAATCTTTCTCTACTAGATTAAAGATCTTAAATTACAGCTTTAAAACCATATTTTTTATTATTCTTTCTCCTTAAAAATGTACTATAATAGGCCATGCAGGATGGCTCACACCTGTAATCCCAGTGCACAGCGGGGCTGAGGCAGGAGATTCTTGAGGCTAGGAGTTTGAGGCCAGCCTAGACAACATAGCAAGACCTCTTATCTACAAAAAATAAATACTAAAAAAATTAGCCGTGCATGATGGCATATGCCTGCAGTCCCAGCTACGAAAGAGGCTGAGTGGGGAGGATTGCTTGAACCCAGTTTGAGGCTGTAGTGAGTTATGATCGCACCTGTAAATAGCCACTGCACTTCAGCCTGGACAACAGAGTGAAACTGTATCGTTGAAAAAAAAAAGTGCTATAATAAAATCCCTCTATAATCTTATCTATCTGCACCCTACTCCAGTGATGACCACCATGCACAGCTTGGTGTGCATGCTTCTGAAACTGCAGTCTCGAGTCTACTTTAGAGGTCATTGTCTTTGTGGATTACCTTTAGAGAACCCTACCCTTCCTGCACTTTTATCTGCTCAACTCCAGGGACCTTCACCTGGCCCCCAACTATTTTGTTTTAGAGGGCTTAAACTCCAACCTTCCTCCCTCTAACTACAACCTCCTTTCCCTTCTAGTTGCCTCATGCTGTCCCCATACCTGCTTTTGAGGTATAATCACACAATCTTTTCTTTTTAATTGAGCTGAAATTCACATAACATACAATTAACCATTTTAAAGTATACACTTTGGTGGCATTTAGTGCATTCCAAGTGCTGTGTAAATACTACCCAGTCTGCAGATTTAATGAAATCCCTATGAAAATCCCAATTTTTTTTTTTTTTGCAGAAATAGAAAAATCCATCCTAAAATTTATATGAAATCTCAAGGGACCCTGAATAGCCAAAACAACTGATATAGAACAAAGTTGGAGGGGTTCACACTTTCTGATTTCAAAACTTACTACAAATCTACAGTAGTCAAAACAATATGGTACTAGTGTAAGGACATATAGACCAATGGAATAGAATAGAGAGCCCAGAAATAAATCCTCACATATATGGTCAATTGATTTTCAAGAAGTATGCCAAGACCATTCAACGGGAAAAGGACAATCTTTGTAACAAATGGTGCTGGGAAAACTGCATATCCATATGCAAAAGAATGAAGTTGGATTCTTACCTTACACCATATATACAAATTAACTCAAAATGGATCAAAGATCTAAAGGTAAGACCTACTCTTAGAAGAAAATGCAGGAGAAAATATGACATTGGATTTGGCATATTTGTTTGATGTGATACCAAATACGAAGGTAACAAAAGAAAAAACCAACAGTGGACCCCGTGAAAACTAAAAACTTTTGTGCGTCGAAAGACACTATCAATAGGGTAAAAAGGCAACCTATATAATGGGAGGAAATATCTGCAAATCATATTCTGATAAGGGATATGTTTGAGATATTTCCAGAATATATAAATTACTTTTTAAAACAAAAATATACTATTTTTGTGAGGTAAAAGATAATTAAAATTTAGAGGTTTATTCTCTCTCTCTATATATGTATTTGTATATGTGTGTGTGTGTGTATACAAATAGACCCCAACTTACGATGGTTTGACTTACAATTTTTCAACTTTATGATGGGTTTATTAGGGTAGTAAATGCATTTTTGACTTACACTATTTTCCATTTACAGTGGGTTTATTGGGATGTAATCCCATCATAAGTGGAGCATCATTTGTTTTATAGAATATATATGTTGAGGAAGACATATATAAGTTAGTATTATAAGCTTCATGAGATTAGGGGCCACATCTGGCATATGTAACATTTTTTCCCACAGTGCCTTGTAACAAGATCTTGACCCACAGTAAGTTTTCAATATTTTTAAAAATTAAATGAATGAATGACAGAGAAAGAATATTCTGTTTAATCCCTACATTACTACCAGCATTATTTTTCTAAAATTCAGATCCATTTGTGCTGTTCCTTGTTTAGAAATATTGTGTGACCTCACAGTGCCTTTAGAATCTGGTGTGAACTCCTTAGATGTTGGGCAGACCTTCCCTCCATCTGTTCTCGTGCTCAGCCCCCACATGGTACAGTAGAAAAGTGGCTTCAGCTTTCATGTACCTTGGTCAAATAGGGGCAACAGACACTACCTCAAGGATTATTGAAAGGATTAAATGAGGCCGGGCATAGTAGTTCATGCCTGTAATCCCAGCTCTTTGGGAGGCAGAGGTGGGCAGATCACTTGAGCTCAGGAGTTTGAGACCAGCTTAGCCAACATGGTGAAACCCGATGTCAACTAAAAATACATAAGTTCCCCGGGTGTGGTGGCACGTGCTTGTAATCCCAGCTACTCGGGAGGCTGCAACAGGAGAGTCGCTTGAACCCAGGAGGTGGTGGTTGGAGGTTGCAGTGAGCCAAGATGGCACCACTGCATTCCAGCCTGGGTGACAGAGTGAGACTTGGTCTCAAAAAAAAAAAAAAAAAAAAAAGCAGCAGCCAGGCACAGTGGCTCATGCCTGTAATCCCAGCACTTTGGGAGGCCAAGGAGAGAGATCACCTGAGGTCAGGAGTTCGAGACCAGCCTGGCCAACATGGTAAAACCCCATCTCTACTAAAAATACAAAAAATTAGCCGAGCGTGGTGGTGGGTGCCTGTAGTCCCAGCTACTCAGGAGGCTGAGGCAGGAGAATCACTTGAACCTGGGAGGCGGAGGTTGCAGTGAGCCGAGATTGTGCCACTGTACTCCAGCTTGGGCAAATAAGAGTGAAACTCCATCTCAAAAAAAAAAGATTAAATGAGGTGTCACCTGAAAATTTCCAGCGTATAGTTGTGATGAGTCAATTAACATGTTTCCTTTTCACCCTCCTGCATGCTGCCCTTCAGCGCACTATACTATTCACACTTTCAGAGTGTACATGTAATTTCACTTCTCCATATTTTGTTCATGCTTTCCCCACTGCTTTGTGTGTGTCTTCCCTGTCTTCCACCTCTCTATAAAAATTAAATTGAAAGCTTCAAGACAAGTCTCAAATTGTACTTAGTAAAAGCTTTCTGACTCCCCCAGGAGGCCTTAATTCTTTCTTTATGCTTTCATGTAATTTTATAAGACGATTTCTAAGAAACTTTCATAGGCTATCTTATATTACAGTTATTTGTGGACATAACTTGTGGACATCTATATGTATCTTAAAAGCCCAAAACAATATTAATTAAACTGAGCTGATTTTGTTGACCAGGAAATTTGGATCTTAAATCTCATAACTGAAATATATCATGAAATCATCCAAAGCACGCTCTCTCTATACATAGTTCCTCTCTTTATGTGATAACACCCAGCCTGGCAGTATAGCACCCTTGCCACCCACAGCTCTCTGGAAGATACAGCTATACAAGATAACATGAGGTAATGTGACTTCTAGGGATAGGTGGTGGTGGGGAAGCCCATCACTGCTTAGACCAGCGTCGAACATGCCTGACCCAGGTGGAGTAAATTATTTGCTCAGAAATGACTTGTATGGTCCAGGTTCTCTCAGAGGAGCCAGGCTAGTTCATGAAGAAGAAGTTTAGTGTGTATTGCCAGTTGAATGTGAGTACTGGAGCTCAGTGGTCTTCCTCATCTAGATCCAGGAAGAGCAGCCATGTTGTGCCTCACACAGGATGAAGGAGCCAAGGAAGACAGAATGTGGGAGAGGCTGGAGCTGGCTGAGAAGCAAAGACAAAGGGGACACAGAGGGACAAGCCACCCTGTCCCTGAGAATTCCCCAGTTCTCTGGCCAATTTGGATGAAACCCAGCAACTCTTTGTGTTCCATCCTTCGATACTGTGAGGTCTCTCTATACACTCAGTAAATGCTCCTTTTTACCTCACTGGACTAATGCTTTTTAGAGTCACATGCATGCTGACTTCAACAAAGCAAATTGTTTATCTGAATCAACTCTGCCCTGTACCATGTCCAGTCACTTGAATTTCTATTTCATCTTCGACTCTCCATGTGCTAATTATGACTTTGGGCAAATCTTTTGTTCACTCTGTGTATTTGTCCATTTTCACATTGCTATAAAGATACCATTGAGACTGGGTAATTTATAAACAAAAGACATTTAATTGACTCACAGTTCTGCGTGGCTGGAGAGGCCTCAGGAAACTTACAATCATCTTGGAAGGAAAAGGGGAAGCAGGGCACATCTTACATGGCAGCAGGCAAGAAGAAGAGAAAGGGGTAAGTGCCACACACTTATCAAACAAGCCCATCTCGTGAGAACTCACTATCACGAGAACAGCATGGGGAACTGCCCTTGTGATCCAATCACATCCCACCAGGACCCTCCCTTGACATGTGGGGATTACAATTTGGATTGCAATTCAACATGAGATTTGGGTGGGGACACAGAGCCAAACCGTATCACTCTCTGTCTCAGTTTCTTTAGTAGGTAAAATGCAATAATTTCATATGGTGCTTTATCACTTTCCATACATTATCTCATATGAATTTTTAAAAAGTTCTTATGATACAGGCTAATAATTTTTTCCCACGTTTTACAAACAAAGGAACTTTCCCAAGATCTCACAATTAAGTCCTAGTGAAATGGGACTCAAACACCAGTCTCTGACTTCTGTCTACTGAGGCGGTCATCAACTCTACCTCAGAGAATATAAATTTTTTTCAATTGTAAGTCTTTGCAGATTGATTAAGAGCCCCTTCTTGAGAATTTTTGGTGAAAGACTTTGAAGTCATAAGAGGTAACAGTGACTTCATATTATATTTGTATGAGTCCTGTTTCAAAATATATTGATAATGTGGCTGGGTGCGGTGGCTCATGCCTGTAATCCAGCACTTTGGGAGGCCGAGGTGGGCAGATCACCTGAGGTCAGGAGTTCAAGACCAGCCTGGCCAACATGGCGAAACCCCATCTCTACTAAAAATACAAAAATTAGCCAGGCATGGTGGCATATGCCTGTAATCCCAGCTACTTGGGAGGCTGAGGCAGGAGAATCGCTTGAACCCAGAAGGCAGAGGTTGCAGTGAGCCGAGATCATGCCATTGCATTCCAGCCTGGGCAACAAAGTGAGACTCCATCTCAAAATAGATAGATAGATATAGATAGATAGATAGATAGATAGATAGATAGATAGATAGATAGATAATGAATTCTGTGATAGGACCACTAGAGTGGAGATCTGTAGTTATAATAAAGTATTTTATTTCTAAAAATATGCATAATACTTGCCTGTGTCATGGGCTTCATGAAGAATTCCAGTTACTAGCTGAAAGTTTAATTGCAGGGTTTGGGGCTCAAGATGTTACTTATCCTCATGGGCAGTACCTGGTACTTCCCCACTGTAAAATATGCTAGCTCAGGTCACAAGGAACTTTGAGTGCTAGGATAGTACCACATGGTCCAGTTCCCCAGAACTTCTTCCCAGTGTCTCCATAGCCACTCACACAGCCTGAGCAGGTCTTGCCACTGGCAGCTCTCTTCCCTTACTTCCTCCAGGCCAGGGGTTGGCCTGATTCTGCTTAGAGCCTGCATGCGGCTCCCTCAGAGCCTTGGGGTGGCCGATCTTTGCTGCTTCCCAGAACCACCTTGTACTCTTCCATGCAGAGCCCTGTTGAGTCACCATGCCTTCCTCCAGCTGCTGCCACAGACCACATGGCTTCTGTCTCAATTCACTCTGAAAGAGAAAAGTACGTTATGCAAACTAGGTCTGAGCATGAGAGCACAACCCCCTTCCTCCCCAACACAGAGAAGCACACTGGGGGCTCCTCGTGTAATTTAGAGGTTAACTAACACATCATGTTGCAACTGTGCCTATGTGAAAAAGAAATGGAAGGAGGAACCAGGTTTGGAGCTGATTCACTGCTGCAAGGGCTTACCTTCAGTCTGACCTGTGCAGTAAGACTGAGAGAAGCACCAAGGGTATGGCTGGAAAAGATCATAACATTAAAACTATTTTACTATAGTGATGATAGCTACCATTGTAGTGATATGCGATAATAGTAACAATGAAGTCTTTACTATATGCCATACTGTGTGTTAAATCTTTTATGTATGTTGTATATATAATACATGTAAAGCCTTGTTGTTGTTGTTGTTTTTGAGACATAGTTTCACTCCGTTGCCCGGGCTGGAATGCATTGGCATGATCTCAGCTCGCTGCAACCTCCACCTCTCAGGTTCAAGCAATTCTCCTGCCTCAGCCTCCCGAGTAGCTGGGACTACAGGCACCTGCCACCACACCCAGCTAATTTTTTTGTATTTTAGTAGAGCCGGGGTTTCAATGTGTTGGCCAGGCTGGTCTTGAACTCCTGAGCTCAGGCAATCTGCCTGCCTCAGCCTCCCAAAGTGCTAGGATTACAGATGTAAGCCACCACACATAGCCCATGTAAAGCCTTTAACATAGTGCCTGGCACAAAGTAAGTGCTCAATAAAAAATAATCATAACATTATTATTTCGTTTATCTTCACAACCATCCCGAATTATTTGCCAAGCCTTTGCTCTTCAGTCAGTCGTTCCTTTAGGAAATGTTTATTGAGTCTGTACTATATACCCAGCACCATACATACATACATATATATATATATATTTTTTTTTTTTTTTTTTTGAGATGGAGTTTTGCTTTTGTTGCCCAGGCTGGAGTGCAATGGCTCGATCTCGGCTCACTGCACTCTCTGCCTCCCGGGTTCAAGCAATTCTGCAGCCTCAGCTTCTCAAGTAGCTGGGAATACAGGCGCCTGCCACCACGCCTGGCTAATTTTGTATTTTTAGTAGAGATGGGGTTTCACCATGTTGGTCAGGCTGGTCTTGAACTCCTGACCACAGGTGATCCGCCTGCCTCGGCCTCCCAAAGTCCTGGGATTACAGGCGTGAGCCACTCCACCCAGCCTTCCCAGCACTATATTAGGCGCTGGGGATACTTAGAAGAGTGAATGCCCTTTCAGACATGGGTTCCAATCTGGCTTAACCACTATCTTTCTGGGTAACTTTGAGCATGCTTCTTAAGCTTTCTAAGCCTGAGTTTATTCAACTGTTAAATGAGTACAATAATTTCTATGTCATAGGATTGTTGATAGGACTAGAAACACATGCAAAGGTCTTAGCTCAGCTCAGTGTTCATATAAGGAGAAGCTCCTCAGTCAGGCCTGCTGGCTCATGTCTATGATCCCAACACTTTGGGAGGCTGAGGCAGGTGAATCAATTGAACTCGAGAGTTCGAGACCAACCTGGGTTACATGGCAAAACCCTATCTTTACAAAAAATACAAAAATTAGCTGGGTGTGGTAGTGCCTGCTTATAGTCCCAGCTACTCAGGAGGAGGAAGCTAAGGTGGGAGGATTTCTTGAGCCTGGGAGGTGGAGGTTGCAGTGAGCCAAGATTGTGCCACTGCACTCCAGCCTGGGCAACAGAATGAGCCTGTCTCAAAAAAAAAAAAAAAAAAAAAAATCAAGCTGGGTGCGGTGGTTCATGCCTGTAATTCCAGCACTTTGGGAGGCTGAGGCAGGCGGATCAGGAGGTCAGGAGATTGAGACCATCCTGGCTAACACGGTGAAATCCCGTCTCTACTAAAAATACAAAAAATTAGCTGGGCATGGTGGTGGGCGCCTGTAGTCCCAGCTACTGGGGAGGCTGAGGCAGAAGGTGAACCCAGGAGGTGGAGCTTGCAGTGAGTTGAGATCACGCCACTGCACTCCAGTCTGGGCAAGAGAGCAAGACTCCGTCTCAAAAAAAAAAAAAATTATTTACTATAGAACTTGTATATGTATTCTTGAAAAAGAATCCAAAGGGAGAACCTCTTCCCAGGGTCACAGAGTGATCAGTGCCACAGCTTGGACTTGGAGCGTTAGCTTGTCTGCCATCTTCCTACTGCATCAAAGCAGAGATTGCCATGTGATTGCCCAGTGTGATTGAAAGTTTGAAGTCTGTATTTCTCTGAAAACTTTGGTGTATCTAGATTCTGTATGTCTCTTGGACAGATGAAGAGCTGCTGTGCACAGAAGGGAGTTTTTTTTTTTTTAATTGAGGAGTCTAACTCAAGAATAAATTCAAGGCCAGGCGCAGTGGCTCACGCCTGTAATCCCAGCACTTTGGGAGGCTGAGGTGGAAGGATCACCTGAGGTCAGTAGTTCAAGACCAGCCTGACCAACGTGGTGAAACCCTGTCTCTACTAAAAATACAAAAATGAGCTGGGGGTGGTGGTGTGTGCCTGTAGTTCCAGCTACTCAGGAGGCTGAGGCACAAGAATCGCTTGAACCTGGGAGGTGGAGGTTGCAGTGAGTTGAGATCGTACCACTATTCTCCAGCCTGGGCAACAGAGCGAGACTCCATCTCAAAAAAAAAAAAAAAGAAAGAACAGAAAAGAAATTCGGATCCTTTAGAAATCTTCAGACACTTGGCATAACACGAAGTTAAAACAACACCCCACTTAGTTCTATGATATTTCTGATGAAAAAGTAAGAAATATGAAGCCACAGAGCGAAACAAATATTTTTAAAAACCTCCTGAAGAGACTTTTTTTCTTTGTTGATTATCATCCAGAGACAACATTTGTTTGAAACTCTGAACAGAATCAGTTTGTAGGGATGAAACCCTCATTCTTCCCTGCCAGGGCCCAGACTTTCCATATCTCGTACTCTGAGAACCTTAAAGTCTTGAAATGCTTTGCAGTCCCAGCGAAGAAGCTAAAATCAAAACTGATTTGGGGTAAAACCATTTACTTTCTGACCTCTTTGTATTCTTCAGAGAATTTTTATATGCTTGTTTATTTTCTTAATGTCTCTTGGTTATGTTTTTTCCTGTTTTGGTTTCATATATGAAATGTTCCATCTGTGTATTCATTTTCTGGATTTATTCCCTAGAATTTTAAGTAAGAGTGTTTCTCAAACTTTTTTTTTTTACTCCAACCCACAATAAGAAATATATTTTGCATGTTAACCTAAATACACATATATTTACATATATATCTAAAACAAGTTTCATGAAATAATACTCTTGCAATGAGGTATGCACTATGGTTTTTTAAAATTCTATTCTACTTTATGTATACAAAAGTTGGGACAGAGGTTCAGGAGCAGGGAAGGAATGAATAGGTAGAACACGGCACTTTTAGGGCAGTGATAGATGCATGACATTATACATTTATCAAACCCCACAGAACTGTACAACAAAAGAGTGAATCCTAATGTAAACTGCGGACTTATTATTTTTTAAGACAGGGTCTCACTCTGTCACCCAGGCTGGAGTATAGTGGCACAATCTTGGCTCACTGCAACCTCCACCTCCTGGATTCAAGTGATTCTTGTGCCTCAGCCTCCTGAGTAGCTGGGATTACAGGTGCATGCTACCATGCCAAGCTAATTTTTATATTTTTAGTAGAGACAGGGTTTCACCATGTTACCCAGGCTGATCTCAAACTCTTGGCTTCAACTGATCTGCCTGCCTCGGCCTCCCAAAGTGCTGGGATTATAGGCGTGAGCCACCCACCATGCCTGGCCAAACTATGGACTTTGGTTAATGCTAGTGTATCAATATTAGTTCATTAATTGTATCAAATATACTTTCTGTGCAATTTTTGTGTTAACCTAAAATTGTTCTAGAGCATATTATAAATATTTGTAAAAGTAAAAAACAAAGTTGGTTTTAGTTTACTATCCATTAATGACTTGCTTTCCACGGTTTGAAAACTTGTGGCCTGGTCGGGAGTACCCTGGGTTTCTGTTAGGTTGGTGCAAAAGTAATTGCGGTTTTGCCATTAAATGGCAGTTACTTTTGCACCAACCTGATAACTACATCCCAGCCTCTGTCACTCTATAGAGGCTGGCCTTCACGAAGCCACAGAATAATGTCTCTCAGCTTTCTCATCTGAAAAATAGAGTGTTTGATCAGATGAATGCCAAAGTCCTTTCCAGATCCAAAATATTATAACTGTAAGTATAAATTCTCATTTTAAAATGTCTTAGAGTAAAAGAAAAGTCATGAAGCATGAATTGTAAATTATATGCATGTTATTTAGGCATGTTTTATGTTTTATAGGCATCAAATGGGTACTTTTCATCTTATTTAAAATAAGTAAAATGAAAAGTAATTGTTCTCCAGCAAAATATATAAATTACATTTTTCTCTGAGTTCCTGATTCAAGATCTCTGTGGAGGAAGAAAAATAAAGAGCACCTAGGAATGATACAAATGATACTTTCAATTTTGGCACTTGTCTGCCCTACTGCCATGTCCTGATGAGAGTATCCCTGAACTCAGTTCTCATTGGTCATTTGACATTTGCTGGGAGCATACTATGGGCGAGGTCTTATGCTGAGGGTGAGCCTAGTGGTGTCTCACTTCTTGTAGCTTGGGTCAGGGAATGGAAATCAGCTACTGTATCCCAGAACCTTCTTGCCTTCCCAGTCCCAAGGCCATGATGGGGAAGGCAGGTGCTGTGGGAAGAGTGTGTATAAGGTCTGATGGGGACAGACCTGGGGTGAATCTCAGTGGTGCTTCTCAACAGCTGTAGATCCCTAGGTAAGTTATCTAATCATCTACCCCACAGTGTTCTCAGATGAAAATGGGGGTAATACCCCATCTCATAGGAGTTTAAAAGGATTAAATAGGGAATGTAGCTATCATCTTGTGCCTGGAATTCTGCAAAGCATATGAAGGTACCCTTGGAACTTCCTTCCCATTTTTCATATTTGTTCTGCCACCTCTACACCCAGCCCCACTTTCTGCAACCAATTGTATTATAACCCCCTCCCAAACACTTAATGCATCCTCCCACTCATGTAATTTGTTTAACTTGTTTTCTATTTATTTATTTTGAGATGGGGTCTCTGTCAGCCAGGCTGGAGTGCTGTTGCACGATCTCAGGTCACTGCAACCTCTGCTTCTTGGGCTCAAGTGATCCTCCCACCTCAGCCTCCTGAGTAGCTGGGACCATAGGCACACACCATCATGCCCAGCTAATTTTTTGCATTTTTGGTAGAAACAGGGTTTCACCAGGTAGCCCAGGCTTGTCTTGAACTCCGGAGCTCGAGTGATCCGCGTGCCTCAGCTTCCCAAAGTGCTGGGATTACAGGTGTGAGCCACCGTGCTTGGCCTTACCTTATTTTCTAAGAACTGATGACCATAAGTAAGTTCTGGCACACACCACTTTGTATGCTTCCTCTGTCATCCCAACATGTCCGTGGAGATAAACCTCACTGACATGGAACCTCACTGACATGGAACCTCAGAGGCAGCTTGCAGAAGGAAGAATACATCACAACAAGATGGCAACATTCTTTAAGAGCTGCATTTCCAGTCCTCTGGTTTTGTTTCAGTGGGGCTGCTTTTAGGTTGATTGAATAACTAGCAGCAACGATAGTACCTAAATTATTAGTTAATGAAAGTCTGTAATTTGCTAGGCATGTGCTAACCAGTTTACATAAATTATCTCAAAGCCTCACAATAACCTTGAAAGGCTAGGTTTTCCCTTTCACAGATGAAGAAGTTGAATATTTGATTTATTTATTCATTAGGAAGAGATTTTTAAATAAAAATAATTTTTTTGTAGAGATGGGGATTCCCTGTGTTCCCCAGACTGGTCTTGAACTCCTGGGCTCAATCTATCCTCCTGCCTCAGCCACCGAAAATGCTGAGATTACAGGTGTAAGCTACCATGCCCAGCTAAGGAACAGATTTTAATGGATGCTTCTTATGTGAAAAACATGGGATTAGACACTGGGGATGGAAAACTGAATGACACAGAGTCCTTGCTCTTAGGAAATGTATGGTCTGTTGGGAAATCTGGCAGATCCACAGACAATTACAATCCTGGAGTAAACCTTGGGAAGGGTTAGAAGACACAGAAGATGGGCTGGGTGTGGTGGCTCACACCTGTAATCCTAGCACTTTGGGAGGCCAAGGCAGGCAGATTGCCTGAGCTCAGGAGTTCAAAACCAGCCTGGGCAACACGGTGAAACCCTGTCTCTACTAAAATACAAAAAATTAGCCAGGCATGGCAGTGTGCACCTGTAGTCCCAGCTACTCGGGAGGCTGAGGCAGGAGAATCGCTTGAACCCTGAAGGTGGAGGTTGCAGTGAGCCAAGATAATGCCACTGCATTCCAGCCTGGATGGCAGAGCAAGACTCCGTCTCCAAAAAAAAAAAAGAAGAAAACACAGAATATGACACCTGACCAGACTGAGGCTTGCATAGGAGGTAAGGATAGAAGCTGTATTAGTCCATCCTCACACTACTATGAAGAAATACCTGAGACTGGGTAATTTATAAAGGAAAGAGGTTTAATTGACTCACAGTTCTGCATTGCTAGGGAGGCCTCAGGAAACTTGCAATCATGGTAGAAGGCAAAAGAGAAGCAGGCACCTTCTTCACAGGGCAGCAGGACAGAGGGAGTGCAAGCTGGGGAAATGCCAGACGTTTATAAAACCATCAGATCTCCTGAGACTCACTATCATGAGAACAGCATGGGTGAAACTGCCCCTATGATCCAATTACCTCCACCTGGTCCCACCCTTGACACGTAGGGATTATGGGTATTATTGGGAATTACAATTCAAGATAAAGTTTTGGGTATAGACACAGCTGAACCATATCAGAAGCCTCAGATTAAACCTAGTTAATCTGAAGTCTGTCCCATACCTTCCCCAACCCCCACACCAGATTAACAAACCTAGAGCAATTCCTCCAAATCTCCATAAGTACTTTCCTGCCATCAGGAAATTACTAGTAAATACCAATGCCCAAGGACCATGTGAATCTTAACAGGACCCTCCCAGAGACAACATGTACTGAAGCTGGGAGGACCATATAGTTTATCACAAAAATGAAGACACTTTTGAGACTGAAAGGGGCCCTATTAACAATTATTCCAGGACAGCAGGTATAAACTAGATGTGTCCTGGCAACCTAGGACACAGGTTTAGGCTAAGTATAACCTAAGGGAAGGCCTGCAGTGAAAAGACTCAGGCTGAATGCTAACCAATGGGGAAAACACTGGGGGCAGTAGTTCCTTGACGTCCCTCAATCCTCTCCACTAAGCAGTGACATGGGCTTAAATCTGGGGCCTATTAAGCTCAGGGAGGCACTGCCTGACAGTGGACTGTGGGGGTGGGGGATGGTTGCTTTAGCAACAATCACAGAGGTCCCTTGGGAATTGTTACCAGGGTGAACTCACCAGCCAGGGGAATACCCCAGAAACAGCTGCCAGTGGGAGGAGGGCCAGCCTCACTGGTGATTGGAGTCCAGCAGTCCCAATGATTGGGAGTGCTGAGCCAAGCCCATGTCGTGCTTCGCTGATGCATGGCTGGGCTGAAGAAAGAGCTCTTTGAATTGTTCTTAGAAAAGAGTGGTGCCCAAAAGGCCAGGGCTCAAGAATGAGGCTGCCTCAAGCACAGTGCTTGGCAGGACACCAGGGCTGAAAGGTACAGTAAAGGCCTCCCAGAACCGCTTCTTGGAGCAGGGATTTGCATCACAGACTGGCCACTGCAAAGACAGATGGGAACTCACAGGTTTTGTGTGTGTGTTTGTGGTTCACTGCTGATGGACGCTTGTCAGAAGGCACCTGAGCGTTGGCCCAGCCTTCATGTGGAGAGAAAACCCAGACCTGTGTGAGCAGCAGGTACCTGAAGCAAGAGGAGCAAGGCCGTGCCCCCAGGGCTTTGTCAGAGGCTCCTTCCTTCCTGGAATCCAATTGCACAACCAGGAGCCAGAGGTCTTGGTGGCCGGATGTGGGTCTGATCCTGGTTCCATGGCCTCCCAACTGAGTGAATGAGATTATAATGATAAAATATAATTTACTGTGTACCTAGCACTGCCCTAAGCACTTTGTGTTTCTTATCTCATTTGCTCTTCACAGAAACTCTTGGTACTATTACTATACTCGATTTCTAGAGAAGAAAACTGTGGCATAGGATAGAGTTGGTTTGCCAAGGTCAGGACCTACACCTCACTGTGTGAGGCTAGAAACTGAGCACTGGACCCCCATCCTACACTGCCTGTTTCATGAATTGTAAAAGGGGGGATAAATGTAGCACCTCCTCCCTAGGGTGTTGTGATGTTCAAGTGGGATAATCCATTTACAGCATGGGCACAGTGGCTGCATGCAAAACAGTGGGAGCTGCTGTCAGTTTGATTAGTTCTGGCCTCTCTGCAGTCTTGCTACTCTGTTTCTTCTCAGCAGCCTTCAGACAATTTTCTTTTCTTTTTCTTTTTTTTTTTTTTGAGACGGGAGTCTCATTCTGTCGCCCAGGCTGGAGTGCAGTGGCGCAATCCCAGTTCACCAAACCTCTGCCTCCCTGTTCAAGTAGTTCTCTTGCCTCAGCTTCCCGAGTAGCTGGGATTACAGGTGCATGCCACCACACTTGGCTAATTTTTGTATTTTTAGTAGAGACTGGGTTTCACCATGTTGGCCAGGCTGGTCTTGAACTCCTGACCTCAAGTGATCCACCTCATGGCCTCCCAAAGTGCTGGGATTATAGGCGTGAGCCACCACGCGCAACCTATTAAGACAATTTTCTGTTTGAACTTCACAAGACTTTCAGCTTCTTGGTTTGGCACACATTGTCTATTTGTTGTGTGTGTGGAGAACAGTGGGCAGCAAAGATCAAAACCCTTAGGGGAGGGGGCAAGAGAGAGGATATGAGTGGGGATTCTCTGCTCCCCTGAACAGTATTCCAGGATTCCTTCACCAATTGAAGTTCAAGTTTGGTCCTCTGAGCAAAAAGTTTAGAGAAGTTCCTTTATGCATTTATTTAACTTTAGAATAAACATCTTTGTAGCAATAACAACAAAGTGAACACTCCTGGTTTTGTTCTTTTCTTTTATTTTTTTTCTTTTGTGGCTCTCATGCACACATGGAAAAACAACACAAAACAAAACCGGATGAACTGAAACCATTTCTCTATCCAAGGCTCCCATAGGTAAGAAAAGGAAAGATTTTTCCTTCTTGGGCAGGGTTAGATGGTGTTGGTGGGGGGGAGTTGGGAGGGAATGGTTCCACCATCCTGTTCCAAAGCTCCAATTCCCCTCCAATACCAAAGCTGAGTTACCCAAGAGAAGCCCCAGGGAAATTTGCTCCCTGTATACCGAGGGGATTCATGAATCTCTCCTCAAGGTAGAGATCATCAAGGATGTGCCCAGCCACTCTGTGGAGAGAAGCTGCTACTCACAAAGAACATGCGTGGTGGATTTCCAACTTGGAACTTACATGTGGGGAGGCTCTGGGACTCCTTCCTTTATTCCTTTTCCAGCCCTACTAGTCTCAGATGCATGTTGCCTGGTCACTGAGGGAGCTTCAGGCCCAAGGACCATATCTGCTTATACTTACCCACAGTGTTTTACTTGCTCTAGCCTGGATGTCAGCATTCCAGGACCACTGAGGGAGGGAGAGAGCAGAGAGGGCTGGGTCAAGTGGGCAGCTTCCAGGAACACCCTGGGAGACCTGTGGAGAGCTGGGCTGTACTAGAGTCTGGGCACAGCAGCTCTTCCGAACTGCAGACCCGCTCCCTCCCTTTAGTATTGTCCTGGCTCCGTAGGCTTGAGGATTAAAGGCATGAAAAGAGTTCACAAGCCAGTGGCTTAAGACTTCTCTTGATGTTCCCAGACAGCTCTGTTCAGAGGCATTAGCTATCAGAGAGAATACTCTTCAAGATTTGAAGCTGTGGCATGGTTTGCTCGTCCAACCTTCTTTACTCCCATATTTGGCCTTTGCAGTTGACAAGTAGAGCTGGTTTGCCTTCCTCCAAAAATGTCCATGGAGAGGAGCAAAGAAGGCCTAGGAACAATGAAGGGAAAGGGAAATGAAAAAGGGGAAAGCCAATACCAAAGTAACGGGTTAGGAAAGTTTCCAAGGAAGGTTGATCTGAATGAAAAAAAAAAAAAACAAGTTTTGTTTTTAGAGCAGATAATGTATCTCTGTGTGCTTATATATTACAGCCTCACTTAGAAATGCCACAGGGGGCTGGGTGTGGTGGCTCACGCCTGTAATCCCAGTACTTTGGGAGGCTGAGGAGGGTGGATCAACTGAGGTCAGGAGATCCAGACCAACCTGGCCTACATGGTGAAACCCCGTCTCTACTAAGAATACAAAAATTAGCCAGGCGTGGTGGTGCGTGCCTGTAGTCTCAGCTACTCGGGAGGCTGAGGCAGGAGAATCACTTGAACCAGAGAGGTGGAAGTTGCAGTGAGCTGAGATCTCACCATTGCGCTCAACCCTGGGCGACACATCAACTTTCATAAAGCCAGGCAGGTGGAACTTAACACTTCCTGGTGAAAAGGACTTTGTGGGGTGAGGTTCTTGGACTGCTGTCCCAGGGAACTCCTGGGAGAAAGATCTGGTTCACCTGAGACTGGTGGAAAGCAACCTGTGCTAAAAACTTGCTTTCAGCCAAGAAAGCCAGGATTTGGCTAAGATAAGCATGGGCACGTTTGACCCTTTTGTGTCTTTCATTTGATATTAACATAGCTAGACAAGAGGGAGAAGGCTGACCTCAAAGTGATAAGGTCTATTTCCTTTAGAACTAGAGGACCCAAAGATCTCTTTGTTTTGTTTCTGCCTGGAAGACAAGTAGAGCTCATTCCAGTTCTGTAAAAGGTCACCAAATACCCTGCAGTCTTGTTGTAATAACTGTTTCTGTGAACTTGCTTCAGAGGAAGAAAACATACTATTTAATACTGACCAAATACACCTGGGGTTGTTTTCTGCTTCTTGTTGTTTGTTGTTTTGTTTTGCAACAGCAGATAATGATCAGTTTAGAGTCTGGTTTCCCTGGTGCCAAAAACAAATCCTAGTACCTCCTGTTTCTGGCTCAACTGTCCCCAGCCGCCTCAAGTGATCCAATTGGAACACAGAGAACAGAGAACAACTGACTTCCCCTTCCCCTGGGTGGTGCCGTTAGAGTTCTTTCCCAGATCACACACAGTATCTGAGACTCTGCCATGGAGGAATCCACTCTGTGGGGACCTTCTCCTTTCCAGTCCCCAACCCGAATTTCTTCACAAAGTAGCAATAATTAGTTCCTAGGGTACATGGTGCTTTGCAGTCGGCACAGCTGAAATGGCTAGTCACAAGATGGTTTGTAATTTTAAATATACCTGTGCCCCACCCAGATTTCAACACGTTAGTAATTATTCCACTCCTACAACCTGGTGACTGGGAGGAAGGAGAGAAGAGGAGTCAGGATTCAAAAGAGCAGCTGCAGGGCTCAGATCTGCTGTCCCCTGCCTGCTAATAATAGCTCCCATTTTAGCCAGCGCTCACTCTGCCAGGTATGTGCTAAGCAGTTCTCCTTTGTTGCCTCTGATCCCTGAGACAGCTCTGGAAGATGCAGGTGATTCCTATTTTGATTATGGGGGAACTAAGGCTTTGAGAAATGGAGGAATTTGCCTAAACTCGAAAGCCAGTAAAAACTGAAAGCAGGGCTGAACTTCCTTCTGGTTCTCAAGCACTGCGCTTTTCATTCTCACACTGTACTGCTGCTTCAAGCTGATGAATTTAGCAAGAGTGGGTACCAGGAAATGCCAGTGAGACAGGAAGGGAACAACTGCCAAAATGCCAAACCAAAAGGGGTTTGAAACCTGAGAGTTGGCAGTTCACCACTGCAAAACCACGGGGCTGCGTGAAGGTATTCATGGGACACCAAGTGGTATCACTAGCAGCGGACTCTGCGTGCTTACTTAGAGCATAAAAGGATAGCACCCTTGGCCATTGCCTGACGTGAACTCGGTTTGGAAATTGCAGAGGTGTGGAGAGCCATGGATGGGTTTTATAATTTATTCTAATGTAATCTCTGTACTAAAGTCTGTTTGAAAAAAAATAATGAAGTTGATGTTGCTTAAGTTATATGCAAATGTAAACTGGTCTTCCTTCAAGATGTTTGGAATGGAATGAATGCCCTTCCCCTGGGTACCTCCCAATACCTACCCTCAAAAGAGCTCCAGTAAGGCTTCCTTATCTTTCCTTACCCTGCTTCCTGCACTGCTGCTGCAGGTGTCTCTGGGTGATTGTGGGGGAAACCACTGTGGTTAAGCACCAACACCAAGACATGGCGCCGAGCTATCTTCTCCCTCACCACACAGCCAGGCAGGCTGCTTGGTGGATTTGGGGTCACCCTCTCCATCTGTCTCTCCCTGATAGTTACATTTCTCTTCCATCACTGTGTGTTTGGCAGTGGATGAAACTAGAGCATTACATACATTTTTTAAAATTTATTTTTTTCTCTTACTGATCTGAATGGGTAGATGAAAATTACATACATTTTTAAGAGAGCACTTACTATATGCCAGGCATTGTTCTAAGTCCTGTACACATCTTAACTCTTATCCTCATAAAATGGCACAAATTATCTCCATTTTATAGATGATAAAAATTGGGGCCCACAGAAGTTAAGTAACTTGCCCATGTTACGCAGCTGATGAGTAGGAATCTAGGCTGCTTAATCCTTTGCTTCTCTTCCACAGTGGTTCTAGCGTGAGTCAGAGTGTTCATTCAGACATCTCTTCCTGGGCATGCTAGCCCTATCCATGGTTGGGTTGCTGCTGCTATAACTGGCTTTTGGCTGCAACACTGAAATTATATCAGGTTCCCAGGTAAGTGTGTTGCTATTTTAGGTGGTCAAGGATAATATCGCAGAGTGCTGTTGATATTCTCCACAGGGTGGCTCTGAACGATTCACCTTCCTCTGGGACACCCTCTTCACTTGCTTTGTATCTGGGCACTGTGACTCAGTTTCTAAGGTTATCACCTACGAGTGCCAGATACCTTTGGTGGTGTCATTGCCTATTCGTAGAACACGCCATCAGCCATCCTGGAAAGGCATACAGCAGAACACCATAAGAGGAGCAGTATTTGGGGTCACTCCCCAAATGACCCCACAGGAACATGCCAATTCCAGAGCTTAAGAGGGAACTTGGAGGGAGTGAGGATAATAATAGCTAATGCTTATTAAGCCCTTACAATATGCCATCTCTGGTCTAAGCACATTCTGGGAACTACCTCATTTAATCCTCACCTCAACCAGCTGATGCAGATCCTATTATTATCCCCCATTGGCAGATGAAAATGAGGCACAAAGAGGGCACATGATTTCCCACAATCACCAGGCTCATAAACAGGGGATCCAGGATTCCAACACAGCCAGCAGCTTCAAAGATTGGGCTCAAACATCATGCTACAACTGACCCCTGAACCCATGTCCTTCCCTGCGCTTTGTTTTGGGGCAATGAGGACTTTCAGCTATCTTATTGCCATCTCGTTTTCAGCCTTGAAGGAGCCCTTAGAAATAAAGTGAAAAGAAAACCTCGTCTGAAACAACTGCCAAATCCCAATTAAGGAACACGGTTGGGAGGAGAGAGGGTGGGGGCAGGATCTGACCAGGTTGTAATTCAGTAACTGATGTCTCTAATTGATCACTGAGAGGAAGAAGCAGGAATGGCCTTCTCAGTCAGCATTCATAGTGGCAGGAGAATCCAGGATCTGTTCTTGACCTTCTTGTTCTGGAAATGAGACTTAAGCCCTGTTCATCCTTTGACTCCCACACTACCCTACTGGACTCTCCTTGCCACATGTTGCTGCTGATTGCTCACCCCCATTTCTAAGACACTGACAGGAAGGAAGGGTGTCTCCCAGCTGGCAGCATAGGTTTCATTTTAGCATCCGAAAAGCCGAGCATCACCACTCCGATTGCTGTTAATTATAACATTACTACTTTATTTTGGATGACGTTTAAAAAGTTATGCAAAGGCCAGGCATGGCCAGTCATGGTGGCTCATGCCTGTAATCCCAGCACTTTGGGAGGCTGAGGCGGGCAGATCACCTGAGGTCAGGAGTTAGATACCAGCCTGGCCAACATGGCGAAACCCCGTCTCTATTAAAAATACAAAAATTAGCTAGGTGTGCTGGCACACACCTGTAATCCCAGCTACTTGGGAGGCTGAGGCAGGAGAATTGCTTGAACCTGGGAGGCGGAGGTTGCAGTGAGCCAAGATTATGCCACTGCACTCCAGCTTGGGCAACAGAGAGAGGCTCCATCTCAAAAAAAAGTTATGCAAAGATATTTGCAAATATATCTGATAAGGGATTAATATCCATAATACATAAGGAACTACAACTCAACAACAACAAAAAATTGGATTAAAAGATGGGCAAAGTATCCTGCACATGTACCCCTGAACTTGAAGTAAAAGTTGGAAATTTTTTAAAAAAGGGCAAAGTAGTTGGGTGTGGTGGTGCATGCCTGTTGTCCCAGCTACTCGGGAGGTCACGGTGGGAGGATCACTTGAGCCCAGGAATTCAAGGTTGTAGCGATCTATGATCATGTCATTGCACTCCAGCCTGGGTGACAGAGTAAGACCCCATTTCTGAAAAAAAACAATGGGTAAATAATTTGAATAGACATTTCTTCAAAGAAGATATACAAATGGCCAATAAGCATATGAAAAGATGTTTAACATCACTAGTCACCAGGGAATTTCAAATCAAAACTACAAAACCCATTAGGATGACTGTTATCAAAAAATGAAAAATAACAAGTATTGGCAAGGATGTGGAGAAATTGAAACCCTTGTACATTGCTGGTGGAAACGCCACCTGGTTACAGCCACTGTGGGAAATAGTTTGGCTATTCTTCAAAAAGGTAAACAGAATTACCATAAGATTCAGCAATTCCACTTCTAGATATATATCCAAAAGAACTGAAAGCAGGTATTCAGAAAATGTACATTCACATTCATAGCAACATTATTCACAACAGCTTAAAGGTTATTGAGAAACAACCCAAATGTCCATCAATAGATAAATGGGTTGACCAAGTGTGCTATGCACATAGAACAGAATATTATTTGGCCGTAAACAAGAATGAAGTACTGATACATGTGACAACATGGATGAACATTGAAAACATGCTCAGTGAAATAAGACGGACACAGAAACACAAGTTTTGTATGATTCCACTTGTATGAGATACCTAGAATAGGCACATTCATAAAGAGTGAAAGTAGAACAGACACCCAGGACCAGAGGGAAAGGAGAAATGGAAAGTTACCATTTAATGGGCATAGAGTCTGTCTGGGATAATGAACAAGTTTTGGAAATGGATAATGGTTGCACAACATTGTGATGTAGTTAATGCCAATGGATTGTACACTTTAAAATGGTTAAAATGATAAATTATGAACATTTCACTATAGTTTTTAAAAATCACCAAAAAATGTTATGTAAAAAGTTCGGTGGGGTTTAATCTTTTAGCAGTTCATAAATCCATTAACATTTGCCACAGCTACCCTACAGAGAGGCATGTGAAGAGGTATGTGAACACCACACTTGGCTTTCTGAGCTGGAACTAAAAACACCATTGCTCTACTCCTTGGAGTTTCCCCAAAGTGAGTCTGTCCACACATGGTTGCTATTGGACCCTACCTGTTGCTACTGTATCACTGTGCTGTGTTACTAAGGAGTGTGACACGTTCTGACTTTCAAAGCATTTACACAGTGAATAATACCACTTTTGTGCTCCTTGGTATAAGGCCACATCTTCAAGTACTTCAGCATTTAAAAAAAAAAAAAAGTGAGCAAAGGATTTATCTGGCTAGAGTTTAAACTCCAATCATTATTTAGTCAGGGACAGAGCCAATTGTAGTGTTTAAATGGCATTATTATTTAGACAGGGACAGAGCCAAGTTTACAGAATTCTGAAGGCAAGCTTAACCTCAGGGTACCTTAGCAGTGTTCTATGTGCTGGTCCTGAGCATTTAATCCAGAGCAAACTGGTCATCCATTTATAACCCAAGTTTTCTCTGTAAACTGAAAATAAAAAGATGGATAAGGCATAACTCCTGCTGTCTGTCATGAAACTGAAAGTCTAACAGAGGCGTAGAAATAATGCAAATAGGGTACAATAAGTGTTAATCAGCACATATTCAAAGTGTGTTGGGTGACTGGGGTCAGGGTCCAGGGCAAGGTCACAAAGATGAGATGGCATTTGAGCCACATCCTGAAGGAAGAATGGAGTTTTCCAGGATGACAAAACACAAAACGGACTTCATGTAGAAGGAAATGCATATGCAAAACCTCAAAGCATGGCAGGATGGGACACCCAGAAAACCACAAGCAGCCGTGTGTGGGTAGAGCAAAGGCGAGTAGGAGAGTGGCAGATCCTGAAAGGACATAGAAAGAACTGAGATTTTGTCATAGCTCAATGGGCAACATGGGCAACTGTTGAAGGGTTTTAAGTGTGGAAGGGGCCTGGAGGGACATGATCCGGTTTTCATTTCAAAAAAGAAATTTAAAGTCTGGTGGATGGATTTGAAGCTTGGGACAAGGAGACTAGTTTGAAGATTGTCAGAGGAATCCAGGTGAGAGGTGAAGAAAGCCCAGGTTCCAGAGCTTTTTCAGAAGCAGTAGAGACAAGAATTGTAACTATTTTACTAGACTAAAGTTCAAAATGAGGTTACCGTTCCTTTCATCTTGGAATTATAGCAAGGTGAAGCCCGCAGAGCTGAAGGGCAGCTGGTTCCTCATGTACCTGCTTCTTGTGGCCAAGCCACGGGAGCCTCAGCCTTGCCATGGGAATGAGTCCTGTAGCTGCTTTTTCTCTCTCCTTCCTCTTCTCTAGGGCACCCTTAGTCAGCCTTCCTAAACTATTTGAAGACATGGCCTTTAAATTTCCTGTTGTCTTAATTTATTTTTATTTTTTGACTCAGTTTTATGGATACTTCAAAAATCAAGGAAGTGTAAGAAGATAGTAAAGAATGTTCCTCTCAGCCACCCTGAATCCACCCATTTCCCACCCCAACCTGCAAAAGGTAACCACTGGCTGGGCCTGGTGGCTCACACTTGTAATCCCAGAATCTTGGGAGGCCAAGGTGAGCAGATCACTTGAGCCCAGGAGTTCAAGACCAGCCTGGGTAACATGGGGAAACTCCATCTCTACAAAAATACCAAAATTAGCTGGATGTGGTGGCGCATGCCTGTAGTCTCAGCTACTCGGGAGGCTGAGGTGGGCAGATCTGTTACAAGTCTCTTATGCATCCTTCCAGGGATTTTTGTAAACCTATAGTCAAGCAAATATGATTTTTCGTTCTTCCTTTCCCCCTTTTATTTCCATTCTTTCTTGGCAGCAGGGGTCCTTCTTAGGATAAAGTTAGGAAGCCCCAGGGGAACTCATTCAGACCTAAGGAGTCAGTCCTGGTTGCCGTTGTCTATTAGTAAGCCGTTTTCCTCTGCAATACCTTACAGTATAAGGGCCCCAAACAAAAAGCCTTCCAGTGGGGCAAGGCCTGATTGCCTCAGGAGGCCCCACAATGGCCAAGGCCTCCATCTATCCCTGGACCTACTGAAGTAACTGAGGCACCCATGCTGGCTTGCACCAGACAGTGTGGGTGAGACCCTTGAACACAGTGGAAATGCAGGCATCACTGAGGCGCCCAGCCTCAGGCTGAGGACAGAGTGCCTGTGCTGTGATTAGATGTGACTCCTCCATAGCCAAGAGGGCCTACATTCTCAGTGACGATTCTTCCATGACATTCAGGCACTTTCCCCAGGTACAGCCATGGGGGAAGATGGCTGGGCACAAGGGACCAGCTGCACACTGCTCCTGGAGTCAGCTCTCCAGGACAGGCCTCAACCTTGGGCCTCTTCAGAAGCACTGCTCCTATTTCTTGCCAGCAGGTCTCAGCCCAAGCCACCCAAGTCTGCACCCCCTGAGGACAGTGGAGATATTACATTAACTTTGAAATAAAAGGAGAGACTCTAGGTCTCACTGCTTCCTTCCAGAAGCTTCTTTTGCCTTTTGCAAACATGGGTGGCTTTGGGAGGAGTGCCAGCACACTTCATATACCAGAAGCACCTCAGCCCTGAGGTCTTGGGGACATAGATAGGTTCTTCATCTCACATGATGGGGACTGAGCTCTTTTTGGTGCGTAAAGTGGATTGAAATAAAGGAGGAGGGCTGACAGGAATTTGAGATTAGCCTGGGCAACAAAGCAAGACCGCATCTCTACAGAAAATAAAATAAGGTTGGGTGTGGTGGCTTATGCCTGTAATCCCACCGCTTTGGGAGGCTGAGACAGGATTGCTTGAGCCCAGGAGTTCAAGACTAGCCTGAGCAACATGGCAAAACACCATCTCTACAAAAAATACAAAAATTAGCTGGGCATGGTGGCATGTGCCTGTAGTTTTAGCTACTCAGGAGACTGAGGCAGGAGGATCACGTGGACCTGGGAGGTCCAGGTTGCAGTGAGTAAAAGAAAAGAAAACTGAGACCTATAGGGGTTAAGTAACTTACTTTTAATCACTGTTACTTATTTTTTTCTCTTTTTTTGAGATGGAGTCTCACTCTGTCGCCAGGCTGGAGTGCAGTGGTACGATCTCTGCTCACTGCAACCTCAGCCTCCTGGGTTCCAGCCATTCTCCTGCCTCAGCTTCCCAAGTAGCTGGGACTACAGGTGTGCACCACCACACCCAGCTATTTTTTGTATTCTTAGTAGAGACGGGGTTTCACCATGTTGGCCAGCATGGTCTGAATTTCTTGACCTCATGATCTGCTCGCCTTGGCCTCCCAGAGTGCTGGGATTACAGGCATGAGCCACTGCGCCCGGCCCAATCACTGTTACTTTTAAGGAAATCCATTTGACTACTAAGGCATAATGTCACAATGGCTTAGACAAAATAGAAGGAGTTTCTCTCTCATGTTAGTCTCATCATGAGCAGTCCAGGGCTGATAAGACAGCTGAGTCTTGTTGGGGACCCAGGTTTCTTCTTTCTTGTTGCTGTGCCTTCTCTAGGGAATACCCTATTCCACCTTGTCAAAGATGGAGCAATGCCACCTTTGCATTCCAATGGGAGAAATGAGAGGAAGTGGAAGACACAACCTTCCCCTTTAAGGGCATAACCTGGAAGTTGGGCTCTTATTTCAATGGCCAGAATGTGGTCCAATGGCCATACCCAGTTGCAAAAGAATCTGGGAAATGTAGTCTGACTGGAAGGTGACTCATACAGCTAAAATTCAGGGAAGAAGGGGAGAATGGGTAATGGAAAACAGATAGGAATCTCTGTCACAGTCAGAAGTAGAACTGGGATTCAAACCTAACAGTTTGACTTCAAAGCCAGAACTCTTAACCATAATCTTCATTATGCTATTGTTTTAGAAAAATTAAATGAGGTCCACAGTTGGTAAGGTCTTTCTCTACAGTTTGAGACTTTCTTTTAATAGTCTACTTTGAGTACATGAACACATGTATGCACATACATTTTTGCTAAATGGATAGATTATAGCTGCTCTTGCCACAATATTATAACTCTTACTGTGAAAGTTGTTCAACATTGATGGGGAATCAAGTAATGTTTCCTTTTTTTTTTTCTTTTTTTCTTTTTTTGCCTTGAGACAGGCTTTTACTCTGTCACCTAAGCTGGAGTGCAGTGGTGCAATCTTGGCTCATTGCAGCCTTGACCTGCTGGGCTCAAGGGATCCTCCCACCCCAGCCTCCCCAGTAGTTGGGACTACAGGTGTACACCATTTGTAGTCAAAAAATAAAAATCAATTTTTAAAAATTGATTTGTAGAGGCAGGGTCTCTCGCTATGTTGCCCAGGCTGGTCTCAAAAACTCCTGGGCTCAAGTGATCCTCCTGCTTCCCTTCCCAAAGTGCTAGGATTACAGACATAAGCCACTCACTGCCTTTCATCCTCTTCTCATAGACTTTCAATTTTTAGTATTTTTTTGTGAGTCTTTCTTCTTTTTCTTCTCTTTATTCTCCTCTCCCTCCTTTTCATGCCTCATACTTTATGATGCTTGGTATATGAGACCATCATCAGTTTTATAATTTTTTTCTGCATCGGATTGTAGGATTGGGCTTGGAAATAACTCCCCCACCAATAAACTTTCTAACCTTTCACTAGCAAGTGGGGAAAACCAGGGTAACTTCTTTTTTTTTTTTTTTTTGACACAGTATCGTCTTGTTGCCCAGGCTGGAGTGCAGTGGTGTGATCTCGGCTCACTGCAACCCGCCTCCAGGGTTCAAGCAATTCTCCTGCTTCAGCCTCCCGAGTAGCTGGGATTACAGGAGTGCGCTACCACACCTGGCTAATTTTTGTATTTTTAGTAAGACATGGTCTCCCCATGTTGGCTAGGCTGGTCCTGAACTCCTGACCTCGTGATCTACCTCCTTGGCCTCCCAAAGTGCTGGGATTACAGGTGTGAGCCACTGTGCCTGGCCAGGTAACCTTTAAGAATTCTTAGAAGCCCAGAAATAAACCCAAACCTATATGGTCAACTAATTTTTGGCAAGAGTAACAAGAAGACACCTGGGAAAAGAACAGTATCTTCAATAAATTGTACTGAGAAAACTTTATTTCCACAGATAAAAGAATAAAATTAGACTCTTATCTTACACCACATGCAAAAATCAACTCAAAATGCATACAAGACCTAAGCATAAGACTGGAAACAATAAAACTCCTAGAAAAAACACAGGGGAAAAGCTCCTTGACATTGGCCTTGGCAATGATTATTTTGCATATCATAGCAAAAGCTCAGGCTACAAAAGTAAAAATAAGTGAGACTACATCAAACTAAAAAGCTTCTGCATAGCAAAGGAAACAATCACCACAATGAAAAGGCAACCTACAGATTGGGAAAAAAATATTTGCAAACCATATATCTGGTAAGTTGTTAGTATCCAAAACTTACAAAGAACTCACACAACTCAATAACAAGAAAACATATAACCCAATTTTTAAAATGGGCAAAGGAACTGAATAGATATTTCTTCAAAGAAGACATAAAAATGGCCAACAGGTATATAAAAATAAAACATCAAAACCACTATGAAATGTTACCTCACACCCATGGATAGCTATTATCAAAAAGACAAAAGATAAGTGTTGGCCAGGGTGTGGAGACAAGGGAACCCTTATGTGCTGTTGGTGGGAAAGTAGTTTGGTGCAGCCATTATGGAAAACAATATGGAGGTTCCTAACGAAATTAAAAATAGAACCACCGTAGAATCCAGCAATCTAAGTTTATACCCAAAGGAAATGAAATCACCGCCTTGTAGGCTGGGCACAGTGGCTCGCGCCTGTAATCCCAGCACTTTGGGAGGCCGAGGCAGACAGACCACCTGAGGTTGGGAGTTAGAGACCACCCTGATCAACATGGAGAAACCCCGTCTCTACTAAAAATAGAAAATTAGCCAGGCGTGGTGGGTAATCCCAGCTACTCTGCAGGCTGAGGCAGGAGAATCGCTTGAACCCGGGAGGTGGGCCGAGATGGTGCCATTGCACTTTCTAGCCTGGGCAACGAGAGTGAAACTCCATCTCAAAAAAAAAACAACAACAACAAAAAAAAACCACCTTGTAAAGATATCTGCACTCCCATGTTCTTTGTGGCATTATTCACAATAGCCAAGATATGGAAGCTACCTAGGTGCCCATCAGTGGATGAATGGATAAAGAAACTGTGGTGCATCTATGCAATGTTACTCAGCCTCAAAAAAGGAGGAGATTCTGCCATTTGCTACAAAATGTATGAATCTGGGGGACATTATGCTAAGTGAAACTAGCCATACACATAAAGAAAAATAGGATCTCACTTACATGTGGACTCTAAAGAAAAAAGTTGAATTACAGTGAAAGAGAGTAAAACAGTGGTTACTAGAGGCAGGTAGAGGGGAGAACAGGGGAGATGTAGGTCAAAGAATACAAGTAGCAGACATGTAGGATGAACAAGTCTGGAAATCTAATGTGCAACATGAGTTAATAATAGTGTATGGCATTTGGGATTTTTGCTAAATGAATAGATTATAGCTGCTGTTGCCACAAAAAGGGGGTAACTGTGTGATGATGGATATGTTAATTTGCCTCACTATAGTAACCATTTTACTGTTTATATGTATCTCATAACATCATGCTGTATACCTTAAATACACAAAATAACATTTCTTTTTTAAAAAAATACTTAGAAAATATGAGAATATTTAAAATTAGGATACATCAAACATGATTTTGCCACAATTTGATGATTTTCATTAAAAGACAAATACATGTAATTTGTTCCCACGTGTTGTATTTTAGGGTTGGCATAATAGAACGCTATCAAAATTAGGAAGTTTCATAATGATCCATGTATGTACAACTGCACTCGGGTACCCCTGTCTTCTCTCACCTCCGTAAGAGCAATTTTGTTTACACCTCTCAAGACTCTGGAGACATGTTTTACAAAAGCAGTTTGAAGTGAGTATTCATTCATTTGGGTTTTCCTGGTGTGGCCCTTTCAGCTCTGCAGAATGCCACAGCAATGAGGAAACTGTTTGTTTCCAAGCAGGAGATGCCAATGTGATGACAGACTTTTTGAAGGCATGTAGCTGGTGGCTGTTAAATCTGCATTTCCTGACATGCATAATGGTCCGTAAGCTGCTGGATGTGAGCAGAGAGTTGGTTAATAATCAAGCCTTCTTTTTCATAGTGTTTAACAATGCAAAGTGCTTTTAAATAATTATTTTAGCTAATCTTAACAATAACCTTATGAGATCGGTAGGGATATCCTGGCAACATAAGAACATATTAAACGTCATTCTCATAAGACAAAGGTCTATTTTCCCCTATTTAGTTCCCTAGGTACTCTCTGATAAGTAGAATGCACACTTAAATTATATTATTTTCAACAAATGTCCATTGAGCCCCACCTATGGGCCAGTGGGCACTGCAAGATGTTGGAGAGCTACAGATGAACAAGACACAGCTGCTTCTCTCAACTCTGTCAATCAGGAGAGAGACATGAAAGCCACTACCATCAGATGCTAAAAGTGCCATAATCAATGTCTTCTGGGAAAATGAAGGAGAGGAGAGAAGGTTTCAGAGAGCTGCAGAGGATGTTTGTGCTGACCTTTGCAGTGTGAATAGGATTCTGCCTGGCAGTGAAGTGAAGGGAGGACATTCCAGGGAATGGGTGCAGCATATAAGGGGGACAGAGGCATGGACTACATGATTTCTTCAGAGAATGAGAGGGGAAGGAAGGATGCATTCGATTAGCAGATGGTGGAGAGCCTTGTTTGCTATGCCAAAAGACTTGAATTAGTCCTGCAAACCACGGAGGCAGTAAAGAGCAGATCTAGTTAGGTGTGAATCCAAATTCCAAGAACTTGCTGACTTGGGGGAGTTGCTTAATCATCATCTGTAAAATAGGGGTTATACTCATCCTTCTGGGTTAGTTTTGATAAGCACTTTGTAAGCTGGTGTATATAAAGTGCTTGGCACAGTGCCTAGCACACAGTAAGTGTTGACTATTAACTACTATCCAGTAATATTTCCTAATCTTTTTTGAATCAGGCTCCTTTGAGAATGAATGAGTCCTCTCCTCAAATACAGTATTTTGTATATAATTTAAGGGGATTCACATTATCTCCTGAAAATGGAGTCCAAGATAAGAGTCCTGCTGTGCCTTCTCAAAATTTTTTTAACTTTATTTTTTTTAGAGCAGATTTAGTTTCACAGCAAAATTAAGAAGATACAGAGATTTACCTTATATTCCCCACCCCTATGCATGTATAACTTCCCTGATGATATCAACGTCCCTTACCAGAGTGGTACACTTGTTACAACTGATGAACCCACAGTTGATGCATCATAATAACCCCAAGTCCATGGTTTACCTCAGGGTTTGTCCTTGGTGTTATATATTCTGTGGGTTTAGACAAATCCATAATGGCACATACCCATCATTATAGTATCATATAGAGTAGTTTCACTGTCCTAAAACTCTGCACTCTCATCTGAAGTTCTTTCTTTCTTTTCTTTCTTTCTTTTTCTTTCTTTCTTTCTTCCTTTCTTTCTCGCTTTCTTTCTCTCTCTTTCTATCTTTCTTCCTCTCTTTTTTAGAGTCTCACTCTGTTGCCCAGGCTAGAGTGCAGTGGCGTGATCTTGGCTCACTGCAACCTCCGTCTCCCAGGTTCAAGCGATTCTCCTGCCTCAGCCTCCTGAGTAGCTGGGATTAAAGGCACCCGCCATCATACCCAGCTAATTTTTGTATTTTTAGTAGAGACGGGATTTCACCACGTTGGCCAGGCTGGTCTTGAACTCCTGACCTCAGGTGATCTGCCCACCTCGGCCTCCCAAAGTTCTGGGATTACAGGTGTGAGCCACCACGCCTGGCCTGAAACTTTCTCTTTCTTTCTCTCTCTCTCTTTCTCTCTTTCTCTTTCTTTCTTTCTTTCTTTCTTTCTTTCTTTCTTTCTTTCTCTCTCTCTCTCTCTCTCTCTTTCTTTCTTTCTTTCTTTCTTTCTTTCTTTCTTTCTTTCTTTCTTTCTTTCTTCTTTCTTTCTTTCTTTCTTTCTTTCTTTCTTTCTTTCTTTCTTTCTCTTTCGACAGAGTCTTGCTCTGTTGTCCAGGCTGGAGTGCAGTGGTGTGATCTCAACTCACTGCAACCTCCACCTCCAGGGCTCAAGCAATTCTACTGCCTCAGCCTCCTGAGTAGCTGGGATTACAAGCACCCACCACCACGCCCAGCTAATTTTTGTATTTGTCATAGAGACAGGGTTTCACTATATTGGCCAGGCTGGTCTTGAACTCCTGACCTCAGGTGATCTGCCTTCCTTGGCCTCCCAAAATGCGGGGATTACAGGGGTAAGCCAATGCATTCATCTTTATGTGAAGTTTTAATGCAGGAAAGTGCTAATATCAGGTTTTATTTTTTATTTTTGTGGGGAGAAATACTGGGTATTGGAGAAGGATACCATCTTTGATTCTCAATTTTTTCTTTTTTCGAGATGGAGTTTCACACTTGTTGCCCAGGCTGGAGTGCAGTAGTGTGATCTCAGCTCACTGCAACCTCCCCTTCCTGGGTTCAAGTGATTCTCCTGCCTCAGCCTCCCAAGTAGCTTGGATTACAGGCGCCCTCCACCATGGCCAGCTAATTTTTGTATTTTTAGTAGAGACGGGGTTTCATCATGTTGGCCAGGCTGGTCTTGAACTCCTGACCTCAGGTGATTCGCCTGCCTCGGCCTCCCAAAGTGCTGGGATTACAGGCGTGAGCCACCGCACCTGGCTGGTTCTCAAATCTGACTGTACATTGTAATTACCTGTAGTGATTCTTAGAAACCCTGGTGCACCCAGCTTCACTCTCAGATATTCTGATTCAGTTGGTCCGGGTCAGGCAGAGCATCAGACTTTTTTACATCTTCCAGGGGATTCCAATGTATAGCCAGTTTTAAGAACCATTTGGCTGTCTCCAGTGTTAGCCAGAGAGAGGAGAAGAGCAGAAGAGGAATGGAAAGAAGAATAAAGGAGAGGAAAGATTCAGAACACTTTGGAGATGGAATCAATCAGACCAAGCAACCAATTACATGTAGTGAGGGAAAACGGTGTGAGGTGGTCCAAAAGGGAAGGAGGTATTTGTGTTTTGTTTATTGTTTACTACTTTTTCTTCACTGTGGAAAACGGAGGAGTGGGCAAGAAGAAAATAATTCATTCAACAAATATATACTTAAAATACATGTATTGGCCAGGCACAGTGGCTCACACCTGAAATTCCAGCACTTTGGGGGGCTGAGGTGGGCAGATTACCTGAAGTCAGGAGTTTGGGACCAGCCTGACCAACACGGTGAAACCCCGTCTCTACTAAAAATATAAAAATTAGCCTGGTGTGGTGGTGTATGCCTGTAATCCCAGCTACCCAGGAGGCTGAGGCAGGAGAATTGCTGGAACCTGGGAGGCGGAGGCTGCAGTGAGCTGAGATTGTGCCACTGCACTCCAGCCTGGGTGACAGGAGCAAGACCTCTTCTCAAAAAATAAACAAATAAATAAAATAAAATACATATATTAAGTGCAAACTGTGGGTCGAGATTTTGTTTTGGGCATCTTTAACATGCCTGTGGAACATGGAAATGTCACAGAGGCACCTGAAAATACCAGAGCGACTGGAAGTCACCAGTTCATAACTGGGTGATCGTGAAAGAGTGTGGATGAGATCACCAGGAGAGAGTTGAGGAGAGCCAAGAGGGTGCTGAACGCGGGGAATCATGGACCACGGACCCTGGGGGATTGGGGAGGAAAGCCTTTGTGTGGGATGGTGAGGGCGAGAGAAGGAGGGAAGAGTTTCCAGAAGGAGTGGGTGGCCAGTGTGTGAAATGCAGTAGAGAGATGGCCAGAGGTGAAGGCCAACAGGAGCAGGGCCCCTCATTTGATAATTAGGAGAGGGCTGTGGCTTTTGAGACAGTGGCAGGGATGGAAGCCAAATTCCAGTGGGTGCAGATGAAAAAGAAAGTGAGGAAGCACAAGCATTGACATAGGAAGTTTGGGGAAAAAGCAATGAAAGCAGTAGCACAGGGAAGGAAGGGTGGAGGACAGCTTTATTTTAGGCTGGAGTGGCATTATTGTAGTCTGAGGGGAAGGAGCCAGGCTAGAGGAAGCCATGAAAAATACAGAAGAGGGAGGAGACGGGCAGTGGAGCCAGAGCTCCACTGCGGCAGGCAGCCCGGGGCTCACAAACACTGAGTGAGAAATTGCTCTTGGATGGGACTAGGGATGCTTGTTTCTTTAAGTCTAAAGTGAAGAAGTTTCCAGAATGATGCAGGCCTGTCCGAGAAGCCACCCAGGGTCATTTCTGATTCCCGTGACAGCCTCCTGCCTATATTCTCTCACTTCCCAGGACTCAATCTATTTTGTGCTCCCCTTGAATGCTGCCTCCACCCCAGGACTTGAGGCTGGCTGGAGAGTGAGATGGGATAGCTGAGGTTTCCACCTCTCACTGTCCCAGAAGAAAAGCATGGGGCCTCTTTCTGTTTCTAGTTAATGGCTAATCACAATGCATGAAGAATCCAGCTGCAGCTACAAAGATTTGTGGATTCTCAAAAGGTCTTCAGTCATTCTTACTCATTCTTTCTTCCCCTTCTCAGAGGGTTCTCTCCTCTGCTCCCTGGCTCTCTTGTATTGACCTTGCTTCCAGTTATTATACATTGCTGGACATCCCCTCTTCCTGAAAGTCTTTCTCCTCTGAGCATTAGTGACATTCTTCTCCAGGTTGTCCTCTTGTCCACTGTCTCCCGTCCTGTTCCTGACCTCTAGATGTGGAATGCCAGGACTCTGTCCCAAGCTCCTTCTCTTCCCCAGGTACATGCTCTCAGAAGGCCATTGTGTCTAGTCCATCACTTTAAATTTCATCTCTACACTGAGATGTCCTGACCTCCTGCTCCAACACCAGCACTCCCCACTGCATGACTGAAATTTCCATTTGGATGTCTCACAGGGATCTCAAATTTAACATGCCCAAAACAGAACTCTTGATTTTTTTCCCCCCTCAATCTGCACCTCCTTCTGGTTTTCCACTCTCAGTGTATACTGGCATTTGTTCCCTCAGTTGCTGAACTGGAAACTCAAGGTCAACCTTGATTCTTCTTCCTTGCAAATGCAATCTATCAGTAAATCCTATTGACTCTACCTCCAAAATGGTTTGAAATCAGTCCACTTGTTGCATCTCCAGTCTGGTCCAACGTTACTCAAAGTGGAGTTTACAGACCAGCCACATCAGCATCACCAGCAAAATTGTTAGCAATGTAAAATGTTGAGGTCCTTTCCATCCAGAATCAGACACTCTGAGGATGGCACCCTTCAGAGAATTCTGACGCCTGCTCAGGTTTGAGAAGCACTACTCTGATAGTGCCTTCATAATCTCCAGTCCAAGCCACTGCAATAGCCTCCAACTGCTCCCCTTACTCACTCACTTACCCACTAGAATCTGCTCTCCCCCTATAGCCAGAGTGATTGTTTTTAAAAACAGTATCATATTATATCACACATACACCCTCTATCCCCCAGTTTAAGATCTCCCATGGCCTCCCTTGGACATAACACAATCCAAGTTCTCTTTCCTGACCCATAGAGTTCTGAGGTGAGATCTGACCACATCTACCACTCCAGCCTCTGCCAAAACCTCCCTTCCCCCTTCCTCTGGGCTGCAGCTCAACGGGCTTTCTCCCACAGTGCATCAGCTTGTTCCTGACTTGGGACTTCTGCACTGGCTGTTCCCTCTGCCTAAAATACTCTTCCTTTGAACTTCAGTTGCTGGTTCCCTCATGTCATTTTCTGCTCAGTGTAACTGGCACCCCCTTTAGAGGGGCCTTATGCCAATGAACAAATCCAAAGCAGCTCCTTTTTACAAAATATGCAGTTTTAACCTGTATAGCACTTACTACTATCAATTTTTACAAATTTTCTTATTTATTATCTAATATAACATTTTTGGTCTTTGGTTTTTTTTTTCTTTTCTTTTTTTTTTTTTTTTTTGAGGCGGAGTCTCGCTCTGTCGCCCAGGCTGGAGTGCAGTGGCGCAATCTCGGCTCACTGCAAGCTCCGCCTCCCGGGTTCACGCCGTTCTCCCGCCTCAGCCTCTCCCAGCAGCTGGGACTATAGGCACCCGCCACCACGCCCAGCTAATTTTTTTTTGTATTTTTAGTAGAGACGGGGTTTCACTGTGTTAGCCAGGATGGTCTCCATCTCCTGAACTTGTGATCCGCCCGCCTCTGCCTCCCAAAGTGCTGGGATTACAGGCATGAGCCACCGTGCCCGGCGTTTTTTTTTTTTTTCTTGTTTTGAGACGGTGTCTCACTCTGTCGCTCAGGCTGAAGTGCAGGTGAGCGACAGTATCAGCTTCTCTGATCCTCCCACCTTACCCTCCTGAGTAGCTGGGACCACAGGTGCACACTGCCACCCCTGGCTAATTTTTGTAATTTTTTTTGGTAGAGACGAGGTTTTGCCATGTTGCCCAGGCTGGTCTCGAACTCCTGGCCTCAAGCAATCTGCTCATGTCGGCCTCCTAAAGTGCCGGGATCATGTGCGTGAGCCACCACACCTGGCCATTAATGTACGTTTTATGAGACCTGATTTATCCTGTTCATTGCTGTGTCCAAGTGCCTGAACAGTGCCTAGCACATAGATGCTCCCTAAATATTTGTTGAATGAATGAACTTCACTTCTTCCTTACTTGTAGGCCTGAAGTTGCTATTAAGAAATAATAATTCAGGCTGGGTGCAGTGGCTCATGCCTGTAATCCTAGCACTTTCAGAGGCTGAGGAGGGTGGATTGCCCGAGTTCAGGAGTTTGAGACCAGCCTGGGCAACATGGCAAAACCCCATCTCTACTAAAAATACAAAAAAATTAGCTGGGCATGGTGGGGCGTGCCTGTAATCCCAGCTACTGAGGAGGCTGAGACATGAGAATTGCTTGAACCCAGGAGGCAGAGGTTGCAGTGAGCCGAGATCGTGCCATTGCACTCCAGCCTGGGTGACAGAGCAAGACCCTCTCAAAAAAAAGAAAAAAAAGAAATAATAATTCATGAACTAGTGTTTGCTCAAATGGCTACTCGATCCTCTCATGTGGCTGCATTTCTGGAAGCCTCCAGCCAGTGTCAGTCTCATCTCAGAGGCCTGGGTCCACATATTAGTGCAGTCCCCTTAGAGCACATCTCGAAAGGAGGCAGGAGCGTGAAAAGACATTACCCTGAAAAGATGGCAGGAGTGCGAAAGGACACTAGTGGGCTACTTTCTTAGAACTTTAGGGAGATAATCCGTGAAATGATACCTGAGGGCCTCTATTTTTGTTGTTGAGTAGTAGGCAAAGTTGCCTAATTTTTTTTTTTTTTTTTTGAGATTGAGTTTCACTCTGTCGCCCAAGCTGGAGGGCAGTGGTGCAATCTTGGCTCACTACAACCTCTGCCTCCCAGGTTCAAGTAATTCTCCTGCCTCAGCCTCTTAAGTAGCTGGGATGACTGGCGCTTGCCACCATGCCTGGCTAATTTTTGTATTTTTAGTAGAGGCGAGGTTTCACCACGTCGGCCAGGCTAGTCTTGAACTCCTGATCTCAAGTGATCCACCCACCTCAGCCTCCCAAAGGGATTACAGGCGTGAGCCATTGCACCTGGCCAAAGTTGCCTAATTTTTAAGAAAATTGTCTTTATGGTCATAGAAGCCTGGGTTTAAGTCCTGGCTCTGCCATTTACTGCTGTGAAGCCTTGGGCAAGTCACTTAAACACAGTAAGTCTCACTGTCCTCATTTGTACACCAGGGATGAGAACAGTACCTATAACACAGGACCGTTGTCAGGCTAAATGAGACACCTACAACATATCTGGCAATGGCAAGCCACTGCATAAGTGTCAGCTATTATTGTTATTATTTTATAATGAGAGAGAGAGAAGGGCGACTAGCACCGAGGCTCAGAAGAACAAAAAACAAAAAAAAGGCTGGGTGCGGTGGCTAACGCCTGTGATCCTAGCCTTTTTTGAGACTGTGGAGGCAAGCAAATTGCTTGAGCTCAGAAGTTTGAGACCAGCTGGGCGAGATAGTGAAACCCCATCTCTACAAAAAGCACAAAAATTAGCCAGGCATAGTGGTATGCACCTGTAGTCCCAGCTACTTGGAAAGCTGAGGTGAGGTGAGAGGATGGGTTGGGCCTGGGAGGCGGAGGTTACAGTGAGCCAAGATCATTGCCACTGCGCTCCGGCCTGGGTGATAGAGCCAGACCTTGTCTCGGGGGGCGGGGGGTGGGGAAGGCACAGCTATACACAATAATAAGAGAAACACAAGCTAGAAGTACATCAAAATGTCATTCTTCATTTTCCAAATTGGCAGAGCCTAGAAGTTGGCTGACACTGTTGGTGGAACACAGGGAGGCTGGTGGGAGGGTAAATTGGTACAACCACCTCCACGGAGAGAACTTTGGCAACTGCTAAGAAAATTACAAATAAACATGTCCTTTGGCCCAGCCAGTCCACTTCCAGGAATTTATGCCACAGATATCCTGGCACATATGCAAAATAAGGTAGGTTCAGGTTATTTATTTCAGCACTGTTTGCTTAACAAAATATTGGAAGCAACCTAAATGTCCATGAGTAGGGAAAAGTTAAATAAATCATGGTCTATTTATACAATGCAACAAATAAAATGAAAAACTTCCTGTATATACTGATGTGGAACACTTTCCCAAATTGATTGTTACATGAAAAATGCAAGGTTCAGGATTGTATGTATAGCAGGATATAACAGAAAGCAGGCTGTGGAAAAAAAATATATACCTGTATGCATGTGTCTTTTTTTTTTTTTTTTTTTTTGAGACGGAGTCTTCCTATTGTCGGCCCAGACTGGAGTGCAATGACGCGATCTCGGCTCATTGCAACCTCCACCTCCCGGGTTCCAGCAATTCTCCTGCCTCAGCCTCTCAAGTAGCTAGGATTACAGGCACCCGCCACCACGCCCAGCTAATTTTTGTACTTTTTAGTAGAGACGGGGTTTCACCATGTTGGCCAGGCTGGTCACGAACTCCTGACCTCTGGCAATCTGCCCACCTTGGCCTCCCAAAGTGCTGGGATTACAGGTGTGAGCCACCGTGCCTGGCCATGTGTCTCTTTATATAACCAGAAGACCTCTGAAAGGGCAGAGTAGAGGAAAAGTTTTTATTGTACACTCTTCTGTAGTTCTTGAAATTTGAAATTTGAACCATGTGAATGTATTATCTGTTTAAAAAAAAAGGTGAAGATTTTAATTTTTTAAAACTTGTGAGTACTAATGCTCAATGCTTGTTACCTGTTAGGTAATGATTGGTTCTAGGAATGGTGGATGGTAAATCTCTCTCAATGACAACAAATGTCAAATACAAAAGCAATGATAACAAAGGTACTAAAGACCCAGACATTCTTTGGGTTCTGTGCTTGATGATGTAATTGTTGGCTCGCAAGGGAGTTGTTCACAAGGAGATAATAACCTGATTATGCCCAACAGACTCTATATCAATCGGCAGAGAATGTTCTGTATTTCTCCCAAGTTTTTAAAAACAATTTTTTCTTTTTCATTTCTTCCAGCATAAAAATGCATAGTTAACATGCATTTGGAATAATCTTTTCGAGCCATATGGATTTAACTGTGCTTTTTTTGGAAAGAAGCAAGAGGGAGAGTGGATATACATTTTCTTCACGTTTCTTCTGCCTTCTATTTAGCTAGCAATTTTGTGAGAGAACCTAAGCACAGCTTAGAGGAATGTGAAGTCGGCCTCCCAGTGGGCACTACTTCTCTGTTTTGAGAGTTTCTCTGCATGGCAAGCCCTCCTATATTCCTGCCAAACACTACCAGTCTCCAACTTCCTTACTACACATTGCAAAATTTTATGCAGGTTTTTTCCCCCTTCCTTCTGATTTGTTTCTAATCCCCTAACTCTCTACAAGTCTAGTTGCCCTGGGTCCTTCTAAGACTCCATGGAAGTAAATGGGTGTTAATATTATTAATTGATTACTTCATTCCATAAACATTTACTAAGTCCCTGGTGTGTCTGGCACCATGTCAATGCTGGAAACTCGAAAAAGAATAAGAAATGATTCTGAATTTAAGGCACTTACAGTTGTTTTGGAGAGACAGAAATACAGTACAGCGTGGGAAGTACGTGGGTGCTATGTGAGCACCAGAAAGGGGCACCTAACCCAGCTTTGGTGGGAGAGTGGGATAGGAAGGGATTCCTGGGGAAGCAAGGCGTGAGGAAAGGCTTAAAGGATAAGTGGAAGTTAACCAGGGAAGGTGGGGTGAGGGGGATGAGCAGGGTTGGATATTGGAGGTAAGGACTACCTGTGTGAGAATGAGAAGGAGCCTTCTGTGTGATAGGAGGGGTACGGTTTCAGCAACAGCAAAGGCTTGGAGGTGAGAAAACACCCCAGGGGTATGTGTGTTCATTCAGTTTAACTAGGATGTGATGTGTGCAGCAGGAAATGGCAGTAAATGAGGAAAGGAGGACGTTATTGAGAACATCAAGTGCAACAGAGGGGCAGAAACACAGGGCTGAAGATACTGACAAGTAATAGGTCATGGGTGACCTTGATGAAGTGGTTTCTCAGGAGTGGTAGGGCCTGAGACAGGATCTGGTATACTGAGGAGTGAAAGGGAGGTGAGACTGCACTCAGATAATAGTTAACATTTACAAACCACTTTCTATATGACAAGGCTCTAATGCATTCATTTCTCACAACAGCCTGAGAGGTAGACATTATCCACGGCCTTATTTCACAGATGAGGAAACTGAGGCACAGAAAGGTTAAGCAACTTGCCAAAGGTCATGCAGGTAGAAGTGGCAGAACTGAGAGCTTAAGGCTCCAGAAACCAAACTCCTGACCAGTAAGAAACTGGGATTCCAGAAATGCAGCCATTGCTAGAGAGTGACTCAAGGCTACTGGAGATTGTAGCACATTTATAGACACAAAGAAAGGTGCCTGAAGACATGCGAAGAGTGATGTCTGACAGAGCAAGTTCCAGGAGGATAAGGCTGAGCCCTGGATTTGACAATAAGAAAATCACTGGTGACCTCTCAGATAGGAATTTCAGCAGCAGTTGGGGAGGAAGCCAGATGAACCAGAATGAGGAGAAAAAGGGCTTAATTAAGAGCCACCATTCAAGCACAAGGGGTGGCAATGCCCGAGGGTCGGATGGAGACAGCCCCATCCAGGCAGCAGAAAGGGAATGCGTTAGTCAGGGTTCCTCAGAAAAAATATAGGAGCGTGTGTCTGTGTGTGTGTGTGTGTGTGTGTGTGTGTGTGTGTGTGTTTATGGAGAGAGGGAGAGACAGAGAGAGAGATTTATTATAAGGAATTGACTCAAGTGGTTATAGGGGCTGACAAGTTCTAAGGTCTGCAGTTGGCAAGCTGGAGACCTGGGAGAACTGATGATGTAGCTCCAATCTCAATGTTAGCAGGCTTGAGACCTAAGAAGAGTTGATGTTTCAGAATGAGTTCGAAGGCAGGAAAAAATCCAGCATCCCAGCTGGAAGACAGTTAGGCAGGAGGAGTTCCCATTTACTTGCCGTAGGGAGTTCCATGCAGGCCTTCGATTGATTGGATGAGGCCAACCCACATTAGGGAGGACAACTGGCTGTACCCAGTCTACCAATTCCAAAACTATTTTCTTTTTTTCCCTTTTTTTCCTCTGCATTTTTGCTCTGCTTTATCAAATGTTGATTTCATCCAGAAACATACTCACAAACACACCCAGAGTGATGTTTGATCAAATATCTGGTCACCCTATGGCCCAGTTAAGTTTATATCTAAAATGAATCATCACAGGGAGATAAGGCCAAGTATGACTGCAGATAAATCTGTTTCGGAAAACAGAAAGTTCAGAAGAGGACAGACTTCTGCCGTCCCCCAAAAACATATATGCATCAAACTAGAAAAGATCTTTCTTTTTTTTTCTTTCTTTCTTTCTTTTCCTTCCCTCCCTCCCTTCCTCCCTTCCCTCCCTCCCTCCCTTTCTTCCTTCCTTCCTCCCTCCCTCCCTCCTTCCTTTCTTTTTGACAGGGTCTCATTCTGTTGCCCAGGCTGGAGGGCAGTGGCACGATCTCGGCTCACTGCCAACTCCACCTCCCAGGTTCAAGCAATTCTCCTGCCTCAGCCTCTCAAGTAGCTGGGATTACAGGTGTGCACCACCACGCCCAGTTAATTTTTATATTTTTAGTAGAGACGGGGTTTCACCATGTTGGCCAGGCTGTCTTGAACTCCTGACCTCAAGTGATCCACCCATCTCAGCCTCCCAAAGAGCTGGGCTTACAAGCATGAGCCACGGCACCCAGCCTAGAAACAATTTCTTAAATCAACTTCAGCTGGATCCCTGAGGTCAGGGTGACGTTTTCCATTTCTCAAATGTCTTTGGAAGAGTGGAGGCTGAGCTTTCAATAGTAAATTATTATTTATAACTTTTATTATTATCCAAAAAAGTGCCAGTTTTGTGATTGGCATTTAAAAACACTGAGTTATGTTCTGATGATGACAGACTCTTGCTAACCATATGGTTACCTTGTATCAGTTACCGAGATACACATGTTCAGCCCTGCTAAATGTCCAGGCCCTTGAACCTTTTCACAATGTGTGAGTGAGGCTGGGCAGTTCAGTGACCTGGGCGGTTCAGGAGTCTGTCACTCAGCCAGGAAGTTTCACAGCCAGAATTTAAGCGCACATCTGTTAGACTCTAAAACCAATAGCCTCACCACTATGCAAGCACACCTGTAATCCAGTATGTCCACCAAATTTAATCCTAAACTATCTTAAAGGAGAAATTTTACTTTGAAACAGGTCTTACTCTGTTCCCCAGGCTAGAGTGCAGTGGCGGATCTTGGCTCACTGCAACCTCCGCCTTCAGGGCTCAAGCAATACTCCCACCTCAGCCTCTCAAGTAGCTGGGACTACAGGTGCATACCACCATGACTAATTTTGAGACAGAGTCTCACTCTGTCGCCCAGGCTGAAGTGCAGTGGTGCGATCTCGGCTCACTGCAACCTCCGCCTCCCAGGTTCAAGCAATTCTCCTGCCTCAGCCTCCTGAGTAACTGGAATTACAGGCATACGTCACCATGTCCAGCTAATTTTTTTTGTATTTTTAGTAGAGACAGGGTTTCACCATATTGGCCAGGCTGGTCTCGAACTCCTGACCTTGTGATCTGCTCGCCTCAGCCTCCCAAAGTGCTAGGATTACAGGTGTGAGCCACCGTGCTCGGCCCCTGACTAATTTTTTTATTTTTATTTTTGTAGAAACAAGGTCTCACTATATTGCCCAGGCTGAGAAATTTTTTTTTTTTCTTTTTTGAGATAGAGTCTTACTCTGTCCCCCAGGCTGGAGTGCAGTGGCACGATCTCGGCTCACTGCAACCTCTGCCTCCCGGGTTCAAGTGATTCTCCTGCCTCAGTCTCCCCAGTAGTTGGGACTACAGGTGCCTGCCACCACACCCAGCTCATTTTTTTTTTTTTTTTTTTTTTTTGTATTTTTAGTAGAGACAGGATTTCATCGTGTTAGCCAGGATGGAGAAATTTTAAATGAAGGGTTTGCAAGGCTCTCCAAGAAAACAGACAGGCATTATTTATTATTTCACAAAGCTTTTGCTTCAAAATACATACAGCATCTTACTTTTTTAATTTAGGATTTTTTTATTAAACAAAATTCAAATTTGAGGGGGTTGTTTTTGTTTTTTGCTGTCAATAAGTTTATTGTCTTTATCTGAAAAATCCTCACAGAAAGTTGTTTGATTTAGCTCTCAGCAGCCCACTCCTGAGCTCTGAGGAATCTTGCCCTCTTTTGAGCTGCCCTATCTTTCTTCCAAGCAAGGGACATTTTGGGAAGGTTCCACCTCTTCTTTTTAACTTCTTTCTTGGGCTTCTTCTCATAGACTGGATTCTTTCGTATAGCAGCATGACCTTTCTTATACATCTCCTCCATCATGTCTGAAGTTACGCTGTTCTTTGTGTATTGAGAGAGCTGTTTCTTGTAAGCATCTTCATCTTCCTCCATTAAGTAGCACATGTACTGCAACATTCTGGCCCGTGATGTACTTCCGGTGTATTTCTGCATTAAATTCCTTGCTTTCAGAATCATAACCAGGGAATCATTTAGTACTGTGAGGGACAGACAAGCCTCCATCCACAGCTCCCTTCAGGGTGCTGAAAACTTTATTGCCAGTGGTAGTTCTGGCAAGGCCTGCATCCAAATAGCAGGTAAAGGTGCCTGGCTGTCCATCAGTGCTTTCCACATTGTATTCATCTCCAGTCACCTCCACTTGGCCTTCATAGATCTTGTCCATGCCAAACCTATTGAGAAGCCTGCAGGCCAACAGCAGGCTAGTACAATATGCTGCAGCATCATTTGTCAGGCCAACCTTCACACCATATTTTGGCAGTTTGTGTACATATGCTGCAGACTATCATATCCCCTTCTATACAGGCATAAGCAATCTGACAAATGATGTATCTGTTACACGAACTATCATCGTGTATTTGGGTGTGTTGTATTTATTTTTATTCTGTATCACCAAGTGTTTGTGAGCATAGTAATCAGTTTTACCCTCTCGTTGTCTTCTAAATTTCACTTGGTATCTCTTAAAGTAGGCCTTATTCTTAACAACTTTAACAACAAACCCCATCCTGTGGAAGAGAGACCCGCATCTGCTGCTCAAAAGAGACCTTGCAGGCCCAGCAGTGCTGGGGGCAGAAAAGGCACAAAATTCAAATGTTTATTTCAAATAAATTTAAAGAGGGAAAGAAATATCTGCCAAAATGTTACCTCCCGGAATTAACTGTCACACTTCTCTGTTTCCCCTGACACTGTCTATAGGCATATACAGGTGTATGTGTATATATGTTTGTGCAGATATATTTCTTTACATAAAGAGCATCATTGTGTACCTATGCACACATAAAAATATAATTTTAACATCATTTTGATGGCTACCTGAAATACTTTTATAACAGACTTGTCTATGCCATAAGTTCTTGGGAAAATAAATAATCATAAGAATAATATCAATTGATATAAGAATATTTGTCAGTTTACTTAATAAATGCTAGGGGGAAGTCTGTTAAAATTTTTTTGTAATTTGTATTGGAGTGCCTTAACTGTTTAATATAGACTGGAGGGTTGTAGAGCATACAGGTGAAGGGTACAGGCTGAGGCTTAAATCTCAGCTCCCAGTTCTCCATTTGCTGTGTGACCTTGAGCAAGTCGCTTATCCTCTCTGTGCCTTGGTTTTCTAATCTATATAAAGGGGAATAATAGAACTTAAATGAGTTAGTCCATGTAAAGTGCTTTAGATCAGTGCCTGCCTCCTGGTAACAATTAGTTTGTGTTACAAGATATATTCATCTGTACTCTATAAACATTCAAGTTGCTGAGTCACATAGTCCAAGAAAACCCCAAGGCAGTTTGACACAGCTGAGGCGGTTGTAGGGGAATTTTTTGGGCTGATTCCTGGGGTGGGAACTTAGAGTCTGTATTTTTACAGAACTCTTCAGGTAAGTGAGTCTTAAGGTCAGCCAGGTTTATGAACCACCGGGTGAGAACACTGGGCACAGTTAGACAGCAGTTGGGTGGTGGGTGAGACTGGAAAGATTCACAACAGTGAGTTTGAGACGGCCCGCCCAGACACAGTGGCCCTTTGTAAGCAGCAAAGCAGGGTGATATGCTATTTAAAACTGTAACTTTGTCAGCTGAGAGTCGGTTGAGATAAAGAAGGCCAAAGCAACAAAAAGGTGGAAGAAACCCACAGATAGAGTAGGTTTCTCTCTGAAGTTACTCAGTATTTTGTGCGAGAATATTTTTTCTTCTTTTGTTCCATTTGGTTTTGCGTATCTTTTTAAAAGCATGCAGAGATACATGTTTTCCTTCTTGTGATAACAGCTAATGTTTACTTAGTGTGTGTCACGGCTGTGCTAGCAGTTTTTAAGCTTTCTTCATGTAATCTTCCAGACAGCTGTATGAGGCATGTTCTATTGTTACCACTTTAAAAGGAAAAAACTAAAATTTGGAGACGTTAAATAACTTGCATAAGGCCCATATCCATTTTTCCTTTCTTCTTTCGTAGTGGAATTCCAGCTTTATTTGGAGCATACACATCCAGTGAAAATACATTTCCCAGTAGCTCTGGCAGCTATGTGTGGCCATGCGACAAAGTTGTAGCCAAAGAGATGCAAATAAAAGAACTATCTAGGGCCCTGTGGGAAGGTTTCTTATAGGGTATTGATTTGGCCATGAGGTATGTCCCTATTTACCCTTCTCCCATTCTACTTTCTGGTGCCTACAGTGCAGATGTGAGCTTTGGCAGCCATCTTGGACTTTGAGGATATAAAGCATGTATTCAATGGTGGTAGAGGGGTGGAGGAAGACGGCGCTTCTGCCCCCAGTGACCAAGGAGCTGCTATACCAGCCCTGGGCTGCCTACCTCTGATTTCTTTTATTTGAAAGATATATAAACTTTTTTTTTTTGGAAACAAGATTTCGCTTTTTTGCCCAGGCTGGAGTGCAATGGCTTGATCTTGGCTCACTGCAACCTCTGCCTCCTGGGTTCAAGTGATTCTCCTGCCTCAGCCTCCCAAGTAGCTGGGATTACAGGCACTTGCCACCATGCCCAGCTAATTTTATATTTTTAATAGAGATGGGGTTTCACCATGTTGACCAGGCTGATCTCTAACTCCTGACCTCAGGTGATCTGCCCGCCTGTGCTCCAAATTGCTGGGATTACAGGCGTGAGCCACCGCACCCGGCCCCTGAAAGATACATAAACTTTTATCTTGTTGAATTTGCTCTTACCAACATACAAATATGATCCAAACCATAATACTGGCTTATGCTTATATTACTTATACTTTATCAAAGGTAACTATATGCTAGACACTTTTCTTGTGGTTTCTATATACTGACTCATTCAGTCCTTATAACAGCCCTATGTGTACATGCAGTTATTATTCCCATTTTGCAAACGGGAAATTGAAGCAAAGAGAGGTTATGTGGCTTGCCCAAGGTCACACAGCTAGCAGTGGCAGAGCCAACAACACACAGCTAATAAGACTTCAGGCCAGGTGCAGTGGCTTACGCCTGTAATCCCAGCTTTTTGGGAGGCTGAGGCAGGCGGATCACATGAAGTCAGGAGTTCGAGACCAGCCTGGCCAACACGGCAAAACCCTGTCTCTACTAAAAAATAAACAAATTAGCCGGGCGTGGTGGTGCACGGCTGTAATCCCAGCACTTTGGGAAGCTGAGGTGGGTGGATCACTTAAGGTCAGAAGTTCAAGACCAGCCTGGCCAACATGGTGAAAGGGACAGACAGAAACCCCATGTGACAGAAACATGAGCATGGAAGATTGGCATGAGATGAGGTCAGAAAGTTAGGTGGTGCCAGATCATACCATATATCAAGGCCAGTTTTGGGACTTTTACTCTGAGAGGGGAAGCTATTGGATGGTTTTAGGCAACATACTGGATAATTACCACCCTGGGTATTGAAAAGCCCTTCTTATTTTTGGGAATCACAAAACTTATGGCGTGTCAGGCATCAGTTCCACTATTGAAGCTACAACTTAGAAATGAATAGAAAAGATGGTTTCTCTCCCCCTCCCCCTGGCACTTAAAGCAACGTCAATCAGATGCTCCTACCTGGGACTTTGAATCATGAGGTCATCTTCCAAGACGTAAGGTCAGTTAGAAATTAATAGGGTGGCTGTGGTGGGGTCAGGAGCACCCAGGAATGAGTGTGCCGCGGCAGCAGAGTCCAGCATATGGCAACCAATGTCCACTGACACCTGGCTGCCCATATGTCTCCTGCGGTATGGTATCAGTGGCATAGCAAGCCGTGCTGGGAGCTTTGCTGTGACAGCCTTACTTGGTACCTTGTTCTCCAGTCTTCCTCTTGATTCTCTGAGCTCCCTAGTCACTTTCAGTAAATCCCTCCTCTGTTTAAACATTAGCCAGAAGTTGTTGTTTGAAACTCAGCACCTTGACTAGTACAGCAGGGGAGTGAGCCACATTTTCAAAAGATAACTGGTACATGGAAAATGGATTTCAAAATCTGTTAAATGGAAAATGGTTGAAAAGGGTTATCAGCCATTGGCCAGTCAGAAACAGAAGACACTGTAGGTATTTCAGTAAATATAAAGAATTGGTTTCACAGGCATTAGAAGGCTGAAAGAGTAAAAGGAAAAAGGAAGAGGCTAGGTAACCTAGGGATTAATAACTGCAGGAAGCAGCTCTCGCTCCCAAGGCTGACCAACAGGAGGGAACAGGTGGAGTTGCCTGTACTGAGGAGCTTGGAGGAGGGGCCCCATGGGGCTGGTGCTTGGATTTCTGAGGACGGCTCTGCCTGGCTCAGATCTCGGATGAGGGGGTTGCTGTCTGGCTGGTGCTTCCACCAAAGGGACATGGCTCTGCAGGTGCTCAGACCTCCCTGGGGTGCAGCCCAGCAGGTGAGGGGGTGTGGCATGACTGCTGCTGGCACCTGGGGCTTGAGGGGAGGCACAGCAAGGTTGGTACTGAGAATACTCAGAAGCTGGAGCTAGGGCCAGTTATGTGCTGCTACTGAAGTAAAATTGAAAACAGGAAGTGGAAAACAAGGTAGAAGTCCCTTCTTTTCTTCTGCTTTGTGATCTCCTAATGCCTCACATGGGAAAACCTAACAGGAAGCCAGCTAGCTGAGAGGTGAAGAGATTTCATTTGCATCATCCCAACCCCAGGATTACAGAGAAGAGCATAGAAAGATATCTTGGAGATCACAGATAAATCACCAGCACAGACAGCATCATGTCCAGTTAGGAGGCCATGGCAGTAGCCTAGGAGAGAGAAGATGATGGCCCAGACATTTGGTCAGGTATTCTGGGGGTGTATGTGAGGGTGTTTTGGGTGGAAATTAACTTTTTTTTTGAGACAATGTCTGGCTCTGTCGCCCAGACTGGAGTGCAGTGGTGTGATCCTGGCTCACTGCAACCTTCGCCTGCTGGGTTCAAGTGATCCTCCTGCCTCAGCCTTCTGAATAGCTGGGATTACAGGCGCACATAACCATGCCTGGCTAATTTTTGTATTTTTTTGTAGAGACAGGGTTTCACCACGTTGACCAGGCTGGTGGAACTCCTGAGCTCAAGCAATCCTCCTGACTTGGCCTCCCAAAGTGCTGGGATTACAGGAGTGAGCCACCACGCCCGGCCTGAGACGAACATTTGAATTGGTAGATGGAGTAAAGCAGACTCTCCCTCACCAATACGAATGGATGTTATCCAATCAGCTAAAGGTCTGAACAGAACAAAAAGGCTGACCCTCCCACGAGCAAGAGAGAATCCTCCTGCCTGTCTTCAAGCTGGGACATTGGGTTTTCTTCTTGTTTTCAGACTGGAACTGAAATGCTGGTTTGATTCTTCTCCAAAGACTTCTTCCAAGGCAACTAGTGTTTTCTATTTGGAAAGTAGGCTCTGGCAACTGTGAATAGGACAGCTTTTCCTAATAATAATTTTCTAAGCTGCATCTTGTCTTAGGTGGGGTTCCCTGTAAAATGGACTCAGAGATGGAGATTTATATGCAGACGGGATTTTTTGGAGCATGTTCTCAGGAACAACACCTATAAGGGAGTGAGAGAAGCAGAACTGGGTAAAGGAAGAGTTGAACTGTGGTGCAGTTGCAGCAGAGGCCTCAGCTGAGTGGGTAACCTTTCAGTGTTTACTCCAGTTGAGACAAGGAGACTGGCCTTGGTACTCCCTCAATGGCCAGTCATTGGCCAGTCATTGGATGCAGACTGCCCCAATCCCAGGAAGGGGCATTAACCTTGGGGAAGACAGCTGTCTTCAGCCAAGGGCAATTCCTGGGGATGGACTCATTTGTGAGTCTTTAATGGGCAAGTCTGCATAGGGAGGAAGAGTGTCTCCATCTTGAAGCAGTGATCTGGGCAGTGCACCACTGTGTCCACTATAGACCTATCTAGACATATCTGTTCATAGCTCTGTCTCCCCCACTGTACTCTAAGCACCTTGCTATGGACTGAATGTTTGTATCCTCCCAAAATTCTTATGTTGAAGTCCTAATCTCTGGTGTGATGATGGTATTTGGAGGTGGGGCCTTTGGGAGGTAATTAGGTCATGAGGGTTGTATTAGCCCATTTTCACTCTGCTATGAAGAAATACCTGAGACTGGATAATTTATTTATTTTTAATAAATAAATAAAATAAAATTTTATTTTCCCTCTATTGCCCAGGCTGGAGTGCAGTGGTGTAATCTCGGCTCACTCCAACCTCCGCCTCCCAGGCTCAAGCAATTCTCATGCCTCAGCCTCCCGAGTAGCTGGGATTACAGGTGTGCACCACCATGCCTGGCTAATTTTTTGTATTTTTAGTAGAGATGGGGTTTCACCATATTGGCCAGGCTGGTCTCGAACTCCTGGCCTCAAGTTGATTTGCCCGCCTCCACCTCCAAGAGTGCTGGGATTACAGGTGTGAGCCACCGCTCCCGGCTGAGACTGGGTAATTTATAAAGGAAAGAGGTTTAATTGACTCACCATTCTGCATGGCTGGGGAGGCATCAGGAGACTTACAATCATGGCAGAAGGAGAAGCAGGCACCTTCTTCACAAGGCAGCAGGAGAGAGAGCTTGCGTGTGAAGTGGGAGGAGCCCCTTATAAAACCATCAGATCTCATGAGAACTCACTGTCACGAGAATAGCGTGGGGGAAACCGTCCCCATTATCCAATCACTTCCCTTTCTCGACACGTGGGAATTACAGGTCTCTCCCTTGACATGTGGGGATTTCAGTTTGAGATGAGATTTGGGCGGGGACACAGGACCAAACCATATCAAGCGTGGTATCCCCATGATAGGATCAGACACTGAATTTACCATGATCTCATCCTGCCAGCACCTGGATCTTAGACTTCCTAGACTCCAGTCCTGTGAGAAATAAATGTCTATTGTTTAAAACACCAAATCCATAGTATTTCATTATAGCAGCCTGAGCAAACTAAGACACATCTTGAGGGCAGAAGCTAGGAATGTCCAACAGAGTGCCTGGAATAGAGTATCCACTCAGTTGGTAGACAAGAGATGAATGAATAAATGCATGTATGAAAGAGTAAATATAAGCCCAACAACACTGTCATTATTATCATTTGCATTTATGCAGAGCTTTACATATGCAAATTACTCTGCTGAAATATGTTATAAATATGTAAGTGCTCTAAGCAATAATTCTTAATAAAACCTGCCATCAAAATGAATATTTAGTAGGCACAAACTAGGAGCACGAACCGTGTATTAGTCAACTCTCCAAGAATGCATCTCCCTTCATAATAGAACCATTTGGAGGTTTCAGAGCCAGCATCCTAACTCATCTCTTAAATTGCTTTTTATGCCCCCTATATTGTTAAATAAATCTCCTTTATTTGTGCCCAAATCCTGTTTTCATGATATAGTGTTTCCAAAGTCTACTGAGCATTTTATTCTGCTACCAAACTGTTTGATCTTACCTCTTTTTGCATCTCTTCTGATGTTTGTAATTTTCTTGCTGGTAGTCTGATTTCTCATGGACACTTATAGTTTTGACTATTCAGAACAGCAGCTCCCTTCTGAGAAAGCCTCCATCAAAACCCCATGTGACTCTAGTATGTGGGGAGGGTGACATCATGGAACCTCACCCCCAGGACCACAGTGATTGGCCCATGGTTGAGCACATGACCCAAGCTGAACCAATCATGGTTCTTCCCTCCAAAAGGTTTTACTTGGGAAAAACAGGAAAATAAGTTGGGAAAGAAGAAGGTTTTTCCCCACTCTGTGAAGTTGCTTGCTTGGCTGGAAGTCCAGAGCTATCAGAGGCCATCCCTTTCCCCATGAAGGAGCCCTCTTGCAATAGAAGAAGAAGCCCACCCAAGGAGAGAAACAGGGTGAGAAGTGGGAGGGTCCTGAGAGCTTTCAAATTCCTGATTCTAGGAGCTGAAATCTCAGAGATTCTGTTTCCTGACCTCCCAAGGCTCAGCTGTCAAATTCACCCTTCATTCTGGAAGCCACCTCAGCCTGCTGCCAAAAATCTCCCTTTTGAGCTGGGTGCAATGGTTCATGCCTGCAATCCCAGCTACATGGGAGGCCAAGGTGGGAGGATCTCTTGAACTCAGGAGTTTGAGACCAGCCTGGGCAATACAGTGAGACCTCGATCTCAAAAAATAAAACCAAAAATTCCCTTTTAGCTTAAGTTTAAGCTAATGTTTAAGTTGTGTTTCTGTCATTTCTTATCCAGAAAATCCTCCTGTACACCCCCCTCAACTCCACATACATTTGCTAGGATCACTGTAGAATTCATTGGATTTAAGCAGCAATCTGAATACTAAACATGTAAACTTTAAGTCATTGAAGCAGGCAACTCTCCATGTGGTGATAAAAGATAGGGTTGAAGATTTTCAGCTCAAGAGACTTGGGTTCAAATTCTACCTTCATCACCAACTAGCTAAGCGACCTGCCTTAGCTTCTCATTTGTACAATTTGCAAAATGCTAAGAGGATCATTGTGCACATTTAATGGGATTATATCTTATATCTTTTCTTTTTTTTTTGAGACAGAGTTTCGCTCTTGTTGCCCAGGCTGGAGTGCAGTGGCGCAATCTCAGCTCACTGCAACCTCCACCTCCCAGGTTCAAGTGATTCTCCTGCTTCAGCCTCCTGAGTAGCTGAGATTACAGGCACACACCACTACATCCAGCTAATTTTTGTATTTTTAGTAGAGATGGGGTTTCACCATATTGGCCAGCCTGGTCTCGAATTCCTGATCTCATGATCCCCCTGCCTTGGCCTCCCAAAGTGCTAGGATTACAGGGGTGAGCCACCACGCCTGGCCGGAATTATATCTTTAAAGTCACAGGACAGCACCTGGCACATAGCAAGAACTAATAAATGTAGCTATAATGACCACTACTTTCCTCTCTTGTCATTGGTGTCTCCCATGGCACAATCACCCCATGGGATTCAATGCACGTTAATTTATTTCAGAGCCTCAAATTTCTTCATTTTTACTTTTGGATTGTTAAATAAATATTAATTTCTGAATTGAATGGGCTTTCCCTTGGACCACATTCTACTTCTTCTTTTTGCAAATGATTCCATCTTGATTGTTGCTCCTTCCCTATTTCTTATTAGTTATTTTTCATAATACTTTATATTCCTATCCCCCAAAACCATTTTCTTCCTTCCTTAGGAAATGCTTCTTCTTATGCCCATACTCTGGAACTTTCCTACGACAAGGAGCAATTTGCTGTATGTTTATTTTCTTTGGAATCATCTCTCCTTCATGGAAGCAGGGTTATTTATCAACCTGTGATGGAGCTCTTCCTGGTTTGGTTAGGGCATGCTGCATACTGCTCCTGTAATAATGCTTTTTTTGGCCAGGACACAAACCACAGTCAAGAAAGTTCTTCCTGAGTTCTGAAGGTCAAGCAATTAGAATTTTCTCAGGCTCGTAGAAGAGTGGAATTCTGGAAACCAGTCTTTGCCTCCGGGGAGCATCTGTTGGAAGTTCTTAGGTAAGTACTGGACTTAAAATTGGTGAAGTGTAGGTGAAGTTCTCGCTCTGCTACTTCCTGCCAGGGTAGCTGCCAGGCTAGTCACCTTACCTTTCTGAGCCTCAATATCCTCATCTATCACATGGGTGTACAGTAGCATTATTCTGATGTTGTGTTGTAAGATCTCAGAAAAAGATACCCAAAATGAAGGCCTCAGAAGCAAAAGTTTTTCTCTGACCTTATCCTGTTCTGTCCTTGGCACCTCATTCTCCCACTAGGCTAGCCACAGAAACTAGAGTCTCTGGCTAGGCATGGTGGCTCATGCATGCACTTTGGGAGGCCAAGGCTGATGGGTCACTTGAGGTCGGGAGCTTGAAAGCAGCCTGGCCAACACGGTGAAACCCCGTCTCTACTAAAAATGCAAAAATTAGCTGGGCATGGTGGCACACGCCTGTAATCCCAGTTACTCAGGAGGCTGAGGCACGAGAATCACTTGAACCAGGGAGGCAGAGGTTGCAGTGAGCCGAGATTGTGCCACTACACTCTAGCCTGGGCAACAGACTAACAGACTGAGACTTGTGGAAAAAAAAAAAAAAAAAAAAGGAAGGGAGGGAGGGAAAGAGAAAAGAAAGAGAGAAAGGAAGAAAGAAAGAAAGAGAAAGAGAAAGAAAGAAAGAAAGAAAGAAAGAAAGAAAGAAAGAAAGAAAGAGCAAGCAAGCTAGAAGCTCTCATCTCCAAGAGAGATCATAGAAACCAGAACCCCTTTTCTCCCAAAGCCTGCCATAAAACCTAAAAATATTACTCTAACCCTACCTCTCTACCCTCACCGGCCTTTTTGTGTAAAAACTGGCCTTAAATAAGTTATCTGACCTGTCTTATTTAATTGTAGGTTATTGGATCCTCATTCCAGAGAGGGCCCTGCTCCATACCCAGAAGGAAGGAATGCTGCACAGAGAGGCCAAGAAGAAGAATCTGGACAGGCCTGGCTCAGTTTCCTCAGCCTGTGAGCATTAGATCATCCCTTTTTGCCAATCACTTTTCTACACAGCTGTCCATACTTTGAACCTGATCATAAAAATGGGCAGCGTCTTCTGTATCTTTGGGTCTTCATTCTGAAGGCTCCCATGTCACATACAACTATGATCAAATACATTTATATGCCTTTTCTCCTATTAATTTGCCTCTTGTCAGTGACTTTCAGTGACTCTTTAAGGGGCAGAGGGGAATTTTTCCCCTGGTCCCTACAGTGTGAAAATTAAACTGAAACAATATGGTAGTTTGTGAATTGTAAAGTACTACAAAAATGGGAGTTGCTACTAATGCAAACTTTAATAGGAACCCAGTGACAGATATAAAGCAGGGAATAGTTCTTCTTAGTTTGGATCACATAGGGTCATGTGCAGACACACAAGACTAATTCAGGATACTTTGGTGGAGAGCCACACTGAGGATTTTCATAAGTAAAGCAGACAAGTGGAGCCAGTTATTCATGGCCACAGTCCCTCTTAGTAGTTCCAGAGAATAGGCTCATCAAAGAATAATTTTAGGCTGGGCACAGTGGCTCACACCTGTAATCCTAGCACTTCAGGAGGCTGAGGTGGGTGGATTGCCTGAGTTCAGGAGTTTGAGACCACCCTGGGCAACATGGTGAAACCCTGTCTCTATTAAAATACAAAAAATTAGCCAGGCCTAGTGGCGCATGCCTATAGTCCCAGCTACTCGGGAGGCTAAGGCAGGAGAACTGCTTGAACCCAGGAGGCAGAGACTGCAGTGAGCTGAGATCACGCCATTGTACTCCAGCCTGGGCAACAGGAGCAAAACTCCATCTCAAAAAAAAAATTAATTTTAATTTGTGAATCTCAGTAGGAATAGGTTTCAGAGGTAGAGTTAAATGACCTACGTAGCCTCTTAAATGGGCCTTCCTTTCTTCTGCCTTCACTGCCATCTTTCCTGGATCCCCTGTCCTCACCAAGTCAGGTCTGCATGGGTCATCAGGAACTCTCTTGCTCCATCTGGCTCTTATGATACAGAATTTTCTAGTGCTCACTGCCAGCCCTACAACTTTTTCTCCAAGTTCAGTTGCTGCTAGGCTCAGATTTTCCCCACCTGAAAAACAGGGGTAGTGAAGTCCATAACACACGTCTAAACAGAACATTTTGGAAACACAGAAAGGTGACTAATACTGCCTGGGAGGGGGGAAGACTTCACAACGAAGCTAATTTTAGAGCTAAGTCCTAAAAGTGAAGGAGGTGTTGCCAGTAGGTGAAGAGTTGGAAGGAACCCTGCTCCCTGTCCCCCAGTAGAGGGAACAGCCTGTGCCTTGGGCAAAGGCCTCAGAGAGCTTGCTGTGCTCATGAAACAGCAGGTAATGGTCCTGCCGGAGTGAGGGCTACGTGGGGGTTGGGGGAGGGGCCTGGTAGTGCTGAAGCAGAAGGGCTTCGGGGGAAAGGGTCCCCTGGAGTCTGGCCATATGAGCCTGCGACCCCAACCACCTCCTACCCACCATTTCTCCCACAGCTGCAAAGAGGCATCACTTTTTTGTCCCAAATGGAAGGTAATTTTGTTAGATGCATTTTTCAGCCAACCTTTGATAAGAGTTAAACATAACTTCCAAGGTGAGCCCCCGATCAGTCTCCTCTTTTATCTCCTCCTTTTCTTTAAACCTCAGCATCTATTATGAGCCCTCCCCCATCTTCCTCCCTGGGGACAGAGGGCCTCTCATGCAAATAAGACTCTGGTGGCCAGCTGTGACAGCCCAGAGTCACCAAGGTCAGTATTCCGATCAGGGTTTCAATTCTCCAATACTGTGTGTCAGTGGTAATCTGGAACGAGTTACTTCATTTCTCCTGCCTCAGTTTCCACATTGATTAAACGGCTGTTAGGGATAAATTAGATGATGTACGGGCTTCTCCGTTCCTAAATCCTGGTTCTTTTTTTTTTGAGACGGAGTCTCACTCTGTCGTTCAGGCTGGAGGCAGTGACGTGATCTTAGCTCACTGCAACCTCGGCTTCCCAGGTTCAAGCAATTCTCCTTCCTCAGCCTCCTGAGTATCTGGGATTACAGGTGTACACCACCATGCCTGGCTAATTTTTGTGTTTTTAGCAGAGATGGGGTTTCACCATCTTGGCCAGGCTGGTTTTGAACTCCTGACCTCAAGTGATCTGCCCACCTCAGCCTCCCAAAGTGCTGGAATTACAGGCATGAGCCACCATGCAATGCCTGCTTCTTTCAGGCCTCAGGACCTTTGCCCTTTCCATTCCCTCTGTCAGAAATATTCTTCTCCTGGCTTTTCATATATCTGGCTCCTTCTTGGCTGAAATGTCCCCTCTTTGGGTTGCCTTTCCTGTCTAATGTAGCTTCCTGCATTGTTCTCTATCACAACACTCCTTTCCTCATAGGCGAATTGCAGCTTATCATTATCTATTTGAGGACTTGCTATCTTACGTCAGGCTTTCTAAGAATGGATCCTGAGATGAGGATACATGGGCAAGTGATTTATTAAGGAGGGGCAGCCAGTAAGGGAGTGGGGGAGCAGGACAGGGGTAGGAAAGGAGGAAAGTGCGGGTGGGATTTGACACAGAGTCTCAGCTTCAGCCTGATCCCACAGGGGAGCTCTGCAGTGTAAATTCTACCTTGGAGTTTATCCCAACTTGAAGCAAATAAACTGTGTTCTTATTCCTGTAGCAGTCAGTCAGTGGCTAAGGACCACTGGGGTAGGGTTTAGAGTGGGATAGACTCCCATGCACTTTCATCTTCCTCCAGCTGCCCAAGAACAGGTCTCTGGAAAGTTGCAGGTGCGGCCATCACAGAAAACACACACAGGAGCTGGGGGAGAGGCACAGAGAAACAGTGCAGGATCCGGCCAACAGGACCAGGACAGCACTGGCTACACTGGCTTATTGATTACATCCCACAATAGAAAGTAAGCTCCCCAGGGCAGATACCTTATCTTCCTGTTTACTGATATATCCCTAATGCCATTTGCGTAGTACCTGCCCCATAGCTGGCAATCAATTTCTTTCTCAAATGAATGAAGGAAGCTCTTAGTGCAGTGTGTGGCATATAGGAAGTGTTCAGTTAATGTTGTTGGAAACGTGAGTCTGTATACTTTTTCACCCTTCTCATGCTTCCATCCATAACATAGGGATGCTCAGGCATATGGCCTCAGAAACATGGGCTATTGAGAAAGAGAAAAAGGCAACTCTGGAAAGAGAGAGCCTGGCCTTACAGAAGACATCTGAGCTATTAATCAACAGAAATCTCACGTATAGTTGAAGGCAAGTCATAAGAGTGGGGTGGGAGATGGATAAGTCAATCCTACAGTTAAAAGAGGGGATGTCTAACCACTAGACAATTGTCCAACTCAGGAAGTAACAGCTTCAGGGTCCTAGACAACATATGATTTGACCTCATGAGGGAGAAGGCAGGATCTTAGGGCCTCAGAGGAAAGGGCTGGGATTCAGGACAAAGATTTGGTCCTGGCAGGGCTGAGGAGCACTGAACAAAGATAACATGGCAAAGCCTAGGTCGATGGAGTGGCTAGCCTACAGTGAGCATTAGGCACTAAAGAAAAACTCTTTTGCCCTTCTCATACAACACTTCTGATACCAAATGTGTGGAGTTTTTCCACACCAAGCAATTCTCCAGTTCACTGCTGTCACCAACTGGGTGTCCAACAATTCAATTCAGTTCAATTCAATTCAATTCAATTCAATTCAATTCAATTCAATTCAATTCAATTCAATTCTTCAATTCAATAATTCAATTCAATCCAATCCAATCCAATCCAATCCAATCCAATCCAATCCAATCCAGACACTATCTACCTGGAGTTAGTGTCAGATCCCAGAAGGTAAAGGGCTCAATCCCACAAGACTGCCCTACTTCAGATGCCCAAATCAAAAGTCTGGGCCACCTGTACTTACTTCTTTTTTTTTTTTTTTTTTGAGATAGAGTCTCCCTTTGTTGCCCAGGCTGGAGTTAAGTAGCACAATCTTGGCTCACTGCAACTTCCATCTCCCAGGTTCAAGCCTCAGCCTCCTGAGTAGCTGGGACTACAGGCGTGTGCTACCACACCTAGCTAATTTTTTGTTATTTTTAAGTAGAGACAGGGTTTTACTCTATGTTGGCCAGGCTGGTCTCGAACTCCTGACCTCGGGTTGGCCACCTGTACTTCTAACCAACTAGCTTACAAATTGGGGGCTCCCGTGGCTCCCTGCTCAGGTTTGACAATTTGCTAGAATGGCTCACAGAACTCAGGAAGGCACTTTACTTACATTTACTGGTTTATTATAAAGGCTACCACTCAGGAACAGTCAATGAAAGGGATGCACAGGGCAAGACATGGGATGGGGAGGGGAGGGGTATGCAGAGCTCCCATGGCCTTCCAGGCACACCATCCTCCCTGCACCTCAATGTGTTCACCAAGCTGGAAGCTCATCACATCTCATTCAGAACTTTTGTAGAGCTCTATCTCCAGCCCCTCTACTCCTTCCAGGAGGTCAGAGGCTAGGGTTGAAAATGACAACCCTACCCTCTTGGCCAGGCACTGTGGCTCACGCCTGTAATCCCAGCACTTTGGGAGGCCGAGGTGGGTGGATCACAAGGTCAGAAGTTCCAGACCAGCCTGACCAACATGGTGAAACCCCATCTCTACTAAAAATACAAAAAATTAGCTGGGCATAGTGGTGTGTGCCTGTAATCCCAGCTACTCAGGAGGCTGAGGCAGGAGAATCGCTTGAACCTAAGAGGCGGAGATTGCAGTGAGCAGAGATCACGCCACTGCACTCCAGCCTGGGTGACAGAGTGAGACTCCATCTAAAAAAAAAATGAAAATGACAACCCTCCCAACACTTGGTTTTTCTGGTGACCAGCCCCCATCCTGATGCTATCTAGAGGCCCCACCCTAAGTTACCTTGCTAGCATAAACTCAGGTGTTAGCAAAAGGAGCTTGTGGCTGGGCACAGTGGCTCACACCTGTAATCCCAGCACTTTGGGAGGCTGAGGTAGGTGGATCACCTGAGGTCAGGGGTTCTAGACCAGCCTGGCCAAAATGGTGAAACCCCGTCTCTACTAAAAATACAAAAATTAGCTGGGCATGGTGGCAAGCGCCTGTAATCCCAGCTACTCGGGATGCCGAGGCAGAACTGCTTGAATCCGGGAGGCGGAGATTCCAATGAGCCAAGATCGTGCCATTGCACTCCAGCCTGGGGAACAAGAGCGAGACTTCGTCTCAAAAAAACAAAAAGGAGCTTGTCATGGGTAACAAAAGACATTCCCATCATTCAGGAAATGCCAAAAGTTTTAAAAGCTGTGTGCCAGGCAGTAGGGCAAAGACCAAATATATTTTTATTTACATCACAAACTCCTCAAAGGGTGAGAAACAGTGACACTTTTTGGTCACCCAAGCTATTGAGAGTTATATCTGTTAGAATTCTTGGTTGCAAGGTGGGCGATCATCTTATCTCAAGAACTCCCTCAGTCCTGGGCATACCAGGACAGTTGGTCACCCTTTTGCAAGGAAGAGAAACTGTCAGACCGGGCGCGGTGGCTCACGCTTGTAATCTCAGCACTTTCGGAGGCCGAGGCAGGCGGATCACGAGGTCAGGAGATCGAGACCACGGTGAAACCCCATCCCTACTAAAAATACAAAAAAAATTAGCCGGGCGTGGTGGCGGGTGCCTGTAGTCCCAACTACTCAGAGAAGCTGAGGCAGGAGAATGGCGTGAACCCGGCAGGCGGAGCTTGCAGTGAGCTGAGATTGCGCCACTGCACTCCAGCCTGGGCGACAGAGCGAGACTCCGTCTCAAAAAAAAAAAAAAAAAAAGAAACTGTCACAGGTTGGATTGCTTAGGAACCAGGCTCTAAAATGGAGAACAGGCCAGGTGTGGCGGCTCATGCCTGTAATCCTAGCACCTTGGGAGGCTGAGGCGGGCAGATCACTTGAGGTCAGGAGTTCCGGACCAGCCTGGCCAACATAGCGAGACCCTGTCTCTACTAAAAATACAAAAATTAGCCAGGTGTGGTGGCAGGTGCCTGTAATCCCAGCTAGTTGGGAGGCTGAGGCAGGCGAATCGCTTGAACCTGGGAGGAGAAGGTTGCAGTGAATCCAGATCGCACCACTGCACTCCAGCCTGGGTGGCAGAGTGAGATGTCATCTCAAAAAAAAAATGAAATAAATAAAATGGAGAACAGCTTGCAGCAGGTATGTTAGGAAGTGCTCCTGGGATCACCACCTAAGAAAGAGAAAAAAGAGATAGAAGCAGGAGTGGGCAGGAGGAGGAGAGGGGCTGCAATGAAGTCTCAGTGTAGGCCTCAGTCCCATGGATGCTCAAGGCTGCCATGGCCAGAGTTGTCCTGAGTGTAGCGTTGCCAGAATTAGCAGATAGAAATACAGGAAGTCCAGTTAAATTTGAATTTCAGATAAACAATGAATAATTTTTCTTTTTTTTTTTTTTTTTTTTTTTTGAGACGGTGTCTCGCTCTGTCCCCCAGGCTGGAGTGCAGTGGCGCGATCTCAACTCACTGCAAGCTCTGCCTCCCGGGTTCACGCCATTCTCCTGCCTCAGCCTCCCAAGCAGCTGGGACTACAGGTGCCCGCCACCCATGCCTGGCTAATTTCTTTTTGTATTTTTAGTAGAGACGGTGTTTCACTGTGTTAGCCAGAATGGTCTGGATCTCCTGACCTTGTGATCCACCCGCCTCAGCCTCCCAAAGTGCTGGGATTACAGGCATGAGCCACCGTGCCCAGCCAACAATGAATAATTTTTAACATGTGTGCTCCATATAATACTTTCAACATACATATATCTTTTTCGTTGTTTATCTGAAATTTAAATTAACTGAGTATCATGTTATTTGACAACCCCACTTGAGTTGGGACAGGGGGGCCTTATGACCTATGTTGACCAGCCTCTGGATTCAGATTGCTCCAGTGAGGGGGTGTAACCTTAGGTAAAGAGACCCTCTTCACTGAGGCCATGCTGAAGAGGGCTGACAGCTGAGGGCTGCCTGCCAACAGCCCACTCAACAGCTGAGAGAATAAGTCCTTCAGACTGGAAGGGAACCGTGGAGAGCCCATCACAGTGTCTGCTGCCGAAACTGACTCTCGGCTGGAATGTACTGGGAGGATATTGTATTGCACAGAATCAATGGGAGGGCTGGAGAATCTGCCTCAGAAAATAGACATAAGAGGCTGAGCATGGTGGTTCATGCCTGTAATCCCAGAACTTTGGGAGGCCAAGGTGGGTGGATCACTTGAGGTCAGGAGTTCAAGACTAGCTGGGCCAACATGGTGAAACCTCGTTTCTACTAAAAATATAAAAATAAGCTGGGTGTGGTGGCGCATGCCTGTAATCTCAACTACTTGGGAGGCTGAAGCAGGAGAATCGCTTGAACCCTGGAGGTGGAGGTTGCAGTGACCTAAGATGGTGCCACTGCACTACAACCTGGGTGACAGAGTGAGACTCTGTCTCGGGAAAAAAAAAAAAAAAAAAAAAAAAACATAAGAGCTAAGCGGCAGGAATAAAGTCAAACCACAGTCACAATCTGGCTGAGTTGCTGCTGCAGGTACTAGAACCTCAGCCTGCTGCTGCCCTATTGAAAAATACCCCTCCCTCCACTATTGCATCAAGAGGCCAAGTCCTGCTGTGAGTATCTGATTGACTGATTTAGCATGATCATCCTCCAGCTTCCATGGTGGCAGGAGGTGTCCTGCCTCTCATCTAGTCTTCCAAAATGAGAATTCCCCTCAAAAATTAAAAGGGCCTTGTGCTAGGGACGACGTTAGAAACTTGTGATGTCTTTAAGAGCACCTCACTGCATGCTGAATCATGATCTGATTAATCTTCAACTGGCCTCAAGGAATGGGATCATGAGATTTGGGAGAGAAAATCATGCGTGATTACAGATCTGATTCTCTTAAATATAGTATACAAATACCAGTGGGTAACTCTAAAGACTCCAGGAGCAGGAATGAGTCTAATTATGTAGGTATTTTACCCAAACACAAATGTTACTTTCCAATGCAGAGAAAAGTGACTTTGCATTGTGGAATTTGATTTCTGTGGTTATAGTGACTAGCATTGCTGTATTTTACATCTGAATCTCTACAGAGAAGGAAGAGTAGGCAGACCACTCCTCCAAATGACAGATGATACCTATCCCACATATAAGAAATGTTCTTAGGTTTGTAGGCTAACATTGTATATCAATAAGAAATATAGATGTTTAATACAATTGTTTAAACAAATTTGAAAACGTATCATAGCAAAGGTATATTGGAACTGTTTCATGGTAGGTCTCAGTGGATAGATGTGACATAGTGGAATCACCAGCCTTCATAGATCTTCAGTTCTGTAGGTTCAGAAACTTTTTTTTCCCCGAGATGAGTCTTGTTCTGTCACCCAGGCTGGAGTGCAGTGGTGCAATCTTGGCTCACTGCAACCTCCACCTCCCAGGTTCAAGCAATTCTCCTGCCTCAGCCTCCTGAGTAGCTGGGATTACAGGCTCCTGCCACCACACCTGGCTACTTTTTGTATTTTTAGTAGAGATGAGGTTTCACCATGTTGGCCAGGCTGGTCTCGAACTCCCGACCTTGTGATCCGCCTGCCTTGGCCTCCCAAAGTGCTGGAATTACAGGCGTGAGCCACTGCTCCCAGCCCAGAAACCTTACTTTTATCACTTTTCCATCTATTCATTCTTCCATCCATCCATCCTTACATTATCTATGCATCCATCCCACCATCTAGTCAACAAATATTTATTAAGCACCTAATATGTGCTGTGTACGGAGTGTGGGTACTGGGGATACAACGGTGAATAGGAGAGTCATGGCTGTACTTGTATAGCCAATATTCACTGGAGAAAGAGACAAAACACAAGTAAACAGACAAATTAATTGTAAGTTTCTATCGGCAAAGAAGGAAATAAAGAAGAGGCTGAAGTAGGAAACAAAGGGTGAGAGAGAAGATACTTGTATTAGTCAGTTCTTGCACTGCTATAAAGAAATATCTGAAACTGGGTAATTTATAAAGAAACGAGGTTTAATTGGCTCATAGTTCCACTGGCTGTACAGGAAAAACGGCTTGGGAGGCCTCAGGAAACTTACAACCGTGGTGGAAGGCAAAGGGGAAGCAGGCACGTCTTACATGGCCGGAGCAGGAGGAAGAGAGTGAGGGGGAGGTGCTATGCACTTTTAAATAACCAGTTCTCACAATAATTCACTCACTATCACAAGAACTGCACCAAAGGGAAAATCCCACCCCTCATGATCTAATCACCTCCCACCAGGCCCACCTCCAACTTTGGGGATTACAATTTGACACGAGATTTGGGCAGGGACACAGATCAAAACCATATCAATACTTATTTTAGATAGGATGGTAGAAACTAGTTCTTGTTAAATAAAACCAGTTTGTAAATGAATGTGTCTCTCTCCAAGGATAGAGGGGCTTAATTTAAAAAACAAAATGAAACCAAAATCCAGCTTTCAGAAAGACAAGGCTTCATCATTTTCTGCATCTTGATAGCCTTATAAACGTTTGTGTTACACCTGTCCCATAAAGGCATTTGAATTTTAAATCCTGGACTAGAGTCTTCTAACCAGGCTGCTCCCTTCCTGACTTAGTAAACAGAAGGTTGCTAGATTGGCTGGGAACTAGAACATAAATCGGACATTCCTATAGGATAATATTCTTTAAATTTTGAGTCTCAGTCTACTCATGGATATGAAACCACCCCCAACTTGTTATTTACTATTATTAAAAAAAAAATAGAATAGACAGAGTATATGGCACATGGATTGGGTGCTACTACTGCTTTGTGAAAATTTTGCTTGTTTTATTTATATGAGAACATATACTGGGCTGAAATTCAAATCTATTTCTTACTGTGGGACATATAAATTTCTAGAACTCTAATATTTTTTAGAAAAAGAAGATGGAAATATGCAAGAAATATACGAGTGTTATTAAAAGTGCAGCATGTCTATGCATCAGAAATATACATGATTCTGAGAGCCAGAGTGTCATAGAGAGCAAGATATAGAAGTTAAATGTACCCATGTTCCAATCCTAGCTCCTTAATGAGCTCAGTGGCAAAGTTGGACAAGTTACTAGTAATGATTATAGCTAATGTTTATGAACATTTACTCTGTTTCAAGCACTGGGTTGAATGATTTGCAGTATTAAGATATTTAATTCTCAAAATCACCTTTCTGAGTTAGGTATCATCAGCTCCATTTTTCACACGAAGATACATTGGTCCAGACAGGTCAAGAACCTTACCCAAAACCACATTGTTGGATGTTGAGCTGGGATTGGAACCAGGTAGACTGGCTTTTGCGTGCACACACTTAACTACTATGCCACATCACTTCTTATACAAAACCTCTCTATGTCGGATTCCTTGTCCATGAAGGAAGACCAGCATTTGCCTCATAGGTTGCTGGTTCTTTCTGCCCTTCTCTTCCCTGCTGGTTGATGACACCCAACTGATCAACAGAATTTGTCCTGAGTTAATGCCCACCTCCACCACACTTCCTGGGCATCACATCTCCATGCCTTTGCTCATGCTTTTCCTTCTACCTGGGATGTTCTCCACATTCCCTCCTTTCCAGCTGCCACTGGCTTTCTCTAGCTAACACCTATTCAAACTTAAAGGTTCAGTTCAGATGTTACCACCTCCATAAAACCCTTGGATTCTCTCATCCCTTTTCCCCTTCCCTGTCTGGCCTGGCCCAGGGCCCTATCTCCATGCTACCCTAGCACTAAGGCATATACCTACCACAACATTAGCTACAAGACAGCGAACCTAACTGTCCACCCATCAGTCTCCCCTTCCAGGTACTAATGAAATTCACATGGGCAAGGCCATGTCCTTGTCTCTGTAGCCTAAGCCTCAGCACGAGCAGAACCTGGTACAGAGTAGGAACTCAGTAAGGGCTGGTAAAGTGAATTTAATCAGAGTCACGCATAACCCTGTTTCTTGTGTCTGTAGAATCACCCTAAAATACTTTAAGCTTCTTTATAGAAAATAACTTCCTGGCTGGGTACGGTGGCTCACATCCGTAATCCCAGCACTTTGAGAGGCTGAGGCGGGCAGATCACCTGAGGTCAGGAGTTTGAGACCAGCCTGACCAACATGGAGAAACCCTGTCTCTACTAAAAATACAAAATTAGCTGGGTGTGGTGGTGCATGCCTGTAATCCCAGCTACTCAGGCGGCTGAGGCAGGAGACTTGCTTGAACCTGGGAGGCAGAGGTTGTGGTGAGCCGAGGTTGCACCATTGCACTCCAGCTGGGTGACAAGAGTGAAACTCCATCTCAAAAAAAAAAAAAAAAAGAAAAAGAAAGAAAATAACTTCCTTATAAACATAACAAGAAAAAGTCTGTCCCTAATACATGGAATCAAGTTAATTTATTCAATGACTTTTTATTGAATAACTACTGTGTCCCAAACACTGTTGTAGGCAGTAAAACAAACAAAAAATCCGGCCGGGTGCAGTGGCTCACGCCTGTAATCCCAGCACTTTGGGAGGCCGAGGGGGGCGGATCACGAGGTCAGGATATCGAGACCATCCTGGCTAACACGGTGAAACCCCGTCTCTACCAAAAAAAAAAAAAAAAAAATTAGCCGGGCACGGTGGCGGGTGCCTGTAGTCCCAGCTACTCGGGAGGCTGAGGGAGGAGAATGGCGTGAACCTGGGAGGCGGAGCTTGCAGTGAGCCGAGATAGCGCCATTGCACTCCAGCCTGGGTGACAGAGCAAGACTCCGCCTCAAAACAAAAAAAAACCAAAAAAAACCTTCACATTTACTACCACTCTTTCTGTTCCTATATTCTATGTATCATGTTCTTCCATTCAACAAAGTTTCAGAAAAGAAAGAAATACCGTTTCTTCCTCCCTTCCCTCATATTTCATCAGTCACTAAATTCTAACATGAAGGTACCACTTTTTATTTTCATGGCCACCACACTCCCTCAGACCCTTATCCCCTTATGCTTGGAGTAACTCAGCGGCCCCCAGTCTCTCCTTCAACCCAGTTGGAGAAACCAGGCTAAAATGTCCCTTTGTTTTGTCACCGTCTGTTAAGGAGTACTAAATTAAGACATACCTCATTTTGGATAACCCCACACATTGATCGGATCCTCAAGAGACAAAAGACAATCCAAGTTACCCAAGCCGTTTACTCCCTATTAAAAGCTAGGGTTAGAACACCTCACCTGGCCTCTGATCCTTTTCTTTCTTTCCCTGGAGCAAAAAGTTGATGAAATTTAATTACAAACTTTGCCTGATACAGTTATGACCTCCACACTTAAAATTCCATTATGAACGTCCTGTGTAGAATTTCAAATAATTTATATAAATACTCCACCCTAAAGGAAGACTGTACATCATGACTTCCTTCCAATGAGTACAACGTAGAAAGGAGAGGAAAGTAACTGTACAGTGAAGAAACTTGACAAACACTACTTCAGCCAGGTGATCAATGTCAATATCAACAGTCAGAAATAATGTTGATGGTATGTACCCTTGATATGATGTGATAAAGATGGTGATTTGCCTCTGTGACCTTCCTCCCCAAAATCCATATCCCCAGTATATATGTAAGAATAACATCAAACAAGTTCCAATAGAGGGATGTCTTACAACATACCTGACCAGAACTCCTCAAAATTGTCAAGGTCATCAAAAATAAGAAAAGACTGAGAAACTGCCACAGAGGAGCCTGAGGACACATGATGATTAAATGTGAGATCCAGGATGGGATCCTGGAACAGAAAAAAGAAATTGGGTAAAAACTAAGGAAATCTGAATAAACTAGGACTTGAATTAATAATATATATGTATTTCTTTTTTTCTCAGACAGGGTCTTACTCTGTCGCCTAGGCTAGAGTGCAGTGGAGCAATCTTGGCTCACTGCAGCCACCACCTCCCAGGCAAGTGATCCTCCCACCTCAGCCTCCCGAGTAGCTGGGAATACAGGCATGCAACCACCACACCCAGCTAATTTTTGTATTTTTAGTAGAGACGGGCTTTTGCCATGTTGGCAAGGCTGGTCTTGAACTCCTGACCTCAGGTGATCCACCTGCCTCAGCCTCCCAAATTGCTGGAATTACAGGCATGAGCCACCGTGCCCAGCCTCATTTTTTTTTTTTAAGACCAAGTCTTGATGTGACGTCCAGGCTGGAGTACAATGGCATGATCTCGCCTCACTGCAACCTCCTCTTCCCAGGTTCAAGTGATTCTCCTGCTTCAGCCTCCTGAGTAGCTAGGAAGGACTACAGGCATGCACCACCACACCTGGCTAATTTTTGTATATTTAGGAGAGACAGGGTTTCACCATGTTGGCCAGGCTGGTCTCGAACCCCTGACCTCAAGTGATCTGCCCACCTCGTCCTCCCAAAGTGCTGGGATTACAGGTGTGAGCCACCATGCCCAGCCTCATTTTGGTTTTAATTACACTTCCCTGATGATTAGTGATGTTGAGTATTTTTTTCATATACCTGTTGGCCATTTGTATGTCTTCTTTTGAGAAATCTCTTTTCAGGTCCTCTGTTCATTTTTAATCAGGTTGTTTTCATGCATTTGAGTTGTTTGAGTTCCTTATATATTTAAGAAATGTTATTAATCTCATAATATGTACTTAATTAATTATAAAAATTACAGGTTATGGCCAGGTGCAGTGACTCATGCCTGTAACCTCAGCACTTTGAGAGGCCGAAGTGGGCGGATCACCTGAGGTCAGGAGTTCGAGACCAGCCTGGCAAACATGGTGAAACCCCGTCTCTACTAATAATACAGCTTTCTCCTTTCACATTCCCATTTCTTGGAGACAGTTTTTGAGGAGCGTGTACAAAGAAATCCTCTGTTGGTTAACGACCTTGAAATTGTGGGTGGATTAACAATTAGTCTGAGTCTAGAGATGGAGGAAATGCTCTCCTGATTGGCTAGCGTTGCACTCCAGGAATTAACTAGAAGGGATAGACTGTCCCTCCAGGTGGATAAGGAATGCTCTGGAATCTGTCAGCCTGAGTCTTTTGAAACCCCTTTTGGGTAAAACTGAAAAGGGAGACACACAACCAGATCCTATGCTGACATTTTATCCCTAACTTCTCCACCTTTTTCTTTTTTTTTGAGATGGAGTTTCACTCTGTCACCCAGGCTGGAGTACAGTAGTGTGATCTCAGCTCACTACAACCTCTGCCTCCAACCTCTGCCTTTTGGGTTCAAGTGATTCTCCTGCCTCAGCCTCCCAAGTAGCTTGGATTACAGGTGTGCACCACCACACCTGGCTAATTTTTGTATTTTTAGTGGAGACGGGGTTTTGCTATGTTGGCCAGGCTGGTCTTGAACTCCTGACCTCTAGTGATCTGCTCACCTCAGCCTCCCAAAGTGCTGGGATTACAGCTGTGAGCCACTGCACCCAGTCACTTCTCCATCTTTTGCTGTAAGTTTAAGAATGTCTTCACCTATTTCAGTTAGGATGAAAGATTAAAAATACACTTTACTTTTAAATACTTTTGTCTGCCAGTTACTGGCAGATTGCCAAGTGTTTATCACCCTAAACCTATCTAAGATTTTATATAAGATTAGGTAGATCCCAATAATAAATATAAGATTTATATTGATATATTATGTAATATATTACATAATATATAAGATTGATTATATTCAATCTTATATTGAATACAAATATGCATGAACCTTAAATATGTTAAAATGAGGGGCTGGGCACGGTGGCTCACGCCTGTAATCCCAGCACTTTGGAAGGTCGAGGCGGGTGGATCACGAGATCAGGAGCTCAAGACCAGCCTGGCCAACATAGTGAAACCCTGTCTCTACTAAAAATACAAAAATTAGCCAGGCATGGTGGTGCACGCCTGTAGCCCCAGCTACTCGGGAGGCTGAGGCAGGAGAATTGCTTGAACCCGGGAGGCAGAGGTTGTGGTGAGCCAAGATTGCACCACTGCACTCCAGCCTGGGCAACAGATCAAGACTCCGTCTTAAAAAAAGAAGAAGAAAAAAAAAAAAGGCCGGGTGCTGTGGCTCATGCCTGTAATCCCAGCACTTTGGGAGGCTGAGGCGGGTGGATCACGAGGTCAGGAGACTGAGACCATCCTGGCTAACATGGTGAAACCCCATCTCTACTAAAAATACAAAAAATTAGCCAGGCGTGGTGGTGGGCGCCTGTAGTCCCAGCTACTCGGGAGGCTGAGGCAGGAGAATGGGGTGAACCCGGAAGGCAGAGCTTGCAGTGAGCCGAGATTGAGACTCCGTCTCAAAAAAAAAAAAAAAAAAAAAAAAAAAATGATACTAGCGGGTTCTACGGAAAAAAGTTTTACTTCCTATTTCCTTGTCCTCAGAAATAGAAGGTGAAAAGTCATGTCAAGGAAATTATCTTATTGTAGCCCTAATTTCCATAGGAGAAAAGTCTTCTTCCCCTAAATGTAGGGTGTCTACCTTTGAGATTCGAGTAATCTGACAGTGACTAAAAGCTAATAACTCTACCCCAAATTTCACCCTGCAGCTGAGAGCCCATACAGAATGGAGGTCCCAGGAGGTCATAAAATGATAGTAGTTAATAGTGTGTGGAGAGTGGGGTGGCTTTTAAGGGCTAAGGAAACTCAGCTGGAAACACTCCTGGATTAGTCCATATCCAATCAGGTATCAGCCTCTTTTTTCTTTTTTTGAGATGGAGTCTTGCTCTGTCACCCAGGCTGGAGTACAATGGCATGATCTTTGCTCACTGCAGCCTCTGCCTCCTGGGTTCATGCTTTATGTCTCTATAGAATTGAGGAAGAAGGTTTTTATGGCCAGAAGCTTGGGTGCTGGTTTCAAAACGTGGGACCCTCCCACCTCAGCTAGCTCTTTTACTCTTTCACCTTTCCGAGTCTCAGTTTCCTCATCTGCCAGATGGGTGTTCTCAGTCTTGGCTGCACATAAGAATCAGTCAGGGAACTTTGGAAAAACACTGATGCTCAGGCCCTACTTCCAGAGATTCTAATTCACTTGATCTGGGTGGGGCTTAGGCATTGCAAATTTTATTTTATTTTATTTTATTTTATTTTATTTTATTTTATTTTATTTTATTTTATTTTATTTTATTTTTTTGAATTACGAAAGACTTTTTTATTATTATTACACTTTAAGTTTTAGGGTACCTGTGCACAACGTGCAGGTTTGTTACATATGTACACATGTGCCATGTTGGTGTGCTGCACCCATTAACTTGTCATTTACATTAGGTATACCTCCTAATGCTTTCCCTCCCCCCACCCCACACCCCACGACAGGCCCCGGTTTGTGATGTTCCCCATCCTGTGTCCAAGTGTTCTCATTGTTCAATTCCCACCTATGAGTGAGAACATGCAGTGTTTGGTTTTTTGTCCTTGCGATAGTTTGCCCAGAATGTTTCCAGCTTCATCCATGTCCCTACAAAGGACATGAACTCATCCTTTTTTATGGCTGCGTAGTATTCCATAGTGTGTATGTGCCACATTTTCTTAATCCAGTCTATCATTGATGGGCATTTGGGTTGGTTCCAAGTCTTTGCTATTGTGAATAGTGCCACAATAAACATACGTGTGCATGTGTCTTTATAGCAGCATGATTTATAATCCTTTGGGTATATACCCAGTAATGGGATGGCTGGGTCAAATGGTATTTCTAGTTCTAGATCCTTGAGGAATCGCCACACTGTCTTCCACAATGGTTGAACTAGTTTACAGTCCCACCAACACTGTAAAAGTGTTCCTATTTCTCCACATCCTCTCCAGCACCTGTTGTTTCCTGACTTTTTAATGATGGCCATTCTAACTGGTGTGAGATGGTATCTCATTGTGGTTTTGATTTGCATTTCTCTGATGGCCAGTGATGATGAGCATTTTTTCATGTGTCTGTTGGCTGCATATTGTCTCCTTTGGGAATTGTCTGTTCATATCCTTTGCCCACTTTTTGATGGGGTTGTTTGATTTTTTCTTGTAAATTTGTTTGAGTTCTTTGTAGATTCTGGATATTAGCCCTTTGTTAGATGGGTAGATTGCAAAAATTTTTTCCCATTCTGTAGGTTGCCTGTTCACTCTGATGGTAGTTTCTTTTGCTGTGCAGAAGCTCTTTAGTTTAATTAGATCCCATTTATCAATTTTGGCTTTTGTTGCCATTGCTTTTCTTGTTTTAGACGTGAAGTCCTTGCCTAAGGCATTGCAAATTTTAAAAAGCTGTGTAAGCCAGATTTCTCCAAGGTTTGCTATCCCAATGTAGTCCCTGGACTGGCAGAATTGGCTCCACCTGGGAGCTTGTTAAAACTGCAGACTCGACCAGGCACGGTGGCTCATGCCTGTGATCCCAGCACTTTGGGAGGCCAGGGCAGGCAGATCACAAGGTCAGGAGTTCGAGACCAGCCTGGCCAATATGGTGAAACCCCCCCCCCCCGTCTCTACTAAAAATACAAAAAAAATTAGCTAGGTGTGGTGGCGGGCACCTGTAGTCCCAGCTACTTGGGAGACTGAGGCAGAAGAATTGCTTGAACCCGGGAGGCGAAGGTTGCAGTGAGCCGAGATCGCGCCACTGCACTCCAGCCTGGGTGACCGAGCGAGACTCCATCTCAAAACAAACAAACAAACAAACAAACAAACAAACAAAATGCAGACTCTCAGGCCCTTCTCCAGACCTACCGAATCAGCATCTGGGTATTAACAAGACCCCTGCCCACCACCACCAGGTGATTCATGTGCACGTTAAAATTTGGAAAACTCTGCTCCAAGCCTCCCATCCTCTCTAACAGACTAGTTTTGTGACCTCTGTTCTTTCCTTCCTGGGCCACCAGGTGATTGTAGTAATCAGTGTCCATGAACCAAGGTTTACCTCACAGTGGAAAACTGGCTCTCAGTTTGTGGCTGAACAGGATATTGGAATATACCGTTGCAAAGTCTTACAAGAAGTTTGTTCAGCGATAGTTAATTACACAGTAATTTGGAAGAACATCAAGTCATTTTAGAGTTGTTTTACCTACTGTCCAGAAGCAAAAAAAAAAAAAGTTATTTAGGTCTTAACCTACAGCCAATTCTGAAACATTCTGTACTTTGCAAAAGCCACATGTCAGGCAAGCCATCCAGTTTACATTTAAAGCAGTCATACTGCGGAGAAGCTGCTAGTGAGAATCACCTGGGAAGGTTTTAAAACTCCTGATATGCAGGCCCCCAACACAGGCCAAATCAATCAGCATCTTGGTAGCTGTTTAAGCTCCCCAGGTGATTCTAATAGCCAAAGTTAAGTGTCACTGGTATAGCGATTTTACTATTGTTAACATGTTTCAGATGTACCAAAAAAAATCTTGTTTTTGAGCTGGGTGCGGTGGCTCACACCTGTAATCCCAACACCTTAGGAGGCCGAGGCAGGTGGATCACAAGGTCAGGAGATCGAGACCATCCTGGCTAACACTGAGAAACCCCGTCTCTACTAAAAATACAAAAAATTAGCTGGGCGTGGTGGCACGTGCCTGTAGTCCCAGCTACTCGGGAGGCTGAGGCAGGAGAATGGTGTGAACTCAGGAGGCAGAGGTTGTAGTGAGTCGAGATTGCACCACTGCACTCCAGCCTGGGCGACAGAGTGAGACTCCCTCTCAAAAAATAAATAAATAAATAAATAAATAAATAAATAAATAAATAAATCCTGTTTTTGTACCTTGTTAAATAAAGTCAGGCAATGTTTCCTATGCATTGTCATTGATAGAGTAGCCCTGTGCTGAGTATCTTAATGTTTCAAGCACCAATAGCAGGATTCAAGAGAAGACGCCTACCCATGAAAGAAACCTAGACACAGGCCAGGGGACAGCATGCCCCTTAATGCTGCGCTTGGCTATGCTCAGGACAGTGGCAAACCTGACACTTGGTATTATTTCTCCAGGGTTCTACATGCACAGGAAAGCCTACACTGACATTTCATTTTATTATTTATTTTTTCGACACGGAGTCTTGCTCTGTCACCCAGGCTGGAGTGTAGTGGAGCAATCTCGGCTCACTGCAACCTCAGCCTCCCGGGTTCAAGCGATTCTCCTGCCTCAGCCTCCCAAGTAGCTGGGATTACAGGCACCTCCACCACACCTGGCTAATTTTTGTATTTTTAGTAGACATGGGGTGTTGCCATGTTGGCCAGGCTGGTCTCAAACTCCTGACCTCAGGTGATCCACTGGCCTCAGCCTCCCAAAGTGCTGGGATTACAGGCATGAGCCACCGCACCCAGCCTACATAACACTTTAAACAGGACCTTTCTTCCCTGCTGGTAGATTTCAATAAGTAGGTCATTGGATAGGTAGGTTTGACTTTTTCTCTTGGCCCACAAATCCATGACAATGGCACTAATAAGTTAGGCAACAGATATCTACTGATAACGGTGCCCAGCAGTTAAGGGAGGAGCTGGAGAAGAAGCCCAAGGCCTCTAGGCTTCGACCAATGAGAAAAGGCATCCATAAATGGGATAGTTAACAAACAGTGCAGGGCAGAGTATAATCAAGGTTCCTGTGGTGGTAAGATCAGCAAGGACTGCAGAAATTCAGAGGAAGGAAAAATCAGTGCCCACTGGAATAGGACAGAGAAGCTTTGCAACAAAGATGGTGGATGGAGGGGGCAAGGAGGGTCTTGGAGGAGGTAAACAATTTATATAATGTTCTTATCACTATTTAATACGTAGAATACTATTACATTTAGCAGACATTGTGCTGATTTCCATGTATTGTCTTATTTACTCCACTCAACAACATAAGGTAAAAACTATAATTATCCCCATTCTGTAAAAGATGATTACTGAGGCACAGAGAAGTTAAATAACTTGCCCAAGGTCACAACGCAGGTGAGTGACAGAGGAGGGGTTTGAACCTGGTCTATGTGCCTCCCAAGGCCATGCATATACTATACTATACTATACTGTACTATACTGTACTATACTATACTATACTATACTATACTATACTATACTATACTATACTATACTATACTATACTGAATATCCACCATACTGTGTTGAATATCCACTTAACACTTATTAAATATGTGCCTGCAGGCACTTCCCTAACATTCTACATTATCCCGTTTAATTCTCAAGACAACACTTTCAGGTAGGCAGTGCAATTATTTTCAAGTTCTGGATAAGGAAATGTGGGCCTGGGTAAAGTTACTTGCCTGAGGTCTAGGTTGCCCGATAAAATACTAGACACCCAGATAAATGTAATTAATAGTAAATAATCTCTTAGTAGAAATACTGCATGGGATGTACTCATACTAAAATTCATTGTTTATCTGCCATTCCGATTTAAATAGGTATCCAGTTTGCATTTGTTTGTTTTTGCTAAATTTGGCAATCTTACCAAAGTCACCCCGCAAAGCGACGTTTGAATCAGGTGGTCTGACTGAGGGCCCACACTCATAACCACCTCATTCCAGATTGGCTGGAGAAGAAGGGTCAGCGCTAATACCAGCATGTGTGGGAGGAAGTGAACGGACCTTTCCTCCTAGGATTTGCGCTTAGATCGAGGAAGCCTGAGACGGAGCAATGAACTCCTTCCTTCCCCTCCCCTGCTCTCCCCAGCTCCCTGATACTGCGGCTACCCTCACCTGCTGGTGGTGAAAGAGTTAAAGGCCCTGGGCTATGCAGTCCCAGCCTTTAGTAACAAGTGCTTGGTTCTGACGCCAAGAACAGAAGGAAGAGGAAAACAGGAAAAAATGAGTCAGTATGGGATCTGCAGACACTATCACATGTACATCTTCCTGTATAAATCGCAGGACCTCCCACAGGGGTAGATGCCTGTACCTACAAAACGATCACAGAAACCTGTAGCAAAACCACAGCAGCTGCACTTATGTGACCATCTTGTGGGCTGCTATTAGCAAGGGAACAAGAACCAGGTCAGGGAGCCTTTAGACCAGTCAGCTAATGTAGACCCAGGGCCCATCAACCATGTGGCCATGCGGCCAGTGTCGAATACAGAAGCAGGAGACCTGAGAAACTGGCACCTCCAAGGTAAATGTTGCATTCAGTTCCAATGCTTTGGCCATGGAAATCTGGCTTGGCATAGCAAGCAGCAGGGCACTGCAGCTGCAGAAACAAACATTCCTGTGGTTAGAGGGGGTGAGCACTTATATAATTGAACATCAAGCAAATACAGAACAGATCTGAGAGCTTAATGGGACCAGTGTTATACTCAGGAACAAGCAAGAAGAATTAGCAATAAGAAGCAGAAGCAGAGGAATATTCCCTGTTGTGGAGGAACAGGGATTCATAAAAGAGTTCACCATATAAAAAGGTACACATACACAATTATGCTTGGTAAAGCTATGCAGTACATTGTATGGTTTATATTTACTGGTATTTTTTAGAGTTATTTTTATTGTTTCCTTTCTTTGTTTTCTAAAGGCCTGAGTGAAAGAACCCCTTGAGGTGGGATATACACACCCTGTGAAATGCTGAGTTGTGTCCCAAAGATGCCAAACATTTTCAGCCTAGATCTTTATTTTGAAAACGTGTTTATTTATTTTTGAGACAGAGTCTCACTCTGTCACCTAGGCTGGAGTGCAGTGGCGTGATCTCAGCTCACTACAACCCCCGTCTCCTGAGTTCAAGCGATTCCCCTGCCTCTGCCTCCAGAGTAGCTGGGATCGGAGGCATGCACCACCATGCCTGGCTAATTTTGTATTTTTTTAGTGGAGATGGGGTTTCTCCATGTTGGCTAGGCTGGTCTCGTACTCCTGACCTCAAGTGACCCACCTGCCTCGGCCTCCCAAAGTGTTGGGATTACTGGCGTAAGCCACTGTGCCCAGCCTGAAAATTTATCAACTAGTCATTTTACTCCCAGTCTTTCTGCCCTCTGGTTAATCCTCTATACTGCCACTAGAATTATTTCTTTTCTTTTGAGAGACAGTGTCTCACTCTGTCACCCAGGCTGGAGTGGAGTGGCAAAACCTTGGCTTACTGCAGCGTCAACCTCTGTGGCTCAGGTGATCCGCCCACCTCAGTCTCCCCAGTAGCTGGGACTACAGGTGCGCACCACCATGTCAAGCTAATTTTATATATATATATTTTTTGTTTTGTAGAGATGGGGGTTTCACCATGTTGCCCAGGGTGGTCTCAAACTCCTGGGCTCAGGTGATCCTCCCACCTCGGACTCCCAACGTGCTGAGATTATAGGCGTGAGCCACTATGCCTGGCCTAGAGTTATTTCTTTTCTTTTTTTTTTTGGAAACGGAGTCTTGCTTTGTCGCCCAGACTGGAGTACAGTGGCGTGATCTCAGCTCACTGCAACCTCCGCCTCCTGGGTTCAAAGGGATTCTCCTGCCTCAGCCTCCTGAGTAGCTGGGATTACAGGCGCCCACCACCACTCCTGGCTAATTTTTGTACTTTTAGTAGAGATGGGGTTTTGCCATGTTGCCCAGGCTGGTCTTGAACTCTTGACCTCAAGTGATCCACTCGCCTCAGCCTCCCAAAGTGCTGGGATTACAGGCACATGTCACCATGCCTGGCTAATTTTTGTATTTTTAGTGGAGACAAGGCTTCACCATGTTGGCCAGGCTGGTCTTGAACTCCTGATCTCGTGAGTCCCCCCACCGCCCGCCTCGGCCTCCCAAAGTGCTGAGATTATAGGTGTGAGCCACCGTGCCCGGCTGAGTTATTTCTTTAAAACATGGATTGTTTAGATCACGATCAGTTGCATAGAACATAAAATTACAAAAGTTTCAATGCGTTTTGTGATCTATTTCCGAACTGTTTTCCAAATTCTTCTTTCATAACCTGTTTCTCCCATCACAGGCTACACCTGCTTTCTCTTTGTGGATATTGGGTTTAGACTGTGCGTGCTTCTCTATTTTCATCTCTCTCCCAGCCCCTCTCTCACACTATGTGGGACAATAGCCAACTCATCACCAGATGTTTTCAGTTCATGGGCTGTTTCTTTCATCTGGTCTCCCTATGGTGTGCTGGAGCTGCTCTTACTAGCTCACACACATCTAGTCCCAACTCAGTGTTCAGTGACATCATGTTGGTAGCTTGAGAGTTGCTGCAGGAGGAGTATTTACACCACGGAAATTGGCAAATGATACATATCACGGCTTTTGTCCCCCTCCTGGAATGCCAGTTGAACACTCACCAGCACACCATTGTCATCTCCAGCTCTTTGCTTGGAAGATTTCTACTTATCCTCCAAGACAGAGTGCTTCTCTCTGAAGCTTTCTTGGACTCCCACAGAGGAACAGGGAGAAGAAAGCGATACCTCTGTGCTAAGCATCTGGGCTGGGTGCTTTACATACATAATTCTCATGCTTCTATTAGAGCAGTTGCATCATATTATAAGTATTTGTGATTGTCTATCTGCTAAGTTCTAAGGGCAAATATCGCCATCTATATTAATCTTTAAAACCCTATGTGCCTTCAAGGTATCTTGTAAATTGTGGGTTCTTAGTGAATGTCACAGTGTTTAAGCAGGAACTAGGAGGAAAAACTGCATTGCTTTGTTTCATCTGTCTCTGTCCTCCCAGAGAGTACCCCTTACACCATGAACAATGCTAAACATTTTCCCAAGGTCTTCTGAAAGGTGACTTAAAAAAAAATCTACAACAAACCCATTCATACAAGGGTATTACCAGTATAATACTTCTGGAGTTTTTACAGATGTTAAAGGGGCTGTAGGAACAGATGTATAAAGATGGAAATTTTAGGTCTCTGAAAGCCATGGGAGAAAGGCATGTTGGTAAAAGGTGCTTTTCAGTGACCACGTTTTTTTTTTTTCTTTTTTTGAGACAAGGTCTCGCTCTGTCACCCAGGCTGGTATGCAGTGGCGCAATCACGGCTCACTGCAGCCTTGATCTCCCAGCCTGAAGCAATCCTTCCACCTCAGCTACCAAGTAGCTGGAATGACAGTCATGTGCCACTGCATCTAGCTAATTTTTTTTAATTTTTAGTAGAGATGAGGTCTTGCTATGATGCCCAGACTAGGTGGCCACTCTTTTAAATCTATGAAGTAGCTGAGGTACTTAACATAGTACTGGTCCTGAAATATGGAATTTATTTATTTATTTATTTTTGAGGCGGAGCCTCCCTCTGTCACCCAGGCTGAAGTGCAGTGGCACGATCTTGGCTCACTGCAACCTCCGCCTCCTGGGTTCAAGTGATTCTCCTGCCTCAGCCTCCTGAGTAGCTGGGACTACAGGCATGCACCACCATGCCTGGCTAATTTTTGTGTTTTTAGTAGAGACAGGGTTTCACCATGTTGGCCAGGCTGGTCTTGAACTCCTGGCCTCAGGTGATCCACCTGCCTCAGCCTCCCAAAGTGCTGGGATTACAGGTGTGAGCCACTGCGCCTGGCCTGGAATTTATAAAGGTAGTTGCCTCCTCTTTCTTGTTCTTCTCCCTCATCTCCCTCACCCTCCTTGTTGTTCATCATCATCATCATCATCATCACCATCATCGTCGATTCCTGGTGTCGAGCAGGGCTAGGCAAAGCTAAGAAACCATTCAACTGACTTAAAGCTGTTTTGGGAAGCGTATAATTGTCCTTGTTTCACCTTCTCACTTTTCCTTAAATGTATTAAAGCATCAAAACATTATGAAAAAAAGCTGTTTTCTGTTGTTTGAGATGCTTTGTAAACATGACTCATTCGCCCTCAACTCAGACAGTATTAATTTAACCTGATTTGAATAGATGCTGTGAAATGATTGGCTGAAAGGTCCTTCCATGTAATTTATTCAAGTCAACATCACCAAAAGTTAAGGTAGAGATAAAAGATTGTGTCGCATTCATCCTTAAGAAAGCAATAGCAGATACAGAAGCAAGAGTAGAGTATATGTGCTGTATTCTGAACTTCCTGCTGCACTAATAAATTTCTGCAGCAACAGTAAAATACTCTGATCTTACTGCTTATTGGCCAAAGAGTTGCAGCAATAAGATGAGAATAAAGATGATTGTGGGCTGCAGAGGGGGCTTCCTGGAAGAGAGGAGACCTGGAGGACAGGTGGAATGGAGTACTGAGGTTGTCTTGAGAGAAGAAAGTAACTGGGGTAAATGGTGAGGGCAGCATTTCCCGGTCTGTGTTTTGCAAAACAGCATTTGCCAAAGATAGTTTCAAGGCCAAAAAAGTTTGGGAAATACTATGTATACCCATCATAAATTAGACTGCTACAGACTCTGAGGAGATCTGAAGTGAAGAAACTTGTTTAGCTTGGTTTAACCTAAGTTTCCCTAATGTACAGGATCATAGAATCTGCTTTTTGGTAACACGCATTAGCATCTTTCAGAATGTTCATGCTCTATGACTGGAACACTGTTGGGAAGCACTAATTTATGATTTTTTTTTTTTTTTTTTTTTTTGAGACAAGCTCTCGCTCTGTTGCCCAGGCTGGAGTGCGGTGGTGCCATCACGGCTCACTGCAGCCTTGACTTTGCAGGCTCAGGTGATCCTCCCACCTCAGCCTCCCAAGTAGCTGGGACTAGAGACATGCCACCACGCCTGGCTAATTTTTGTATTTTTTGTAGAGGCAAGTTTAGCCATGTTGTCCAGGCTTATTTGTGCAGTTTTTGAGACTTCAAAAGAGTTAATCACACTACTTATTTCATACTCCCTTATTATCACATTTTTGGGAAGGTTTCTCTTATTTTATTTCATTTTTCCTCCTCATCCCTAAACCCTGCCCCGACCGTAAGTTCCTCCTTTCACATGCTTCATATATTTTCTTAAATATGCCTTTGTCTTATAAACTGTATTATGTTAGTGTATGTGCTATAAATTTTGTTTCTTGCTATTTTTTCTCAGTACTATATTTTAAAGAACTAAAATTATTGCCGTCCATGCATTTCATTTGTTGTTTTTATCACTGCACAAGATTCCGTGGTACGCAATCCACTCATTTTGTTCATCCTTTCCTCCACTACTGGAAACCAAGGTTGATAGCAAATAGTCACATGTACTAGATAATCATTTGAATATTTTACCTCTAGCCAATAAATAGTAAACCTGGCCAATTGTGGCAAGCTGACCTGATCAAGTCCTAGCAATGATGAAGAGTGAATTTCAAAAGAAGCAGCCTCCGATAATTTGCTAGAGCAGAAGCTGAAAATCACTTAGCTCAACCCAAATCTGCCATCTAAAACTGTCATCTTTAGGCAGTTTTCAAAACTGTGCTCTTGACATTAAAGTGTGACTGTTAAAACATTTTCTTTAAAATGCAGAAAGGAATAGAAATGATTAATTACTGACCTATGGCAAGTGGCCTTGAGCTAGGACTCGGGCAGTCTGTCCAGTTGAGCAGGTCAGGGAAGGAGGTGGGATGGAAATAAGGCCGGACGAGTCTCCTGAGAGGCTCCTAAGGAGACAGGTTGACCTTCTCCCAGTTACCCACCCCCAGGACCATATACTTCCTGTTTGTAGGGCTAACCAAAGTATTTAATGCTAGGAATCTCAGACTTCAGGTAGTAACTAGGGAAGAGAATTATGTCAATTTGGGGGAGTCAAGAGGAATGCCAAACTCAGAGGAAACAGCTAATGGTGTTGAGCAGGAAGTTTCACAGAGTCCAAGAACTTCTCAGCAAAGAGGAAACTCCTCCAGGTAATGAAAGTACCTGGAACTTGTTCTCAACTTGGAAGTTCTTCACTTCCTTAAGAGTGTGTGATTGTGAAAACCCTCTTAATACTATCCTGCGGTTCAGGTGGACAGTGGTGAACTGTGTTTCCAGGCAAAGGGGAGGCCAGGACACCTTGTTGCAACCCGAGCTGTGAAAAATAGGTATTGAAAAAGAAGACATTTTTTACTTTTTTTTTTTTTTGAGACAGCCTCTTGCTTTGTTGCCCAGGCTAAAATGCAATGGCACAATCATGGCTCACTGCAGCCACAACTTCCTGGGCTCAAGCGATCCTCCCATCTCGGCCTCCTGAGCACCTTGGACTACAGGCCTGTGCCACCGTACCCTGCTAATTTTTCCTATTTTTCGTAGAGATGGGGTCTCACTATATTGCCCAGGCTGATCTTGAACTCCTGGGCTCAAGTGATTCTCCCATCTCAGCTTCCCAAAGGGCTGGGATTACAGGCCTGAGCCACCATGCCCAGCTCATTTCTTTAATTCTAGCATTATATGAATTCCCACCATAACCAACATACATGAATGTTGACAAAGAGACAGCTGAACTTAGAGAATGAACTTGGTGTATGTATAAACGGAGAGACTTAGAATTTTCTGTAACTGGGGTGGAAAACCAGACAGCACAAACTCTTGAGAGGCTGAAAAGGGTTGCTGGACAACAGAAGAGAAGCAGCTGAGTTGAACAACAGACAGCCTTCTGGATGACAATGTCTAAGGGTTTTTACCAGTTCACTGGTGACGATTGCATAGAGTTCATTTTATTACTTACATCTAGAAAGCTCTAAGTCAAAAAACCTCTTTAGATACCCGTAATGTAGAAGTCACTACACCTACAAATTGTAGCCCAGACTAAAGGCCAGAGTGAAAAGGTCAGGTGAGCAGCCAACTTACAGATGGAGGTCTTAACAAAGCTTATTTTTGGTGGGGTCTGTTCCATGTTGGATTATTCTAGGAAGAGAAAGCTAAATGTTGGGCCTAGTACAAATGTTTATTGGATTAGATTTCATTTGGTGTTGCTTAAATCAGAGAAAAAAACATCCCTCTGTCTCAAGTGTGAGATTTCTGTGTTCATGCCTTCGGCTCTGGGTCTTTAGCTCTGTCCCAGAATGATATAGTCAAATGAAGCTGTGCTGAGGCAGGCCTCTGGTATAATGCAGCACCCGGCCACACGCATGAATCTAGCCAAACACATCCAGGCTTGCCAGATGTTTCAGCAGAGCACACAATCCATCTGTTCATTTGGCACTTTGCTGATGCATGTGGGAAAACTCACAGATGCCAGGGCCTGGCTTCCATCACTAGCGACAATAGTAATGACTTAAGAGATATTTATTTTGTGTATTTACTCAGATGTTTGGAAATGAGCTTTAGAAAAATCAATAAAGACAGCACAAACTGTGGGGAAACTTCAAGATAATCAATTCCTTCTCCCTGGTGTTGAACAATAATTATCCTGTAATTCTCCCATTTTAAAGGAAAAAAAATGTTTTTTCTTAAGCATTTCTAGTCAGACCTGAGTCTAAAGTGCAATCAACCCCTCTCTCTCCTTTCTCATTATATATATACACATATGTATCTATATGCATATACCTATATCTATATACATACCTATATACACATACATATATATTAATATACAACATATATGTGTGTGAGTGTATACACATCTTATTGGTTATATGGGGAGGTAGAGAAAATATAAGTTATGATCTTTGTCTATTTCTGAGAAAGATTTTTTTTATCTAAGTTCTTAGGAAGTTCTACTAATTACCCCTTCCTACTAGGGTTTCTTTTTGTTGTTGTTTTTTTGGTTTTTTGTTGTTTTTTTTTTTTTTTTTTTGAGACAGAGACTCACTCTGTCGCCCAGGCTGGAGTGAAGTGGCACGATCTCGGCTCACTGCAACCTCCGCTCCTTGGGTTCAAGTGATTCTCCTGCCTCAGCCTCCCGAGTAGCTGGGACTACAGGTGCGTGCCACCACGCCCAGCTAATTTTTGTATTTTTAATAGAGATGGGGTTTCACCATGTTGGCCGGGATGGTCTCCATCTCTTGACCTCTTGATCTGCCCACCTCGGCTTCCTGAAGCACTGGGATTACAGGCGTGAACCACCATGCCCGACCCCTACTAGGGTTTCTTAGTGGAGTGGTCTGCAATGAGGGATCAGGATGCCTGAATCTTTCTCCCCATAGTGCTAGAAAGAAGCTGTAACCTTGTGGAAGTGATTAATTTCTCTGCATTCAGTTTCTTCAGTTACACAATGGACCAAAGGATGCTCGAGGATGTGGCTACTGCAGACATTCTGGGGCTCTGACTCCGTTCTTGATCAATTTCTCTTCCCCCCCCGACCCCCCACCGCCTTTCCACTTAGAGCCATCTAAGTGAAAAATGTGTGAACATTGGTGGTCTTCTTGCCATCTGGCATTCTGTGTGAGGAAGGAGTATAGAGACCACCCAGCAGCCATGCCCCCTTTAGGGGAATGCACTCTCTGTCCATGTGCTTGGGGTCGGGGAGCTCTGACTCAGACTCCAGGCCAGGACAATCAGTGACCCAAACACCCAGGACCCATGACTGACCCAATCAAAGTGAATCCCAAAATTTCTGCTCTCCCAGGAAGAGACTGCCTTTCCACCTGCAGCTGGGGGGCTGTGGAGCTAGTGGTGCTATAGTCAGTTTATCACCAAAGGAGACGGAATGTCTGCCTCAGAAAGGAGCCAACAAAGCCAAGAGCTGGAGAAACATAAACCGATTTGATGACATAATTTGAGTGCCTGAAGCCTTGGACTTTTCAGGCTTTTTGGTTTGTTTGTTTTTGAGATAGGGTCCCACTCTGTCGCCCAGGCTGGAGTACAGTGGCTTGATCATGGCTCACTGTAGCATCATCCTCCCTGGGCTCAGAAGATCCTCCTGCCTCAGCCTCCTGAGTAGCTGGGACTACAAGGTGCACCACCACACATGGCAAATTTTTAAGTTTTTTGTAGAGACGGGGTTTCATGGTGTTGCCCAGGCTGATCTTGAACTCCTGGGCTCAAGCAATCCTCCCGCCTTGACCTCCCAAAGTACTGGGATTACAGGTGTGAGCCACCGCACCTGGCCCAGACTTTTCAGTTATTAAACCATCAGGCTTTCTTCTTGGCTTAACTTAGGTTGGGTTTTCTGTCACATGCAGAAAGAGCTCTAATTTTCCAGATTTTGTTTTAATAACACCTAATTTTATTAAAAAGGACACAATAATCTCAAATGTTCATATTAATTGTTATATCCTGATGGAACAAGCCAGTTTCTCTTCATTCACTGAGGGTCTATCTGAGCTTCTTCAGGTATTTTGAATCTTTTATCAATGTATGTGTAAGAAGATGGTAAAAAATAATACAAAAAAGGTAACTCAATAATCTGTCAAACAGCGCAATAAAACCTGAAGAAATGAATTAAATCAGTGTCGGCATTGCTCTACAGAGCCACTGTAAGGAATAAGCAACCCAGGAGCCCACTGAACCTACTAGGGAAGTCTTGAAAGCCAAAGAGGAACCAATGATGGCTGCTGTCTTGTGACACTCAGTCGCTTGAGAAGCATTTCCAAATATTCTTAAATAAGCATCATCTCATCTTCATCTTATTTTGCAGTCATTATTGTAACAAAGGCTAAGTCAAAGAACCTGGGGAAAAAAAATCAGTGTTCCTTGGCTGGGCATGGTGGCTCACACCTGTAATCTCAACACTTTGGAAAGAGGCCGAGGCAGGCTATCACTTGAGGTCAGGAGTTTGAGACCAGCCTGGCCGACATAGTGAAACCCTGTTTCCAGTAAAAATCCAAAAATTAGCCGGGCATTTTGGCATGGGCATATAATCCCACCTGCTTGGGTGGCTGAGGCATGAGAATTGCTTGAACCCAGGAGGCAGAGGTTATAGTGAGCCAAGATCATGCCACTGCACTGCAGCCTGAGCCACAGAGCTGGACTCTGTCTCAAAAACAAAACAAAACAAAACAGTGTTCCTCTATTCCTTCTTATCGTTTTCTTTTACGTTTAATTGTTTTTTGTAGCGTACTGTTTTGATTCTTTTCTTATTTCCTTTTCTGTATTTTGTTAGTTACATTATTAGTGGTTATCCTGGAGGTTACAATTCAACTCTTAAACATACAACAATCAATTTTGAGTTCACATTACTTAGCTTCAAACATATAAAAACTCTGCTCCTATAGCTCCATCCCCTTTTTAGGTTATTAGTATTGTCACAATTTTTTTTTTTTTTTTTTTTTTGAGACAGAGTGTGGCTCTGTTGTCCAGGCTGGAGTGCAGTGGCGCAATCTCTGCTCACTGCTAGCTCCGCCTCCCGGGTTTATGTCATTCTCCTGCCTCAGACTCCCAGGTAGCTGGGACTACAGGCGCCCGCCACCATGCCCGGCTAATTTTTTGTATTTTTATTAGAGACGGGGTTTCACCGTGTTAGCCAGAATGGTCTCGATCTCCTGACCTCGTGATCCTCCTCGGCTTCCCAAAGTGCTGGGATTACAGGCGTGAGCAACTGCGCCCGGCCGTATTGTCACAAATTACATCTTTAGACATTATTTGGCCATTAATACAGACCTATAATTATTGTTTATGCACTTGTGTTTGAAATCATACCGGGAAGAAAAGGAATTACAAACTAAAAGTATAATAACACTGGCTTTGTTTTTACCTAGGTAGTTACGTTTACCAGTGCTCTTTATTTCCTCACACGGTTTCAAGTTGCTGTCTAGTGCCCTTTCATTTCTACTTAAAGGACTTCCTTTAGCGTTTCTTGTAGGGTAGGTCTACCAGCTGCACATGTCAGGACAAGGAGGTGGAACCAACTTAGGGGTGTCTGGGGAAGACACTTGGCAGCCCTTTCCTAGAAGCCAAAATCGGAGCCAAACTCCACCAAGCACCCCATTTTGAACTGGACTCACAGGGAAGCTGTCATCTCTTCTGCCTCATTCGGCCTTTGAACTGGGAGTCAAGGCATCTAAGTTTTTGTTCTGGTTCTGTCCTTAACAAGCCATATGACTGTGGAAAAAGTCACCTATCTTATTTGGGCCTTTTTCCTTATCTGTAAAATTAGGTGTTCCAGGTCAGGGGTTGTCAAACTATTTTCTGTAAAAGGACAAATAGTATTTTAGGCTCTGTGGCCATAAAGTCTGGCACAACTACTCAATTCTGCCACTGTAGTGCAAAAAGTGGCCATGGACAATAGCTGAACAAATGGGCATGGCTGTGTCTCAATAAAACTTTATTTATAAAAACAGAAGGCACGTCAGATTTGACCTATGGGCCCTAGTTTGCCAACCCCTATTCTATTACTATATAGTCTTGGAGAGTCCTTTTAATTTTAAAATATATAAGGTCTGATGATCTTCATTGTTTGATCAGTGTCCTTTCACTCCTTTATACCATCCTAGGGCATTAGCCCTATCAACAATACAACGGTAAGAATCACTATTATTTTTAGGTGCCTATGGGCCAAGCATTTTTTTTGTACTTTATTCATTCCTCCCAACAAACCTATTAGGTGGGTACTTGCTGTGGTCTGAATGTTTGCGTCCCCTACCAAATTCGTATGTTGAAATCCTAATGCCTGTGTTGACGGTTTTAGGAAGTGGAGCTTTTGGGAGGTGATTAGGTAATGAGGGTGGATATAGTGCTCTTATAGGCCAGGTGCGGTGGCTCATGCCTATAATCCCAGCACTTTGGGAGGCGGAGGCGGGTGGATCACGAGGTCAGGAATTCAAGACCAGCCTGGCCAAATGGTGAAACCCGTCTCTACTAAAAATACAAAAATTAGCCGGGTGTAGTGGCAGGCACCTGTAATCCCAACTACTAGGGAGGCTGAGGCAGGAGAATCGCTTGAACTCGGGGGGCGGAGGTTGCAGTGAGCCGAGATCATGCCACTGCACTCCAGCCTGGGCGGCAAAGTGAGACTCCGTTTCAAAAAAAAATAAAAATAAATAAATAAAAGAGATCCAGAAAGCTCGTTCACCCCTTTCACAATGTGAGGACACAGTGAGAAGGCACTATGTATGAACCAGGAAGCCCTCACCAGGCTGAATCTGTTAGTACCTTGATCTCAGACTTCCCAGCCTCCTGAACTGTGAGACATAAATCTCTCTTATTTATCAGTTACTGAGTTTATGACATTTTATTATAGCAGTCTGAACAGACAATACTATTATGATTCCCATTTTACATAAGAAGAAATTAAAGTCAGAGATGTCCCCTAATAGATCCAAGGACACAGAGTTGGTGAAAGCAGAAAGCAGGCCAGTGTGACTCTAAAATCTTTGCTATGTTTTCTCCATCTCACATCATATATATATATATATATATATATATATATTTTTTTTTTTTTGAGATGGAATCTTGCTCTGTTGCCCAGGCTGGAGTGCAATGGCACAATCTTGGCTCACTGCAAACTCCGCCTCCTCGTTTCAAGCAATTATCCTGCCTCAGCCTCCTGAGTAGCTGGGATCACAGGCACCCACCAACATGCCTGGCTAATTTTTGTATTTTAGTAGAGACAGGGTTTCACCACATTGGCCAGGCTGGTCTGGAACTGCTGACCTCAGGTGATCCACTTGCCTCCGCCTCCCAAAGTGCTGGGATTACAGGTGTGAGCCACCATGTCTGGCCCTATTAAAGAATTTTTTAAAAGCACAGTAGAGAATCCAATTGTCTTGACAGGGAGGAAATCAAACCTTAAATACACTAAAGATTAAGTGACAAAAATTCTACACCAACCTTTTTTTTTTTTTTTGAGATGAGGGGCTTACTATGTTGCCTAGGGTAGAGTCAAACTCCTGTAACAAACTTTCCTCCTCAGTCTCCTGAGGAGCTGGGACTATAGGCACTCCAGGCAGATGCCTGGCTCCATACAGACTATTTTTAAATTATAAATACCTCAAGTGATTAGTTGCCCTCTTAAAAATGCTATCTCTCAAAATGCAAAGTCAGCAAAAGAACCTGTTGATGCTCTCAAAGAATTTGCCATCTGTTTGGCAAGACATACGAAATAACTAGTGAACAAAAATACAGTCCCAGAGTAATTGCAGAAGTGCTTTTCAATTACCCTTCACTTACTGCAGCTGCCAGACAGATGAACACGTTCCCTCAGTACCACACTGCACTCTGAGTGCCTCTTGAGAACAGGACTTTTGGGTACTGTAATTAAGTTTCCTTTGGCTGCTGTGGCAAATTATCACAAACATAATAGCTTAAAACATGGATTTATCACATTACAGTTCTAGAGCTCAGAAGTCAAAAATCAGGTTCAGTGGGCTAAAGTCAGGGTCTTGGACAGGCTGTTTCTCTCTGGAGGTCTGAGGGAAAAATTGGTTTCCTTGCCTTTTTCAGCTTCGAGAGGCTGCCAGCATTCCTTGGCTCGTGGCTCTTTCTTGGTGTCACTTCTACCTCTTGCTTCTATCATCATTGCTATGGTTTGGATATTTGTCCCATCCAAACCTCATGTTAAATTTAATCCCCAATGTTGGAGGCGAGGCCTAATGGGAGGTGTTTGGGTCATGAAGGTGGATCCCTCATGAATATATTAATGACCTCCCTCAGGGGCAAGTGAATTCTTACTCTATTAATTCCCATCAGAGCTGGTTGTTTAAAAAGAGTCTGGATAGCCAGGCATGGTGGCATGCACCTGTAGTCCCAGCTACTTGGGAGGCTGAGGCAGGAGGATCACTTGAGTCCAGGCGTTTGAGATTGCAGTGAGCTGCGATGGCACTGCTGCACTTCAGCCTGGGCAACAGAGCAATACCCTGTCTCCAAAAAAAAAAAAAAAAAATGGTCCTGGCACCTCCCCCACCTTTCCACTTCCTCTCTCACCATGGGATCTCTGCATAGGCCAGCTCCCCTTTTCTTCCCACTGTGAATAGAAGCAGCCTGAGACCCCCACCAGGTGCAGATGCCCAATCATTAACTTTCCAACCATGTGAATTGTGAGCCAAATAAACTTCTTTAAAAAAAAATGATTTCAATAGTTTTTGGGGAACAGGTCGTTTTTGGTTCCGTAGATAAGTTCTTTAGCGGTGATTTCTGAGATTTTGGTGCACCTGTCACCCAAACAGTATACACTGTACGCAATGTGTAGTCTTTTATTCTTCACCTCCTTCCCACCCTTCCCCCCAAGTCCCCAAAGTCCATTATTATCATTCTTATGCATTTGCATCCTCATAGCTTAGCACCCACTCATAAGTGAGAACATATGATATTTGGTTTTCCATTCCTGAGTTACTTCACTTAGAATAATTAAACTTCTTTTTCTTTATAAATTACCCAGCCCTGGGTATATACTTTTATAGCAACACAAAAAGGTTAAGATAGTCACATCTCCTACTACCTACTGACCCTCCTGCCTGCCTCTTACAAAGTCTCTTGGAAGTACATTGGGCCCATCCAGATAATTCAGGAAAGATTCTTAACTTAATCACACCCTGAAAAATCCCTTTTGCCATATAAGAAACATTTGTAAGTTTCTGGAATTAGGACATGAACATCTTTGAGGTGCCATTATTCAGCCCACCACAGATACTATCCTCCATCTTCTCCTCCCACAGTTGAGCTGTATGCCTAAGAATAGTTGGCTGTGTTTGTTTCTGGACTTGATTTGTGTTTGCTTTTGTAACTAATTTTAAAAATTAAGAAACCAGTGAAATCTGAGGGCGAAAAGAAAGACTTGCAATGTGTATGAAAACAAGTAAAATGAACTAAGGTAAGTCACTAAAGAAATACGGTCACATAGGGTATGCAGCGTGCGCCTGTAGTTCCAGCTACTCAGGAGACTGAGGAGGAAGGATCGCTTGAGCTCAGGCATTCAAGTCCAGCCTGGGCAACATAGCAAGGAACTATCTCAACAAAAAAAAAAAAAAAAAAAAAAAAAAGAGTGGTCAAATTAGGTGTGGCCAAGAAATCTATGAAAGTTTTAGATAATAATTCACAACTCAAGAAGGATTAATCTATATATATATATATGTGTGTGTGTGTAAGAAAGAAGAGGCAGAATATTTCTCAAGGGAGGTCTACTCAAACAAAAGGACTAGGCCCCTTGTCAAAAAACTGGCCAACAAATGCACATTTAAATGTTATTAAACGTTTAAAGTAGGTATGTTTAAATTATGATTTGCCTGCCTTAACCAACTTTTCAGGTTAACTAACCAACCTCTTACCAATCCTGATAAAAGGAATCCAATTAAATTTGATTCAGGGTTTTAGAGACCATACTAATCTATTAAGATCATAATTTGGCAGAAAGGTTTAATCAAGAGAGTGGAGCATAAACTGTATCGTGGATGTTATGTGGGATCTGAACGGATGGTTGGGGGTCAAAGCAAGGCACATGAGATGAAACAAACAGCATACAACTGTAGGGTTAGAAATGAGTAGGAACAGTCATTTCAACCTATGAGGTAGAACCCTGATAACTCCGAGTGTGGATCTCATTCCAGCAGTATCAGCAACACCTGGGAGCTTGTTAGAACTGCATATAGGGTGAGAGGAGGGAGAGGATCAGAAAAAATAATCAATAGGTACTAGGCTTAATGCTTGGGTGATGAAATAATCTGTACAACAAACCCTCATGACACAAGTTTACTTATGTAACAAACCTGCACATGTACCCGTGAGCTTAAAAGTTAAAAAAAAAAGGAAAAAAAGAAAAAAGAAAGAAATGCATCTGAGTGCTGTGGCTCACTCCTGTAATCCCAGCACTTTGGGAGGCTGAGGCAGAAGGATTGCTTGAGCCCAGGAGTTCAAGACTTGCCTGGGCAACATAATGAGACCCTGTCTTTACAAAAAATACAAAAACTTAGCCAGGTCTGGTGGCACATACCTGTAGTCCCAGCTGCTTGGGAGGCTGAGGCAGCAGGATCAATTGAGCCTGGGAGGTTGAGGCTTCAGTGAGCTATGATTGTGCCACCGCACTCCAGCCTGGGCAACAGAATGAGACCCTGCCTCAAAAAAAAAAAAAAAAAAACAACTCGTCATTTAGCATTAGGTATATCTCCTAATGCTATCCCTCCCCCCTCCCCCCACCCCACAGCAGTCCCCGGAGTGTGATATTCCTCTTCCTGTGTCCATGTGTTCTCATTGTTCAATTCATGTACCCTAAAACTTAAAGTATAATAATAATAAAATAATAAAATAAAATAAAGAAATGCATCTTTCAGGCATCAGCCCAGACCCACTGAATCAGAATCTGCAATTTAACAAAACACCAGGTAATTTAATTGCACGTTAACCTGTGAGAAGGGCTGGTTTAGAGAGAGTGAGAGTCTTCCTAAACTGCACTGTAGAGTTAATATGGTACATATAAAACATAATGACAACTGAGTTATTAAGCACCTTCTATATGCCAAGCAAACTACCAGGTGATTTGCAAACCTTGTCTTACTTATCTGAAAGATTCCAGTGTTGTAAAATAGAATTGATCTTTATTCTCAATAATGAAACAATCTTTTCTGCTTTCTGCCATCCCTTTGGTTGCAGTTGGTATAAAGAATACATTAGTGTCTCAAAAATCTCAAATAATTGCTTTTTGAAATTCAGTATGTAAAATATTTTGACATAATTTTTTTTACTCCCTTCATTGGCTGGGTTGCAAACTCTTACAGGTAGGAAGATTTCAAACTCCTTGATAATTTCAACCTATGAGAGAGAGGAAAAAAAAAACGCAAGGGGAAACTCAAAAGCATTCTGGTTAGGACAGGGTAAAAAATAAATAAAATAAAATCAACAAGAAATACACTCTATTAAGTGGAATTTGGAAATGATAAATCAGATTGAACCAAATCTTGGAGAGTTTGCAATAAATTCTGGGTATTCTTACAGTGCTGCGTGTCTAAGCAGTTTATGCGAAAAGGGAGGGCCAAACCCTCTCTTTCCAAAGAAGGCATTAAGACAGTCTGCCCTTTCCTTGCCCAGACTGGAAAACATGAAGTCCTTGTACCTTCTTGCTCCTCCCTGAGCTCAGTGCACAGCCCATACCGAACAGGGTAGAAGGAGTACCAGCAGCAACCCCAATGTTGGGATGTAGGGCGATAGTGGAGCACGATTAGTATGCCCATGCCTCACTCACTAGGGTGGTTTTCAGTAGGCCTCCAGTTCTGACTAAGCTCCTTTCAACAAGAGTCAGCCAGGCACTGTGGCACACGCCTGTAGTCCCAGCTACTTAGGAGGCTGCTGCAAGAGGATTGCCTGAACCCAGGAATTCGGGGCTGCAGTGAGCTATGAGTGTGCCACTCCAGGCTGAACGACATTGCAAGACACCAGCCTCTAAAAAAAAAAAAAAACTTAAAAAACAAGAAAGATTCAGTGGTTCTTCACCCACTTGCAGACAGAGGGTCCCTAAAACGGTCAAGTGCTGGGTCCTAGTGCTCATTGCCACTGTGCTTAATTGTGACAGGAGCGAGGGCTGAGGGGATAGGAGGGCTGGGGAGGGGACAGGAGGGCTGGGGTGGGGGTGGGAGGGCATTCCTTTCCCTCAGGCTTTCACAGTGTACGTTTTGTATTCCAGAATCAGAAATCTGAGCGTAGGAAGAAGTGGGTTAGTCCTGGAGAAAGGAAAAGGAGGATCATGGTTCTCTGCAAAGAGCTGGAAGCTAAAAAGCAGGCTGTGTTTACTTACCAACCAGGACTCAGTGGGATCTTTGCCAGCTTCCAATATAGCCTTAAAAGTATATGAAATCCAAGAAATATCTCTGCAAAGCAAGAGATCTTCACTGCTTTATTTTCCACCAGCTGAATCCTTGCAGTGAGTGTAGTGTATATCTAATCAATCTATTAAAAAATAGATTTAAACAATCTATTTAAATTTAAAAAATTTAAAAATATATATATTTAAAAGTTCTATATATGTATCAATATTTAATATTGTTTTTACATTATTTAAATGTTTTCTAAGTAATATTATAGTATATATATTCTGAAGCATTCTATTCAGTGACAAAGAATTATGTTTAGACATTTACCTTTATATAGGAAAACTCATAACCTGAATATGTCCCGTGGGATCAAACCACTGACCCTTCCAGGATGGAAGAGACCTAAGGTAGTCAGCTTCCATCAAGTGGCCAGTTGGTCTCATTGAGGAATGGTGTCACATCCGGGGCTCAGTGTTGGTCTCTGTTGCAGATATATCAGACATTTGATAATGGCAGCAGCTGCATCAGTCTTGGTAAGGGTTGGAAGTATAGTTAGTCCTCACTTTGTATGGTCCCAATGTGCACAAATCCTAGTTACCACCATTTAGTTAAATCACACCAGAACCCCAACAACATTGTTCAAATTTCAGCTACAACGTTATTAACTGTGCACAATTACACAAAGTACAAACCTCACTGTCAGCCCTTTAGTCCACAAATCACTATGTAAATAACAGATGCATAGCATGATCAATAACCAATCACACCTCTCCTTTCAAAGTCCACTGATGATTGGCCACTGCACATATGTTCGGTTCATACACAGCAGAGCGTGTAGTTGTGTTGCTGATTTTCCTGTGAATGAAGCCACATGATGGTTTACAACAATGGATACTCAAAAGAGGAAATTGGCCAACAAAGATGAAAGCACAGAAAAAAGTCCAAAAAGTAGCAATGCGGGAAACGAACTTCAAATTGAATGAGATATAGAAAAACAGTTCACTGTGAGAATGTGGCCACTGCATCATTCAAGAGGATATGCAGCCAGAGGAACTTAGCAAAGGCAAACTTAACATAAATGAGGAAGGAAGTGTGGCAAAAAGCATGCTGTCTCAGAGGAAGTGGTCCTGGCAGAAACTTCACATTGAAGCAACTCTGGGAAATTTTTCATGACGTTGAAAACACATGTTGGGAGTTGATCCAGTCTTAGAAAGGAGAACAATTCATCAAGTCAGAGAAAAGATGCTCTCTCCACGTCATAAGTTACACAAGAAGGTAAGCACCATCCAAATGACTCTTGTTATTTCCTTTACTATTTATTTACTCTTGTTGTTTGTTTTCTTTTTCTTTTTTTGAGAGGGAGTCTCACTCTGTAGCCCAGGCTGGAGTGCAGTGGTGCAATCTCAACTCACTGCAAACTCTGCCTCCAGGTTCAAGCAATTCTCCTGCCTCAGCCTCCCAAGTAGCTGGGATTACAGGTGTGCACCATCATGCCCAGCTAATTTTTGTATTTTTAGTGGAGATGAGGTTTCACCATGTTGGCCAGGCTGGTCTCAAACTCCTGACCTCAGGTAATCCACCTGCCTTGGCCTCCCAACTTGCTGGGATTGCAGCTGTGAGCCACCGTGCCCGGCCTACTCTTGCTATTTATTTTCTATGTTGTTTATTTAAGTAGAAATTTAATGTTTCTAATGTTTAAATTACTAACGTTTAAAAACCTTAGATAATATACATTTAATAGTTTATTTTGAGCAAAGAACAATTCATAAATTGGTAGCTCTCAGAATCAAAAGAAATTCAGAATGCTTTGTTGCAGCAGCATGGGCAGTGAGCTTTTACACAAAGGGAAGATGAAAGTGTACGTCATTGGATTAGGTGGAAAGACCCTAGTTAGAGGTTAGCTGGTGTTTTCTTATTGGTAGTCTTTAGCTTTGTTTTACTCTTTACATTGGGCTCCAGTCTGTTTACATATAGGAACTTAAAGTGGTAGGGTTTCCTCCATCTTGTTAAAAGAAAAACTTCAGCCGAATTAAATTTAAAGGAGTTTAACTGAGCAATGAATGATTCACGAATTGGGCAGTCCCCAGAATCACAGCAGATTCAGAGACTCCAGAGAAGGCTTGTGGTTAGAACAAATTTATAAACAAAAAAAGGGAAGTGACGTACAGAAATCAGCAGTGAGGTACAGAAACAGCTGGATTGGTTACAGGCTGGCGTTTGCCTTATTTGAACACGGTTTCAACACTTAGCAGTCTATGAGTGGCTGAAATATGGCTGCTGGGATTGCCCAAAACTCAGCTATCGTTACAGGTGCATGCTTCTAAATTAGGTTTTCAATTTTCTATGCCTATTAAGCTAAGTTACAGTTTGTCCACAAGGACTCAAATATAGAAGCATGAAGTCCTTCTCAGGCCATATTTAGTTTGCTTTAACAGTCTAATGCCCTCCCTGTTAGAATTTTTGTTAAAAACAATTATTCTCTGCTTTTGGTCAGCCTCTTATGAGAGACTGAACGATACTTAGGCATAGGCACCCCTCCTTGTCACCATCACAGGTAAGTTGTCTTTGTCTCTGTGGAACTCAGAAGTCATGATGTCAGGCTCATTGAAGAAAGATCCCCTTTGTTGTTCACATCATTATTGTCACTCTGATCAAGGTGAGAGCATCTAATGTACCGCTGATGGCTGAGAGCATGCATTTAAGACTCTTGACAAAATACAGCAAACCAGGGTGATTACAATGATGACCATCAGGAGGATAATACCAAGAGACTAGAGTATGCTCCTTAGCCAAGGTCCTCATGAATCAAACCAGCTAAAATTGAATAAATCAAGGAAAGAACCAGAGGGGGATTCAACTTGTTTTAACCAGGTGGCCTGTTTGTTAATTTCTTGTGATTGAGTTTCTAATACAAGAGGTATTTATCCAGGCACAACAGGAGGAACAGGATAAAATGAGCATATTGCATAGACTCTTCCTTGTTCAGCCAATAGTCCAATGCAAGCCTATTATCTAAAACTACTTGAGTAAGAGAATTTAGAAATTTCTGTTGGATAGCTATAGCCTTAGCTGTAGAACCCGCAATAGTAACTAATGTCAAAGAAAAATTTTTGACCTTTATTTCATTTGTAGTCATCCCAAGCCATGGGAAAATAGACCTAACATATGATGCCCCCTTGGCAGGGTTGTCATCTGCTGGTCAGTTTCTTTTTAATCTATGATGCAGATTTAGAGGGGTGTACCAATGTTTAGCTTCTGACTGGTTATGTAGTGACAATGGCACCATTAAAATCCCTAGTCCCCATTGGTCTTTCATTCTCCATCTGTCAAGGTATGGGGTGGTCCAAGCATATGGCTGACAGTTAAACTCTCTGCTTATAAAGATGTACCTAGGACATTCCTGAAAGCCTGGTTGTGGGGTGGCGGGGGGCAGTGGTGGGAAGGATGTACCTAGGGTGAACAAGTCTCCTCCTTGGGAGACTTCAGTTATGGAGTAATTAGTTGGCATCAGGAGTTTCTAGCCAAGAGACTGATACTGAATTATTACGTCCTAGAAGGCTACGAAAATACCTATGTAGATAGGCATTCTTGTAAATAGCTCTGTTAATATTCTTCTTTTTGTGCATAGCCTCCTTGCAATATGGTCAGCAGACCTGGCCATGGTTGGGTTAAACAAGAAGTGAGAATAAAGGGGTCTAGAAGTTTAACTCTATAAAGGGACCAATGGTATAATCTAAACAGATTGTTGCATTTGAGATTCTGGCAAATTGTGTCACAAGATATACTAATCGGTCTCTAAAAAGCCATGCGAGTATTTTGACTTAGCATGGAAAATCCAGAATTTAGCTAAATTTTCTGCAGAAGCTATAGACTGTGAGATTCTAATTATGGCATTATCATGCCATACACAGATAGAAAGGAAGAGTAAGAAACAGGAGAGAAAAAGAACAGGGGTTCCATGATAGGAAGAGGAGGTACTTTTGTTTTTTTTTTTTTTTTTGAGATGGAGTCTTGCTCTGTCACCCAGGCTGGAGTTCAGTGGCACTATCTCAGCTCACTGCAAGCTCCACCTCCTGGGTTCATGCCATTCACCTGCCTCAGCCTCCCGAGTAGCTGGGACTACAGGCGCCCGCCACCACGCCTGACTAATTTCTTTATGTTTAGTAGAGACGGGGTTTCACTGTGTTAGCCAGGATGGTCTTGATCTTCTGACCTCGTGATCTGCCCTCCTTGGCCTCCCAAAGTGCTGGGATTACAGGTGTGAGCCACTGCGCCCAGCCCAGGAAGAAGATGTTCTTGATCTCTGATCTTGGGAAAGCTGTCTACATTCAAGATGTCATCTGCTTCAGGGAGAGATGTTCCTGGTCAACTTTACCTTGAGATCCTTAACTGGTGGTCAGTTCTAAGAGTCTGGAAGGGCCCTCTTGAGTTGAGAAACATCGGTCCAAAACTCAAGGCTTTAGTGTAAGTGGTGTGGTCCCTCCAGTGAGACTCAAGGGCAGACTTCCTTTGACATAAATTCCAAAAGACCCAGTTTCCAAGTTCTAGACCATGAGGATTCTGATAATCAATCAGTGGGTCACAGAAAGCTACTATTGCCAGATAGAAATACAGTAAGTCCTCAATTGATGTCGTCGTTGATAGTTTTATGGAAACAATGATTTTAAGCAAAACAGTGTTCCTTGAATAATGTATTTCATTCAATGTTGCTTCATTTTAATGTTGATGAGAAAAATAAAATTTGTTTTATTATACATTGTTTTGCTTAAAATCACAGTTTCCAAGAGCTGATCAACAATGTTGTGAGAATTTATTGTATGCTTCAGCACAATTTATCAAGGTCTGGCAATACTGAGTCATACCACAGGTTACAAATATGGGAGATACATGAAGCTCTATTATTAAGGGCATATGTCTTCCAGTACTATTTCATGAGGTGTCATCTTGTGCTTTCCAGCATGGGTAGATATAATTGTCATTAAGCCCAGTGTTCAAACTTTTGGCCAAGCAATCCGGATGATTCCATCATTTTGTCCAATTTTAGTTTTAGGATGCCATTTTTCTATTCAACCTTTCCAGAAGACTAGGGATAAGGACAATGGTCATGCTACTTTGTTTGTAAACCTTTAAAAAAATGGTTTAATAATTTGTCCAGTAGGCCAGGCGTGGTGGCTCACGCCTGTAATTCCAGCACTTTGGGAGGCTAAGGCAGGCGGATCACCTGAGGTCAGGAGTTTGAGACCAGCCTGGGCAACATGGTGAAACTTTGTCTCTACTAAAAGTACAAAAATTAGCCAGATGGTAGTGCATGCCTGTAATCCCAGCTACTTGGGAGCCTGAGGCAGGAGAATCTCTTGAACACAGGAGGCGAAGGTTGCAGTGAGCCGAGACCATGCCACTGCACCCCAGCTTGGATAACAGAGCAAGATTCTGCCTTAAAAATAACAATAATAATAATAATAATAATAATAATAAATTTGTCCAGTAAAATGAGTTCCTCTATCACTGGAAATCTTTCTAGGGATATCCCATAAAGGAAACACATTCTCTATTTTTTGTTTGTGTGTGTGTGTGTTTTTTTTTTGTTTTTTTTTTTTGATACTGTTGTGGCATCAGCCTTCCTGCATGGCAAGGCCTCAATCCACCCTGAGAGCAGGCATACAGCTACAGGAACATACTGATAGCCCACTGAGGGTGGCAACTAAATGAAGTTCTTTTGCAGGTGTTCACATGGTCCAGCAGGTGGTAGAAATGTACTGTTTGAAACCTTAATGGTTTTCACAGAATTATGAATCTGATAAATCAGACATGGGTTATGAACCATTTTTCCAACTTTAGAACAATTACTCCACCAATACATTTTCATAATTTGAACCATTTTGTCTACACTATGGTGAGCTGTGGAGTGCAGAGCCTTTAATACTGGTAGTTTTAAGGACTTAGGGAGGACTAGGTGGCTGTCAGGGCCCTCTGTGAGTTCACGTTTGGTATTAAATTTGCACCCTTTTAAGTGCCAATTTTGGTTTTCTAATTCAGGTGCGTAGAATCGTTTATTTAACAAATTACCATAGGTGATTTGATCTGAATTAATGTTATAGAGTTCAACCAAATCGCATATCCTAACATGTTTAGTGACAGCTACCTTAGCATGGAAGTTCACTAAGGCATTGTCTTGATATTTAGATTCAGTTTTACAAGTGAGTTTCAATTTTAATAATAGCAGCTTGTGAGGGCAGCAAAATAGCAGAAAGAAGTTCATTTGCCTGGGGCTCATTTTCAGTGGTGGACCCACTAGAAATGAGGAACCCTCTTTGCTTCTAAAACATGCCCAAATCATGGACTACCCCCAAAGGCTTATCTACTGTCTGTATAAATGTTGTCTGATTTGCCCTGAGATAATTGACAGGCCTGAGTGGGAGCATGTACCTCTGCTGGTTGGGCTGACTTCAACTGGGGAAGAGCTCCCTTTTCTGTTAATTCATTCTGGGTAGTCCAGGCAGGCCCTCCTTGGTATTTTACTTCTGCATTTTTAGCATAAAATCCATCAGCAAAATGTATTATCTCAAGGTGTTTAATGGGGCATCTTATAAATCAATTGAGGAGTCAATAGCTGTGATATAAGATTTACATAGTTCTGGTCCTCACCTTTGTCAAGTAAGGGTAGTAGGGTAGAAAGGTTAAGTAGATTGCAGCATTATCTTACTTATTTATTTATTATTTTGTTTTGTTTTGAGACGGAGCCTCTGTCGCTCAAGCTGGAGTGCAGTTGCGCAAGCTCGGGTCGCTGCAACCTCTGCCTCCCAGGTTCAAGCAGCTCTCCCGCCTCAGCCTCCCAAGTAGCTGGGATTACAGGCACCTGCCACCATGTCCGGCTAAATTTTTGTATTTTTTTAGTAAAGATGGGGTTTCACCATGTTGGCCAGGCTGGTCTCGAACTCCTGACCTCAAGTGATCCATCCACCTCAGGCTCCCAAAGTGCTGGGATTACAGGTGTGAGCCACCATGCCCAGCCAAGATTGCAGCATTTTATATGAGATTAGAAGGAGACAGGAGAAGAATTTCATAAGATGTTAATCTATTTGCTGAGACATGTTGAGTTTGACTGGAATTTAATAGACTTTCCAAAGCATGTGGAGCTTGCGAATAAAATTCATTTCCTAAAATCAGCTCAGATGAGACCTCAACCAATCTGGCTGCTGCTTATACTGCCTTTAAACAATTGGGATCCACCTTAGCTACTGGGCCTAATTGCAGCCTATTAAGTAATGGGCCTGTGTTTTCCTCTGTGTTCTTGAGTAAGAATTTCTAAAACCTCGTTGTTATGTTCATGAATGAATGAAATGAAAGTGATACAGGTTTGCTATAATTTCAGAGTCCTAAGGCTGGAGGTTGTGGTAGGGCCAGGTTTGGTTGGCTGAAGCCTGTTCATGATTATCCTCCCAAGCTAAAGGCTCTGGGTCAGAGTTTTGTACGAGTTCATACAAGGGAGATGCCAACAGGGAAAAATTTGGGACCTAAGACCTACAATCTCCTGCAAATTCAAAGGAACCTCTTAGTTGTCTTTTAGACATGGATCAAGAGAAACTTTGAATAATTTTCGTTCTTTCAGGTGACAGGAAACTTTCTTCGGCAGGCAATAATGGACCTTTCCTCTAGAAAATTGGAGTCTTTCTGTGGAAGCCTATGGCTTTTGTAAGCTAATTGTTGTAAGAAGTAGATTGAGGCCAGGTGCGGTGGCTCACGCCTGTAATCCCAGCAATTTGGGAGGCCGAGGTGGGTGGATCACAAGGTCAGGAGATCAAGACCATCCTGGCTAATATGGTGAAACTCCGTCTCTACTAAAAATACGAAAAAAATTAGTCAGGTGTGGCGGCGGGCGCCTGTGGTCCCAGCTGCTCAGGAGGCTGAGGCAGGAGAACAGCGTGAACCCAGGAGGCGAAGCTTGCAGTGAGCCAAGGTCACGCCACTGCACTCCAGCCTGGGTGACACAGCGAGACTCTGTCTAAAAAAAAATAACACACACACAAAAATAATAATAATAAAAAGAAGTAGATTGGGGGCCGGGGGCCATAGCTCATGCCTGTAATCCCAGCAATTTGGGAGGCTGAGGCAGGTGGATCACTAGAGGTCAGGAGTTTGAAATCAGCCTGGCCAATGTGGTGAAACCCCATTTCTACTAAAACTACAAAAAATTAGCTGGGTGTGATGGTATGCACCTGTAGTCCCAGCTACTTGGGAGGCTGAGGCATGAGAATCGCTTGAGCCTGGGAGGTGGAGGTTGCAGTGAACCAAGATCATACCACTGCACTCCAGCCTGGGCAACAGAGCAAGTCTCCATCACAAAAAAAAAAAAAAAAAAAGGAAGTAAGTTGAATCTATTTCTGACTCTTCCTTAGTATGAGAAAGAACATAGCAGTAGATTATCAACATATTGAATAAGAGCAGAATTCCTAGGAAACTGCAAGTTTGGCAAATCCTGATGCAAAGTCTGAGAAAAATAAGATGGGCCTTGGTAAATCACTTTGGCATTACAGTCCAATTATATTGTTGATTTTTTTCCAAGTAAAAGCAAATAAGTAGTGACTCTTTTTATCAGCTGGAATACTGTGTTTCATCCCTGTGAACCATTTTAAATTTGGGGGTACCTTATACAACAAGGTATTAGAATTTGGAACTACTGGTAACCTTAGTATTACAATCTAATTTACTGCATGTAGGTCTTGAACAAATCTCCAAACTTGTCCACTGGGTTTTTAAAGTGGTAGACTGGGGCGTTACAAGGACTAGTGTAAAACATTAGAAGTCTTTGTATAATTAATTCCTCTACAATTGGTGACAGCCCCTGAATACATCTGGTTTTAGTGGGTATTGAGGTAATTTAGGTAGCAGCTTAGAATGATCTATTTGGTTTTTTTCGTGTTTTGATTTTTGTGGGTTCAGTACTTTAATATTTCCTATGTCATTTAAGGAGGAAACCCACAAATATCTAGGTTCTTCAGAAAGAACAGGTTTTTATAGATTTGAGTTTCAGTGTTATCAGCTTCTGCCAGTATGTAACAGAGCAGTTCAGGTTCAGGAGAGTTAGGAAATTATAAGATTATTTCTCCTTCTGAAGATAATTTTCTGTACATTCTTAGCAAGTCTTGTCCTCATAGATTCACTGAGGCAGCATCACAAAGTAAGAATGCATATTTTTCTGAAAATGATCCAAGTATCATTTGAACAGGTTCAGACATGGAGACATTTGGACTTGATTTGAAACCTCCACCATGAAACTATTCTTTTTACTGCAAGGGATTTGTTGATTTACGAAGGTGGGGTTTTAAAGTATACAAGGTGGGCCAGGCGCGGTGGCTCACGCCTGTAATCCCAGCACTTTGGGAGGCCAAGGCAGATGGATCACTTTGAGGTCAAGAGATCGAGACCAGCCTGGCCAACATGGTGAAACCCCATCTCTACTAAAAATACAAAAATTAGCTGGTATGGTGGCACATGCCTGTAGTCCCAGCTACTCAGAGGTTTAAGCAGGAGAATCACTTGAACCTGGGAGGCAGAGGTTGCAGTGAGCCGAGATTGTGCCACTGCACTCCAGCCTGGGCAACAGAGAGAGACTTCGTCTCAAAAAAAAATGAAAATAAAAAAATTAAAGAAGTACATAACGTGGTCGGGCACAGTGGCTCATACCTGTGATCATTACACTTTGAGAGGCCAGGGAAGGGAAGATCACTTGAGGCCAGGAGTTTGAGATCATCCTGGGCAACATAGCAGGACTCCATCTCTACAAAAAAGTTTTTAAAAAAATTATCCAGGCACAGTGGCATGCACCTGTAGTCCTAGCTACTCGAGAGGCTGAGGTGGGAGGATCCCTTGACCCAGGAGGTCAAGATTGCAGTGAGCTGTGATCACGCTACTACACTCCAGCCTGGGTGACAGAGTGAGACCCTGCCTCTTAAAAAAAAAAAAAAAGATTCATAGGAAGTCTTATAAAGTTTTGGTAAATACTGGAGCCACTTTATCTATTTTTTTTTTTTCCTTTTGAGACAGGGTCTCCCTCTGTCACCCAGGCTCAAGTGCAGTGATGCAATCACAGCTTACTGCAGACTCGAACTCCTGGGTTTGAGTGATCTTCCCACCTCAGCTTCCCAAATAGCTGGGATTACAGGCATGAATCACCCTGCCTGTTTCCCATTAATCTTAATTTTAGTTTCCCCTTGTTCATTTAAAGGTATTATGGAAAAAAACCCTGGGAGCTTTATTAGTGTTATTATTCCAGGAGTCAAACCCTCAGGGGCTTCATCTGGAGGGGAAAATGTCTAGGTCAAAAGAAATGGGTTCATCACATGCCTAGTGCGAGACTGGATGATTTTGGCCAGGCACGGTGGCTCATGCCTGTAATCCAGCACTTCGGGAGGCCGAGGTGGGTGGATCACCTGAGGTCAGGAGTTCGAGACCACCATGGCCAACATGGAGAAACCCCATCTCTACTAAAAATACAAAAATTAGATGGGCATGGTGGTGTGTGCCAGCAGTCCCAGCTACTCAGGAGGCTGAGGCAGGAGACTCACTTGAACCCAGGAGGTGGAGATTGCAGTGAGCTAAGATTGTACCACTGCACTTCAGCCTGGGTGACAGAGTGATACTCTGTCTCAAAAAAAAAGACTGGACAATTTTGATTCCAGTGGCCTGGCTGTTTACAATAAAGAAGGACATCTTGAGGCAGAAGTTTCTTTGGTCCTCCTCCAGTATATTCATGCATTTGAAATCAATACTAAGAGGTCCCAAACTAAAGAAGCTTGTGCCTCGAGATGTCCGCCTTTATTGTAGTTACTTAAACCAGCCCAATCATCCCATATAACTGATGTTTATGGTTTCTTTTGAATAAACATAGAAATTAACCCTCCCAGGCCAGGCATGGTGGCTCATGCTTGTAATCTCAGCACTGTGGGAGGCCAAGGTGAGTGGATCACTTGAGGCCAGGAGTTTGAGACCAGCCTGGCCAACATGGCAAAATCCTGTCTCTACTAAAAACACACACGCACAAAAATTAGCTGGCCATGGTGGCGTGCACCTGCAATCCCAGCTACTTGGGTGGCTGAGGCAAGAGAATCGCTTGAACATGGGAGGTGGAGGTTGCAGTGAGCCGAGATCATGCCACTGCACTCCAGCCTGGGCAATAGAGCGGGACTCTGTCTCCAAAAAAAAAAAAGAAAAAGTAAAAGAAATTGACTCTCCAATCTTGAAACTTGAGAAAGTTTCATTTGTTTTGTCTGAGTTCTTTTTTCAGGAAATCAAACATCAGGCCTCCCCGATAGTATTAAGGAGCTGAAACTTACCAGATTACCACATCTGGACAATGAAATGCCAGACCTTTTGCTCATCATGACTGCCTACTAAGGGGTCCCCAATCCCCAGACCATGGACTGGGATCCATGGCCTGTTAAGAACTGGGCTGCACAGCAGGGAGTGAGTGGAGGGTGAGTGAGCATTACCAACTGAGCTGCTGCATCAGCAGCACCATTAGATTCTCACAGGATCAGGAACGCTGTTGTGAACTGTGCATGCAAGGGATCCAGATTGTGCACTTGTTATGAGAATCCAACTAATGCCTGATCATCTGAGGTGGAACAGCTTCATCCCGAAACTATCCCCCATCCCACACCCCTACCACCATGTGTGGAAGAATTGTCTTCCACGAAACTGGTCCTTGGTGCCAAAAAGGTTGGGGACTGCTGGCTTAACTGACCACCTGCTTCCTATTGACCAACTCCTCCTCCTTACCCCTTCCTAATCCCTGTTTTTCCACACATTCCTTACGTTTCTTCCCTGCTATATAAACTTCCAATTTTATTTGGTCAGGGAGATGGATTTGAGACTAATCTCCCGTCTTCTCGGCTGTGGCACCTGATGAAGGCCTTCTTCTCTGGCCATACTCACTGTCTCAGTGATCGGCTTTCTGTGCAGCAAGCAGCAAGACCTAAACCAAACCCCTGGCATTTTGGTAACATAAAGACATGAGCCTATTTGCCTCTGTTTTTGTTGTTGTTGTTGTTTCTGAGACAAGGTCTTGCTCTATCGCCCAGGTTGGAGTGCAGTGGCACAATCATGGCCCATTGCAGCCTCAACCTCCTGGACTGAAGTGATTCTCCCATCTCAGTCTCCTGAGTAGCTGGGACTACAGGCACATGTCACCATGCCTGGCTAATTTTTTCATTTATTTTTGTAGAGATGGGGTCTCTCTGTGTTGCCCTTTATTTGCCTTTTGATTTTTCTCTTCCTTTAGAATCCTCTCAGAATGTTCAACTAGGGCCACCAATTCAATTCAAAGTTATATATCTATAACTTTCCATCCTGGTGTATGTTTTCTAATTAAATCACTAAATTTAGGATGAAGTCCATTTACAAATACAGAAGCTAATGCCATTTCAGTCTCTGCAGGAAGTGCCCCTTATGGTATTTCAAGTCCAGCATGTTTTATAAATAGTGTTTCTAAACAGGCTCTGTAATTTGAAATTGGTTCATCTTTTTTTGTCTATAAGATTGTATGATGGACCAATCAACTTTTTGTGGAAAAATCTCAGGAACTGAATTTGAAAGGTCTTCGGCAATTCTTCCAGCTTCTTTCTGCCTTTCTTTTCAGGAGGTTTTGGAGGGTCTTTCACATCCTCCCCAGGTTGGTCCCATTCCAATCCTGCTATCCATCTTCAAGTATCACCAGGTCCCAATAGCATATGAATAAATTGGTAAAGATCAGGGAGTACTGGATCAAATGCTCCAACAAGGTTTCTGAATTCCTTAGTACATTTCCAGGAGGTTTTCTTGGGGCTAGGGAAGTCATTTAAAATGACCCTAAGCTCAATTTTAGACCATGGAGTAAACGTGATTATGGCAGGCATGCCTGCCTGATCAGAGGGTCTCATTTTGCAAGCATTTGCCTAACTTCCCTTTTTTCATTGTCTTCAGGGTGAAAGGGTAGCTGGGCAAAAGGATTAGCAAACTCAGAACATTGAGGTAAGGACAGATAAAGAGAAGGAACAGTCAGAGTTAATTCAGTCAAGGTACAGTCCTTTTTTTTTAATGTCCTGAGTTTGTTGCTTTAGATTTTCCTTTGCCTCCTGTAAGGAATTTTTTAGGGAGGCAATTTTTAATTCATTTTATCTTCTAGATGTTTCTTTGTACCAATTAAAAAATGCATCCCGTTGCATTTTGGATTCTTTCTTTTCCAATGTGCCTCACAGGTGAACGATTTTATCTAGGTTGAAAGTTCTCCATAGTGACCACTCTAATTCTAAGTTATCTTTGTAAGATTAACCCATTTTTCTAAAAATGTGCAAGTCCTGAGTCTGTAATTCTTATACATAAAATTTGCTGGAGTTCCAGAAGATAGAGTGCCAGACTCATTTGATTCAGATGAACCTGTTGTCAACAGATACCTAGCCAAGGCCTGTATCTGAATCCAATCTGGTTAATCATCAAATCCAGTTTGATCCTGGACCCTGTTTGCTCAAATGAAGTCTGGAGAGCTCAAAATATAATTCATGGAGCTCAGTCTGAGAGGGAATTAATCACGGCCTCCAGTTACAAACAAGAGAACAGTGAGCACAGTGTGGTCTGTGGGTACCTCCCCTGGTAGCTCTGTGTTCCTGGGGCTGCCAGAGAATGTCTTGGATCCCATTTCTGACACCAAATCTGTTAAAAATAACACCTTTAGACAAAATAAATGTAATAGAGTTTATTTTAAACAAAGAACAATTCGTGATTTAGGTAGCACTCAGAATCAAAAGAGATTGGGAGCGCTTGGCTGCAGCAGCATGAGCTGTGAGCTTTTACAAGGAGGGAAGACAATGAAAATGTACCTGATTGGTTTAGTGTGGGAAGGCCCTGGTTAGAGGTCAGTTGGTGTTAGTTTTGTTTTATTGTTTTATATTGGGCTCTGTTTACCTAGAAGCTAAAATACTGGCCTGTCTCTGTTTAATGCCCTCCCTATTATGATTTTTTTAAAAAACAATTAATAAGAGTGTACTAAGTAGGCCAGGCATGGTGGCTCGCGCCTGAAATCCCAGCAATTTGTGAGGCCAAGGTGGGCGGATCACTTGAGGTCAGGAGTTCGAGACGAGCCTGGCCAACATGGTGAAAATCCATCTCTACTAAAAATACAAAAATTAGTGATGCATGATGGCAGGCACCTGTAATCCCTGATACTTGGGAGGCTGAGACAGGAAAATCACTTGAATCTGGGAGGCAGAAGTTGCAGTGAGCTGAGATCATCTCACTGCACTCCAGCCTTGGTGACAGGGTAAGACTCCGTCTCAAAAAAGAAAAAAAATATATATATACTAAGCAAATATTAGTTTTACTATGATTTTTCATTTCGTCTTTCATAACTGACAGAAAGACAGTTTTTAATATTTTGACAAAACTTTTTAAAAGTTGCAGAATAATCATAATTCTTCCCACTGAGTATTAAGATTGCTTTGCACTATTCACAATAGCCAAGATATGGAATCAACTTGTAACCATCAACAAATGAATAAAGAAATTATGGTGTATACACAGAATGGAATACTCTACAGCAGTCCATTGTGAAAGAGAAGGAAATCCTGTCATTTATGACAACATGGGTGAATCTATAGGACACAGAAGTGAAATAAGCCAGGCACAGAAACAGAAATTCTTTCAAGAGTGGAAAAAGAAAAAAAAAGAAAAAAGACAAATTCTGCATGATTTCACTTATATGTGGAATGTATAATAGGGTTAAACTCATAAAGAGTAGAGTGGTGGTTACCAGAGTCTGGGGGATAAGGGTTGGATTGGGGAGATGTTGGTTAAAAAGTACAACATTTTAGTCAGGGCTGAGCACAGTGGCTCACGCCTGTAATCCCAACACTTTGGGAGGCTGAGGCAGTAAGATTGCTTGAGTCCAGGAGTTCAAGACTAGCCTGGGCAACATAGGAAGACCCAGTCTCTAGAAAAAATAAATAAATAAGCCAGCATGGTGGTGCCTGCCTGTGGTCCCAGCTATCGGCTTGGTGCAAAAGTTATTGTGGTTTTTGCCATTATTACTTTTAATGGCAAACCTGCAATAACTTTTGCATCAGCATAATACTTGAGAGGCTTAGATGCGAGGATCACCTGAGCCTGGGAGGTCGAGGCTGCAGTGAGCCATGATCGTGCCACTGCACTTCAGCCTGGGCAACAGAATGAGACTGTGTCTCAAAAATAAAATAAAATAAAATAAAATTTTAGTCGGACAGGAGGAAAAAGTTCAGGAGATCTATTGCACAACATTGTGACTATAAATACCAATGTGTCATATCTTAAAAATTGCTAAGATAGTAGATTTTAAATCTTTTCACCACAAAGTGAGATAGTAGGTATGATAACTTGATTTAGACATTCCACAAGATATACATATATCAAATCATCATTGTATGCCATAGATCAAGAATCCCCAAGTGCCAGGCCATGGACTGGTACCAGTCCGTGGCCTGTTAGGAACCAGGCTGCACAGCAGGAGGTGAGCAGCAGGCGAGCAAGCAAAGCTTCATCTGTACTTACAGCTGTTCCCCATCGCTCGCATTACCACGTGAGTTCTGTTGCCTGTCAGATCAACAGCTGCATTAGATTTTCATGGGACCATGAACCCTATTGTGAACTGTGCATGTGAGGGATCTAGGTTGTGTGCTCTTTATGAGAATCTAATGCCTGATGATCTGACACTGTCTCCCATCACCCCCACATAGCACCACCTAGTTGCAGGAAAACAAGCTTAGGGCTCCTGCTGATTCTACATTATGGTGAGTGGTATAATTATTTCACTATATATTGCAATATAATAATAATAGAAATAAAGTGCACAGTAAATGTAATGCACTTGAATCATCCCAAAACCATCCCCTCCCTGGTCCATGGAAAAATCGTCTTCCATGAAATCAGTCACTGGTGCCAAAAAGGTTGAGGGCCACTGCCATAGATATATCTAATTTTTATTTGTCAGTTAAAAATAAATTTTTAAAATTTGCATTAAAAAAAGATTTCTGCATAGTTTCAGGTTGAACAGTTATTTTTACCATCCTACACTACTATGCAAGGCGAGGACTGCTTTTTTTTTTTTTTTTTTTTGAGATGGAGTCTTGCTGTCTTCCAGGTTGGAGTGCAGTGGCGTGATCTCAGCTCACTGCAAGCTCCGCCTCCTGGGTTCACACCATTCTCCTGCCTCAGCCTCTGGAGTAGCTGGGACTACAGGCGCCCGCCACCACGCCCGGCTAATTTTTTGTATTTTTAGTAGAGACGGGGTTTCACCGTGTTAGCCAGGATGGTCTCGATCTCCTGACCTCGTGATCCGCCCGCCTCGGCCTCCCAAAGTGCTGGGATTACAGGCGTGAGCCACCGCGCCTGGCAAAGGAGTGCTTCTATGTGCTCTTGGAAGTATATGGGGACTCCATTTCTGTCACTGTGGCGATTCTACTTATGCATTCACCATGCCAATCCAAGGCAGCTGATGGCTTAGGAAGGTCAGAGACTGAGATGTTAAAATCCTTGGGGATATCTACCAACATGTCTCCATTCCATCTGTTAGGGTTAAAGGTTTTTCTAACCTGGGCCCTGACCTTAGCACAGATCTGCCTATATTTTTTTGAAGTTCAGCCACTTGGACTATTAGCCCTAAATTTTTTCTGTACTGCCACTGCAGGGCTGAAGGAGCTTTGCATGTATCCACCAAGTCTGGCTTTCACACCTGAATTTCACGCCTAGCTTTCACTCTAAGCTGTTCCATCTTTCTGTGGAACATCAGTGTCACTTAGCAATAGCCACACAATCCCATTATCCTTATACCTACCTTTCCCTTCAAAGTCTCCGATGCCTGATACATTGTACCTGCTAGTACATTCACTCCCATTAGTACACTCCCAAGTCATTCCAGTGAAAGATTTAACAATTGAATGGCCACTGTGCCAAAGATGCCTGGGCTCTACCTGCCACCAGTGATGGGGTCCTCACAGCCAACTCAGTGGTGTGTAATCCATTTCCAAAACCATCTCATTGCCTGTTTTCTTGGACCACTCCTGGCATCAACTGTTTCAGGTTAGAGTGAGTGGAAATTTGGGTTTTAAGATATTTATTAGAGATCAATATCTATAAAAAATGTGAAAGGAAGCAGGATTGTGCTGAGGAAGAAGATAAACAACAAAGATAACCACAATGTCAGCCCATCAAAGCCTTTGGCCAACCCAGCAGAAAAATCTGGAGCAGGTGTAGCTTTTCAGAGTCTCCCCAGTTATGTCAAAATGGCTGTGCCTTTACACCCGCACTTCCCTCAGTCACGGGCTTCAGGCTGTCCTGGGCATGACCTCAGATGAAGCGGCTCAGGCAGCTGAGGCTAACCTTGTCGGAGCTGACAGCTGAATGCCGTTTGCTGACCACACTCCCACAGCTGAGCAGCACGCCCTTGCTTGAAGGAGGATTTGGATGACACAGCTCTACGTCTGCCATATTTTGGGAGTCACATTCCTCACACCCAGCTCTTCCTCAAATGGCAACATTGACAAAAATTCATTCCACTTGCAAACCAATTGTAGGATACTATAAAACCAGAGTACAAGTCTAATAGCATAAATCTCATCCCAAGTGGAAAAGGGTCATTTATTCACACATTTTTGAAAAAAAAAAAAAAAAAAAAAAAAACAAGCTTTGCTATGTCTTTATTACAACATGGATACTCACAAAAAATAGTCATATGTGTTTTCCTTTTTTAAATCTTCCAGGAAAAAGGCTGGGTGTGGTGGATCACTTCTGTAATCCTAGCACTTTGGGAGGCTGAGGCGAGTAGATTACCTGAGCTCAGGAGTTTGAGACCAGACTGGGCAACAGGACAAAACGCTGTCTCTACTAAAAATAAAAATAAAAAAATTTTTAAAAAGCCAGGCATTGTGGCGGGCACCTGCAATCCCAGCTACTCAGGAGGCTGAGGCAGGAGAATTACTTGAACCCGGTTGGCAGCGGTTGCAGTGAGCCGAGATCGCACCACTGCACTCCAGCCTGGGCAACAGAGAAAGACTGTCTCCAAAAATAAAAAAAGTTAAATTTAAAATAAAATAAATCTTCTAGAAAAAAAGGAATAATTTTTCCTTTTCAGTATCAGTGGAAAAGCAGAGTCATCTAGTAAACCCTGTTACTAACATGCAGTTAAACTGTTAAACACATCTCACATGACTGTCATGGGTTCCCTCTGCAGAGCTGAATCACATCTACAAAAGTAAACTCCCCTAGGAGAATAATAGAAACACGGAAAATGGGAGGAAGGCCCACCGTTACAGATGCAGCGGGAAAGGAGCTCGGAGGTTAACCACAGCTGGAATTCCTAACATGCTGAAATAATAAAATGATTTCAGTCCACCAACAAGTGTTTACTTAGTGTCTTCAGCATTGTCTCTGAGGCTCCAGAGGTCCTGGGGGGACACTGAGGACCACAGGGACTAAATGACTTCCCCAAGGTCATGTTGCTCATTTCTGGCAAAATTGGGACCAAAACCCAGCCGTCCTGACACAGGATGGTGCTTGTTTCTCTCTTCAGGTTTCTCTTCAGCGCTGAATGATATGTGTGGTATACGTAGGTTATAAAACAAAGTGAGATAACAGCTTTGCTTCTTTTTATATATATATACTTTTAAGTTCTAGGGTACATGTGCACAACGTGCAGGTTTGTTACATATGTATACATGTGCCATGTTGGTGTGCTGCACCCATTAAACTCGTCATTTACATTAGATATATCTCCTAATGCTATCCCTCCGCCCAGCTTTGCTTCTTTTCACGATGATACTCCAGTTTCAAGATCACTGTAGCAGATGCCATCAGTGCGCACTGGCTCTGGGCATGCCTTCCTCTCACCCTGAACCTTCTCTGCCAGAGCCCACATTACCTGTGATTATAACAGAGCCCTGTGTGCCTGGAGATTATCCCTCTCCTCATCCCCTAAAGCAGCCCTTAATCAATGACTGACAGGTATGGAATAGAAATATTTCCATTCCTGGACCAGGCACTGTGGCTCACGCATGTAATCCAGCACTTTGGGAGGCCAAGGCGGGCAGATCACCTGAGGTCAGGAGTTCAAGGCCAGCCTGGCCAACGTGGTGAAACCCTGTCTCTACTAAAAATACAAAAATTAGCCGGGCATGATGGTGGGTGCCTGTAATCCCAGCTACTTGGGAGGCTGAGATGGGAGACTTGCTTGAACCCAGGAGGCGGGGGTTGCAGTGGGCTGAGATCTCACCATTGCACTCCAGCCTGGGTGGCAGAGGGAGACTCTGTCTCAAAAAAAAAAAAAAAAAAAAAAAATTTCCATTATTTTTCCTCTGAGGGGACAACTCTGAGATGAGACCTACCCCGTCCCTGAGACAGCCGTGCTTGCTGTCACCCCATTCCCTTATTTGGCCTCTTCCCTTTCCTGCTCCATTTTCTTATTTACTTAATGATTTTTCCTGAGAATGCTCTCTATTTAAACCATTTTCATATGGATTATCCTTGTCTCAGAATCTGGTTCTGAAGAATCCAAATGAAAAAACACACCAACTCTGGAATTATTATTATTACTATTACTATTACAACCACGTTTTCTTTTTAATTTTATTTTGGTTTTTTATTGCAATATCATGGTTGTACATATTTGTGGGGTACAGGTGCTATTTTGATACAGACATACAATGTGTCATGATAAAAGCAGGGTAAATGGGATATCCATCACTTCCAACATTTACCATTTCTTTGTGTTGGGAACATTCTAAACCTTCCAGCTATTTTGAAATGTATAATAAATGATTATTAACTATGATTTCCCTACTGTACTATCAAAAGCTAGAACTTATTCTATTTAACTGTATGTTTGTACCCCTTAACCAACTTCTCTTCATCCTCCACCCCCTTCCCTTCTCAGCCTCTTATAACCACCATTCTACTCTCTGTGTCCATGAGATCCACTTTTTTAGCTCCCACATGTGAGTGAGAACATACAATATTAGTCTTTCTGTGCCTGGCTTATTTCGCTTAACATAATGACCTCCAGTTTTATCCATGTTGCTGCAAATGGTAGGATTTCATTTTTTAATGACTGATTACTATTCCATTGTGTATATATACCACATTTTCGTTTTCTTCTTTTTTTTTTTTTTTTTTTTGTGACAGAGTTTCTCTCTTGTTGTCCGGGCTGGAGTGCAATGGTGTGATCTCAGCTCACCGCTAACTCCACCTCCCAGGTTCAAGCAATTCTCCTGCGTCAGTCTCCGGAGTAGCTGGGATTACAGGCATGCACCACCACACCCGGCTAATTTTGTATTTTTAGTAGAGACAGGGTTTCTTCATGTTGGTCAGGCTGGTCTCGAACTCCCAACCTCAGGTCATCTGCCTGCCTTGGCCTCCCAAAGTGCTGGGATTACAGGCATGAGCCACCACGCCCAGCCACACATTTTCTTTATTCATTCATGCGTCAGTGGGCACTTAGCTTGATTCCCTATCTTGGCTATTGTGCCTACTGCTGCAATAAACCTGAGAGTGCAGAGATCTCTTTGACATACTGATTTCCTTTCCTTCAGATATATACCCAGCAATGGGATTGCTGGATCATATGGTGGTTCTATTTTTAATTTTTTGAGGAACCTCCATACTATTTTCCATAGTGGCTGTACTACTTTACATCCCCACCAATGGTGTATGAGCATTTCCCTTTCTGACAACCACCCCTTCCTGAGCACTTACTGTATGGATCTGGGTATCAGAGAACCTTGGTTAAAATCCTGGATCTGCTACTGACTCATTGTTTGACTTTGGACATGTTATTGAGTCTCTTATATCTAAGCTCCTTTGTAAAACATGGAAAATAATCTCTCTAAAGGATAGTAAGGACCTGTTTTATGTGGGTGTGTGTTGAGGGTACTCAATTAGACAGTGGGCTGGGCTGCGGCCTTGGCACACAGTGAGGCTGCAGCTAAATAACTTTCCAAAGTGTGTATCACTGACATCTGTGGCCATGGAGTAAGTAAATTATTTCCAAGCTTTCTGATCACTGGGGCAAGAGAAATAGTGATTTTCTGTATCCCTCATGGGATTAGACCACTGAAGGGTTTTTTTGTTGTTGTTTGTTTTTTTTTCTGAGATGGAGTTTTGCTCTTGTTGCCCAGGCTGGAGTGCAATGGTGCGATCTTGGCTCACCGCAACCTCCGCCTCGCAGGTGCAAGCAATTCTGCCTCAGCCTCCCAAGGAGTTGGGATTATAGGCATACGCCACCACACCCAGCTAACTTTGTATTTTTAGTAGAGATGGGGTTTCTCCATGTTGGTCAGGCTGTTCTCAAACTCCCGACCTCAGGTGATTCGCCCACCTCGGCCTCCGAAAGTGCTGGGATTACAGGCCTGAGCCACCGCGCCTGGCCGCTGAAGGGTTTTATAAGCATTTATTGACAGACTGGTGACCATAGCCAGGTAAGCTCCCCAAGGGGATAAGAGTATTCTTGGGACACAGGGAGAAGAAGAAACTGAAGGGGAGGGAGTGGACCAGGCATGAACTGGAGCATCAAGCTCGTATATCAATATCAAAGGGAAAGCAGGGCCTGGTCCACGGAGGTCCTCCTAAGCAGCTGAAGATTTCAAAACAAGATAATGGTGATGGGGGTGGGATGGCCTGGGGGCACAAATGGAATAGGTGAAACTGGATGTAAAGTGTGGGAATGTGTATTTTTAACAAGCACCCAGGTGATTTGGGGATAAAGCCTAAGTAGAAGATCTTGCTTATATGAGAATATTGGGATAGAAGAAAATGCTGTAGTTTTCCAGAGAAAACCTCAGCTGCCCTTGATATGCTAATTTGTATCTGAATTTCCAAGAAATGATGATTGCAACCCCTGTGGGGTTATAATCCAGCCCCCTACTGGGGCAGGTGGACCTTCCACCTCCAGGAATTTTAATTCCTGTGCCATGCATGAATGTATGCTGCCATATTTTTCAAAGCCCTAGGATGGGGCTTTCCTTGGACTAGATGAATCTTTTAAAATAGGTCTGAGCTCTTACTACACTTCTCATCCCTGTTTTATAAAAGTAAGGTATTTACTTATTAATTAATACTTATGTAAATCACAACATTCTAACATTAGTATAACTGAATACAGTTTTTAAAATTTTTTTATTTTTTAGAAGCTCTGAGGAGTGAATCCACAATACAGTTCAAAGAGAGATTTAAATTGCTAATTTCCCGGCATTGGAATGTGGGGAAAGATTGTCACAGATTTAGCATGAAAGCCATGTATTTAACATTCCTATGTAATAACTCTCTCTTAAATTGCATTTTGGTTTGAGAAACAGCAAGAACAAATTCAGCACTAGGGGGAAGCTTTGCTGTTGATTTCAAAGGGGATGAGAATTTATGGAGCACCTTCGCCCACCAGGAAGGAGCTTTCTCTTGAGTCTCCCACATGACTGTATACTATGGATCACATTGGAAAGAACTTCTCTTTTTCCTAATGCTGTCTGAGTTCTGCATTTTGGTGCCAGAACAGGGAAGTGAAGGGGTACATAAGAGACACACATAATAGAAATGTAAAAGACAAGCAATACCACCAGACGATAGATGTAATTTGGAACAAAGATATTTTTATTTGCCTAGGGCTCAGAAAGTCATGCCAGGCAATGCTGGAAGGAATTGGTTGGCTTCCTCTCCCAAACCACTTCCTCGGTGCTCATTCTCTTTCAGGTGGACAAGATATGCCATTTTGACTGCTAGCAAATATCATTGTGACATTTCAATGGCACAATTGGTGACAATTCAGCCAATTTTTGTTGGGCACCCTCCACATGCCCCAGGGTCTGGGCTCAGCCCTTTATGTACATGGGCTCATTGATTCTTCCATATTTTCTAGAATGCGATTTTACCCTGGCTGGCACAGAGTCAATGCCCAAAGAATGGTAGCTATTGTTTTTAATCATCATTATTAATTTTATAAATAACTTCCATATGAGGTGATGGGAAAATTTCAGATTTTGATTTGGGCCTTGGAAAACAGGTTCAGTTTTAGTAGATGGAGGTAAAAGGAGGCAAAGAGTGACCTTACGTAAATCCAAGGCTGAAGGAAGGAGGCTCTAAGGGGTGTGTGGGTGATTAGGAGTAAAGTATCTTGTCTGAAATGAAGAGTTTGTATACAGCACGCTTATTTGGAGTCATGCCTAACAAGATTACTTTGGGTCTAATTTTGGAAGCTTGGTAGTCCAGGGAGCTTGGACATGAATTTAAAAACAATGGGAACTCACATTAAAGTTTCTGAAACAGCCAGGTGAGGTGGCTCATGCCTGTAATCCCAGCACTTTGGGAGGCCGAGGCGGGTGGATCACCTGAGGTCAGGAGTTCGAGACCAGTCTAACCAACATGGAGAAACCCCATCTCTACTTAAAAAAAAATTAGCCAGGTATGGTGGTGCATGCCTGTAAGGGAGGAGAGCACCCCTCATATTGTCTTATGCCCAATTTCTGCCTCAAAAGAAAGAAGAAGTAAAAACTAAAAGGCAGAAGTGAAATCCACAAGCAGACAGCCCGGCACCACACTCTGGGCCTGGTAGTTAAAGATCAACCCCTGACCCAATTGGTTATTTGCGTAAGAAAAAGCACTGCGAAGATCCCTGTCCTGTTCTGTTCCATTCTAATTACCGGTGCATGCAGCCCCCAGTCACGTACCCCCTGCTTGCTCAATTGATCATGACCCTCTCACATGGACCCCCTTAGAGTTGTGAGCCCTTAAAAGGGACAGAAATTGCTTACTCGGGGAGCTCGGTTGTTGGAGACATGAGTCTTGCAGAAGCTCCCGGCCGAATAAAGCCCTTCCTTCTTTAACTCAGTGTCTGAGGGGTTTTGTCTGCAGCTTGTCCTGCTACACCTGTAATCCCAGCTACTTGGGAGGCTGAGGTGGGAGAATCGCTTGAACCCAGGAGGCAGAGGTTGCAGTGAGCTGAGATTACACCATTGCATTCCAGTCTGGGTAACAAGAGCAAAACTCTGTCTCAAAAAAAAAAAAAAGTTTCTGAATGGGGAGCTGTTCTGGAGTATGCAGAAAGGATTGGGGTGGGAGGAGAACAAGGAGAGGAATACGTTTTAGTGATATTGCAGTTATTTCAGGTTAAAAGTGATAGAGTCAGGGGCTGAACCAGGATATTGGCTATAAAAACAGAAAGGAAGGGATATGTGTGAAAGAAATTAAGAAAGAGGATGTCAGGCCTCTAAGCCCAAGCTAAGCCATCATATCCCCTGTGACCTGCACGTATACATCCAGATGGCCTGAAGCAACTGAAGAATCACAAAAGAAGTGAAAATGGCTGATTCCTGCCTTAACTGATGACATTACCTTGTGAAATTCCTTCTCCTGGCTCAGAAGCTTCCCCACTGAGCACCTTGTGACCCCCTGCCCCTGCCCGCCAGAGAACAACCCCCTTTGACTGTAATTTTCCACTACCTACCCAAATCCTGTAAAACGGCCTCACCCCTATCTCCCTTTGCTGACTCTCTTTTCTGACTCAGCCCACCTGTACCCAGGTGATTAAAAAGCTTTATTGCTCACATAAAGCCTGTTTGGTGGTCTCTTTCACATGGACATGTGTGACATTTGGTGCCAAAACCCGGAATTATCCCTGATACCACACCTGACCCCCATGACTGTATCTCTCTAATCCACCTGGCATTCACTCGATTTCCCCATATTTCCTTCTTTCCTGTTCCTCACCCTGATCATACTTGGTTTATTGATGGCAGTTCCACCATGCCTAATCGCCATTCACCAGCAAAGGCAGGCTATGCTGTAGTATCTTCCACACCTATCATTGAGGTTACTGCTCTGCCCCCCTCCACTACCTCTCAGCAAACCAAATCCATTTCCTTAACTCGAGCCCTCACTCTTGCAAAAGGACTACGCATCAGTATTTATACTGACTTTAAATATGCCTTCCATATCCTACACCACCATGCTGTTATATGGGCAAAAAGAAGTTTCCTCACTACACAGGGGTCCTCCATCATTAATGTCTCTTTAATAAAAACTCTTCTCAAGATCGCTTTACTTCCAAAAAAAACTGGAGTCATTCACTGCAAGGGCCATCAAAAGGCATCAGATCCCATCGCTCAGGGCAGCGCTTATGCTGATAAGGTAGCTAAAAAAGCAGCCAGCTTCCAACTTCTATCCCTCAAGGCAGTTTTTCTCCTTCTCATTGGTCACTCCCACCTACTTTCCCACCGAAACTTCCACCTATCAATCTCTTCCCACACAAGGCAAATGGTTCTTGGACCAAGGAAAATATCTCCTTCTAGCCTCACAGGCCCATTCTATTCCGTCATCATTTCATAACCTCTTCCATGTAGGTTACAAGCCGCTAGTCTGCCTCTTAGAACCTCTCAATTCCTTTCCATCATGGAAATCTATCCTCAAGAAAATCACTTCTCAGTGTTCCATCTGCTATTCTACTCCTCCTCAGGGATTGTTCAGGCCCTCTCCCTTCCCTACACATCAAGCTTGGGGATTTGCCCCCAACCAGGACTGGCAAATTGGCTTTACTCACATGCCCTGAGTCAGGAAACTAAAATACCTCATGGTCTAGGTAGACACTTTAACTGGATGGGTAGAGACCTTTCCCACAGGGTCTGAAAAGGCCACCGCAGTCATTTCTTCCCTTCTGTAAGACATAATCCCTCTGTTTGGCCTTCCCACCTCTATACAGTCCCACCTCTATACAGTAATGGACCAGCCTTTATTAGTCAAATCACCCAAGCAGTTTCTCAGGCTCTTGGTATTCAGTGGAATCTTCATACCCCTTACTGTCCTCAGTCTTCAGGAAAGGTAGAATGGACCAATGGTCTTTTAAAAACACACCTCACCAAGCTCAGCCTCCAACTTGAAAACGAGGACTCTGTCAAGGATAGAGACCAAAAACTCACCAATCAAGCAAGTAATTACACTGAACCCCCTTGGGCACTCTCTAACTGGAAGTCCTGGGTCCCCCCAATTCTTAGTCCTTTAATACCTGTTTTTCTCCTTCTCTTATTCGGACCTTGTGTCTTCTGTTTAGTTTCTCAATTCATACAAAACTGCATCCAGGCCATCACCAATCATTCTATATGACAAATGTTCCTTTTAACAACCCCACAATATCGCCCCTTACCACAAAATCTTCCTTCAGCTAAATCTCTAGGTTCCCACACTGCCCCTAATCCCACTTGAAGCAGCCCTGAGAAACATCATCCATTATCTCTCCATACCACCCCCCCCAAAATTTTCACCACCCCAACATTTCAACACTATTTTGTTTTATTTTTCTTATTAATATAAGAAGACAGGAATGTCAGGCCTCTGAGACCAAGCTAAGCCATCATATCCCCTGTGACCTGCACGTATACATCCAGATGGCCTGAAGCAACTGAAGAATCACAAAAGAAGTGAAAATGGCTGGTTCCTGCCTTAACTGATGACATTACCTTGTGAAATTCCTTCTCCTGGCTCAGAAGTTCCCCCACTGAGCACCTTGTGAGCCCCACCACTGCCCAACAGAGAACAACCCCCTTTGACTGTAATTTTCCTTTACTTACCCAAATCCTATAAAATAGCCCCACCCCTATCTCCCTTCGCTGACTCTCTTTTTGGACTCAGCCTGCCTGCACCCAGGTGATTCAAAAGCTTTATTGCTCACATAAAGCCTACTTGGTGGTCTCTTCACATGGAAACGCGTGACAGAGGACTTGTTAGGACTTGACATCAGGTGAAAATTACGAGGAAGATGGAGAAATTAAAGAGGGTATAAAGGTCTTAATCTGGAAAGGATGGTAGTATCGTTTCCAGAAAGGGGAGATGATTTTTAAATATAAATTGGTAACCTGACTTTGAACACATTGATTTTGATTAGAGTGGACCATCTCAGTGAAACTGTCTACTAAGCAGTTGCAAGCGGAGGATGGGTAAATAGTGTAAACTCTAGGGGAACAGAAGAATGCAGAATCTTTTGTGTAGAAAGACTCATCTTTTGTGGGTAGAGGAGGAAGGGATCCATTGAAGGTGAAGGAGGAGAGGTTTGATATGTGGGAAGAGAAGTGACATAGAAAGTAGCATCACATAAGTCAAGAGAGGAGACAGATTCAAGCCAGGGGATGAGAAGTGGTCAAAAATGAAGAGAAAAGCTTGAGGCAGTAGATATCTGTGGGGGGCACTCCTGTTCTCCTGACCTCCTTGCTTCTGGATGATATATCAGAAGGTACTACTTCTATGATAGGCTTTTATAACACCACACTAATTCTGACACCAAATGTGTGTGTAGTTTATTCCCCCAACACCAACCAATTCTTCAACTCTCCAGATGCAAATTGGATGTCCTACCATTTAATTCAATTCTGATACTAATTACCAGGAGTTAGCACAGGCCCCACAGGTTAAGGACTCATCCCCAAAAGACTGCCCTCACTTTAGATGCTAGTCAAAAGCCTGGGTCACCTGTACTTCTGTCAATGAAAAGAGTCAAACTCTGTAAAATATTGGAAGAGATTTATTCTGAGCCAAATGTGAGTGACCAATGGTCTGTGACACAGCCCCAGGAGATCTTGAGAACATGTGCCCAATGTGATTGGGCTACAGCTTGGTTTTATACATTTTAGGGAGATGTAAGACATCCATCAATACATGCAAGATGTACATTGGTTCAGTCTGGAAAGGCGGGACAACTCGAAGTTGGGGGGAAGTGGGGAGAGGTTCCAGGTTATAGGTAGATTCAAAGATTTTCTGATTGGCAATTGGTTGAAAGAGTTAAATTATTGTCTAAACACATAGAATCAATAGGAGGGAATGTCTGGGTTAGGATAGGGGTTATGGAGACTGATATTCCCAGTATGCAGAGGAAGCCTCTAGGTAGCAGGCTTCAGAGAGAATAGATCATAAATGTTTCTTATCAGAGTTGATTCTCTCCTGGATCAGGAAAAAGAAGGAATGGGGATTCTCTACAAGATGTAGATTTTTCCTCACAAGAGACAGCTTTACAGGGCCATTTCAAAATATGTCAAAAAATATAATTTTGGGGGTAAAATACTTCAATTTCTTTCAGGCTTGCTATTTGTCATGTGATGCTATACTATAGTCAGGCTGAAATTTGGTGTCTTATTGCTACAAAGAGTCTGTTTTGTCTGTCTTAAGATCTGTTTTAATGTTAATGCTGGTCAGCTGTGCCTGAATTCCAAAAGGGAGGATGGTATAATGAGGCAAGTTCAACTCCCTCTTTGCATCATGGCCTGACCTAGTTCTTCAGGTTAACTTTGGAATGCCCTTGGCTGAGAGGAGGGTTCCATTCAGATGGTTGAGGGGTTTTGAATTTTATTTTTGGTTTGCATAACCAACCACTTATAAAATCAGGGGGTTCCCACAATTCCCCTTTGGATTGTATAATTTGCTAGAAAGTCTCACAGAACTCAGGAAGACATGTTACTTACTACTACTGGTTTGTTATAAAGGATATTATAAAAGATACACATGAACAACCAGATGAAGAGGTATATAGGGTAAGGTTGGGAAGGGTTCTGAGCATAGATGCTTTTGTCCCTGTGGAGTTTGGGGTGTGCCACCCTCCCAGCACATGGATATATTCACCAATCCAGAAGCTTTCTGGACCCACAAACCCCACTTACGGTTTTTATGGAGGTTTATTAGGGCATGATTGATTAAAGCATTGGACATTGGTGATAAACTTAATCTCTAGCCCCTCTGCCTCCCTAGAGGTTGGGACTAGGGGTGGTGCTGAAAGTTGCAACCCTCTAATCACTCGGTCTTTCTGCTGATTCACCCCCAACCTGAAGTTATCTAGGAGCCCCAGCTACCAGTCATCTCATTGGCATAAAGTCAGGTATGATTGAAAGGAGCTTATTATGAATGATGAAGATGCTCTTCTTATACCTATCCTTCAGGAATTTACAAGGGTTTTAAGAGCTCAATGCCAGGAACCAGAGATGAAGATAAAATATGTATTTCTTAGTGTATCATCATATCACAAAGTGTTCTAGGGGCTTAGAGAAAGAGGGTAGCTCTGTGGAGTCAAGATTTTAGGTCTTGGATTGATAACTTTACTCAAAACCTCACAGATAAATCTTAATCATGGTCAGTAGCAACATCCTTGAAGATGGCAATTCTGTCATTTTATTTTTCACATCATTGTCAGCATCATCTGGAACCGATATTTACTGACCCTCAGTTGGATTCAAATACAGAAACACAGTCTTGGCCAGGTGCTGTGGCTCATTTCTGTAATCTCAGCACTTTGGGAGGCCAAGGCAGGAAGATCACTTGAGTGCAGGAGTTCAAGACCAGCCTGGGCAATATAGTGAGTTGTCATGTCTACAAAAAATTTACAAATTAACTGGGCATAGTGGTGAGCACCTGTAGTCCCAGATACTCAGGAGGCTGAGGTGGGAGGATCACTTGAGCCCTGGAGGAGGAGGTTGCAGTGAGCCGAGATCATGCCACTGCACTCCAGCCTGAGCAACAGAGCAAGACCCTGTCTCTCAGGGAGGTAGCAAGATGGCTGTAGCATTTCCAGGTCGCAACAGAAGCATGACTATTTTGAGGAAAAAGAGAGACCACCTCGTCCTGTAGATCTCTCCTAAGAGCAAGAGAACTTCATGGAAACTTTCCAGCAGATTTCCCTTTATGCCTCATCTGCCAGAATTAGGTCACATGCAAATACCTGAAGCAATCATTGGCAAGAGAAATGGCATTACCTTCAAACACCAGAACCATTCCTGACAGTTTCCTCCGACATACTTGGCTAAACAGATGGGTCCCTGAACAAAAGTGTGGTTCTGTTAGAAAGGAAAAAGAGGGAATTGGACCCTGGGTGGGACCCTGGGTGGAGGGTACATTGCTTATCAGTTTCTAGGACTACAAAGACATGTTTACTTAGGATCCCTATTTGAAAGAGGCTTTTAATCTAGTTGTGGGTAGACGCACCAAAAAATGACAAAAGAATGTTTAGTAAGGTTCTAAACACATAGTAGGCACCTAAAAATATTCACTGAATGAATGAACACATACTAATATTACACCTCGGGTGCTAAGTGAATAACACAGCTATGCCACAGAGGCTCAGAAGAATGACTGCTCAAGAAGTTCTAGTGCAATGATTCATCAAATTTCATGAGGTCCTGTGACAATGCAGATACCCAGGCCACAACCTCCAAAACTTGGATTCAGTGTTTTCATGGACTGCAGATTTAACAAGAATTTCAGTACAACCTCCATTAGTGTTAGGGAAGGTAGCTGCAGGGTGTGGTTAGGGTAAATAAGTATTGTTTCCCCACTCCCAAAATCATTTAATAAATCATCAAATTAAAGACCTAGGAGTTTACCTTCTGATATTTGTAAAGTGATTGCTAAGATCCAAAAAAGAGTATTTGGCCAGGTGCGGTGGCTCACGCCTGTAATCCCAACACTTTGGAAGGCTGAGGCAGGCGGATCACAAGGTCTGGAGTTCGAGACCAGCCTGACCAACATGGTGAAACCCCGTCTCTACTAAAAATATAAAAATTAGCTGGGCGTGGTGGTGCACATCTGTAATCCCAGCTACTCAGGAGGCTGAGGCAGGAGAATCGCTTGAACCCAGGACGGGGAGGTTGCAGTGAGCCGATCACACCATTGCACTCCAGCCTGGGTGACACAGCGAGACTCTGTCTCAAAAAAAAAAAAAAAATGTGTAATAGTTCTTTTTTTTTTCTTTTTTTTTTTTTTTAAGGCATACATATGCTGTATATATATATATATATATATATATTTTTATTATACTTCAGGGTTTTAGGGTACATGTGCACAATGTGCAGGTTTGTTACATATGTATCCATGTGCCATGTTGATTTCCTGCACCCATTAACTCGTCATTTAGCATTAGATGTATCTCCTAATGCTGTCCCTCCCCCCTCCCCCCACCCCACAACAGTCCCCGGAGTGTGATGTTCCCCTTCCTGTGTCCATGAGTTCTCATTGTTCAATTCCCACCTATGAGTGAGAACATGCGGTGTTTGGTTTTTTGTCCTTGCGATAGTTTACTGAGAATGATGTTTTCCAGTTTCATCCATGTCCCTACAAAGGACACGAACTCATCATTTTTTATGGCTGCATAGTATTCCATGGTGTATATGCGCCACATTTTCTTAATCCAGTCTATTGTTGTTGGACATTCGGGTTGGTTCCAACTCTTTGCTATTGTGAATAGTGCCGCAATAAACATACGTGTGCATGTGTCTTTATAGCAGCATGATTTATAGTCCTTTGGGTATATACCCAGTAATGGGATGGCTGGGTCATATGGTATTTCTAGTTCGAGATCCCTGAGGAATCGCCACACTGACTTCCACAATGGTTGAACTAGTTTACAGTCCCACCAACAGTGTAAAAGTGTTCCTATTTCTCCACATCCTCTCCAGCACCTGTTGTTTCCTGATTTTTTAATGATGGCCATTCTAACTGGTGTGAGATGGTATCTCACTGTGGTTTTGATTTGCATTTCTCTGATGGCCAGTGATGATGAGCATTTCTTCATGTGTTTTTTGGCTGCATAAATGTCTTCTTTTGAGAAGTGTCTGTTCATGTCCTCTGCCCACTTTTTGATGGGGTTGTTTGTTTTTTTCTTGTAAATTTGTTTGAGTTCATTGTAGATTCTGGATATTAGCCCTTTGTCAGATGAGTAGGTTGCAAAAATTTTCTCCCATTCTGTAGGTTGCCTGTTCACTCTGATGATAGTTTCTTTTGCTGTGCAGAAGCTCTTTAGTTTAATGAGATCCCATTTGTCGATTTTGGCTTTTGTTGCCATTGCTTTTGGTGTTTTAGACATGAAGTCCTTGCCCACGCCTATGTCCTGAATGGTATTGCCTAGGTTTTCTTGTAGGATTTTAATGGTTTTAGGTCTAACATATAAGTCTTTAATCCATCTTGAATTAATTTTTGTATAAGGTGTAAGGAAGGGATCCAGTTGCAGCTTTCTACATATGGCTAGCCAGTTTTCCCAGCACCATTTATTAAATAGGGAATCCTTTCCCCATTTCTTGTTTTTGTCAGGTTTGTCAAAGATCAGATAGTTGTAGCTATGCGGCATCATTTCTGAGGGCTCTGTTCTGTTCCATTGATCTATGTCTCTGTTGTGGTACCAGTACCATGCTGTTTTGGTTACTGTAGCCTTGTAGTATAGTTTAAAGTCAGGTAGCGTGATGCCTCCAGCTTTGTTCTTTTGGCTTAGGATTGACTTGGCGATGCGGGCTCTTTTTTGGTTCCATATGAACTTTAAAGTAGTTTTTTCCAATTCTGTGAAGAAAGTCATTGGTAGCTTGATGGGGATGGCATTGAATCTATAAATTACCTTGGGCAGTATGGCCATTTTCACGATATTGATTCTTCCAACCCATGAGCATGGAATGTTCTTCCATTTGTTTGTATCCTCTTTTATTTCATTGAGCAGTGGTTTGTAGTTCTCCTTGAAGAGGTCTTCCTCTTTTCCTAATTGAATACCCTTTATTTCCTTCTCCTGCCTGATTGCTCTGGCCAGAACTTCCAGCACTATGTTGAATAGGAGCGGTGAGAGAGGGCATCCCTGTCTTGTGCCAGTTTTCAGAGGGAATGCTTCCAGTTTTTGCCCATTCAGTATGATATTGGCTGTGGGTTTGTCGTAGATAGCTCTTATGATTTTGAGATACGTCCCATCAATACCTAATTTATTGAGAGTTTTTAGCATGAAGGGTTGTTGAATTTTGTCAAAGGCCTTTTCTGCATCTATTGAGATAATCATGTGGTTTTTGTCTTTGGTTCTGTTTATATGCTGGATTACATTTATTGATTTGCGTATGTTGAACCAGCCTTGCATCCCAGGGATGAAGCCCACTTGATCATGGTGGATAAGCTTTTTGATGTGCTGCTGGATTCGGTTTGCCAGTATTTTATTGAGGATTTTTGCATCAATGTTCATCAAGGATATTGGTCTGAAATTCTCTTTTTTGGTTATGTCTCTGCCAGGTTTTGGTATCAGGACGATGCTGGCTTCATAAAATGTGTTAGGGAGGATTCCCTCTTTTTCTATCGATTGGAATAGTTTCAGAAGGAATGGTACCAGTTCCTCCTTGTACCTCTGGTAGAATTCAGCTGTGAATCCATCAGGTCCTGGACTCTTTTTGGTTGGTAAGCTATTGATTATTGCCACAATTTCAGAAGCTGTTATTGGTCTATTCAGAGATTCAACTTCTTCCTGGTTTAGTCTTGGGAGGGTGTATTTGTCAAGGAATTTATCCATTTCTTCTAGATTTTCTAGTTTATTTGCATAGAGGTGTTTGTAGTATTCTCTGATGATAGATTGTATTTCTGTGGGATCGGTGGTGATATCCCCTTTTTCATTTTTTATTGCATCTATTTGATTCTTCTCTCTTTTCTTCTTTATTAGTCTTGCTAGCGGTCCATCAATTTTGTTGATCTTTTCAAAAAACCAGCTCCTGGATTCATTAATTTTTTGAAGGGTTTTTTGTGTCTCTATTTCCTTCAGTTCTGCTCTGATTTTAGTTATTTCTAGCCTTCTGCTAGCTTTTGAATGTGTTTGCTCTTGCTTTTCTAGTTCTTTTAATTGTGATGTTAGGGTGTCAATTTTGGATCTTTCTTGCTTTCTCTTGTGGGCATTTAGTGCTATAAATTTCCCTCTACACACTGCTTTGAATGTGTCCCAGAGATTCTGGTATGTTGTGTCTTTGTTCTCATTGGTTTCAAAGAACATCTTTATGTCTGCCTTCATTTCATTATGTACCCAATAGTCATTCAGGAGCAGGTTGTTCAGTTTCCATGTAGTTGAGCGGTTTTGAGTGAGTTTCTTAATCCTGAATTCTAGTTTGATTGCACTGTGGTCTGAGAGACAGTTTGTTATAATTTCTGTTCTTTTACATTTGCTGAGGAGAGCTTTACTTCCAACTATGTGGTCAATTTTGGAATAGGCGTGGTGTGGTGCTGAAAAAAATGTATATTCTGTTGACTTGGGGTGGAGAGTTCTGTAGATGTCTATTAGGTCCACTTTATGTAGAGCTGAGTTCAATTCCTGGATATCCTTGTTAACTTTCTGTCTCGTTGATCTGTCTAATGTTGACAGTGGGGTGTTAAAATCTCTTATTATTATTGTGTGGGAGTTTAAGTCCCTTTGTAGGTCACTGAGGACGTGCTTTATGAATCTGGGTGCTCCTGTGTTGGGTGCATATATATTTAGGATAGTTAGCTCTTCTTGTTGAATTGATCCCTTTACCATTATGTAATGGCCTTCTTTGTCTCTTATGATCTTTGTTGGTTTAAAGTCTATTTTATCAGAGACTAGGATTGCAACCCCTGCCTTTTTTTGTTTTCCAGTTGTTTGATAGATCTTCCTCCATCCCTTTATTTTGAGTCTACATGTGTCTCTGCACGTGAGATGGGTTTCCTGAATACAGCACACTGATGGGTCCTGACTCCTTATCCAGTTTGCCAGTCTGTGTCTTTTGATTGGAGCATTTAGCCCATTTACATTTAACGTTAATATTGTTATGTGTGGATCTGATCCTGTCATTATGATGTTAGTTGGTTATTTTGCTCGTTAGTTGCTATAGTTTCTTCCTAGCCTCGATGGTCTTTACAATTTGGCATGTTTTTGCAGTGGCTGGTACCGGTTGTTCCTTTCCATGTTTAGTGCTTCCTTCAGGAGCTCTTTTAGGGCAGGCCTGGTGGTGACAAAATCACTCAGCGTTTGCTTGTCTGTAAAGTATTTTATTTCTCCGTCGCTTGTGAAGCTTAGTTTGGTGGGATAGGAAATTCTGGGTTGAAAATTCTTTTCTTTAAGAATGTTGAATATCGGCCCCCACTCTCTTCTGGCTTGTAGAGTTTCTGCTGAGAGATCAGCTGTTAATCTGATGGGCTTCCCTTTGTGGGTAACGCGACCTTTCTCTCTGGCTGCCCTTAACATTTTTTCCTTCATTTCAACTTTGGTGAATCTGACAATTATGTGTCTTGGAGTTGCCCTTCTCGAGGAGTATCTTTGTGGTGTTCTCTGTATTTCCTGAATCTGAATGCTAGCCTGCCTTGCTAGATTGGGGAAGTTCTCCTGGATAATATCTTGCAGAGTGTTTTCCAACTTGGTTCCATTCTCCTCATCATTTTCAGGTACACCAATCAGACGTAGGTTTGGTCTTTTCACATAGTCCCAAATTTCTTGGAGGCTTTGTTCATTTCTTTTTATTCTTTTTTCTCTAAACTTCCCTTCTCTCTTCATTTCATTCATTTCATCTTCCATCAGCGATACCCTTTCTTCCAGTTGATCGCATCTGCTACTGAGGCTTCTGCAATCTTCGCGTAGTTCTCGAAACTTGGCTTTCAGCTCCATCAGCTCCTTTAAGCCCTTCTCTCCATTGGTTATTCTAGTTATCCATTCTTCTAATATTTTTTCAAAGTTTTTAACTTCTTTGCTATTATTTTGAATTTCCTCTCGTAGCTCAGAGTAGTTTGATCGTCTGAAGCCTTCTTCTCTCAACTCATCAAAGTCATCCTCCATCCAGCTTTGTTCCGTTGCTGGTGAGGAACTGCGTTCCTTTGGAGGAGGAGAGGTGCTCTGTTTTTTAGAGTTTCCAGTTTTTTTGCTCTGTTTTTTCCCCATCTTTGTGGTTTTATCTACTTTTTGTCTTTGATGATGGTAATGTACAGATGGGTTTTTGGTGTGGATGTCCTTTCTGTTTGTTAGTTTTCCTTCTACCAGACAGGGCCCTCAGCTGCAGGTCTGTTGGAGTTTACTAGAGGTCCACTCCAGACCCTGTTTGGCTGGGTGTCAGCAGCGGTGGCTGCAGAACAGCGGATTTTCGTGAGACCACAAATTCAGCTGTCTGATAGTTCGTCTGAAAGTTTTGTCTCAGAGGAGTACCTGGTTGAATGAGGTGTCAGTCTGTCCCTACTGGGGGGGTGCCTCCCAGTTAGGCTGCTCAGGGGTGAGGGACCCACTTTAGGAGGCAGTCTGTCCGTTCTCAGATCTCCAGCTGCGTGCTGGGAGAACCACTACTCTCTTCAAAGCTGTCAGTCAGACAGGGACATTTAAGTCTGTGGAGGTTCTTGCTGAGTTTTTGTTTGTCTGTGCCCTGCCCCCAGAGGTGGAGCCTACAGAGGCAGGCAGGCCTCCTTGAGCTGTGGTGGGCTCCACGCAGTTCGAGCTTCCTGGCTGCTTTGTTTACCTAAGCAAGCCTGGGCAATGGCAGGCGCCCCTCCCCCAGCCTCGCTGCCGCCTTGCAGCTTGATCTCAGACTGCTGTGCTAGCAATCAGCGAGACTCCGTGGGCATAGGACCCTCCGAGCCAGGTGCGGGACACAATCTCCTAGTGTGCCGTTTTCCAGGCCCGTTGGAAAAGCGCAGTATTAGGATGGGACTGACCCGATATTCCAGGTGCTGTCTGTTTCCCCTTTCTTTGACTAGGAAAGGGAACTCCCTGACCCCTTGCGCTTCCCGAGTGAGGCAATGCCTCGCCCTGCTTCGGCTCGCGCACAGTGCGCTTCACCGTCTGTCCGGCACCCACTGTTAGGCACTCCCTAGTGAGATGAAACCGGTACCTCAAGCAGAAATGCAGAAATCACCCGTCTTCTGTGTCGCTGGGGCTGGGAGCTGGAGACCGGAGCTGTTTCTATTCGGCCAGCTTGGCTCCACCCCTCCTTTTTTTTTCTTTTTTGAGATGGAGTCTCATTCTGTCGCCCAAGCTGGAGTGCAGTGGCTCAATCTCTGCTCACTGCAACCTCGGTCTCCTGGGTTCAAGTGATTCTCCCACCTCAGCCTCTTGAGTAGTTGGGATTACTGGTGCCCACTACCACGCCCAGCTAATTGTTGTATTTTTAGTAGAGATGGGGTTTCACCATGTTGGCTAGGCTAGTCTTGAACTCCTGACTTCAGGTGATCCACCTGCCTTGGCCTCCCAAAGTGTTGGGATTACATGGGTGAGCCACCACGCCCAGCCTGTATTTAATAGTTCTTATCAAAGAACCATAGGTACAAAGGATTGTACAACTCTTCCCTTCTGGGCCTAAATAGTCATTGACTGATGAAAAGGTGAATCATATCTGAATAATGAAACAATATTTTCAGGTTTGAAGGTATTTGTTTTATTTTAGAATACAATCCCTTAAAATTATCAAGTTGCTCTTTGATAACAAATGGAAGACATTTTCTCATATTTATTTTTCCCTAACACCAATTTATTCCGTTGGATTTCTTCACAGTTTATAGTACCCAGCAACCTTATAGCTGTAGAGAGAGACTATTCTTTCCTCCTGGATTGCCAATTTTTGTTTATTGACAGAAAACTGGCCAGGCCCAGTGGCTCACCCTCCTTTTTACACTGTCTTGCTTCTGGTGAAGTTTCCCATAGATATGCCACTGGCATTCTCCAATTAACCTAGCTAACAAAGACTGGGACCAAGTCTGTCTAATTTGTCAAATACGGCCTTATTAAGGTGACTATAAACCAGAATCCTCAAAGCAGGAGGAAGCTGTTTGTGGCACTGACCTCAAATATGCCTGTAAGAGTCTCAGAATCAACTCCTTGAACAAATTCAATAAGCCACCTAGGCTTCATTTAAGAAGAGTCAGGGAGTGGGATCTTTCCTTAAGTTCCTGTACTGACCTTTTCCCTCAGCCCAAGACATTAATGTAGGCACGACAGAATGTATTAATAATTGTACAGACCCCTCTGCCTTGACCCACAAGGAAGAAGTTTAAAGCAATTGTATTATGTATAACACACTTGGCTACTCAGTTGAGGCAAACGCGAATACTTCAAGGGCAAAGCTGGTATCACTGATCACTTCAGCTAAAGTCAGCGACAAATTTTATTCTGCTTTTTCGAATGGGATGACTTCCACTGTAGCAACAAGTGGCCACTGACAGTGGATAAATAATAAGCCTGTTATCACTTTGGGGAGTTCCTCCAGGTAATCAAAGGAAGCTTCATTTTGGAGAAATCTCCATAGTCATCTGAGGGCTATGTGACCTACTAGTGGTGTACACTTGAAGGTTTTTTATGATGACTTATAAAGTATAAATCACTATATTTTGGGGAGAGAGTCAAGATAATGCCTGCCTTCCATACTGTCCTGGGATGCACATGGCAGCTCTGGGAACAAAGTGTTGTTTAAAGGGCCGGGCACGATGGCTTTTGCCTGTAATTCCAGCACTTTGGGAAGCCGAGGTGGGAGGATTGCTTGAGGTCAGGAGTTTGAGACCAGCGTGGGCAGCATATTGAGACTCCATCTCTACCAAAAAAATAAAAATAAAAATCAGCCGGGTGTGGTGGTGCATGCCATAGCTACTCAGATGGTGGCTCAGGGGAGAGGACCCCTTGAGCACAGGAGTTTGAGGCTACAGTGAGCTATGATGGCACCAGTGCACTCCAGCCTGGCTGACGGAGTGAGACCCCATCTCTAAAACAATTTAAAATTAAAATAAAAAAAAAAGAAAGTGTTGTTTACAATTGTTAGGATATCCCAAATGAGACTTATACCATTCGGTGGGCACAGATTGACAGTAACACCAACGTGACCTCAGGGTCAGCTGTTAAATCAAAAGTTCTAAGGTCACTTTAAATAACTGAATCTAGTCCTTATTTATGGAGGAACTGCCTGAGGGCAGTCAGCTCAGACTCTCCTGTTTGTTCATGTCACCAGCAGGGTGACATTGTCAACCCCATGGAATAACTGAGCAATAGCGATAGGAATAAGGCTGAGGAAGACATCTGGAGGTATTGACAGGTGATTTGTGTGGGAGGTGCAAGAGCTGGGGCTATCCCCTGCTGTTTTGGATAGGCTTCTTGGTAAGATTAAGAGGAGTGATGATCAAACTGTGGTCACAGCCATCTGGCAAGACATGGCTGACCCAGCAGTGAGTTAAATTTAAGGTGCTTCTCCTAAGGTGCAAGTTTAGGAGAATCACACTAAGATGTTTTCCATCCTGAAGAAAGCTCCGGTGATGATTTCAAAAGACAATGATCATTAAGGTCTCCCTCCCCAACCCTGGCTGAGGTCTAAGGTGTTGTTTCCCAGATGCTGGGGTTGTTGTTCTCAAACTGTGCTTAAGATGAGTATTCATTATTTCTGTTGGTAATTTTTTTTTTTTCAAGATAGGCTCTCACTTTGTCACCCAGGCTGGAGTGCACTGGCAGGAACACGGCTCACTGCAGCCTCAACCTCCTGGGCTCCAGTGATGCTCCTACCTCAGCCCCCAAGTTGCTGGGACTATAGGTGCCTGCCACCACACAAGGTTTATTTTTTTATTTTATTTTATTTTAATTTAATTTAATTTTATTTTTTTGAGATGCAGTCTCGCTCAGTCACCCAGGCTGGAGTGCAGTGGCGCAATCTCGGCTCACTGCAAGCTCTGCCTCCCGGGTTCACGCCATTCTCCTGCCTCAGCCTCCCGAGTAGCTGGGACTACAGGCGCCCGCCACCATGCCTGGCTAATTTTTTGTATTTTGTTTTAGTAGAGACGGGGTTTCACCGTGTTAGCCAGGATGGTCTCGATCTCCTGACCTCGTGATCCGCCCGCCTTGGCCTCCCAAAGTGCTGGAATTACAGGCGTGAGCCACCGCGCCTGGCCAAAGATTAATTTTTATATTTTTTTGTAGACACATTGTTTCACCATGTGGCCCAGGCTGATCTTGAACTCCTGAGCTCAAGTGATCAGCCTGCCTCAGCCTCCCAAAGTGCTGGGATTACAGGCATGAGCCATCAAGCCTGGCCTCCTGTTGATAATTTTTTAACCACACCCTCCCCTTCAGTAAATCAGTTGCCCTATGTATCATTAACTATTTTGAAAGACATATGTTTGTACATTCAGGAATTAGGTGTAACAACACATGGGGGACTAAAGGGATGCTGCTTATAATCATTAAATACAGTGCATCAGTGTTTTGTGTTTTTTTTTTCTAGAGACAAGGTCTCACTCTGTCACCCAGGCTGGAGTGCAGTGGTACAGTCATAGCTCACTGCCGCCCCCACCTCCTGGGCTCAAGTGATCCTCCTGCCTCAGCCTCTGTAATAGCTGAAACTACAGGTGTGCACCACTATGTCTGGCTAATTTTTTAATTTTTAGTAGAGACGAGGTCTTGCTATGTTTCCCAGACTGGTCTCAAACTCCTGGGCTCAATCTTCCCATTTTGTTCTCCCAAAGTGCTGGGATTACAGGTGTGAACCATGTTGCCCTGTCAGTTTTTTTCTTTTCTTTTTTCTAATCAGATTGGTACATTATAACTACTAAATGCTAACTTCCAGTTCTGTCACTTTTAGACTATTTGTTGTAAATAAGATGAAAATTAGATTTAGCCCAGAGGCGACTACTTCTTAGTATAGCACAGTACTAAGAATTGTTCAAAATCTTTCCCACTGTGTCAGATAAGCAAAGTAAAAAGTAGTAATAAAGGGAACAAAATCCTGAAATGAAGGCAGGAGAGCAGAACTAATTTTTAAAGAAAATATCTTCCTATTTCTATGAACATTTGCTGCTCCTAAGATTTCATACCATTGCTAAGAAGGTAATGACAAAAATGATGACTTCTATTAGTTCAAGGACCAAGACTATGAGGACCAGAGGAAAGGAACTGACAGGTTTAACTACTCAGACAACACAGTACCTCTTCCCTTCCCCATCCTCTGTCATAAAATGTTTGAAATCTGGTCTTTCATTTGGTTGTGAAATCTATTCAGCTGCCCTTACTGAATGCTTACCAGGTACAATGCATATTCAAGACTCTCTGGTACAAGGTGCTCTTGGTGAGGCTGATAAAATATAATGCAAGTGGAATTAGCTAAATGCCAAAAAGTGCCATGAGAATTCAGAGTATAAAAGGAGTATGTCTAAGAGACAATAAAATAAATAAATGAATAAATAAGAAAAAGAAAAAGAAAAAAAAGAGGCCGGGCACGGTGGCTCATGCCTGTAATCCCAGCACTTTGGGAGGCCAAGGTGGGTGAATCATTTGAGGCCAGGAGCTTGAGACCAGTCTGGCCAACATGGTGAAACCCCATCTCTACTAAAAATACACACGAAAAAGAAAGAAGTGAGAAAAGGCTTTACATCACAGAGGAAATGGGTTCATGCTAAAGCATGGCCCAAGGGGCCAGACAGCCTTGGTTTAGGATTCATACCTGCCACTTACTAACTTACTGAGCCCATGGTGCAGGTTGCATAAGTGCATGAACACTAATAGAAATATTCTAGAAGAGGCCGGGCATGGTGGCTCACACCTGAAATCCCAGCACCTTGGGAGGCTGAGGTGGGTGGATCACCTGAGGTGAGGAGTTCGAGACCAGCCTGACCAATATGGTGAAACCCTGTCTCTACTAAAAATGCAAAAATTAGCTGGGTGTGGTGGCATGTGCCTATAATCTCAGCTACTCGGGAGGCTGAGACAGGAGAATTGCTTGAACCTGGGAGGTGGAGGTTGCAGTGAGCCGAGATAGTGCCACTGCTCTCCAGTCTGGGCCACAGAATGAGACTCTGTCCCAAAAAAAAAAAAAAAAATTCTAGAAGAATGTACCCAAGTGATTTTTCCTGAGTGGTGGAATAATGAGTGATGTTTATATCTTCTTTTTGCTTGTCTATACTTTCCAATTATTAAACAGTTAATAAGTATCAATTGTTATAACAAGAATAAAGAAAAACATAGTTTAAAAGTTGGTATTCACTGTTTGAACCAGGCAGACGGAGGTTGCAGTGAGCCAAGATCTCGCCACTGCACTCCAGCCTGGGCGACAGAGTGAGACTCCATTTCCAAAACAAAACAAAACAAGACACAACAAAAAAAGCTGGTCTTCACTAAATACTTGACATTTATTGATGTAACAATTTCTGTTTCTAGTCTTCTCGGCAAGGGACATGATCTGTAGAAACGTGTCACCATGTTGAATCAGAAATTCATTATGAGGTTGACAAGGTTTTGCAATGTTGGCCTGGATGGTCTTAAACTGCTGGCCTCAAGTGATCCGTCTTCCTTGGCCTCCCAAAGTGCTGGGATTACAGGCATGAGCCACCGTGCTCAGCCCTTAGTATTGTTTTTATCAATTTGTTCAAGCTCTCTGTATATTGTAAGCTGGATAGCATATGTTTCTACAAAAAAATATTTTGCATAAAGGCATTTGAGCGTAGACTTTATTAAAGCTCTAGGAAGATGGCAAAGGATTTAAATCACAGCAACTGAAGGAAGCTCAAATTGAGTTCTAAACATTCCTCTTTTTATAAGTCCCTTGTCATTTGTCTTTCTCTTTTCTCTTTCTTTCCTTCTCTTCCCTATGCCTCTCTCCCATCTCTTCATTCCCCAATTTCTGTTGCTTTTCAGTGGAAACTAGCTTATTTCTTTGGTCTTTGCCTCCATTTAACCATACTTTCAGTTTTTCTTCCACCCTAGTGGAAGATATTAGTTTATCAAGGTATTTTCTTAAACAAGGACACTTAGTTTCCTAAGGGAAACGCCAGTAACAACTTTCAAGATATCTTGATTATTATACCAGAGTGAAAAAGAGTTCTGAATCCTGTTGCCCTATTTGCTTCAAATACTTTCTCCACTTTGTTTAACTAATGGGTACTAGGCTTAATACCTGGGTGATGAAATAATCTGTACAACAAACCTCCTTGACACAAGTTTACCTATGTAACAAACCTGCACATGTTCCCCTGAACTTAAAATAAAAGTTAAAAAATATTTTAAAAATTAAAAAAAGAAAACAGTAATCAAAAAACAAAATAATTGGTTGCTGGTATGATTCCATCCTGCACAGCTGTTCTCTGGAGTGTGGTTGTTTACCTCTGCCTGGCTTCTCTCCTACCTAAGTGCTTGCTGCCACCCATGGAAGATTTGATGGACATGGACATCAACCTCCTGAGGCCCCAGAACTATCTTTTTGGTTGTGACTAGAGGCCAACAAAGATTATCACTTTAAGGTGGATAATCACTTTAAGGTAGATATTAAACTAGAGGCCAACAAAGATTATCACTTAAGGTGGATAATGATGAAAATGAGCACAAGTTATCTTTAAGAATGGTCAGTTTAGGGGCTGGTAGAAAGGATAGAATTTATATTGTTGAAGCAGAAGTAATGAACTATGAAGGCAGTCCAATTAAAGTAATACTAGCAACTTTAAAAATGTATGTACAGTCAATGGTTTATCTTGGGGGCTTTGAAATAACATTGCCTGTGGCCTTACACTCAGTGCGTTTCAGGGCCTGGGCATATGAGTACACAGCACTTAATAGGTATGAAGGAAGATGCAAAGCAGGACATGAAGAGGAGGGAGATGTGAGACTTTTCAGTATATCTGGAAAGTGATCTGCCCCTGGAAGTGGGTACATTTCCACAAGAAAAAAATAAAACTTCTTGCTGATGAAAATCATGATGATGATGAAGAAGAGGAAGAAGATTTTGATGAGGGGAAAACTGAAGAAAAAGCTCTAGTGATGAAATTTATACAGGATACTCCATCCAAAAAATGCACAAAAATCAAACCAAAATAAAAAAGACTCAGAACTATCAAGATTAAGACCAAAAGGTCAAGAATCCTTCAAAAACAGGGGGAATAAAACCTCTTAAAACACCAAAAGGACCTAGTTTTGTAGAAAATATTAAAAGCAAAAATGCAAGCAAGTACAGCAAAAGTTGGTTCTCTTCCTAAAGCTAAGTGCATCAATTATGTGAAGAATTACTTCTGGATGACTGACTAGGAGGCTATTCACGATCTCTGGCAGTGGAAGAAGTCTCTTTAAGAAAATAGTTTAGGCCAAGTGTGGTGGCTCACGTCTGTAACCCTAGCACTTTGGGAGGCCAAAGTGGGCAGATCACTTGAGGTCAGGAGTTCAAAACCAGCCTGGCCAACATGGTGAAAACTTGTCTCCCCCAAAATAAATAAATAAATAAAAATACAAAAAATTTGTCAGGCATGGTGGTGGATGCCTATATTCCCAGCTACTTGGGAGGCTGAGACAGGAGAATCGTTTGAACCTGGGAGGCGGAGGTTGCAGTGAGCAGAGATTGCGCCATTGCATTCCAGCCTGGGCAACAGAGTGAGACTCTGTCTCAAAAAAAAAAAATAGTTTAAACAGTTTGTTAAAATTTTCTTTTTTCTTTTTTTTTTAAATCTTTTAACCCAATAGTTCTTTTAGAGAAAAAAATTACCTGTGATTTCATTAATAGTTCTTTTAGAGAAAAAAATTATCTGTCATTTCATTTCTATAACAGTTGATATCTAACTGTCCTTTTTACAATTCAGAGTGAGAAGTTCCCTAGCACGTTAGATAAATATTGTCCAGGTTCCATTGCCAAAAATGTGTTGTCCAAAATGCCCCTTTAGTTTTTAAAGACGAAATTCCATCCTTTGCTTGTTTTTTTTTTGAGACAGAGTCTCGCTCTGTCACTCAGGCTGGAGGGCAGTGGCACTATCTTGGCTCACTGCAGCCTCTGGCTCTCAGGCTCAAGCGATTCTCCTGCCTCAGCCTCCCAAGCAGCTGGGATTACAGGCATGCGCCACCACACCCAGCTAATCTTTGTATTTTTAGTAGAGATGGGGTTTTGCTGTGTTGGTCAGGCAGGTGTCAAACTCCTGGCCTCAAGTGATCTGCCCACCTCAGCCTCCCAAAGTGCTGGGATTACAGGTGTGAGCCACCATGCCTGGCTCTTTGCTTGGTTTTCAGTATATATGTATGTATGGAATATTATGATAGGACATAGTAGTAGCTGTGGTCAGACAAATGGAAATGGTGGGAAGACAAAAATATACCAGTGAAATAAGCTCAATATTTTAATAAAGGAAAAAATAAATTTTTTCCCTGGAAAAAGTTGTAAGAAAAAAATAAATCTTCTCCTATGCACCTCAGGAGTGCTTTAAACTTAGATGTTTGGAGATGAGTAGTCTTTAGATAGGTGGAAATGGAGGAAAAGGTGTGACATGGCCATGGCTACCTAGTATGCTTCTATGCCTAGTACAGTTTTAAAAGGTGAGTTGCTTCTCTGCAAAAACATATTACTTTACTATTAGAAACCACTGGAGAGCAATCATGCCCTGCTTATATTAAACATCTTTGCTAGATTTTTATTTGATTTTTTGAGATGGGGTCTTGCTCTGTTGCCCAGGCTGGAGTGTATGGTGCAATTGTAGCTCACTGTAGCCTTGAACTCCTAGGCTCAAGGGGTCCTCCCACCTCAGCCTCCCGGGTAGCTGGGACTATAGGCATGCACCACCATGCCCAGCTATGTTTGCTAAATTTTTAAGTGAGATACATTAAACCTCATAAAAATTAGAGCTAACATTTATTGAACACTCTGTTATACTGTCTCCCAAGTTTAACATGGTAATTAAAACACTGGAGGCCAGGCACGATGGCTCATCCCTGTAATCCCAGCACTTTGGGAGGCCCAAGTGGGCGGATCACTTGACCTCAGGACTTGGAGACCAGCTTGGCCAACATGAGGAAAACCCATCTCTACTAAAAATACAAAAATTAGTTGGGTGTGACGGTGCACGCCTGTAGTCCCAGCTACTCAGGAGGGTGAGGCACAAGAATCGCTTGAACCCGGGAGGTGGAGGTTGCAGTGAGCTGAGATGGCATCACTGCTCTCCAACCTGGGCGACAGAGCAAGACTCCATCTCAAAAAACTCCCCAAAACTAAAAAAAACCCCAAAACATTGGAAAGTTGTGAGAGGTATAATTCAGTTTAGAAATTAAGAATCCAAGACAAAAAGTGCCTCAGGACCACACACAAGCACGAAGAAACCAAGATAGTTCAAGCATAGACCTTAAAACTGCACTGTCTAAAGCTGTTGTCACTGGTCTCGTGTGGCTATTTAAATTTTAATTAAAGTGAAATAAATTTTAAAATTCAGTTACTAAGTCACACTAGCCATATTTCAAGTGCTCAATGGCTCCATGTAGCTAGTGGGTACTGTACAGACAGCACAGGATAACATTTGCATCATGGCAGAAAGTTTTAGTGGACCTAACCAAAAAAAAATTGCCTTTAGGCTCATTTCGTGATGGCAGATAAAAGCCTCTGGAATTCTGGTAAGTTTCTGAAGCCATGTTACAGAACGCAATTATTGTAATTGCGTGAACTTCATCCAAAACTGGTGAAAGCATCAGGTTGGGGATAGTCTGGTGGTTGTTACTTTCTGTCCAACCTAATACTGAGGCTCTAAGAAATTCTGTGGTGAATTTCTGTAGGAGGACACAGCAGAAAAGGCATAGTATAGGTCAGAAAACCTGGGTCCTATAATACATAGTAATAACGACGACCATTTACTGGTTGTTTCCTATGTACCAGGCACTGTGCTAACCACATGCTTCATTTAATCCTCACAATACCCCTGTAAGGTATTATTACCACCACTTTGCAGGTGAATAGGCTGAAATTCAGAGGTGTAAGGTCACACAACTAGTAAGTAGGAGAGCCTGGATTCAACACCTGGCATCTATTCCCTTGTGCTAAACAACTCCGTGCCCTCACTTTCCTCATCTGTAGATCTGAAAGGATTAAATTAGAAAATCTCAAAATTTCTACTGCTTCTAAAACTCTGTGTTCTAAATTAGGACATTACTATCTATCTCCCCAGGCTAATGAAATAAGCAGGGTTCCTGGGAGGAGCTTGTTACCTATTTTTCTCCAAAGGACATGCTTTCCCCTGTCTATGCCTCTGTCCTAAAACCTTCTTTGGTTTCCCACTATCTAATGTGGTTTCAACTATTTATGAGGCACTTTCGTGGCAAGCAGTGATTCTCTCCAGTAGGCAATCCTAAGAACGAGCGCTGCGCTTGGCGCACAGTAAATGCTCCATGGACCATTTATGAAATTAAGTCTAAGTGGACTTCAGGAAAATGTGAATCTGCTGAAATGAACTACTAGCCAGTATATTAGGTAGAAAACCCGGCTGATGAAGAAAACCCCAAGTGGAGAAGCCCTTGTAGGGGGCTGGAGACAGTTTCTGACCCGCAGAAACCTGAAGTGGCGCTGACGTTTACAAGTGGTGGACAAACCCGACCTGCAACACTGGAAGAAGCGGAAGACCCCACCCACTCTGGAACAACAGAGATCAGCCCCGACTCTGGGGTCCCCTTGGCTCCCCGTAGCCTCCTAGTCCCGCCCCTCTCCCAAGGCCCGGCAGTGGCAGCGGCTGCGGCTGCGCAGTGGGGCGGGCGTAGGCGGAGCGGCGCGCGCCGCGGTCAGCTGACTGCTGGGCTGGCACGTGACTTGTTCTGTGGTCGCTCGGGTAGAGGAAGTCGTGAGGTCGGAGCTTAGGTCGGGAAGGGATGGAGCGCTGAGCCGATAGCGTCCGCTAGGCTGCCTGCCTCCGTACCTGCTACTGCTGCCACTTCCTCGTTTGACACCTTCCTGGGTCAGTGAGCGATGGCTCTCCCCGGATGGGGAGTCCTGGTCAGGCCGAAGCTTGCGCTGCGGTCGCCGCCTGGGAGGGACGGGGGCGGGTGCGGGGGCAGAGGCCGTGGCGTTGGAGCTGGAGCTGGCTGGGTGGCTGTGTCTGCTTTCTCGGCGCCAATTCACCGTCTTGGGCCTAGGTTCCGTCTCCAAGGAAGAGAAGGAGGGAAAAAGAGAAAGAGCTCTCGTTAGTAGTTAATGACAGGCAGAAAGGAGACATACAGCGGTCTGGGACCTTCTTGGGTAGGAATGCACGCCGCCTGATTGAGGGGGTTGAAGTGACAAGAGAGGTCCAGGTGAGGCTATGGAGTGGTGTGTGTGAGGTCACAGCTAGCACAAGTGCCTTCACTGGGTGTGTGTGGGGGGGGCGCGGGTGTCAGGGGGTCGGGGGTGGTGGGATGACAGTTTAAAGGCCTAGGAGCCTCTCATTGCAGGCAAGGAACCCTCACAGAGTACACAAGGTCCCTCTAGGAATGGGAAAGAACAGGAATCCAGAGAACTCAACTATTTTTTAGTAGAATGGGGGAGGGTAGGCAAAAAAACAAAACAAACCCCTAGAAAAGAACTTGGTGAGAGTCACATAAGGCATATGGAATCACTTGAGAAACAGGAGTAAGGGGGAAGGTAGTATTCTTTTCAGAGGAAAATTCTGGTATGTTAGGGAAAAAATCACATGCTTCAATGAGAGCCCAGTACCAAGCACCGCTCTGGGAATGGAACGGTGGGGTGTGAACAGTCTATCCTTAGGAGTTCGCACTAATGTTGGAGAGAAAAGTCACACACAGGACACGTTAAAATACGATGCAGTTTATATATAATTACCAAAAAGAGAATGCGAAGTGCTTTGAAAGTGTGGAGCAACGACACATGTGTAAACTGGCACTATGGGAAAATATTCTGGAGGAAAGAAAACGAGTCTTGGCAAGCCCTTAGGATTTGAACAGGTTGAGAGAAATGGGGATAATTTTACAGGCAGAGAAAGCCACAGGATTTGAAAGCCTGAAGATGGGGGTAGGGAATGCTTCTGGGGAAGTAAGAAGTCAAGCTTTTATAGTGGATTTGCACTGTGGAGAAGTGGGAAAGAAAGTTGGGAGTCAGGTAACGAGGACTTTTGAACGGTAGTCGTTTACTTATTCATGCAAATAATGTGTACTGAATACATGCTATATGCAGGTACAGTGCTGATGGTAGGGTTTAGAAAATTGTCTTTATAGAGCTTACAGGCAAGCAGAGGGGATGGATTTTAAAAATCAAACAAGCGTGAAATGTGCTTTGAAGGAATAGCAGTGGTATGAAAGAGTGTACTAGGGGCATGTGTATTTGAAAGATTTTAAAAAGGCATTGCTAAGAATATGACTTTTTAAAAATTAAAAAAATTTTATTTATTTTCTTCATACCCTCTCCCTCTGAGAGGATATGACTTTTGACCTGAGATCTGAAAAGAGACTGAAAAGGGAATGTGAAGGTGTGAGTGAAAAGAACATTCGAGGCCTGACAGGGTGGCTCATGACTATAATCTCAACGTTTTGGGAGGGTGAGGTGGGAGGATTGCCTGAGGCCAGGAGTTCAGGACCAGCCTGGGCAACATAGTGGACCACCGTCTCTACAAAAAATAAAAAAATAACTAGCTGGGAGTGGTGGTGTGTGCCTGTAGTCCTAGCTGCTCGGGAGGCTGAGGCGAGAGGATCATTTGAGCCCAGTATTTCGAGGCTGCAGTGAGCTGTGATCATGCCACTGCACTCCCTCCTGGGAAACAGAGCTAGACCCTGTCTCTGAAAAACGAAAAAAGAACATTTCAGGCTGAAGCAACAGCATATGTCAAGGCCCTGAAATGTGAACAGGAAAAAAGCTTTTCAGCGTTTTTGAGAGGCTAGCGTGGCTGAAACGGGGAGGGAGAGAGGCAGGTGGAGAAAGCTGGGATCAGGCCAAGCAGAGCTTTCATTCTAAAAACAGAAGGAAGCCAATGAAGATTACAGGCAGTGGATTGAGACAGGTTGTGGCTTTTTTTTGGTGGGGGGAATTATGTGGAGGGTGGCAAAAGTGAATGAGGGGAGACCCGCTCAGGGGAACATTGTTGTAATCCACTGAAGGATTTGAAGACAGGATACCTTCTCTCTCCACTGAGGACTTCAGAATGTTTAACTGTACTCACCTTTAGAGGGTTCAGGACTTGGGGAAGGGAAAGAATGATTCAATTCTATTTGTACCCTTCACAGGGTAGTCGTAACTACCCTCGAGGCAGTCCTGAAGTACATTATCTATAATCTTGGGTAGAGCTGTTCAATTTACAGTTCATCTGGAGGAAATAATGAACAATAAGGTGAACTGAAAGTGCTCAGATTGTCAATCACAGTTCTTTGGCAACAAGTGAGTCTCAAATTATGCTGAAGACTGAGCCTCAGGGTTCTGTCTTGGAAGTCCTGGATCTTTTTTCTCTTTTGGTATACCTTGTAGGGACTAGATAAAATCTAAAGAAACAGTACTCAGGATCTAACTAAATGCTGAGAGCTAGATAGTGTAATTCAGCTTTTAAAACTTGGCACAAAATACTAATTTTTATTTTTTTGGTATATTAGGAGCCTCGTGTACATTAGTTTTTGCAACCTAAAAAGAAACTTCAGGGCTTCAAAAATCTGATTTTGTGATTATTTCCACAACTCATGAGATAATACCATTAGCCAACTGGAATGCCAAAGTAAACTTTTGCCAAAGGTCTCCATGTAGTTTACCCGTCCCTAAGCAGTAAGTCTTCTTTTGAACTTGATTCTGCTTAGGAGTACTACAGTTTTGACTGAGTACCTCCTACTTAAAATTTTGCTCTTGTACATATTTAAATCTATCTACAGGTTACATCTTTTTCACTCTTTGGGTGTGGAATTATATATCATTTATAAATTAATTCATGTTAGGTTTCCATTTTTCATCAATTGTTAAAGACAGACATAGTATAAACATTAGCATAGTGCCCTTGGGATGCTTAGGCAGTGAACCAAGGCAGTCTAAAATTTCCTGTTGACGTGAGTGATTCTTGGAACTAGAAATTTCAAACTATATTCTTGATGCTGAAACAAATTTTTTTTCCAGCAGTACATCTACTTCTAACATTATACCATGTGCAAATTTACTATGCGTTTATTGAGTTAAAAAAATAAGCCAGGTAGGCAGTGGAGGGGAGGTGCTTTGTTTACTATGCATTTATTGAGTTAAAAAAATGAGCCAGGTAGGCAGTGGAGGAGAAGTGCTTTGGTTACATCGGGGGATAAAAGAGTATTAACTGTATATCTAAAATGTGGGGTGTGTGTGTGTGTGTGTGTCTGTGTGAGTATGTTTGTGTATTTGTAAATAAAATGCTAGGTAAGTGATGTTTTATAGAAAGGGATCAATGTATCTTCTAAGGTATTTTAAACAGACTATCAATGAATAGGAAGTTGTAAATTAAGGCGTGTTAACAGGTGGTTTAACTTTACCATGAAAGGTTTTCCTTTTGAATCAGCCTATAGTTTAGTGTTTCTATGTGGGTGCTATTGGCAGTTTGGAGGTCTGTTTCGCCCCTACCCACTAAATGCTGATTAGCGATCTCCACATTGAGACAACCCAAAATGCTCCCATACATTTCCAGACTCTTGGAGGAGAGAGGCACTATTTGGTGCAAAACATGTATGTGGTGTCATTGTTTATTTGTTGGACAAATGTTAAGATGTTGAGGATACAGAGGTTAAAAGTAATATTTTAATAAACTGCATATAATGGAATTCAAGTAATTTAAAATCCAGTTTTTGATGTTTTAATGTAACTCCTTTAGTATAAAATTCCTGAAACTATATCCTAGTATTTCTTTGAGGCACTCGTCTTTTGTAAAACTGCGTGAATAACTCAAATAGAGTCCCCTCAATCCCAATAAAATGTAGTCACTAAATGTCTTTGGGCAACTAATTTCACCAGCTGTTCCCTCATTTGCAAGTGGGGGTGGTGATAACATATCTTTTGAAGGAATTAAGTACAAAATTGCTTTAGTAGATGCAAGTGCTTATCACTGGGCACAACATGTGGTACATATTCAGTGATTGTTGTTACCAGTAAACAGAATCTCAAGCTTACTTAGGGTCATGAATTGGAGAAAACTAATCTTAAAGTCTTTAAGTTGGTGAATTTCAGGCCAAAATACATTGTATTGGAGATATCAGAACCTTCTAGCAGAATGTGGTACCGTGGTCCAGTCACTATTATAAATTGCCAGCCCTGAAGAAAAGGGAAGTCATGTTTTGGGAGCCATGAGTGTAGATTCAGGGAATCCCCTGGCATGGAAGGAATTATTTGCCCACTGGGTCACTGCTGAGTTGCCTGTGCAGAGGAGGAGTCTCTAGAAGCTGAGAAGGTTTTGGTGATTACTTGCAGTAATGGGTGTATGACAGGGCCCTCCTGGGCATGTCTGCCAATTCAGCAGCTTTACCAGCTGTTACCAGAAGTTACTAGAAACTTTACCAGAAGTTACTAGAAATTTTCCAACATTGTATTAACATCCCCAGCCCCCACTCCACAATGTCACAGTGTGTTTCCGGTTTTTATGATAGGCATCTGCGTGAAAGTAAGGCTTTGCTTTTACAGATTGCTTTCTAGGCAAATGTGGAATAAAAAAATTGTAGTTGATAAAATGTGTCTAATAAAGATTAAATTGCCTTTCATATTTAAGTATATTTATGGCAAGAAATTATGGTAGTCTTAATAGGATTTTAGAGCATTTATAGGCATTGTTTCCGTTGAAAACAAAACATGGAATATTTAAGATTTATTTAAGAAAGGCGAGGCCAGGCGTGGTGGCTCATGCCTGTAATCCCAGTACTTTGGGAGGCGGAGGCAAAGGGCGGGCGGATCACTTGAGGTCAGGAGTTCAAGACTAGCCTGGCCAACATGGTGAAACCCCGTCTCTACTGAAAATACAAAAAATAGCTGGGCGTGGTGGCTCGTGCCTGTAATCTCAGCTACTCAGGAGGCTGAGGCAGAAGAATTGCTTAAACCCAAGAGGCAGAAGTTGCAGTGAGCCGAGATCACTCCAGCCTGGGCAACAGAGTGAGACTCCATCTCAAAAAAAAATAAAAAGGCATATTTTCTGACAATTTAAAAATCTCATTTCGTATGAATCATGGACGTATTCCTTGAAAGGTAAAATCCCCCTTTTAGTTACTGAAAATGTTTAAACAAGTTGTATTATGAGCAAGCCCCTCCCACAATCCCAATTAAGATGCTTCTGTTTTGAAGGATAGAATTTTTACATTCAAAGAGGAAGCAGTTATTTTTACTTTTTATATGTATGGTGTTAGTGATTTCTAGGGTAGGATGTGGCAGCTTTTCAACTGAGTGGATTGTGGTAAATGTTTCGCACAGATCAATTCTGTTAAAAGTTGATGTGCACACTTGGAAGGCTATGTGATATTTCACTGATAGCTGAGGTACGCCTTCTTGTGCTTCTTAAAATAAGCTGCTTTAGTAAATGGTATTTTCAAGTACTGAAAAGGAAGTTGTTTTGCATGGAGACCACCTTCTAGGCTTAATTTATTGTGAAATTTAATTTACTGTGAAAGGTGATTGCATTTCAGAGACCACGGTTTGGTTTTCTTGAAAGCATTAAAATCAGTTAAGTGTCGGAGCACTTAGTGGAGTGCGGTACTGTTTTCTGTGGTTGCCCCTCTCTTGGGTCAATCCCATACCTTCCATTCACAGAAGCAGTGCCAGCAGATGTCTTGTTCAGGCTTATAACCTTCTATGTTGTAATAGTTATTGTTTTATTGTGTTTATATGCAAATCAATTGTGGTAGGAAAATAATCCATAGCCTTCAAACTCTCAGAAGTGGGAGATAAAGTAAATAAAATTAACAGTCCCAGAGCTTTGGATCCAGGTTTTTTTTTTTTCCCTTTCCTCACACTTTTTTCCCTTCCATGTTGAAAAATAATTGTTACTTTTTTTTTTTAAGCAGCACACATTGCAGTCAGACAAAATAGAAGTGCCTACAGAATTGACTAGTATTTCCCTTGTGCCTCCCTGTATTCTTCAGTGTTTTTTTCTGTCTTAACATCTACATGAAGTCTTCCACCCTCCCTGCACACACATAGACCTGCCTACTTATAAGACCTGCCACCCTCTCCCACCCCCAATTGTAAGCTCCATGAGGACAGGGTCTACATTTTGTTTTGTTTCTCAGAGTCTACTACAGTTTTGGGAACTTAAGCACCCAAAATTTTGTGAGATGAATAAGAGCTTAAATTGAGAACAGTTAAAGTCAGATGAGATGTGTGACAAAACATGAAGTAGATGTCTGCCTAATGCTGTTAATGACATGAGTGTAAGTAGACATGTGGGAGAAGTGGTGGGATTATAGTAACAGGTTTGGTGCATGGATGGACTTAGTTGGGAAAATCATTTTGTTAAGGGAGGCTTGGGTTGGCTCAAACTGGAAGAGAGAAATTTGTTTTGTGTGAAACGATCAAAGGCAGGATAGGAAAGAGAAGGAGGCCTGAGGTCAAGATGGATAAAGAGAGCTCAGGAAGAATGCGAGGATAAGGCAGAAAAACTCAGACAGGGACGCTAGTAGTGATGACAGTGAAGATTGGCAGATTTGAGTTTTGTTTCTAAGAAAGAAGCAGGACTAGGGGTGTATGTTTTGGTGAGTTGCTCAGCCTTCTGTCCATAGCCTTCAAGAGTATTGCCATTTCTTGTAACATTAAATATACTGTATAATCATAGAAATGCCTGTCTTGTTACAGTGGTTCTGAAATTTGGGTGAATTACCTGAGGGACTTAAAATAGGAAAAAAGAATCCTGGGCCTCACCTAGTATAGGTTCAGGTAATGAGTATAGGAGCAGAAGAGGATCTTGGATATTGTAATCCAATCCTCTCATTTTACAAGTGAAGACATTTATGCAGACAATTATATGCAGAACTGGGATTAGATTCCAAGTCTTCATATCCTCAGTGCAGTGCTCTGGCGATTACATTGTGCTTCCTGAAATTGACATTTGAGTTTTCTTGGACTGTGATTCCCAATGAGGTAAAAGGGCCGTTTACCAACTTTGATCACATCTTCAGACGTAGCTACAATTAACCAGCTTTGCCCTTCTCTTTTGTATGAACTCCAGGGCTCTTTGTTATGATGTCATTTAATGGTCTCTAAACTGTTCAGTGTTTTCAAATATGAGGATATTGCCCTAATAAGGATGTGGTGGGGCGTTTTTTTGTTTGTGTTTACATGTAATCATTTATTATTAAAAAATTAGGAAACATATACAGAAAGGATGAAAACAAACATTCATAATCACTCCCAAGAGGTAATTGTTAACAGTTTTTATTTTATAATTTAATGTTTATACCTATGCATATCCTTATTTTCTTTCTTAAGATTGGCATAGCTAGGCCAAAGGATATGCACATTTTGTGGGTTTTGATAAATATTGCCAAATTGTGTTCCAGAAATTGTCCATCTTTTGTCCGTCCTTCCTTCCTTCCTTCCTTCCTTCCTCTCTCTCTCTCTTTTTTTTTTTTTTCCAAGAGTCTCTCTCACCCAGGCTGGAGCAAGAGGTGTGATCTTGGCTCACTGCAACCTCCGCCTCCTGGGTTCAAGCGATTCTCTTGCCTCAGCCTCCCAAGTAGCTGAGATTACAGATGCGTGCCACCACATCTGGCTAATTTTTGTATTTAGTAGAGATGGGGTTTCACCCTGTTGCCCAGGCTGGTCTTGAATTCCTGACCTCAGGAGATCCACCCGCCTCAGCCTGCCAAAGTGTTGGGATTACGGGCATGAGCCACTGTGCCCAGCCCATCTGTTGTTTCTCATCTGCAGAATTTTCTTGGGCTCCCATATGATGTGTAATTATTTTAGATTATTTTAGAAATAGATGATGCAGTGTATCTAAGATATATTTTAGATATTTTATTAATGATGACAAATTGTTATAGCTGTATTCATGCTTTATTTTATTTAAACAAATTTTTTTTGAGATGGAGTCTTGCTTTGTCACCCAGGCTGGAGTGCAGTGGCACAATCTCGACTCACTGCAACCTCCTCCTCCCGGGTTCAAGTGATTCTCCCACCTCAGCTTCATGAGTAGCTGGGACTATAGGCGTGCGCCACCATGCCCAGCTAATTTTTGTATTTTTAGTAGAGACAGGGTTTTACTATGTTGGCCGTGGCTGGTCTCGAACTCCTGAGCTCAAGTGATCCGCCTGTCTTGGCCTCCCAAAGTGCTGGGATTAAAGGTGTGAGCCACTGCACCTAGCCTATTAATGCTTTTAAATAAATTCATGTTTTACCCATCAAGATAGCATGCCATACATTTGCAAATAAATGGCACATAAGTGAATGTTGGAGACATTTATTCAAGCTGCAGCTGTTTTTTTTTTTAAACAAAAATGAACATTTTCCTTGTTAGTACAAAAGCAATACATGTTGTGTTGTTGTGTTCCATTTTTCACAAACACAGTAGTACTCCAGTCTTTTAGCCTAGATTTGGTAAATTTTTGGCATTTATTGTTGTCAGTCCTGTTTTCTGTTAAATGTTAAATCATGGGGCTGAGAGAGGCTGTGAGGTTGTGGCTGAATTCCTGCATAGAAACAAACTGAACAATTAGAAAAACCGAACACTCGTGAATAATACATACAACAAAACTAGATGAGACTTCAGTTTTTGTCTGCGATGGAGTAACTGGTACCATATTTGCATTTCCACCATAAACAATTACAAATCTGGACAAGATATATTAAAAAACTGCTTCCAGACATTGGACAACAGGCAGTATGGGAGCAGAGTGAAAGGAAATGAGCTGTGTAATTCTTCCTGCTTTTTCCTGTAGACTCTCTCTGCACCGTGTTTTAGGAAGGGAACACCTGTGTAGAGCATCTTGGTCTTGCTGAGTCAAGGAGACTGGACTTGGGGAAGGTTTATCTGGCTGGAATTTGCAGGTGGGATTGACAGAGAGAGGGAGCTAGGCAGAGAAATAAACACCAGAAACTTATAGAGGGGTCTCTGCAGGAGCTCTAACAAAGAATGACCAGAGAGCTTTAAGCTGAAGAATTGCCAGAGCTTATGGTGCTGGGAGGCATTTGAATTCTGACCAGATATGGGAGAGAGACCTTATTGAATACCTGGGATGTTCAATAGAATCCCCAAAAGGTTAGACCTTGGTATCAGAGACTAAGTTAGCCCTAGAGTAAGGCCTTAGATCTATCCTAACAATGTTTGAAAACAAGCCTTGGGTGGATCAAGCTGATTCTCCCCTAACTTACCTGCCCACCAGAACAAAGTACAACACTCTTAAAAGGAAGACAGCAAAGTCCAGTGATAAACAGTACAAAATTTTTACAAATATGCTCAGTGTTTTAACAGAAAACATGAACATAATGAGGAAAGAAATGGAAGATATTTTAAAAATGGAACTTAAAGCAAAAAAATACATAAGAAGTGAAATATTCACTGGTGAGAAGAGTAACAGATTAGATACTCCAAAGAAAAGGTCAGCAAACTAGAAGATACAGCAAGAGACTGTGTTAGTCTTATTTGTTGCCATAAAGGAGTCTGTGAGACTGGATAATTTATAAAGAAAAGAGGTTTTTTTTTGGCTCACAGTTCTGTAGGCTGTGCAAGCATGGCATCCAGATCTCAGCTTCTCATGAGGCTTCAGGAAGCTCTTGAGTCATGGCAGAGGGGAAGGGGAGCAGGAGTGTCACATGGTGAGAGAAGGAGCAAGAGTTAGGGGGAAGGTAACAGTCAGATCTCATGATAACTTCTTACTATGGGGAGGGCATTCTCTTTTTAACAATCAGATTTCAAGGTAACATTACTACAGGGAGGGCACCAAGCCATTTATGAGGGATCTGCCTCATGACCCAGACACCTCCCACCAGGCCCCAGCTCCAGCATTGGGGTTTATTCAACATGAGATCTGGGGAGGATAGACATCCAAACTATATCACTATCCAAGGTAAACCACAGTAAGAAAAACAACTGAGAAAAATGAATGAAAGCTCAGTGACCTGTGGAGCAGTATCAAGTGGTTTAACATACATGTGATCTTGTTTCAAAAGAAGGAAGTGAAGGCAAAAAAAACTGAGGAAAAATAATGACTGAAAACATTTCAAATTTGATGAAAACTGTGAATGGATCCAAGAAACTCAACAAACTCCAAGCAGAGTAAATACTTGCGACCTTGGGATAGGCAGATTTTTCACATGCTACAGAAAGCATATATTGTAAAAAAAAAAAAAAAAAAAAACTGATAAATCGGACATTGGCAGAATTGCAAACTTCTATTCAAAAGCATCATTAAGTCAAGCCACAGACTGAGAGAAAATATGTAAATATATATATTTCACAAGGAAATTGTGTCAAGATCATATAAAAATTTTGTGCAACTCAATAAGTGAATCCAGTTTTTTAAAAACTGGGCAAAAGACTTGAATAGAAAATATACAAATGGAAAATAACATGAAGAGCTCCTGAACTTCATTAGTCCACATAGAAATGCATCATGGAAATGCAACATAACCCTGCAACCCACTGGAATGGCTAAAAATGAAAAGACCAAGAACACTAAGTGTTGGTGGAGCATCTGGAGCCTGAATACCTTGCTAATGGGAGTATAAAATGTTATATATCTGCTTTGGAAAACAGTTTAGCAGTCTCCCCTCCCCTCCCCTTCCTTTTTTTCTTTTTCTTTTTCTTTTCTTTCTTTCTTTCCTCACTCTGCTGCCCAGGCTGGAGTGCAGTGGCATGGCTCATTGCAACCTCCACCTTTTGGATTCAAGCAATTCTTGTGCCTCAGCCTCATATGTAGCTGAGATTACAGGCCTGCACCACCACACCTGGCTAATTTTTGTAATTTTAGTAGAGATGGGGTTTCAGCGTGTTGGCTAGACTGGTTTCAAACTCCTGGCCTCAAGTGATCCACCTGCCTCAGCCTCCCAAAGTGTTGGGATTACAGGTGTGAGCCAACACACCTGGCCAATTTCTTATAAAGTTAAATATACATTGATCATTCAACTTAGAAATTCTACTTTTAGAATTTTTTATCCCAGAGAAAAATACATCTTCACAAAAGGCTTTGTAGAGGAACGTTCATAGAATCTGTATTCTTAGTGGTCCCAAACCAGTAGTAACAATCCAAATGTTCATCAACTAGTGAATGTATGAACAGACGATAGTAGATGTATGTGGTAGAATACTAAGTAATAAAACAGATTGAACTACTAATACATACAACATGGACAGATATCAAAGACTTGCTGAGCAAAAGCCAGGTACAAAAGAGTATCTAATGCCTGCTTCCATTTACAAGGAAATTCTAGATCAGGCAAAACTAATCTATAGTGACAGAAAGCAGACCAACATTTGCCCAGGGCTGGCAGTGAGGTAGGGATTGACTGGACTGAGTGTGAGGGAAGGTTTGGGGATGATAGAAGTGTCCTTAATCTTGGTTTTGACAGTGCTCACACAGGCATATACATTTGTCAAAAACTCATCAAACTCTTATAATGGGTGCATTTAATTCTATATAAATTATATTTTAATAAAGTTGATTTTATAGAAAAAACAGGGGAAGTGAGGGAAGCTAATCAACTATAATCCAGGTGCTTGATGTTATCTCATTTAATCCTCACAGTAGTTTTTGTTGAAGAATATTCAGCAAATATCTTCTGAGATTCTACCATGCTGGTCTCTGTGCCAGGTACTGAGGATAAAGTGGTGAGCAAAAACTATCATGATTTCCACTTACCCTCCTGGGCAGTTTATTTGAAAGACAGATACTAGTAAAAAGTGCTCCCTCACCCCCAGAGAAATACTGCAAAGAAGGTGCTATGAGAGCATATAATACATTCATCCTTAGCATATAATATATGCTGTCATATGATATATGACGAGACACATACTATATAATATACCTTGTATAATATATAAGATGCTTTATGTGCCCCAGTTTCTTTGTAACTACTACCCCTCTAATGGGGTTTCTCTAACTACTAAGTGAGTTAATACACGTGAAGTGTTTTGACTGGTGCTAGTAGATAGGAAGTGCCCAGTAAGTGTTGGCTGCTATGAACATTTGACAGTTCTAATTGTCTAATACTGCAGGAGTATACCTATACTAACTCAGGGAACACTGGAGTAGGACTACATATTGGGGAAGAGATGATAAGTTTGACTAGAAGCGTTGGGTTTTAGCTGCTTTTGAGACATTCAGGTGGAAAATGTCTTGTAGTCAGATATGGATACTGGTTGAGTACAACTCTAGATGCTGCAGAGGGCCCTGGGCTGGAGACATACATTTCAGAAAGTGTCCAGCATCTAAACTAGAATTGCCTGAAGTGTAGAGATCATCATCAAGAAAGGTGCTATACACACACATTCACACACACACACACACACACACAACACACACACACACACACAACACACACACACACACACACAGAAAGAAAGGAAGGACATAGACCTGGATCAGAGCCTTGAGAAACTACCATTTAATCAGGGTGCCTTTTTGATCATCATCTCCTCTGTTTAGCATATGATTTGCTACATTTAGGCCTGACTTCCTTCGTATTCAAGATGAAATAAAGGGAAATAATTATGAGTAAAAACAAGCAGTGAAGAAGGTGGTGTCAGGTTCTTGGCGAGTTGATAACAAATGGCCAACAATTTTGACAATTTGTTTCCTTGTTTCCTTGCAGCTGAGAGAAAAAGGGAAATATGTTTAGCAACATGGATTCCATTTTCTGATGAGTAAAGACATACATATTCATCTGCAAAGATAAATTTTGTTTGAAACTAAACTTAAATTGTTCTTAAATTTCAAGGATAATTTTTTTTTTCTTTTTTTTTTTTGAGATGAAGTCTTGGTCTGTCACCCAGGCTGGGATGCAGTGGCTCCATCTTGGCTCACTGCAACCTCTGCCTCCAGCGTTCAAGTGATTCTCTTGCCTCAGCCTCCCGAGTAGCTGGGATTACAGGCGCATGCCACCGTGCCCGGCTAATTTTTTGGATTTTTAGTAAAGACATGGTTTTGTCATGTTGGGCAGGCAGGTCTTGAACTCTTGATCTCAGGTGATCTGCCTGCCTCATCCTCCCAACATGCTGGGATTACAGGCGTGAGCCACTGTGCCTGGCCTCAAGGAGAAATTTTTTTTACCTGAATTGTGTAAGTGACAAGTTGAGAGTGGACATTGTTTAAAAATGGAAAAAACAGATTTTGCAAAATACTGATGATGTTACTGTCATAGGAAATTGTTACATTCCTCCTTAGGTACTTAAGTAGCTTGTCTTTCCTGTTAGGCTCTTTACATAGAGTTAGTTTTCTTTGATGAGGGGTAGAAGAACTGAGGCCATGGCTTTCCCTGAAGTACAGATAGGTTCTTTATCAAACCCTCTTTTTTATATTTTTGACTTTATTCACCCTTGACATAAAAGACAAAGGCTTACTTAGGAACCTGCAACTCTACCAATTTTTAATTTTTACTGTAAAGTGTTTTCTGGAAGACTAAAAAACACTTTTTAAAAACATGATTTTTTTTTGCCTTTGTTTTGTCTCTAAATCAGACTTTTTGATTGGTTCCATCATTGTTATATTTGAATTTGAATTTTATTTATTAATTCAACAGGCATTTATTAAGTCCCTGCTATTGCCAGGAATTTAGTGTATTCCGGCTCTCAGGGTTTCACAGAGAAGAAGATATGATTCTAGCTCTTCAGGATTTCTCAGTAAGATGGAGAGGAAAATATGTTATAAAAATGAGGGAGAATATGATGAGTGCGTAGTAGGGGCATTTATAAAGTATAAGTAAGCAAAGGATATTTCTCATCTGGGATATGGGGGAGAGTCTTGGGAGGTAGGATGGGGTGGGGCAGCAGCTAATACAGTCACCCCTAGGAAGGGCGGCCGCATGGAAAGGGGAAGGTCTAGGTACATTATTTTATTCATACTTTCCAACAGCTGGGTGAAGAGATGTGTCGTATTCCCACTTTACAGATGAGGAAACTAGTAAGGGGGTAGAGTCAGAGTTTTAACTGTTGCAGGACTCCAAAGTTTGTGTTCCTTCCGTCATGATCTGGCAGGTCCATCGAATCTCTAGTATCTGATCTCTAGTCTCAAAATGTACTTTGAGTCTCAAGTTTTGTGTGTGTGTCCTTTCGTTTGGAGGAATCGTTGTTCCTTCTAGAAGGTAGGATGGTTTTGGATGCTGGGTGGTGCTGCTTTAGAAATTGTGATGATCCTGGATGAAGGGAACAAGGAAAGGAAGCTTGGATCCTTTTATCAGAATTCACTGGACGAACAGGGTGCTCTGAGCCTGGAACCAAACGTAGGGTGAAGGTGTTGAAGCTTACATGTGGATTTCTCTTCAAATAGGAGAGCCCAGCTGTACCAGAGCACAGAATATTCTTTTCTCTTATTGTGACACAATAGAGAAAACATGGCCTTTAGAGTCAAACACAACTAAATTTGAACCCCATCTGCCAGTCGTGCAACCTTGGGTAAACTACTAACCTCTCTGTGTATTACTGCCTATCTCATGGGTTGTAGTGAGAATGGAATAAAATGATGTATGAGAAGTGAAAAGCACAACATCAGACTTAGAAGGCACCTTTTCCTTCCTTTCCTCCTCATCTTCCAACACCTAGGCTCTAGGGAGGTCTCAGTTAAAAGCTAGAATTATGAGCACAGTGGCTCACACTTGTAATCTCAACACTTTGGGAGGCTAAGGCAGGAGGATTGCCTGAGGCTGGGAGTTTGAGACCAACCTGAACAACATATCAAGACTCCATCTCTACAAAAAATAAATTTTTTAAAGCTAAATTAGAGAACTTCTATAATATTTTTAGACTATAGTTTTGATCAGAATTTATGATGACATTATTTCCTTTGATCCTAATAAAAGCTCAGTGAAGTAGATAGGGCAGGTATTATTTATAGATGAGAAATGGGGTCCTCTTTCCTATTCCTTGAAATCCTTTGGAAGCCTGTTAGAAGAAAAGATTTTCTGGAACTCTAAGTAGTATGATAGTGACATCTACTGTAATATCTCATGTTATTACAATCTTTGAGGAAGCTGCAGTTTAGATAATTTAGCACTATCATCAGGAAGAATTTAACAGTTGATTTTATTACCTGCCATTTTTGGGGGAGAGGAGGTATAAAAATGTATCATTTGATATACTAACAGAAAACCACTTGCATAAAATTATTATAATAAAATCTCAATTTTCCAGAAACCACAATCACTTAGAAGATCTGGATTACTAAAAGAGATTTAAAGATGCTACTAGATTTTCTAATAACTGAAAATGTTAAAGTTCAAGATAGTTTGTGCTAAAAAAGCTAGATTTGCTAAGTGCAAGAGTATTAACTGGAAGAAACCAACGATAGGTGGTGATGTGATCCAGGTGTTGCAAAGAACAGAGACAGGATGACAAGAAGGCAGGAGATAGGTCCACAAGATTTCAGCAGGGATTTATTTTTAAAAGCAACTTCTTGAGGTAAGTTCTGGAGTTAGTACAGGTGTAGCCCGAGCTCCTGCGCTTGCAACATTATGCAGTTAGCTTGTTGAACATATTGACCCCCCAAATACTTTTTTAAATTTATTTTTTAAAAAGAAAAATAATTAAAAAAAAAATAGAGACAGGGTCTCGCTATGTTGACCAGGCTGATCTTGAACTCCAGAGCTGAAGTGATCCTCCTGCCTCAGGATCCAAAAATACTTTTAAATAAATCCCAAACTCTAAAAGCATTGTCTGCAATGTATTATACTTGGTCATAAGAAGATACAAACAGACTAGTAAGCATTTCTACTAGGTGTAAAACAAAAAGGTTGTACTTTGAGGATTAATTTGGTATCTAGATTGTTCTCTGAATATCCATTTTAAAGTTCACTAAAATTTTATTTTTAATAAATATGCCATGCAATGTTATATTTTAACTTGTAAATTAAATACGTTCTTGTAAAAATTTTAAAAATATTTAGTTTTGAAGTATTTCAGATATACAGAAAAATGTTAAATATTGCCAATTAACGTCATCCATGCAGATTTAGCAAGTATTAACATCTTGCTCTATTTGCCTGATTTTTTTAAATGAAATCTTACATACAAAACTAAAGCTCCTTTCTCCTATGCATATTTTAGTATTTTCTGTAAGTAGATATAACTCTGAACAATATATACTATTATGTGTTTTTCACTTGTGGAAATAGAAACTCTTACTCTGCTGGCAGGAACTTAAGTTGGTAGGGGCCTTGGAGAACAATTTGGCAATACCCAAAAGAGTTGGCAGTGGTTTGTGTCAGTTGTCTCATGCTGCACAACAAACTACCCCAAACTTAGTGGCTTAAAACAGTGATTTCTTATTTCTCCTAATTCTGTGAGTTGCTGGGGTAGTCCCTCTGCTTGTTTTGCCTGGACTCATTGATGCAGCTGCATTCAGCTGGGAGACTGGCTGGGCTGGAGGGCTCAGAATGGCCTCAGTCACACGTCTGGTGGTTCATGCTGGTTCTTGGTTCTCTACATGTGGCCTTATCACTTGGAGTAGGCTAGACTGGCTTCCTTATGTGGTAGTCTGAGGGCAGTGGTCCAAGATGCAAGGCCTCATGAGGTCTGAGCCCTGAACTCGCATAGTGTGGCTTCCATGCGTTTTGTTGGTCAAACCAAGTCACAAGGCCAGCTCCACCTTTTGATGGAAGGAGTGGCAAAGTCACACTGCATAGGAGCATGGAAAGACATGTCGCCTCCATCTTTGAAGACATATCCTGTAATTCAGCTATTTTACTTTTATCTATCCCAGAGAAAATCTTTCACAGAGAGACATGTACACATTGTTCACAGCAGAATTGTTTATAATAGCAAAAAAGTAAAAACAATTTAAGTCATTCCAGGAAGGAGCAGATAATAAATTTTAGTTTATTCATATAATGGAATACCATATATCAATTAAAATTAATGATCACTGGATGATTCTAAAAATAGGTTGAATGAAAAAATCAGATTGGAAAAGAATATGGTAGTATAATAGCCTTAAAGTTCAATATTTGAAGTTTCTTGGGTAGGCTAATGAAGATTTTGCTTTTGCTTCTGTTTTGAAATCAAAACTTATCTTTGGATGGCCTCATTAGAGCGTGGTGCTCATGAGTAGCTTCTATCCTTGGATGGCCAGTTAAGCTGTGCTGTTCTCTGACCAGACTGGCTGTCACTAAAAAGCTTGTGTTTAGCTTGTTGGCCATTTGGGAAAGTGTAGCACTTTCATTTGAGAAGGTGTAGGTAGAGCTGATAAAGGTTTAACTTCATCAGTAATGTTAGAAAAGTCCACATACAGTACAGTTTCTTTTTTAAAATTTTTTTTCTAGAATATAGTTTCTTAACATTCATTTAATACCACCGTCTACATCTGTACCGGGTTTAACCTCCATTTCTTATCTGTAAATGGGAAGCATGATATTTACCTCATAGAGGTGTTGGGAAAATGAATTGAGATAATAATGCATTTAGAGCAGTACCTTTTATATGGTAGATCCTCTATAAACAGTAGTTAGAAAAATTAACAAGTATATAGGATGGCATCTATGTTAAGTTCACTTTCAATGGTATTGTAGTGAGTAGGTAGCATTGATTACCTACTCATAGGTATTTTAAGTAGGTACTTTAATTAAATTTTAGGACTACTGTAATTATGAAAGTCCATTATGATTAACTATAATACTTTACATTTTAAAGGAAATTTACATTTATAAACTCTTTTCACATTAATTATCTGATTTTGTTCTCAGGACAACTTTGTAAGATAGTTATGCTCAATTTAGAGACATTGAATATTAGTTTCAGGAGCGGTTAAATAAGCAGTGTTAGCAGAAAGCTTATGTTGGTTCTCATGAAGGCAGATTAAAATGGAAATAATGATACCATAATACTTTGATTTTTATCATTTGTGTTTATATGCTTTACCTACCTAGATTCTGAATAGATTTGTCTCTGTACTTTTTTCCCCCTTCCGTGTGTGTGGGAAGGGGAAGGAGGAGGAGGAGGAAAAGAGATTATAGAAGCGGGTTAGGTGAATCTTAATGGGACTCTTTGGAAAGGGAGATCTGCAGCCTGCCTCTCAGATCCAAAAATTTTATATTAACGCCACCCTCTCAGCTCCCTATATTTTAAAATAGGCAAGCAGATTGGCAAGATTTTTTTTTTTTTTTTTGCAGATTTGTAAATGTTTGATGGCAACTAAGTCTATGCGTCAAAGATTTGAGGAGATTTCTCTAGGTTGACTATGGATTAGAATTAACCACCAAATTTACTAGCCATGTAGGATTTGCTAAGCCAATGTGACAAATTTATTTGGTGACTTCTGTTTATAAATGCATTGATTCAATTAAATTCTTTCTCCAAGATAAAATGCTTTGTTTTTTTTTCTTTTTTTAAATTTCCTATTTTGGTTGTATGCTTTAAAAGTTTGAGATAGGTTGGGTGTGGTGGATCACTTGAGGCCAGGAGTTTAAGACCAGCCTGGCCAACATGGCAAAAACCTGTCTTTACTAAAAATAGAAAAATTAGCTGGGCGTGATGGCGCATGGCTGTAATCCCAGCTACTCAGGAGGCTGAGGAACAAAAATTGCTTGAACCCGGGAGGCGGAGGTTGCAGTGAGCTGAGACTGTACCACTGTACTCCAGCCTGGGTGACAGAGTGAGACACTGTCTCAAAAAAAAAAAAAAAAAAAAAGTTTAAGATAAACCTATAAATTTGTAACTCTCCAGCTTTGTTGGTTGAAGGAAACTATTGGTGGCTGGTATTTTGGGTAATCTCACTTCTTGGCTAACTCCCATTAAGGATGTTTTATAATGAAAAAACTTAAGTACTTCACATATTAGGTTTTTATCACTTCACTTTCCTAGTATCATAAATAAATCATTTTTTCACCATTTGTATACATTTACTTCGAGGTAGGTAAATTTCACTTTGCTTGAGATCCTATGCCAATATTAGATTAGTTTTGAAACAAGTTATGTGTTATAACTTCTCCTATGATTCTGAAACACTTTAGAAACAAATGATTTTAAATGTATTTTTTTGTTTGTTTCTTTTACATTTCAGAATCTCTCTTGATTTTTGAGGAAATAGCAAGTAACAAACATGACTGAGTTCTGGCTTATATCTGCTCCTGGGGAGAAAACCTGTCAGCAAACATGGGAGAAATTGCATGCGGCAACTTCAAAGAACAATAATCTTGCTGTCACTTCCAAGTTCAATATTCCTGACTTAAAGGTGAAGCTGCATTGTGCAAAATTGCATATGAGTTCATCATCCAGGGGAGGGCCAGTTCTCTCTTTTAGTGGAAATGAGATACCCAGGTTCCTTCCAAAGAAAACCTCCTCTCCAGCCATTGGCATGATTTAAAATGTGTCTTCTTTGAAATTTTAGAAGTAAACTACCAAATTGAAATAATGTCTCTCTACTTAGGCTTTTTGTGCTCTTCTAAACTGCAATGAAAAATCTTATGCAAATGTTTGATGTGTTACATTCACAAATACGATTTTCAGAAATTAAAACTCTTAGTGATATATATTCTTAAATATCATAGTGAAGTTTTTGTTAGTAAATTTATATTATGCTGATTCTTACATTGTAAATGTGTTACCATGGCACTTACTTAATCATACTTGGCAAATCTAACCCAGTTATTTAATCTGGTTAATCTATGTAAGATTCACTCTATCAAAGATCAGTCATCTAGCAGCCTCAAAGTGAAGCAGGTGTCCAGTAATCAGTTGATGGAACATTTGTAAAGAATGGAAAAGATCACGATACTGACATTTTGCTGGTTAACTGAATGAGGGAGTCGTAGGCAGCATTCATTTAATAAATATTTAAAATGACTGATTCATGATGGGGCATGGTGGCTCACACCTGTAAACCCAGCACTTTGGGAGGCTGAGGCGGGCGGATCACCTGAGGTCAGGAGTTTGAGACCAGCATGGCCAACATGGTGAAACCTAGTCTCTAATAAAAATACAAAAATTAGCCAGGTGTGTTGGTGGGCGCCTGTAATCCCAGCTACTTGGGAGACTGAGGCAAGAGAATCTCTTGAATCTGGGAGGCGGAGGTTGCAGTGAGCCAAGATCATACCACTGCACTCCAGCCTGGGTGACAGAGCGAGACTCCGTCTCAAAAATATAAATAATAAATACAATAAAATGACCGATTTTTAATATTTTTGGAGTTACGGATACCTTGAGACAAGGTGTTTCCTCCAAAATGTGCTCACTTACGCACAGTTTTGCATGCAAATTTAATTACAGACCCTCTAGTGCACATCCGTGGACCTCCTACTTAAGAGCCTGTGTTGTAAACTAAGACTTCAAATGATCCAGTGTCGTTGAATGGTACAAGCACAGACCTGTCTTTGAGGAGTCTTCACGTCTTAAGTGGTGCTTGTGCCCATGAATTAAAGGATTATCTTGTACACATAAATAGCTTGGAAATGTCTGGCAAACATCTTTTAACTATACTTACACATTATGAAATAAAATAGGGAGAATTTAAGATTCGTGAGAACTTTAAGTCAAGATGTATCATCTTTTTTTTTTTTTTAAAAGGATGCCACCAAATGCTCATCATCACTGGCCATCAGAGAAATGCAAATCAAAACCACAGTGAGATACCATCTCACACCAGTTAGAATGGCCATCATTAAAAAATCAGGAAACAACAGGTGCTGGAGAGGATGTGGAGAAATAGGAACACTTTTACACTGTTGGTGGGACTGTAAACTAGTTCAACCATTGTGGAAGTCAGTGTGGCGATTCCTCAGGGATCTCGAACTAGAAATACCATTTGACCCAGCCATCCCATTACTGGGTATATACCCAAAGGACTATAAATCATGCTGCTATAAAGACACATGCACATGTATGTTTATTGCGGCACTATTCACAATAGCAAAGAGTTGGAACCAACCCAAATGTCCAACAACGATAGACTGGATTAAGAAAATGTGGCACATATACACCATGGAATACTATGCAGCCATAAAAAATGATGAGTTCATGTCCTTTGTAGGGACATGGATGAAACTGGAAAACATCATTCTCAGTAAACTATCGCAAGGACAAAAAACCAAACACCGCATGTTCTCACTCATAGGTGGGAATTGAACAATGAGAACTCATGGACACAGGAAGGGGAACATCATATTCCGGGGACTGTTGTGGGGTTGGGGGAGGAGGGAGGGACAGCATTAGGAGATATACCTAATGCTAAATGACGAGTTAATGGGTGCAGGAAATCAACATGGCACATGGATATATGTGTAACAAACCTGCACATTGTGCACATGTACCCTAAAACCTAAAGTATAATTAAAAAAAAAAAAAAAAAAGGATGCCACCTAAATAACAGAATATATTTTCCTTTTAGGTTGGCACGTTGGATGTCTTGGTTGGCTTGTCAGATGAACTGGCTAAACTGGATGCATTTGTAGAAGGGTAATGTACTTACATGCATGGAGTAGAGCAAAATGGGAGACACTATTATCAGGCTTCGTGGACATTGGGTTTATTATCACATGTATACTCTGCTTATTGGAATGGTTTCAGAAAACGACTTTTTTCCCTTTGTATATCAATTTTATGAAGGTACAATTTACGTAAAATGCACCTGTTTGAAATATGAAAATGCTAATTCTCTTTTTACTATCTTTAATGGGATATAGTTTACATGCCATGCATTTCACCTATTTCAGGTGTACAATTCAATGATTCTTAGTGTATTCAGACTTGTGTAACCATTGCCACAATCAGTTTTAAATATTTCATCATCCTCTATTCCTGTTCCCATTAGCAGTCACTTACTGTCCCCACCACCCACAAATTGTTCTGCCACTATAGATTTGCTTGGTCTGGACATTTCTTGTAAATGGAATACAATACATGGTCTTTTGTGACTGTCTTCTTTTGCTTAGCATAATGTTTTGAAGTTTATCCAAGCTGTTGCATGTATCAGTATTTCATTTCTTTTTATTACTAACTAATATTCCACTATATATGTATACACACATCACATTAATCCATTCATCAGTTGATGGGCTTTTATTTTATTTCCACCTTTTGGCTTATAAGAATAATGCTGCTGTGCATATTTGTGTACAAGTTTGTGTTCTTAAATGTTTTCATTTTTCTTGGGTATGTACCTAAGAGTGGAATTTCTGGGTCATATGGTAACTCTATGCTTCGCTTTTTGAGGAACTGACAAACTGTTTCCCAGAGTGGCTGCACCGTGTGATATTCCCGCCAGCAGTGTATGAAGATTCTCATTTCTCTACGTCCTTGCCAGCACTTATTATTATTTTTATTATTTGTCTTTTTGATTATAGCCATCCCAGGGGGTATGAGATAATATCTCTTTTTTTTTTTTTTTTTTTTTTGAGATGAAGTCTCGCTCTGTCACCCAGGCTGGAGTGCAGTGGCACGACTTCGGCTCACTGCAACCTCCACCTCCTGGGTTCAAGCAATTCTCCTCCCTCAGCCTCCTGAGTTGCTGGGATTACAGGCGCCCACCACCACGCCCAGCTAATTTTTTTTGTATTTTTAGTAGAGATGGGATTTCACCATGTTGGTCAGGCTGCTCTCAAACCCCTGACCTCATGATCCACCCACCTTGGCCTCCCAGAGTGCTGGGATTACAGGCGTGAGCCACCGCACCCAGCTGGTAATATCTCATTTTTAAAAATTTGCGTTTCCCTGTTGGCTGATGTGATGTGTTGAGTATCTTTTCATGTGGCTTTTTTGCCATTTGTTTTTCTTCCTTGGAGAAATGTCTATTCAGATCCTTTGCCCATTTTTAATTGGCTAGCCCTTTTATTATTGAATTGTAGGAGTTCTTTATACAGAATATGCAAGATATAAATCCCCTATCAGATATAACTTGCAAATATTTTCTCCTGTTCTGTGAGTTGTCTTCATTTTCTTTTTTTTTCTTGAGACAGAGTCTTGCTCTGTTGTCCAGGCTGGAATGCAGTGGGAAGATCTTGGCTCACTGCAGCCTCCGCCTCCTGGGTTCCAACGATTCTCCTGCCTCAGCCTCCCGAGTAGCTGAGATTACAGGTCCCTGCCACAATGCACAGCAAATTTTTGTATTTTTAATAGAGATGGGGTTTCACCATGTTGGACAGGCTGGTCTCTAACTCTTGACATGATGCATGTGCCTCAGCCTCCCAAAGTGCTGGGATTACAGGCGTGAGCCACCGTGCCTGGCCATGTCTTCATTTTCTTGATTGTATCTGTGAAGCACAAAAGTTTTAAATTTTCATAAAGTCCAATTTATTTTTTTCTTTTGTTGCTTGTGTTTTTGGCATCATATCTAAGACACCATTGTCTAATCCAGGGTTGTACCATTTTTTGTCTATGTTTTCTTCTAAGAGATTTATAGTTTTAGCTTTCGTATTGAGGTCTTTGATTCATTTTGAGTTAAGTTTTATGTATGTTGTGAGGTAAGGGTCCAACTTGATTCTTTCGGATGTGAATATCTGGTTGTCCCAGCACGATTTGTTGAAAAGACTGTTTTTTCCCCTTTGAATTGTCCTGGCACCCTTACTGAAAATCAATTGAACATAAATATGAGGGTTTATTTCTGGACTCTCAGTTCTGTTTCATTGATCTATGTTTCTCTCCTATGCCAGTACCACATTGTCTTGATTATTGTAACTTTGTAGTAAGTTTTAAAATCAGAAAGTGTGAATTCTTTGACTTTTTTTTTTTTCAAGATTGGCCGTTCTGGGTTCTTTGTCTTTTTGTATGAATTTTAGGATCACAGTGTCAAATTTCTGCAAATAAGTCAGCTGGAATTTTGATGAGGATAGTGTTGAATCTGTGTATCAGTTTGGGGAGTAGTATCATCCTAATATTATAGTCTTTATCCATGAACATGGGGTGTTACTCCATTTATTTGAAGATGGTTATGCTTTTGTCTTCAAAATTCAGTTGGAAGAGTTTTTCTAAATTGCAGTTTTTATTACTTTTGAAATTCAGGTACATGTGTATTTGAGCTGAAAATGGTTATAGGCTCTTTGATAACTGCATTTTGATTAGTTGGCAGAATCAGTCTATAGTTCCTTCAACTCTGGGGATACAAAGATTTTGTTTTAGAGTTTAGGTACACAGGTGTAATTTGTAAAGTACAGAATTTGGAGACTCTCAGAAATCTATATTTGATTGAAGCTTTAAGGGAATAATAGCCTTGGATAGAAGGGAATTTTTTCTTGAAATCTGTACAGAAGATTTTCTCATTTCTGCTGTTAAAATGCTTTTCTGAATTGATAGAACCACCTCAAAGTGACACTGTGGCAATAGAGACTGAGGTCAGGGTTACAGAGAGAGAGAGAGATCTTTTAACATAACACCATGTAGTGAGGAAGTAAACAGATGTAAGGATGTATTGATGTTCTTTAATATTGGAGTCAAGAAGGCCACTTAGCAGACAATTTCACTGTACGTTAGTTAAGAGATAGTAAAAGCTCAGTTGGGACCAGACACCTGGCTATTAGAATGGAAAGAGAAGATGAAAGGAAAAGCAATTTTTAGGATTACAATTCCATATATTCATATAGAGCAAATGATTATTATGAATTATTATAAATATAGTGAAAATAACTATGATGCACTCAAAGCACTAACTGATGGAAAGAATAGTCTCTTGGTTCCTTGCTTATACATTTTTAATTAAGAAAAAAATGGGCCGGGCACAGTGGCTCACGCCTGTAATCCCAGCACTTTGGGAGGCCGAGGTGGGCAGATCACGAGGTCAGGAGATCGAGACCATCCTGGCTAACACGGTGAAACCCCATCTCTACTAAGAATACAAAAAATTAGCCAGACGTGGTGGTGGGCGCCTGTAGTCCCAGCTACTCAGGAGGCTGAGGCAGGAGAATGGTGTGAACTCGGGAGGCGGAGCTTGCAGTGAGCTGAGATAGCGCCACTACACTGCAGCCTGGTTGACAGAGCGTGACTCCGTCTCAAAAAAAAAAAAAAAAAAATGTGAGGGAACTTTTTTTTTTAGTTGTCATCCCTGGAGTGAGTCTTCCCTGAGGTCTCATCTACCTCATTACAGTTACAAGTTATGATAACCAAAGAGACACTGAGAAAGGAGGTCCCCGAGAATATAATTATTAACATTTATTTGTACCCTTATTAGTCACCTTGATGGCTTTATAGTTCTTTATCTTTAAATTGTTAATGGGATGTCCTGAATATAATTTAAAATTTGCTCAGATTTTACATTTTATTTATTTATTTTTTTAGAGACAGGGTCTTGGTGTCACCCAGGCTAGAGTGCAGTGGTGCAGTCATAGCTCATTGCATCCTCAAATTCCTGGGCTCAAGCAGTCTTTTTACCTCAGTTTCCCTAGTAGCTAGGACTATAGGCTTGCACCACCACACCCAGCTAATTTTTTTATTTTTATTTTTGTGGACATGGGGTCTTGTTATGTTGCCCAGGCTGGTCTCAAACTCTTGGCCTCAAGTGATCCTCCAACCTCAGCCTCCCAAAGTGCTGAGATTTCAGGCATGAGTCACTGTGCCTAGCCAGCTCAGATTTTTTAGGGAAGGAATCTGAAAAGTATTAAGGACAAATGTAGTTAGTTTGATGAGTAGAATTTAAAGTTACCCATGCAGTGTGTTAGCTGTTCTTTTCTGCATTGTTCAACAAGCACATCTTCTTCAGTCCTCCTGAAAGATACGAGGAATTTAAAAATGATGTCATTGTTAGACTTTGGTAGTATTGACAGATGATAGCTTAATGACTTAAATGCTCCAAATGTTAAAGGCCAAATATTGTAGAATATGGTATATGTGGTAAATCACAGTTTATACTTTCTTAAAAATGTAATCATTAGAGCAGATATTTTCGAGGTGACATTGTGTACATTGATACAGATGCTCTTGTAAATAGGCATAGGGAGATCTTGAAGTTCTGGGTTATGCGATGTTAAGTTTATAAATTTGACACCAGATGATTCTACACTCTGAAGTACTTCTGTGGGTAAACATGGAACATTTTAGAATGTTCATAGCAAATGGTTCTGTCTACAAGATGCTTGCCAAAGTTTATGAGAATGATTTGTCCCTTTTGAAGGAATTTTGGAGACATAGGCAAGTATATGTATAAACCTCAAGTTAAACATGTTGAAGACTTAGGACTTACATCATTATTTCTGAAATTGTTCTGATTTTTAGGTTTGAGACCACTCAGCATAGGATTGTCATTTAAATTTAGCTCTTCTGTCACCTTTCCTGGCTCATATTGGCTCTTGTTTAAACTGTTAACAAGCCAGGCTTGTGGCTCACACCTGTAATCCCTCCTGCTTGAGGAGCCAAGGCAAGAGGATCGCTTGAGCCCAGATGTTCAAAGGTGCAATGCACTATGATTGCACCACTGCACTCCAACATGGGCAATAGAGTGAGACTCTCTCTTAAAAAAAAAATGTGCACACACACAATTTTTTTTTAAGGAAAAAAAAACCGTTACAGGAATTTCTTAATTTGTCTTCCAGTTTCCCCTCCTAGTTGTTGAGCATGTAGTCATCAGAATACTTGCCTTGAGCCCTGTTTCGACTGTGTTACGTGCCTGTCTAGAGTGTGGCTTCAGAGGCTGTGTATCTGCAACCTGGCATCCCACTTTCCTAGCCTAAGCTCCCCTACTTCTCAGCCTGCTGCTCCCATCAGTCTGGACTTCTCACCATTCTCTGGATGCCTACTGCTTTTCCACCTCTTATCATGACTCATAATATGCCCTATGGCAACAATATGCTTTCTTCCCATGTAATCATCCTTGTCAAACCATTTCTATCCTTCATCGCCCTACTCATGAGCCTTTGGGCTTTCTTGATTGCATAGCTGCAAGTGATCCCTTTTTCCTTTCTCTCTCTCTCTCTGCAACCTGGCAATCTCAGCTGGCACTGACCTCAGATTGCTTTATATTTAGTAATTTATACATTTTTGTATCTTTCCAATGAGATTTTAAGCAATGTGTGAAGGTAGTGATTTTGTCTTGTATGATTGTGAATCCCACCCAGGGCCTAGAGGCAGACATGGAATAAGGAAGAGAACGCTGGACAACGTGTTTCTAGTCACAGCTCTGCCATTAACCGGTCTCGTGACTTTGAATAAGCCACTTATTCTTTTATACCTCAGTGTCTTATAAATGAAAGAATTGACAAGGTCATATATAGGTGCCTTGGTTTAGGTTGGTGCAAAAGTAGTGGAGTTTTTGCCATTTTTTTTTTTTTCCTAAAGTAATGGCCAGAACCACAGTTATTTTGCACCAACCTAATAGTTTTGGCATTATGGCTTCCTCTATAGCATAGGTCCTTGTAAATAGTAGATGCTCAATAAACAGTTAATGAATTAATAATGTAGGACTTAGTTTTTCATCATGACTATTGCTTACGTTGTCTTGCCTGTCAGGTCTCTTTCTTCCTAAGGGAAAGCACAGTGTCTTGCATGTCATAGGAACATAGTGAATGCTAGTTCTCAGCCTCCTTCTTTGTTCTCAGTCCTTGAATTGTCTAGTTTCTTGGCATATAAATATATGGCTATTTACAGACTCTTTCTCACTAGCTTCCCATGACTTTCTTTCTAGACTAGGAGACACATTGCATGTAGTCTCCTTAAAACTCTACAGTTACTCTGTTGATTTTTGCACGTAACAAAATCTTGGTCCATTTTATCCTTAAAACATTATAAGGTAAGATCCGTTTATTGTGTATTATATGGATAGGTATAATGGGAACATATAGTCAAATTCATGTCTTTATATAATGTTCGTCGTATGGAATGGAATTTAGATATTTTTCCTGAAAATGGTTGTTGATTTTTTTTCCTCCCCAGAGTGGTTAAGAAAGTAGCTCAGTACATGGCTGATGTATTGGAAGATAGCAAAGACAAAGTTCAAGAGAATCTGTTGGCTAATGGAGGTAAGCTAATGCTCATGATTGATCATTATTAACTCATACAAAGCAAATAACTAAGTTACAGAAACAAAAAGTAATGTAAAAAAGTCTACAGAAAAGGACACTAAATACAATAGAAAGCCATTAAAATACAATTATTATTACTGAATTTGGTGATACGTCCAGGTACATCCTGTTCCCTGAAACATAATCTCATAGAAGACAGTCTTCCATAATATATAATATAGCTTATAATATGATGCCAAGTCTCCTGCAAGAGCAGTATTGTAAAGATTTGCCTTAGTTCTTTCCAGGTTCTATTTGTTCACTCATTTACAAGTAAGTTTCCAAGCTGTATATCTCAGCATTGTTCCAGTTGAATACCTGCTGTCTTATGTAGGTTTTTGTATTTAATAGTATATAACTGTTAAAGCCTTAGAACAGAAATTATTAATTTTATTGCAGAATAGTGCCCCCCCAATATGATTTTGGCATTTCTTTACTTAATACCCGTAAAATAGCCTACTGACTTCTCTGTAGCTAGAAGCCAGTATTTACATAGAGTTTGCTCTATGTGGTAATGACTTTAGAAAGATGATTCTGACCCCATTGTTGTCATTTGTACTTGCATTTCTTGTTTTCTTATGAAATGTCATTTTAGCATTTTGCTTCATTTAAAATTAGCCCATCTTTAATGATATGTTATTATAATAGGAAATAATGAACTGGGCATGGTGGCTCATGCCTGTAATTCCAGCACATTGGGAGGCTGTGGCAGGAGGATCCCTTGAGTGCAGGAGTTCAAGACAAGCCTGGACAATATAGGGAGACCCTGTCTCTAAAAAATCCAAATAAAAAGAAAGAAAAAGAAAAAAGTTACTGGATGTAGTGGCATATGCCCGTAGTCTCAGCTAGTGAGGAGGCTGAGGAGGGAGTATTGCTTGAGCCCAGGAGTTCAAGGCTGCAGTGAGCTACAATTGTACCACTGTACTCTAGTCTGGGTGACAGAGCAAGACCCTATCTCAAAAAAAAAAAAAAGAAAAAAAAAGAAGAAGGAAATAACCCTTTATAACCCTTTCCTTTCATTCTCTACGGGATCACCTACTCTAATAAGGTTACTATATTTTAAATCCAGTGTTCCTGAAATCTCCTTTCTTCTTGCAAATAGTAGCTGCTCAATAAATAATCAGTTAAAAATGTAGTAACTTATTCTTGCTCTTTATTATCAAGTAATTCTGATCTCATTGTTTGCTGTGTCTGTTAATTTGTGTTTTGAGAAACAACAGAAGATATGTTAGATATTAATAAGTTAATTTGTGTTGCCTTCACTGATCTATGTATTTTATGAACTAGGGCAGTCAGTCTAGTAGGTGGAATGGTGGTTGACCAAGAGGGGCAGTGCATCTAGATAGAGTTGCTTTTGGAAATACCATCTGTGTTGTTGACTGACTGGTATTATGTAAGGAGATATTGAGAAGAGAAAGATATTTTTATATGAATTACTTCCGTCAGTTAGTGCTGCCATAATTACCATTTGGTTTCACCGTTCTTGATCCCGTTAGGGGTGAAGTCACTTTGATTACTAAACTTCCAAGGAATAAGTTGTTGAGTATTTTTTTAGCTCTACATGTTTTATTCTTTCCATTTGAAAGTGCAAGGTCCATGTTTTGAATATTGTTAAAATGTGGACTCCGGGAAACAATCATCACATGGTTTTAACAGACAAGTTTATTTTCAGTTTGGGTAAGTTATCAAAGAAAGAACATACTTTTGTGAAATTCTCCTTATTGAGGAGATAATTTGAAGTAGTTTCTTAATCTTTGTGTCTCCTGCATATGATTCGTATTAGGAATATGTACATACTTCATTTTTAAAGTAATCAAATTAGAAGCATCTTAATATGTATTAAAGTTTGAGTAAGGAGAAGAGATTACAAGGTAGAAATTTTGATTAATCCATGTTACTTAATATAGTTCACATTTAATCAGGATTCTTCAGAAATGACATCTTTGCTGATTTCCTCAATGCCAATTTCAGCATTAAAATATATTGCTGTGTATAAAACTGAACAATTCTATTGCTTTTCTTCAGTAATTAATTTATTCCCTTATTTCAGTGGACTTGGTTACGTATATAACAAGGTTCCAGTGGGACATGGCCAAATATCCAATCAAGCAGTCCCTGAAAAATATTTCTGAAATAATTGCCAAGGTAAGATAATACTTGAGACAAGTAGAACACATTGATTTATAGTGGCTGTGCTTATTTTATAATTTCACTATGAAATACTTTTTAGGTTTTGATAAGGCAACTTAATTATATTTCACAGATAGAAGAGATCCTTACTACAACTTTAGACGTTAAAAGATGTTAAAAAGTATAACACTTTCATGTGTAGATTATCTAAGTTGAATACTTAGTTATGTAATTAAATATTACATCAACAGTGTTTAAGAAAGTGTGAAAATTCTCTATTTATACAAATTTTAAGGGTACCTGAGATTGTGTGGAATAGGAAATTGGAGTCTGTTAAGATTTCTTAGTCATTCAGGTAGGTGATAGTAGTCACTGAAGTATGTTTCTGTGCATACAATACTTGTTCAAACATTAAACTCTGTGGGTTCTCTGACCCCTTCCGACTATTTAGTTTTGATCCTCTGCCTGGAAAAATTCCCCTATTCGTGTGCCACATAATTTTATATAGTTTCAGGGAGTACATGGACCTTGAAGCCAATGCATGAACCCACCAAGTTAAGAGCTCCGTTTGTATTGAGAAATCCTTGAACTTGGGAGGAAATGTAAAAGTCTGTTTTTTCCCCCAAGATCTGTTTGTGGAATAAAAGTCTTAACAGTAACTATAATGAGACAAATAGACAAGGACCTGTTAATTGTTTGCCAGCATTTGACCTGGCTGGGGCAAGAAGTGTAGTTTAAATTATTGGACAGACTTTCCTTGGCTCCCAGTAACTTTAGTTATGCAGTGTGCTGTATAGTTAAATGTAAATAAGTAGACTATCAAAGATTTTAACTAAAGTCATCATGTAATTTGATGACTGTAGTTTAAGAAACTATTATTTACATTATTTGATAATATAAAGTGGTGTTCTTACTATGACTGAGCCTTTTTTTCTGTATCCTTAAGGATTTGATCATCTGCTTCCTGATGCTGTTGTAGATAGGGAAGCAGGCTTAGAGAGGTGAAGTGACTTACTCTCGTGCTACACAGCTAATAATGCTAGAGCTATGTTAAAGTCAGTTCTTCGAATGTTGTTTATTTCACATTTTCTCCCCATGTAGTTAGTTTAGTATTCTTTTGAGAAAAACAGCTTTTGTAACATTTATGAATAAATTCAACTATAATTTTAATTTCATAGAAAAATACTCTGTGTAATAGTGATGTTTGCAATAGTCAAAACTCTTCATGTAATTTAGTTTATTTTGGAAAATATCCTTCAGTCTTGTGAATGGAAGCCTTGTAAATAGTAATCTCTAAACCCAGTGGCCTAGATTCCATTTCCATGGTTTAAGAAGTAATATAATAATTAAAATACATGTGGACTAAAACATTATTTTTAGTAGAAAAGATTTATGTGGAAATTATATTTAAAATGAAGTTGGCTGTTTTTTAAATAACCTCCTGAAGTTGTGCTTTTAAAATAATAGAATATTCTTACACTAGAAACTAGTGGGTTTTTTTGTAGAAATTAAAGTTTAGCTACTTTGATAGTATTAGTAGAGGCAGATTTAGGAAAATTTTATCTATTTTTCTTCCTTTTCTTTTTCAAAGGGAGTAACTCAGATTGATAATGACCTGAAATCTCGAGCATCTGCATACAATAACCTGAAAGGAAATCTTCAGAATTTGGAACGAAAGAATGCGTAAGCAGATCAAGTATATTTGAGTATTAAGAACTGGGGAAGCACACTAGCATGCACCAAAGGATATATTGTTGGGATTTAGTTAGTTTCAGTTTATGTTGTTCTGTAATCAAAATGGTATTTCTTTTACTTCATGGAGAAAAGCTCACTAAGGTAAGTTTATAGAATTCAGACTAGTCAAAACAGATGTGAGGCTGATTTATTATACTTGTTTTGTAAATAATACTTGTGAACTGGGTCCTGGCTTATCCCTTTATCCATTTGATATTTCACTGAAAAATAGTCTAAAATTAATTGTTTTAAATGAAATCATAGTTTAACTGCATAGTAATTACCTATCACTTAATTATGGAATAATCCTTTTATGATGTAATAATTATTCTCTTATCTGTTTTCAGAATTTAGGTTTTTCACTTGTTAGGTTTTTTAAAATAGGACTGAATTGTTTTAGTTAATCCCCTTGTACTATGACTACTACAAGTGCAACTTTAAGCATGGAAATATTCAAGTGCCTTCATATCCTAGAGGGAAAGTTGGTTGGATACTATGAGTGATACAAACCGGGCAAGACATATTTATTATAGGAAAGTGATTACTGGAAGACAAATGAAGACTGATTTGAAAGAGTTAATTATTGGGTTAGCTACCAAAATTGCCTGGTATCAAATGATACCCAAGGGAGGGAAGAACACCGAAGGTATTGTGCTTAGATGGCATAGTTTCATAATTATATGATGGAATAGACTTTAATTGATATCTAATGAGTAGATAGCACTTTTCCAGTCAAGATATTATATATGTAGGCAAGAGAAGAGCTGAGTTATAATAATTAAAGCAAACACAAAACACTAGAGGCAAATTTTGATAGAAGATATTTCGTTGGTTGCAAGGGTAGGATATATTCAGCTAAATGGTGACTTCTTACAAAGTAAAAATGTTAACTAAGACTAATCCCTCTCAATGTATATATAGTATATGTGAAAATGATTAGCCTGCTGTTTCTTTACTTGTGTTACAGAAGCACATAATTATCAGCCTAATGATTTTTTTTAATTCCTCAGAGGAAGTTTGCTAACTAGAAGTCTAGCAGAAATTGTGAAGAAGGATGACTTTGTTCTTGATTCAGAGTATCTCGTCACATTACTGGTAGTAGTTCCCAAGTAAGTCTTTCTATTATAAAAGGTTTTACTTGTTAAAATACAAGAAAAATGTTAGTATCTAGTATTGTAGTTTGAAGTTTTCCATAAAATCCAAGCGTAAAAAGAATACAACCTTGCCATTCATTCTGTCAATCAACATTTGCTCATGTGGCACATAAAGTAGAAATTAGATCATAACCTGGCAATGGAGACTTCAATTATAAATTGAGTTTCCAGATCAAATTTAGCAGCTTGGTAGAATTGGCTCATTCAAACATAAGTAATGCTAAATTATTGATTGTTTAAAAAATACAGATTTTAGATTTCTCAAAATAGGAAGGTTTTTGCATTTTTTTCCTGAAAAAATCTTTATGACTGGTTAGGATTAATTAAGCACTGTAAGAAGCAAACAATGGATTAGATCAGAGATTAACAATTTTTTTTTCTATAAAGGGCTAGATAGTAAGTATTGTAGGCTTTGTAAGCAATGTGATCCCTGTCACAACTACTCCACTGTGGCAACTTTGTGGTTATAGCTGAAGTAGCCATAGATGATATGTAAACGAATGAATGTGGCTGTTTCAATAAAACCTTATTAACAAAACAGGCTTCGCTATGGGCATATTTTGCTAGCCCCTGGACTAGATAAGCTTTGAAATCTCCTTAGGATTAGGCCTTCTGTGTTATTTAATATTTGATCATAGTTCATCTTGAATGAAATGAAATGAAACCTTTGGGTACTTGTAGGAAGACCTGGACTTTGTGTGTGTCTGTATAGCACTATTAATGGTTTCACTTTTGACTTACGCTGAAGTCTTGCTATCAGGGAATGTTTGGGGGATCCAAACTCAGGTGGGAGATTTGGGTCTTTTTCAGAGTATCATTGTATGAAGACTTCCTTGCTGTGCTCTGCATTTTTATCTGGTTCAGAGATTGGGAGTACTAGAAAATGATGCCTCCGTGGAATTTACAGTGGCTACAATATTATCTCAATTCTGCATTTTTTCCCCTTTATTGCAGTACGCTAGCTTTTGGATTTTTCTTTGCACAGGGAGAAGGCCTTAAATCTAAGGATTTCACTCCAGAAATTTTATTTTGTGTTCTAGTTACATAACTCCCCTCTGCTACACTGAAACACTGATTATTTATAACAAATTCTATGTATCTGTGCTTTTATACTATGTAGGAAAATAACTTTTGCCCAGATAAAATATTTGACCCACTCAACCTTTATTTAAAACTTGGGTTCAAAACCAGAAATTTTTATAGTTTTCTGTATCTTGTAATTGAAACATAGGACCTAGGACATCTTACATGATGAATTATTCTCTATCCTGGCCTATACACACTATAATTCTTTGTTTTCAATCTCAAACATAGTTGTCTCTCTCCACACCCCTGGAAGCCAGTGGCCTCTAGAGAAGGTTGTTGTACAATGTTTTGTGGCAACATAGTTTACTGTCACTTCATTTACTTACTACCTCATGGTACTCTGTGCTTTCCATAAATAAAGTGTTTTTTCAGTCCTTCATAACGGCCACTGAGCAGGAACGATAGTGATTTTAGCATGACCATTTTTTAAAAATGAGGCACAATACATATGAGCTATGCAGCTTGAAAATAATTTAGAATCTATACTGTGCTTTACTTCCTTTCCAAACATAGTTCTAGGATGTGCCTCTTTTGCAATAGTTACTGGAGGTAGGGCGGTGATCTGTATTTCCTGCATTACTCAGTGTATTTGAAATTCATTCTCAGTAGGAAACGTGAATTTTTTTTTGTTAAATAGAGTTGAAGTATACTTACCATAGCCAGATTTCCTATTTTGTCTCATAATTTTTTGTCTTCCTGGATATGGCAGGAAATAGGACTTGTTTTTCTTTTCCAATGTGTATTGTACCTTTTCTGCAGGTTAAACCACAACGACTGGATTAAGCAGTATGAAACACTAGCTGAAATGGTAGTTCCAAGGTCTAGCAAGTAAGTAGAAGTCTTCGTAAAACCATATGTTTCCTAGAATTCCTTTTAGAGTTTGGATGTTGGCTTAGGAAATATGTTTGCTGTCTTGCCTTTGTGATAAATTAACCTCATGAGTGAGTTCTGTGAACTCTAGTTGTAATAATTTTAGACCTAGAAGGGACTTGGCACAGTCTGTTTGACAACCTCCTGTTTATAGATTTAGAAGTTTGAGGCCAGTGAGGTATTAATAGTTTGCCCAGGGTCACACATCTCATTTGTGGCAGGGCTAGAACTAGAACCTAGGTCTCTGGTGTGGTACTTTTTCTGCTGCACTGTGCTGCCTTTTGAAAATTCTTTATTCATTATTGCATACCTATTATGTGTCTATAATTCCTCATTTTACTTGGCAAAGGAAGTGTACCAGAATGGCTACTGGACTGCCGTGTTGATCTCCAGATGTTCACCATCACTTTGAGCTTAGATTTTACCTAATCTGTATGTTCCTTTTATTTAAAAAACAAACAAACCTGTTTTTATTAAGCACTTTTTTAAATTTATAGATTTAACATGCATCGTCTAATTTGAAATTTACAACAAGTCTGTGAAGAAGTATGGACACTTATCATTCTTATTCTCATGGAAGAAGAAGTTAAAATGCTTAAATAGTTGCCTGAGGCGTATGGCTGTGTAAAGTGTCCAATGGCAGAGTTACGGCTAGAACTCACATCTTTTAGCTCTAGGTCCTGTACCCTTTTAACACTGTTCCATGTCATTTTTCTGTGTTCTGCCATTGCCACACCAGATATTCTTTGAGAAAATATAAATACAGTGTATTTCCACCCCAAAGGATTCTTATAGATATATATATGCTTCAAGGGGAGGCAGCAGGGAGGAAGATATAGGAGGCAGTAAAGAAGTAGAATTAGTAAGGTCAGGCCCATGAAATATTTTCTTTTCCAGTTTCATTGTGTCATGTGGGAAGTAGCTTAGTATGATGGAAAGAGTCCTGGACCCAGGGATCTGAGTTCTATTGCTGGTTCTGTCACCAGTAGAGTCTGTCACTGGTGGGGTCCGTCACTGTAGGGTTGTGACTTCAAGTTGTCCAAGTTCTTGGTGTTTTGAACAAAGAATTGGACAAAATGCCCAGCAAAGCAAAATAAGAATGAAGCAACAAAAGAACAAAAGCAGGGATTTATTAAAAACGAAAGAAAGTACACTCCACAGTGTAGGAGCAGACCTGAGCAGTGGCTCAAGGGCCTGGATACAGAATCTTCTTGGGTCCAAATAACTCCTACAAGTTTCCCATTGGCCACTTCATGCTCACCTCATGTAAATGACATGGTAGCCTGCAGTCGGTATCATTGGTTGCAGAAAGCAGCCAACCAGAGGCTGAAGTGAAGTTACAAAGGTCACATGCCTGTGCAAATATTGGTTGCTTTCTGCAACCAATCAGAGGCTAGGGTGAAGTTACAAAGTTATACTTCTATGCAAATGAAGACTCGGCCTCTCAATCAGTCTGATTTGTTGCCGACAGCCAATTTCCCATCTGCCATGCAGGAAAGGTCAAAAGGAGTAGTCTCTGGTCCTTTTGTTACTTAGGCGTGGAAAATTAGGGTTTTCCTTTCAATTTAGTTCTAGGAAACCGGGGTGAAACAACCTTAGGTTCCCTGCCTCCAGACCCTATTTCCTGCCTCAGTTCTGCTACCAGCTTGCTGTGTGACCTGGGGTAAGTCTTTTAACTTCTCTGGGCCTCATTTTCTTTGTCTCTAAATGAGCATAGCACCTTCCTTGTATATATTATGAAGTTATTTTAAGGCTTAATGGAGTATTCAAAATACAAGATAATGTTACTGTATTTTCACAAATGTTGATCTTTTAGGAACTTAACAACAAACTTGTGCTCATCATGAATTTTTTTTATTTTTCATTTGGAGGAATATCTTTCCTTCATACCAGCTCTTCACATGGTAAACTGAAGACTACAGTTGTGTCTTGATATTGGTGTCTCACTTAGGCTGTTGATACTGACAGATCTTTAGGGCATTAGAGCCATAGAGGTTGACTCTGTGTCCAGGAGGCAGGTAGAGGAGGAGAGTGAGGACGTGGTGCACACAGAATGTCCTCCAGAGATGGACATACACCAACCCAGATGTCCAGGGGGATGGTGTGTAGGCTCATTAAGTAAGCTCAGATTTACTCTGATAGAAGGACTTCAAAAATATTCCATCAGAGATTTAGATCTTTGGACAGTCACTTGAGTAGTTTAAAGGGCAAATTTCAGAAAGGGAACAGTTTAATGCAGTCAAGACTTGTTTGCAAATGACTTGTAAGTGCACACTAATCTTCCGAGAGCTCCCAGCCTTTCCTTGCTCAGTGAAAACATCTTTTCTACCTATTTCTCAGTTCAAAGTACATTTGGAATCACTGACTCAAAAACTTACCTGTTTAAATTTAGTCAGAGAGAACATAGCACTAGCTCAAATAGCACCATCAAGAGTATGTGCACTTCATGTAGGGCAGATAGGCTTTTTTGAGTGAGCCTGGAATATTGTCTGCCATTTAGGAAAGATCTCTATGACCTGATGCTGAATTTTTGGCTTATCATCACAACAGCATTTTTGAGTAATTACTATGAGCTAGTCATTGTTCTATGTGCTTTACACAAGTTAATTAATTATAGGTAGTAACACATTACTTTTTGGTGTGATAACTTGAGTGATTATTGTTGGGAGCAGTGAAGATGAAAGTGGAATTTTGAGGTAGATTGAAAAATATTCACTCTAATATTCAATCTAATATTTTTCAATCTATTCTTCTAACTGTCCTCAAACCTGGAAGAATTTTAAAATTCACAAAATATAACTATTTGTAACATATTCTACAAAGATTGGACAGTTTTGAAATACTACCATTGCTGTGAGGCTAAATGCAGCAATGCGTATAAATGCCATGTCAAGGCTGTGGCCAAAGAAGTGGCGGCTGTGTTGCTGTTCTCCTTTTTTTTTGTTGAAACACTGTTCAGAAAGAGGTGCTTTTCACTTGTCCTTTCAGAATTACCACTTTCCTATTTTTTTTTTTTTTTTTTTTGGTCTGCTTTTGCTTGTTAAAATAGTCTGACTGAGTCAGATCACTGGTTAACTTTTGCCTTTTCTCTGTCATTGGAAGCAACATCACAAACTCATGGGTGCTTCACAGAGGTTTTTCTTTAGGGATCTGGAGTCCCCAGTGAAGCAAAGGAGCCTAGCTAAGAAGTGCAGGAAAAATGATACTGGCCACTGTCCAGAAGTTTCTCTGTGTTTCAGAGTTTCTGAGGGAGATGGTCTGTTCTCCTGTCAGTACCGCTTCAACCACATCCCTGGCTCTAGCCTCGCCTGCAGTTTTCGGACTGCTAAATCTTCATCTGTAGCCAGCCTTCCCCCACCTACAAACTCACATACCTGGTTCCTACTGGACCACGCCATGTGGTGTTTCCTAGGTAACTGACACTATCACCCCAATCTCAGACTCAGACTCTCTAGTTGCCTTGTAGCATATGGCATCTATATCTGCCCAGTGATCCGAACTGCAAGTGTGGTAGTCAGTCATTTTGGAATCTTCCTTCACCCTTGCACCCCCGTCCCCCCACCGGCCCCCTGCCCGCAATAGTCTAATCAGTTGTGTCGTTTCCACCTTCCATAGTATTTGGTTGAACCATTAAAAATTGCTGTTTTGTACGTCAGAAAATGGTCAAATATCTACAATTTCATATGGTTAAATCTACTCTCCCCACTCCCCCAAGACCCACTGCCACTGCTCCAGCTCTGACTCCCTCATCCCTTGCCTGGACCATGGTAATTGACCCTAGCTGGTCTCCTTTTCTCCTCTCATCAGTCCTCCACATTGCTGCTGTTTTCATCTTTGTGACATACAAATGTGTTACTTTCCTGTCTAAAACCCTGCTTGTCCCTCCCCATTTTGACTGCCTGCCCCCATCACACAGACACACACCCTCTCCTTGTACCCTATGTCCCAGCCATATATGTATATATATATTGTTTTTCTTTCTTTTCTTTTTTTTTTTTTTCTTTTTGAGACACAGTCTCTCTCTCACCCAGCCTGGAGTGCAGAGGTGTTATCTTGGCTCACCGCAGCCTCTGCCTCCCGGGTTCAGGTGAGTCTCCTTCCCCAGCTTCCCAAGTAGCTGGGATTACAGGCATGTGCCACCACACTCAGCTAATTTTTGTATTTTTAGTAGAGATGAGGTTTCACTATGTCAGCCAGGCTGGTCTCGAACTCCTGACCTCAAGTGATCTGCCTGCCTTGGCCTCCCAAAGTGCTGGGATTACAGGCATGAGCTACCACGCTGAGCCCCAGTTATACTTATTTCTGGCAGTTCCTCAGATGCACCATGTTATTCCACATCTGTATTCATTTGCATATGGGGTTCTGTCTGGAACGTTCTTCTCTTTTTTGTCTTTCTTTCAAACTTCCATCTGGTATCACCACTTTGGTGAAACTCCTTTGAATCCCCTCAGATAAAGTTACTAATTCCCCAGTGTATCATGTATATTTTCTATTGCAGCACTAACAACTCTGTATTGCAGTTACTTGTGTATGCCTGTTTCTTTTACTAAACCCATACCTGGAGATCAGGAAATGCTGTCTTAGTTTTATACTAATATCTAGCAAGCGCTTGAATTACAGAGTCTCAGTACATGTTAAATGACTACAAGTCCGTTATAGTAAGGACTCGTGGTTTATTTTTTAAACAGTTTTAAGAAATACCTTTCCTTAGGGGAAAGAGAGAAAGCAACTGGCTTTTATTTATTTTTCATAATAAGGTGGCATAGTAGGATTTAGTTATAAGATAAGATGGAAGTTTTATCTTGGCATTTTTCACCATCAGGATTTTGAGTAAGCCATAGGAATTTACTGTGTCCCAGATCTCTGCACAATAGCTAGGAACCTGCTTAATAGGTAACCTGTTCATTGACACAGGGCCATGTCAAACACCAAATGCTTTTGGAAGGGTCTTCAAAACAGCAAAGTGTTGGATAAGTTTAAAAGATTAGTATGATAACGGTAAAACATTATTTTTGGCTCTGAAATAGCCTGTCAAGTTAGATTTGGATTTGTTTTGATCTCAAGCAGTTCACACATCACTGAGTAAATCTTGGCAAAGCAGAAGATCCTTAAATAGTTTTTTAAACCAAGCTCTGTCCACTTGGTAGCTGCCCTTCATTGGGTTTGATGGACACCAGGAGCAAGAATTAAGGGTAATCATTTTGAGAAGATATAGTTTAACAGGAGGTTCTAAATCCAGAGTACTTGGGTTTTCTCTGCATGTCAGCGATTACAGTGATCAGTACTCCCGGAGGTGTCTGCTGGTCATACACTAGGGAGGTGCCCCTGCTGGCTGGCTGACAGTGGGGTAGATTCAGTACTTAAAGCCATTCTGTGATTAACACTGTAATTGCCTCCTGAATTTACTTGGCTAAACAGGTGGTTCTTAGGCTTCAGGAAAAACTACACTTGCTTTAAACATTTTTTTAATATAGTATCTTTAAATTCCCCAGCATTCCTCCATTTTGTAAAATTTCCTTTTTCTGATTTCAGAAGTACCACATTCTAAGTAAAAACTAAACATTAAAAAACAAAGAAAACAACCAACAAAAGGGCCCAAGGACCCTTTTGGTAGTGAGGGGTATGTTTATTGTCTCGATCGTGGTGATGGTTTCATGGGTATATGCGTATGTCCACACTTCAGATTATAGACATTAAATGCATACAGTTTTCTGCATAACGATTATATCTCAGTAAAGCTGTTTAAAAAACACTAAACATTAGAAGACCTCGAGTATGTGAAAGAAAGGAGATTCCCCTCAGTAACATTCCCCTGCCCCAAGGTTATCACTGTGGAACAACTGCCCGTGCAGTCTCGTGGACTTCACATAAGGACTTCTATACAGGAGGCACTACAGGTAAATTCTGAAAGCCAAATTTGGACCATACTATCACAAACGATACCATTCACCTTTCAAACAGTGGACTTTCACCCAAGGTATTACAGATTTAAATGACCATTAAAATTTCCTGGCAGTTGTGTCTGGAAAGGTCTTTCTAGTGATGTCCATGAAGCTGTGACTGAATGGAAGTTCTGACCTCACTGGGACCTTCTGAAGCCTAGAATGGAGCCATGAGATGCATACAGGCACATTTATTCAGAGATTATTTAGACAGTTGTGTTCGTCAGGTTTTTTTTTTTTTTTTTTTTGACAGGGACTCACTCTGTCACCCAGACTGGAGTGCAGTGGTGCAATCTCAGCTCACTGTAGCCTCAACCTCCCCAGGTCCAGTGATCCTCCCACCTCAGCCTCCCGAGTGGCTAGGACTACAGGCATGCACCATCATGCCTAGCTAGTTTTTGTATTTTTTGTACAGACACAGTCTTGCCATGTTGCCCAGGCTGGTCTCAAAGTCCTGAACTCAAACAAACCCCCACCTCAGCCTCCCAAAGTGTTGGGATTACAGGCATAAGCCACTGCACCCAGCCTGTCAGTTTTTGATTGAGAGATATCATGGGAGCAAAGGAAAGATCCAAGGTTTGAGGTACTGGCAATGCAGAGAGGCTAGGCTGGGCCTCAGTGGGGCTGAGTTGGCCTGGAGAAAGGAAGAAAGAATTAGGCTTCCAGAAAAGAAGGGCATGCTTATCAAGGAGACACTGGAAACAAAGCAGCTTGGCGCTGATGTTGATTGAAAAGTGTGGTTCTTAGCGTTTGGATGCTTTACTGGAGTTAATGTCTAATTTTGTTGGTTAGTAAGAAATAAATGGAGAGTGTTAAAGTATCATAAGCAAAATAAATCATAAACATTCAGCGTCTTCAGAGTTTGAGGCAATCCAGATTGAAAAGCATTGAGGTGATTTGGGAAGGGCTATTATACCCTACTTTTCTCTTCCACCTGTTTCTGAATTTTGCCCTTAATATGAAAGACAGCAATACGTATAAATCTTTAAATGGACTTCTTTTTTTTTCCATAGTGTTCTTTCAGAGGACCAAGACAGTTACCTGTGTAACGTCACCTTGTTTAGGAAGGCAGTTGATGACTTCAGACACAAAGCCAGAGAAAACAAGTAAGATTATTGTTTTTTGTTTATTTACTTTGTTAGGTCAGCTGTATACAACGTGAACAATTTTGTTTCTTTCCCCAAATTTAGATTCATTGTTCGTGACTTCCAGTATAATGAAGAGGAGATGAAAGCAGATAAAGAAGAAATGAACAGGCTTTCTACTGACAAGAAAAAACAATTTGTATGTGTTTTTAATATTTAGTATGATCAGTACTAAGCAGAAGAAAAAGTGGTATTGCTTTCCTTTGATTTAAAAGAGAGTAAAAATCTGCTTTGGTTTTAAGACATTTGATTTTAGTTTTTTTTAATTGAATAATTAGAATGAATTTCCTCTGAAGCTTAACTATTCTAGAGATAACTATTCTATTTCTAAGAAAGCTTTCTTCTAAAGCTTACGTCTATCTGAGATAGAATAGAATAGATAGAATAGTTATCTTAAAATACATACTTAAAAAGAAATTACTCCACCTAAATCCATATCAGATATTAATTTTAAATGCAATATTCTGGTTAACAAAAACAATTTGTATGTGTTTTTAATATTTAGTATTATCAGTACTAAGCAGAAGAAAAAGTGGTATTGCTTGTCCTTGTAGGTGAAGGACGATTTTAGTTAAGTAACAAAGTTCTTTTCAGTAAGACTTTTCACTTTCTTGAGGCAGATTTTTTCAGTGCCTCAATCTTTTATTGAAGCAATTTGTATTTAAGCTATTGGAGAATTGGTGTGTTCTAGGTGTAATGGGGAAACGAATGGAATTGTGAAAATCAAAGATGGTGTTAACTTTCTTGCCATCTTCATGTGTGGGATTACTGTGAAGACTAAAAGCTTGTTTGGAAAGGGAAACATAATGAGTGAAAATGTGTTTCTCTTAATAATGTAATAAGAGGAAATTAAGGGAAATATTGAAAATTATTTCCAAGTACTTTATAAGCCATATCATCTCAACTCGGAGAAAACTCATTCTAACCAAGTAATGTCAAAATAACCAGCTTTTTAGGGAAAACCCAAAATCCTTTTAAAAAATAGGTATTTTGACCAAAGATTTTCACTTTGTTTTGCTATCCTTTTGTTTAAATTAATTGGTTGGTACATCCAAATGAGCCTAATAATGTTATCCAAGGAAGTGTTAGCTGAATTGTTAATGTATGTCTTTTAAGTATGGAGAGAGGAGGTATTTGAAATCCGCTTAATCCTACTAAATATTTGAAGTTTAAAAAGAACTTACACTACATAATTTAGAATGTAAAGAGATTTTAGATGTCTAGACCAACTCCCTTTTTTACAGATGGGAAAACTAAGAGCTAGTGCTGTTAAATGACTTGTCTACATAACTGTTTATCTTTGTTACTAAGAAGTTGTTTGTAAGTTGAATTTCATTTTACATGTATTAAATGTTTTAGAGTGTTCTGTAGTAAATTCAGATCTTTATATTTTGATTTTCAAACCTAAGGCATTTCTGTATTTTGTACCAGTTTAACTACTTCTATTAAAATACATACCTTTTTCTGTGTTAGTGAATTGGTTCAATGCATTTTAGTGTCTGTTGAGATCACTCTGTAGTGGCGAACCTTTTAATCTAATTTAAGGTAAAGTATCTGAGATAATGAGAATAATAGTGAAACATGTAGAAAGTGAATTATGCGACTTAATTCTTCTATAGATTCCTAGTAGGTAGTCACTTAAAAAAATATTTGGTCAATCTAATTGCTATTTCTAAGACCAAATTTGTGGCAATTTTTTTTTTCTTTTTATAGGGACCACTTGTACGGTGGCTGAAAGTGAATTTTAGTGAAGCATTTATTGCATGGATTCACGTGAAAGCATTACGGGTTTTTGTTGAGTCTGTTTTAAGGTAAAGAAAGTTAATTGCCAAACTTGGAACTGAAGAGTTCATAGATTCTCTACATTGGACCTCTTTATTATAACACAGTGCGACAATAGGAAATGGATTTGGAGAAACCAAAGGGCCAATCATGAGACAGAGATTGTCAGTATCATCATACAGCTTATAAAATGCATATTAGTCTTGTTTTTTAGCACCAGGTTTAGAAAAAGAGATTTATGCTGCCATACCCTCAGGTTCTTTTTCTTGTGTAGGTACTTAAAAGTAGATTAAATATTAGCCAATATTTGTTTAAAAGGAAGATCCTTCAGATGTTTTATATGTCATTGGATACATAGTATGCTAATGACTTACTGAAATCATTTCATATTAACCTAAAGTATTTTAATATTTTGAGATACTTAAAAAATCATATTCTGGCCCAATGTATGGGTTGCTCATATTAGAAATAGTTTTAAAAAACCCAAAACTTGGCCGGGCACAGTGGCTCACGCCTGTAATCCCATCACTTTGGGAGGCTGAGGCGGGCAGATCACGAGGTCAGATTGAAACTATCCTGGCTAACATGGTGAAATTCCATCTCTACTAAAAATATTAAAAAATTAGTCAAGCGTGGTGGCACGTGCCTGTAGTGTCAGCTACTTGGGAGGCTGAGGCAGAGAATCACTTGAACCCAGGAGGTGGAGGTTGCAGTGAGCCGAGATTGTGCCACTGCACTATTGCACCACTGCACTCCAGCCTGGGCAACAGAGCGAGACTCCGCCTGAAAAAACAAAACACGAAACAAACAAAAAAACACCCCAAAACTTACCTGTAACCATGCTATTTTTAGATTTTTTCAAATTTTCAAAGTGGATGTGGGTAACCTCATGCTATTACCATAAAAGTATCTGCTGACCTTACTTATTATTATTTCCTGAGGATATTCATATATTACCTTAAAAATTGAATGGTAAGCCGGGTGTGGTGGCTCATGCCTGTAGTCCCAGCACTTTGGGAGGCCAAGGCGGGCAGATCACGAGGTCAAGAGATTGAGACCAGGCTGGCCAACATGGTGAAACCCCGTCTCTACTAAAAATAGAAAAATCAGCTGGGCATGGTGGTACGTGCCTGTAATCCCAGCTACTCAGGAGGCTGAGGCAGGAGAATGGCTTGAACCCAGGAGGCGGAGATTGCAGTGAGCCAGGATTGCACCACTGCACTCCAGCCTGGCAACAGTAAGAATCCGTCTCAAAAGAAAAACAAAATGAATGGTAATTGAAGTAATTCCTAGTAATTGGTGTAGAGATTTCTAGTGGACAGTGAGGACTAAAGGTTTGCGTTTCTGTTTATATTAAAGTTTTTTTGTTTATATTAGTTTCAGTTTCTATATATATTAGTTGAACTTGTAAAGGTAAAGGGAGATACTCTCTCCCCGTTAACCATGATTAAAGAGTATGAGAATATTTGCTTTGAAAAGAAAATCTCTTTACATGTTTGCTTGTATTGTGTACTGTATTTCTGCTTTTTTGTAAGGTATGGCTTGCCAGTGAACTTCCAAGCAATGCTACTTCAGCCCAATAAGAAAACTTTGAAGAAACTGAGAGAAGTATTACATGAATTGTATAAACATCTAGACAGCAGTGCAGCAGCTATTATTGATGTAAGTACTTATTAGATAGCTCAGTAGAGTAAGAATTGAAGTGAATTTCAGAAAAAAAATGAAAGAAGATAGAAAAGGGAGAGTAAGTATGATACTTAATCATTTTTTATTACTTTGAGGTTCTCAATTTGTTATGTAAACATAGTAATTTACATTGTTTACCCTGTTTTATACTAATTATAGCTGTGTTTTGCTTGTTGGCATTTCTACAAGCTAGTAATTATCTTGCTGTGTATCAGATGTTTATAGCTACAGAAATACAGAAACCAGTGATACTAGTTATTTACAAAAACTATAAATTGCAGAGAGGAAGAAAATAAGCAGTTATTTTAATTTTATTTGGTAGAAGCGAGAGAGTCAATAGATGAGTATTTTCAAGGTAGGTTCATTTTTCTAAAATGGCATAGCTGGGCGTGGTGGGACATGCCGGTAGTCCCAGCAACTGAGGAGGCTGAGGCGGGAGGATCACTTGAGCCCAGGCCTTCAAGACCAACCTGGGTAACATAGCAAGACCCCATCTGAAAAAAGAAAAAAAAAAAAACAGACCAAAAAATGTATATATGTGTTTATATCTTCTTTTAAACAAAACTGTTATTTTTTAAACAAAAGAAGATATAAACAGAGTTACTTGTGTTTTTTTTTGTTGTTGCTGTTTAAAATTGTAGTGGGCCGCTGGGTGTGGTGGCTCACGCCTGTAATCCCAGCACTTTGGGAGGCCGAGGCGGGGAGGGGGATCACCTTAAGTCAGGAGTTTGAGACCAGCGTGGCCAACATGGTGAAACCCCGTCTCTACTAAAAATACAATAATTAGCTGGGCGTGGTGGCGGTCATCTGTAATCCCAGCTACCAGCTACTCAGGAGGCTGAGGCAGGAGAATCGCTTGAATCTGGGGGGTGGTTGCAGTGAGCTAAGATTGCGCCACTGCACTCCAGCCTGGGTGACAGAGGAAGACTCCGTCTCAAAAAAAAAAAAAAAAAAAATTGTAGTGGGCTTTTACTTTGTATTTTTGGTTTTAAGTATCTTGCTGATTTTTTTTTTCTCTTTAAAAGTTTAGGGTGGATGGTAGCATCTCACATAGGCATTAATTAGAACTATGAAAAATCAGTTTTTCTTGATAGAAGGAAATGCGGGAAATGACTTGCTACACTTTTTTTCTTTTTCTTTTTTTTTTTTTTTTTTCGAGATGGAGTTTTGCTCTTTTGCCCAGGCTGGAGTGAAGTGGCATGATCTTGGCTCACTGCAGCCTCTGCCCCTTGGGTTCAAGCAATTCTCCTGCCTCAGCCTCCCGAGTATCTGGGATTATGCCTGGCTAATTTTTGTATTTTTAGTAGAGATGCGGTTTCACCATGTTGGCCAGGCTGGTCTTGAACTCCTGACCTCAGGCAATCCACCCACCTCGGCCTCCCAAAGTGCTAAGATTACAGATGTGAGCCACCTTGCGCCCGGCTGACTTGCTACACTTTCATGCAATTGTGGATAAGATGAGAGGTATAATTATTTGATACATAAATGTTCTAGCAGTAAATTCTTATAACATGCATATATAATAAGTGTTATCCTTGCTCGTTTTTTGTTTTGCGATCAGATCTTGCTCAGGCTAGAATGCGGTGGCATGGTTTTGGCTCACTGCAATCTCAACCTCTATGCTCAAGTGATCCTCCCACCTCAGCCTCCCAAGTAGTTGGGACTATAGGCACGCACCACCACTCCTGCTTAATGTTTTTATTTTTATTTTTTGTAGCGATAGAGTCTCACTATGTTGCCCAGACTGGTCTTGAACTCCTGGGCTCAAGGCCTTGGCCTCTCAAAGTGCTGATACTACAGAATAAGCGTTACTTTTAAATCATACTTGCTTTATTTTTACTCTACATTTTGTAAGTCTTGTATCCCATCAACTAGGTATTCTAAGTCCAAGATTTAAAAAGTTAATTTTTACAGTATACATAAAAAAGGTTGGTGGGATCATGCTAAATACATATGCAGTCAGAATGCTTGAACCTGGCTTTACCACTCACTGTCTGTGTTTCCTAGGAGAAGTCAGTCTTTCAGATTGTTTTCTTATTTTCAAAATGGGAATAATGTCTAACTCAGATAAATTAGCCTTAAGTGCATACATTTAGCCCAGAGTAGATGTTCAATAAAAAGGTAAATGTTAATACTTGCTTTCTTTTTTTGAGGTCTGTAAATACAAAATTGAATAATTGTCTGTTTTTTCTATAGGCTCCTATGGATATTCCAGGTTTAAACCTGAGTCAACAAGAATACTACCCCTATGTGTACTACAAGATTGATTGCAACTTGCTGGAATTCAAGTGAAAATGGGCTCCTCCCCCGACAATCCTGTCCTTGTGTTGGTGTGTGCTAACGGAAATAAGTTGCAGTATGGTCGTACTTTTAACTCTAGTATCCTTTGCTTGCTTCTTACCCCCTTTCCTAGATGAATTCTCCCACAGTAGTCTGTATCTCAACATTTTGTTTTTAAAGGAAAAAATATATATATATGTTGTTTCTTTTTATTGATCAGGTCTGTAAATGTGTACTAAAAAAATCAGAGTTTATTTATAAGCAGAATAGTTTATTTAAAGAGAAGGTCTCTTCCTTATTGATATCATGGTATGCATTAATTCCATTTGTTACTATTGTGCACAAAAGCCCTCTTCACAGGGGAATGGTGTAAACATTTATACTGTTGTGTTCACTGTATTTAGTAGACATTAACTGTTGAATAGTTACTGAATCATGATGTAAAGAATATGCAACCATCTTCAAGTATGGGATTTCTGAATGTTTCAAATTTCAGTCAATGAGCACTGTCAACATCCACAGGAGAGAATAAAATTACCTGTGCAAAGGTATATTGTGGTGTGTGTAACTTAAGAATACAGTTCGGTTTGAGAGTTAAATGATGTCATAGCTCACTTGCTATGCTACTGCCAGGATTTTGTTATATGCTGAGGTGTAACCATTTGTGTTGTCTGACTTTCATATGATTTAATTGAGCCAAATTTGGGTCAGAACACAAATTTGAAGATTACTTTTCAGTATATGATGGGTATTTACATTTGAACACTAGAATTTTAGGTCTCTCAAATAATTAAGAATAGGGCCAGTTTTGAATGAAGTCTAGCAGAACTATGCAGCTTTAGTCATTTCTTTTGTCTAAATCTGTATTTTATGTGTTGTCTTCTTAAGATGTATAATTTTGGCATTTATGTCATTTGTGACATAGTCCGAAAATAGAGACAATGTTGGCCTTTAAAATCTCAGAAATGAATGACTTAGTTTAGTGTCCTGAAAGAGCTTTTAAAAGAGGATTTTGTGGCAATGTTTCTCTTACTGTGTACTCACAGGTTTGCAAATGGGAAAAAGAAGTTTACATTTCAGTTTAGGGGCATGTCTAAGCTATGCTATTCCTTTTAGAAAATTAGCCTCCAAAATCTTTTGTTTCAAAATTTTATGTTATTTCATAAATAACTTGAAGCAAATACAGACGTCCACAGTGTAGAACATGAGAGACCCCCTCCCTCAATTTCCACCTCCCAAGGGAAGTTTATGTATTTTTCTAGGCCCTTTTCTATGTCTTTACATCTCTGTCTCTCTCTCTCACACACACACACACACACACACACACACACACACACACACACAGTTGATTTTTAATAAAATAGGATTATACTACACACATCCTGTCACTTGCTTTTTTGCTTAATAGTATATCTAAGATAATCCTTTATGTCAATGAAGCTAGAGCTACCTCATTCTTTTAACTGGATACGTGGTGTTCCATTGAGTGTCTGCCATCATGTGTTTAGCCGAGTGGATGGATAGTCTGCTTGTTTTTAGTTTTTCTCTTAACAAACACTGCTGCAGTCAGCATCTTTGCACAGATTTCTTTGTATACTTGTATTAGTATTTCTGTAAGATCCCAGAAGTGGAATTTGTAGGGTCATAGGTTATGTACATTTAAGTTTTTGACACTCACTGCCAAGTCATCTGTCAGAATTCTAAACTAAAGACATGTTTGGAGTGTGGATTTATCTTCAGTTTTTCTTTGGACAAGAGGAAGCTGTGAAAGATTTTACTATCAGAAAATTCTGGTTCTTTGTCTTCTTTTGCACATGTTCTTTGAGTCTTAGTATCTGTAACATGGGGCTACTCTCTCTATCACAGGGGGGCATGTTTTGACAACAAATTGACTTTTAAGAAAAACCTGTCACTAACCTTCAGCCACACAGTGACTTTTAAGGTTTTATTTAGACTTTACTGTTGTTCTCCTGAGAGTAGGTACAACTGCATAAGGTTTAAAATCCCAGCATATGTCTGAAACTACGGGACGTTCACTGTGATTTCCACCAGGGAAATGATAGCGGAGTGGCTGAGCATGTGCTCTGAGGCCAGGCCCCAGCATTGCTGCTGACGAGCTGTGTGGTCCTGGGCAGAGTGGCCTCTTCAGTCCCAGTCCCTCCTCTGTAAAATGGGCATGATTAGAGTGCCCAACTCATTAGGGATGTTGGGGTGAGTCAGTGTGACCCCACGTGCATGGAAAGTGCTGCCAGTGGTGCATGGTAAGAGGTTGATGCAGGTACTTAGCCCTTGGGGAACACATGTAGTTCATTTTCACTGTGTTTAATTTGGGAAAATCCATATCCACATCATTGTAGAGTCTGAGGGTTAGAAGGAAGTCATTGTGTCTAATATAACATCAGAGCAGTTTGTGTCACTGAGCTGCAGTCTGTGCTGGATTATTGATATTGTTGGTGGCAGTCACCATTCCTGGAAAGGGACTGTCCCAAGCCACTTACCTTCCTGAGGAGTCTGCTGGTTCTCCTTGAGGATATTGCTTAGATAACAGACCCATTAAACATTTACTGAGTGTCTGTCAGGGATCATTCACATCCACATCATCCTCCCGGCCCCTCCCTGTGTTGTTCATGGAGGGAGTACTGGCGGTCCCCATTTTCATGTATGGAGACTTCAGGTCAAAGAAGTTAAGTGAATTCTTTGTTGAGTCACAAATTTTGAGCCAGTCAGAATTTGAACCTAAGATTTCTGACTGCTGGTTGTCACACTTCCCACCCCACACTCAACTGCTGTGTGAATGAGCCAGACACATTGCTTAACCTGAGTCCTAGATGGACAATGGTATAGGAAAGATACTAGGTATGGAGAATCAGATGTTAACTTGTGTTGCTGTTTTTTTTGTTTTGTTTTGTTTTTGAGACAAGGTCTTGCTCTGTCACCCAGGCTGGAGTGCAGTGGCATGATCAGGGCTTACTGCAGCCTCACCTTCGACTTCCTGGGCTCAAGCAATCCTCCCACCTCAACCCCCAAGTAGCTGGGCCTACAGGTGCGCGCTACCACGCCTGGCCAATTTTAAATTTTAGCACAGATGAGGTCTCACTATGTTGCCCGGGCTGGTATTGAACTCCTAAGCTCAAGGGATCCTCCCGCCTCAGCCTCCCAAAGTGCTGGTGTTACAGGCATGAGCCACCACGCCTGGCCTGTGTTGCTATTATATTTGGCAGGAACCCAGGAGTCCAGAACATTTCATCTATGATGGGTTAGATAATGTGTCTAGTTGTTTGCATGCCAATTTCAGTAGCCTCAGTTATTCAACCTAGGAGATTTTTCTACCTCTCTACTACCCTGCCGAAGTTGCTCTTCAGCAGAAAATCTTTGTGGAACATATTCCACACTTTGTAATCTTCGTGGAACAAAAGATATTTGTGGAACATATTCCAGCTTTTTGAATGAGTGCATATCTAGTAGTACCTTTAAAGTAACACTTTGTACATAACAAATACTCAGCAAGTGTGAACCTTTATTTGCTCTTACTTCAAAATTAGTCCAAAATGTTGGAAATAAAATATAAGACATTGATCTAGATATGAGGTTTTTCTCCTTCATTCTCGGCTGTCGAAGAAATCAAAGTAGCATATGCACATAAACAAATATTATAGAACAGCTTATAATGAAAACCTTGCCTGCCTTTATAAAAAATTTGATTATCTTCTTCTGTTAATGTCAATAAAAGATGGTTTGTCCTAGAAAGTCTATAAATGGTATTATGTTCTGGAGGAAACCTAGCAAAAACTTTCCTAGTTTAGTACTTGTCTGTAAATTGATGTTGACCCATTTCAATATTGCAGACTTATTCATGGTCTTTATTTTTCTAGCATAGATAACAATTGATTCTGTAGATTCATATATGGAGGTAATTCTTGCTTTCTAAAAAAAGGAATATGGCACATTGGAACCAGTTTATTCACCAGTGGATTTACCCTTAGAGTATTTTTAGATCTGAGCTGATGACTTGTGAGAGAAAAAAGGAACAGTAAAGCCATGGAAGCCATGAACAGTAAGAGACTGCCGCCTGGCATGGTTTCTTCTTCTGCAGAAGATGAAACTGAGGAGAAACAAGACAATATCCTTCACACCAGGAATGGTCAAGATAATGGAAGAAGAAAAAAGCTTTCAAACAAATCAGAAGGCAGTCAACAAACACAAACGGGGACATTCCTTCCCTGGCAGTTGCTCAAAACTGAAATTGTTTATTGTGTACACCGGGGCTTGTACTTGGGGAATTTAATAAAAATGCTCATTACCAAACTCCATAGAGATGTGGTTTAAAGTCTTAAGTAGATCCAAGGAATAACCTACATTTTAAACAAATACCCAGGAGAATCAGAGGCTAGGGGTTAGTCAATTGTAATCGGGTACTACCTTTTAAAGATTCTTCCTCTGAACCCTCAGATTGGGGTGTTGATTTAGAATTTCTGAGCATCTTGAGGTCACATTCAAATAGTGATTCTTCTCTATTCACAGAGACCACACTTAATAGAATCATCATGGGTAAATCAGCTTTTTCTACTGTCACTTGAAGAAATATTCCACAACGCTAAATCATTAGAACTGGAGAGTTCTGTCTCAGCAGAAATTGATCAATAAAGATGTCTTTCGCCCTTGGAAGGCCATAGAATATCAAGTTGAAATTTGCAAAAACTCTAAAATGATCAAGGTCACATTTTCATCTTTTAATTGAGAACTCATTGTGGACATGATTTGTCACTGCTTGTAAAGTGTAAAAAGGAACAACCAAAACAGACTTTGAAGGAATGGTTTATATGAGGAAGCCCTCCTCCCCCCCAGAAAAGGGCTATTAAGATGAAAGTGAAAAAGGAGTTGGAGGCAGCAAAGGTTATTGTTGATGTTGGACAAAGGAAGGAATAAACTGTATGACGCCACCTTGAACTTGAAAGTCATTTGTTTTTTAACCAGAAGATGAACAGGAACTATTTAGAATATCAAATCCCAAGAGCAGCTTTCATGTATTTTGCTGTTTCCTAGGTATGTGGATGGCCTCACCACATAGTCCTGTGACAAATCTTAATTATTTTTTTTACCAACACAACTTGCCGTATTTTATATAAACTACTTAGATACATATTTAGACTGTTTCTCAAGAGTGATTTATAGTTGAGCACAGGTTTTATGCATTGTTAGAAGCATAAAGACGCTCGTTTTTTAAATAGAAATTGTGACTATGCAGATATCATATTTTACCACAAGAGGGCACTCTGGCGCCATTGAAAAGCAAATAGGGGTTGTTTGTTTTTTTCTTGTAAATTTGTTTGAGTTCATTGTAGATTCTGGATATTAGCCCTTTGTCAGATGAGTAGGTTGCAAAAATTTTCTCCCATTCTGTAGGTTGCCTGTTCACTCTGATGATAGTTTCTTTTGCTGTGCAGAAGCTCTTTAGTTTAATGAGATCCCATTTGTCGATTTTGGCTTTTGTTGCCATTGCTTTTGGTGTTTTAGACATGAAGTCCTTGCCCACGCCTATGTCCTGAATGGTATTGCCTAGGTTTTCTTGTAGGATTTTAATGGTTTTAGGTCTAACATATAAGTCTTTAATCCATCTTGAATTAATTTTTGTATAGGGTGTAAGGAAGGGATCCAGTTGCAGCTTTCTACATATGGCTAGCCAGTTTTCCCAGCACCATTTATTAAATAGGGAATCCTTTCCCCATTTCTTGTTTTTGTCAGGTTTGTCAAAGATCAGATAGTTGTAGCTATGCGGCATCATTTCTGAGGGCTCTGTTCTGTTCCATTGATCTATGTCTCTGTTGTGGTACCAGTACCATGCTGTTTTGGTTACTGTAGCCTTGTAGTATAGTTTAAAGTCAGGTAGCGTGATGCCTCCAGCTTTGTTCTTTTGGCTTAGGATTGACTTGGCAATGCGGGCTCTTTTTTGGTTCCATATGAACTTTAAAGTAGTTTTTTCCAATTCTGTGAAGAAAGTCATTGGTAGCTTGATGGGGATGGCATTGAATCTATAAATTACCTTGGGCAGTATGGCCATTTTCACGATATTGATTCTTCCAACCCATGAGTGGGCAGAGGACATGAACAGACACTTCTCAAAAGAAGACATTTATGCAGCCAAAAAACACATGAAGAAATGCTCATCATCACTGGCCATCAGAGAAATGCAAATCAAAACCACAGTGAGATACCATCTCACACCAGTTAGAATGGCCATCGTTAAAAAATCAGGAAACAACAGGTGCTGGAGAGGATGTGGAGAAATAGGAACACTTTTACACTGTTGGTGGGACTGTAAACTAGTTCAACCATTGTGGAAGTCAGTGTGGCGATTCCTCAGGGATCTCGAACTAGAAATACCATTTGACCCAGCCATCCCATTACTGGGTATATACCCAAAGGACTATAAATCATGCTGCTATAAAGACACATGCACACGTATGTTTATTGTGGCACTATTCACAATAGCAAAGAGTTGGAACCAACCCGAATGTCCAACAACGATAGACTGGATTAAGAAAATGTGGCACATATACACCATGGAATACTATGCAGCCATAAAAAATGATGAGTTCGTGTCCTTTGTAGGGACATGGATGAAACTGGAAAACATCATTCTCAGTAAACTATCGCAAGGACAAAAAACCAAACACCGCATGTTCTCACTCATAGGTGGGAATTGAACAATGAGAACTCATGGACACAGGAAGGGGAACATCACACTCCGGGGACTGTTGTGGGGTGGGGGGAGGGGGGAGGGACAGCATTAGGAGATACACTTAATGCTAAATGACGAGTTAATGGGTGCAGGAAATCAACATGGCACATGGATACATATGTAACAAACCTGCACATTGTGCACATGTACCCTAAAACCCTAAAGTATAATTAAAAAAAAAAAAAAAAAAAGAAAAGCAAATAGGTAGTTTCTCCTCCCTGCATTTTTGGTTCTGACCCGTACAGTCAGTTTAGAGAAACCTACACTCTGCATTCTGGTTTGGTATATTTTGTTACAAGCGTTTATTAATATAAAGTTCTCAAAAAATGTTAGATGACTTATTTTGTGACACTCTAGCCTCTGTGTGTGTGTGCATAAAACCCACACATCTTTCAGCAGACCAGTGCCAGCCAGTGACAGTTTTCACTGAAGATCAAATGAAAAAGGTAAGGATATATGTATGTGTGTGCATGTGCGTGTGCATATATAATCACTTACTCAGATAGTTACTGAGCATGCGCTATGAACCAGGCATTGTGTTAGGCGCTGGGGATTTAATGCAAGCAGTCAGATGGGCACAGTGCCTACCTGCCTTGATGGGGCGTGCAGCCTGGTGATCTGGTGGCAGTCTTACTGGACAAAACACAAACCCGGCAGCCCTAAGTTAGGAAAAGGATTTTACTGATCTGTGGAACCCACAGTCTGAAAACAAACTGATTTAAGGGTATCTGTCCAGAAAAGTCAACCTATGGTATCAGTCAGTGGGTGAAGAATAGACACATTTTATCACGTTTGACCACCTAGTCAGCCTGGCTTAGCAGTGTCCAAAAGAATTTCCTATGATAATGGACATTCTATGCCTGGGCTACCCAGTGTGGTGCCCCTAGTCACATGTGACTTAAGATCACTTGAAATGTGGCTAGTGTGACTGAGGAACTGAATTTTTTCTATCTAATTTTTTTTTTTTTTGAGACAAGGTCTGGCATTGTTGCCCAGGCCGCCTTCTGGGCTCAAGCCATCCTCCCTCCTCAGCCTCCCAAGTAACTGGGACCACAGGCACATGCCACCACATCCGACTTTTTTTTTTTTCTCCCAGTAGAGACTGCTCACCATGTTGCCTAGGATGGTTTCAAGTTCCTAAGCTCAAGCAATTGGCCTGCCTTGGCCTCCCAAAGTGTTGGGATTACAGGTGAAAGCCGCTGCACCTGACCAATCTTATTTAACTAAATAGCTACATGTGGCTCGTGGCTACTGCGCTGGACATACAGGTCTAGTTGGTCACACCTGGCTAATGAGCATTTTTGACCTTGAGTTTCCAATATAGCCCATATCCTTTGGCTTTTTTGTTTGTGTTTTATGACTGGAAGAGCCAGCCTTGCTTCTGTTTACTTTGATTGCCAGATTTAACATCCCCACAAGCTGAGAAACAGAGGAAAGGATTGCTCTTGGAATCATCGTTGATGTGCCTCAGATTGCTACGCAGGACAGCATTTTCTTTGATCACAAAAGACAACTACATATACTTTGTGCTTTGATGTGCATGAGAGTAAACTGGTTGTCATACTGAAAGACCAGAAGCTGTTTCTGATGGGAAATATTGAATCAGCAGAATTGAAAACACAGCTGTGTGGTTCTAATGGGAATATAATTTCTTCTGTCAATCAATGCTCACTTAGTATCCATTGTGTGCAGAGCATTCACTATTCCAGCCTCTGCAGGGAGACATCAGGGAGATGCTCACCACGTGCTTTTGAATGGTATTATTTGTCTTTATTGACTCTGAGAAATGTAAGAGGTTCATAAAACATTGAAGCCATTAAGGCCTTATTTGAGAAGTCTAGCAACTCACAGTTGCCCTTGGAAAGAGGCAAATAGGAAGGGGAGAACCCTCTGTCAGAGACTTGTTTTCCATCGGTGACACGTGGCATGGATTTTACCTCCTACCGTTAGCTGGCCACCCTCTGCATTCAGGCTTGTGAAGCATTCTGGAGGCCCCCCGCCCCATCCTCCGCTCCCAGCTCTTCCTTTGGCATCCCCACTGGCCATATTTCTTTCCTAGTCTGTTCTGACAGCCTCCTAACTGGCCACTTGTCCCCAGTCTCTGGTCACCTTCAGCTCACCCTGGTTCTGAGACCAGAGGACTGGCAAGTCACTGCTCACAAATCCTGAATTGCTGCAAATCACTTGCCCTCGGGATAAAGTCTCTGTTCAAACTGGACTTTTTTCCCTTTTATAATTGGCTTCTGTATGAGTTCTCTGGAAGGAGAATATCGTTTACTGTTGTTGATTTGATGGGGGCCACTTTGGAGGAAGAATTATAGACCATAGATGGTTCCTAGGGATGCTCCAGCAGTCTCTTCTTTCCTACCTCCTCCAAGCGGGCCACATGGGCCAGCTTCACATCTGTGCTCTCTCAGGATGTAAAATCGTGGGCAGCCTAGCATCCCAGGGTCTGAATCATTCCTTCCTCTGTAGAAGAAGGATAATGAGGATAACACTATAGGACTATTGTGAGAATGAGGATTAAACCGCAGGTCCAAATTTTCTAGCAAGGTACATGGTGCAGAGGAGGGGGTCAACATATTAACTGCTGTTGTTACCGTGAGTACTACCCTTTTCCATGCTGCATGATTTGTGTTTCTTTTTTGCCTATTGCCTCATATCTTATGTGAGATGAAATCAGTTCCTCTTTAACTGCATCTGTTTAGAAGGCAGATTTCCCATTAAAAACCTGCTGGCATCACATGACCAGCAAGTTCACACCAATGTGTAAACCCAAGAAAACTGAAACCATATATTCACACAAAAACCTGTACACGAAAGTTCATAACAGCATTATTCATAATAGCTAAAATTGGAAACAACCCAAGTGTGCATCAACTGATGAATGAGTGGATAAACAAAATCTGGTTTATCCACACGATGGAATATTACTCAGCCATAAAAAGAAATGAAGTACTGACCCATGCCACAACATGGATGAACCTAGAAAAGGTCACAGACACAAAAGGTCACAGATGACTTCATTTATAGGAAATGTCATGCATAGTCAAATAAATCGGTATAGAAAGAAGATTCATGGTTGCCAGGAACCAGGATGGGAAGGGATTTGGTAGGGACCGCTAATGGGTACAGGGTTTCTTTAGGGGCAATCACATTCTGGAGTTAAGATAGTGCTGATGATCACGCAACTTTATGAATATATTAAAAATCACCGAATTGTATACTTTAGAAGGTGAATTTTATGGTATATGAATTGTTTCTCATTTTAAAAAACCTACCAGGAATTAGCTCAGATTTTCTACCAATTCTCTTAATTCTTTGCTTGTCTGTTTATATCGATAGAGTTTTTAAACATTAATTTGAATTCCCTTTTACGAGTGGTAAGGAGATTTGCCCTTTGGGGTTTCACTCCGTCCAGTGCTCTTGCTGTTGATTCTGTCCATTTGCCTTTTTTGTTGTTTTCATTTGTCCACTCAGCATCTCAGTTGGCCTTGGCTGCAGCCATCTGCAACCACCTCCTCCACTTGGGAGTTAGGTTGCAAATCCGTCCCAGAGTAGCTCATCTCACTGGTTATCACATTAGCAGTCACTCATGTCAGCAGTCCCCGAAGAAAAGATAGCTGGCTGGCTGGGGATAAAGCGTCTGAAACTTTGCTGGTCTGATGATATCTTCTGTTGTTTCAGTACATGTGTCACTGACAACTTGCTTAGGTAAAAGTGCCCATAGTTCCTTCATTTGTTCAACAACCATTTATTGAGGGCAGAATCCTCATTCACTTAGTGAATACTTAGTAATTGTTGAATACCTGGGTACTAGAGCAGGAGCGGCCAAATGAGAAAAAGGACTCTGTCCACTTGAAGCCTACCTACTGGTGGACGATACACAATAAACACAGTGAACAAGGTAAGACTTTTCGCCCTCTGCACCTGTAAGGACATTGAGGACTGACCTGGGCTGGGAATGGGTAGGAAGAGCTGCTTCAGAGGAGTGTCTAGATGTACCCCAGAAGATGCCAGCCCCGTGAAGACCTAGGGGAAGGAAGTGTCTCAGAGAGGTTGGGTAACAGAGGGTCAGTGTGGCAATAGCTGAGTGAGGGGTGTGGGATGTGCAGCAGATGCACCTAGGCGGGGTCTTCAGAACATGGTGAAGAACTCAGACTTTTTTCTTCTAACAAAGGGAACCCATTTTAGGGTCTCATGTGCATGTTTCAAGGATCACCCCAGCAGTGGTCATACTCGTGTGTTTATAACCCCAATTTCTTACGTCGTGCTTGGCACATTTGTAGCAGGCACTGGGTTCTGGTTCAGAACTGAGGTGGATGAATTCATGGAGAATGTACTAAACCTGGAAGTGTGCCAGACTCTGCACCCGAAAGTTCTCTTCTCAAACTTTAAGAGTGTTTTGCAAACATACTGAATGCTTTGCCTGGATCTTCCCATGAAGATCCAGGCAGAATTTAGTAATAGTAATTTGTAGAATTATTAAATTCTTTTGCAACTGCCCCGATTTCTTCACAAACGTAGTCATCATCTGTTTATCAAATTGGCATTTTAAATAATATTTGACACATAACTGGCTGTCTCTACAGCTCCAAATTAGTCCCACGGTAGTCTTTTGATAATACCCAACATGTGACAACAGGGATTTTTTGCACGAGGCGGGGAGCATTCTGGTTTCCTTTTCATTTTTCCAATATGTCGTATTTCTCACTTCCACTTTTCTTAGAGGGGAGGGTTGTCTTTTTGCTTCAAACTATTATAGGCTTTTGCTGAGAGACAAGAGGCTATGATCCCCACTCAGTAGAAGAAGTGTTTGTCTATCATATAAATTGTTGCTGCTCTAACTTCTCTCTGTCCCTGCCTCTTAAGTCATTTAAGGTATTTGTTTGGGTAGCTATATTGGATTTCTTCCGTTTTTCCAGGGGAAATACAGAAACTTTGGAGAGACGTGAACATGGGAATATATGAATTGATTGCTTGAGAAGTGTTAGTGTTCTGGAATGGAGTCCTGTGTCATTAGGTACTTATGTTGAAAGGAAATGTAAAATTTTCCATAGTCACAGCTTTCCAGATTTTAATTGGCTGCTTGCCCTCGTGTCAGACTTCCTTTTCTAAAATAAATGTTTTGGATGGCTCTTATCTTTACAACCAGGCACACAGCTTCATTTCCTCCTGACTAGGAAAGTTAACTCTTCAGCTACATGGTGGTACACAATGTTGTCCCTGCTCAGCAGCCCTTGAACACTCATTAAATCCCACATTAGAGTTGCAAGGAGACAGTAACATTTATTAGGTGCCTCATTTTTTTTTTTTTTTTTTTCTGAGATCGGATCTCACTCTGTTGCCCAGGCTGTAGTGCAGTGGTACCATCAGGGCTCACTATAGCCTCAACCTCCCAGGCCCAAGTGGTCCTCCTGCCTCAGCCTCCTGAGTAGGTGGGACGACAGGCACACTCAGGTATTTAAAAAATTTTTTGTAGAGACTATGTTGCCCGGGCTGCCATTGTTTATCCATTGATTTTTTATTTTATTTACTTATTTTTCTTTTGTCTTTTTTGTTGCCTAGTTTCCCCCTGTTCTTTGCTTCTTAATTTTGGTTGGTCAAAATCTTTCTTTTAACATTTTGGTTCCTCTTCAACCTTGGGAACTCTTCTGTTTCTATTCTTTCTTGCCTTTTCCTTGCTTCATTTCAGGACTCCTTTCCAATGAACCTGCCATTTTCTTCCTGCAAGGATTGTAGTTTAAAAGAAAGCCCACTTTCCTGAAACTTTATGTAGCTAAGCAGCTATTTCAAATTCTTTCTGAGGTTGAGGGGAATAAATTATAAAATCATGCAGTGAGGCAGTGTGTTAGTTCTCTAAAGACAAGAGTTCAGAGTTCTGAGTTCTCTAAAGACAAGAACCAGTATATGAAGAGGTTTATTATAAGAAGCTGGCTCACATGATGACAGAGGCTGGCAAGTCCAAAATCTGCTGGGTAGACGTCCTGGATTGAGTCTGAAAGCTGGAAGCTGCTGTAGAACCCAGAAGAGCTGATGTCCCAGTGCAAAGGCATCAGGCAGGAGAGTTTAGTCTTACCAGGATCAGTCTTTTATTCTGTTCAGCCCTTCAACTGATTGGGTGAGGCCCACCCACATTATGTCTGCTTTACTCAAGACAAGTACTAATTTAAATGTTAATTTCATGTAAAACACTGATGTGGTTGGGCTGTGACCCCACCCAAATCTCATCTTGAATTGTAGCTTCCATAATTCCTTCATGCTGTGGGAGGGACTCAGTGGGAGATAATTGAATCATGGAGGTGGTTTCCACCATACTATTCTCATGGTAGTGAATAAGTCCCACGAGTCCTGATGGCTTTATAAGGGCTTTCACTTGGCTCTCATTCTTCTTGTCTGCTGCCATATGAGATGTACCTTTCACCTTCCACCATGATTGTGAGGCCCTCCAGCCACGCGGAACTGTGAGTTCATTAAACCTCTTTCTTTTGTAAATTGCTTAGTCTTGGGTATGTCTTTATCAGCAGCCTGAAAACGGACTAACACACCCTCACAAAAACACCCAGAATAATGTTTGACTGACCATCTGGGCACCTTGAGGCCCTGTCAACTTGATGCATAAATTGAACATCTCAGGCAGCTCTTGCTTTCTCAGTTACAACAGACCCCGAGCCTGGCCTTGGGGTTATTTGTTGTTTGATATATACAGAAATTAAACCCAAATTAAAAAAAAAGGACTGAAATCTCAATTCCTAACCATGGCATTATTTTTACATTTATACCACTCTGATGCCTGTTTACCACATTTTGTACGCATTCTTTTTACTGGTCTCTGGTCATCTGTCTCCCATTCTTCACAAGAATTGTTCCAAATCTTCTCCCCTTTTCACAAGGTCCCTTCCCAAAACTCCAGCTCTTTTGTGCTTTGCTTAAGATCTGGCCTCTTCCCAGATAGGAGAGATTGTTTACCTTGCTAAGGTCACACAGCTACTGTATGGTAAGACTGGGATTTAATTTGAAGCAGTTGGTCTTGGTAGTCATGGGAGCCTGCTGGGTGCTGGGTGCTAGGCACTGTGCCATGTGCTAAATGACCCAGACTTCCCCATGCTGGGTCCTCCTCATGCTGGGAGGGTGTGTCCTCTTCCAGCCAGCATGCCCTGCCCCTTCTGCATGCCACACTCTGCTCTGATCTTCCACCCAGCACCCGTCCCTCTGCACGCAGGCCTTTGGCGCTTTGTTTGCTCCTATAATTTTCTTCTCTTTTCGTTTAGTTCTCTCCTTTTTATTTGCATTATATAAACACAGTTCTGTTTCTTTCATTAAGAAAACACCTCTCACAGGCACAATGGCTCACATCTATAATCTTAGCACTTCGGGAGGCTGAGGTGGGAGGATTGCTTGAGCCCAGGAGTTCAAGACCAGTCTGAGTAACATAGTGAGACCCCATCTCTCTCAAAAAAAAATAATTAGCCAGGCGTAGTGGTGCACACCTGTAGTCTCAGCTACTCAAGAGGCTGAGACAGGAGGATGGTTTGAGCCCAGGAGGTTGAGGCTGCAGTGAGCCAGGATCACACCACTGCACTCCAGCCTGGGCAACAGAACCAGATCCTGTCTCAAAAAAAAAAAAAAGACAGCCCTTTTCTTTGACCCCTATGTCCCTCTCATTTGAGGAAGTACCTATCTTTTCATTTTCCTCCACATTTTTATTCTTTTTAACCTCCCAAGAGGCCCTCCACCTGCATTACGTGCCTTGCCCCATTAATAATGTACTAGTGCTATGTATGCTTGAGTGTACATAAATGTTTTATTGTGCATTAAGATCCATTCCCCATGCATATGCGCATGTACGTTGCACTAATTACAGTGCACAGCATGTTATATTGCAAGATTACATAAAATAGATTCAACACTTGGATATTGTCCAGTACATTAATTCCTTTATTTTACATAGGAGATAATATCATTGATTGTGCATGGCACATTAAGTCACATCAATCCTTAACAACATGCTTATCACTTCCAATAGGATTTCTTTGCCACCAAGCTTTGAGAAACCAGCAACCTACTCGGGAAATGTCCTTCTTGCTTTGGGCCCATAAAACCTGAGGGCTTCTAGACTTGAAACTATACCTGGCATCTGGTTCTTACTTCAGGGCCATAGATTTGAAACCACTCATTTGTTCCCCCTCAATAAGACATCTCAGTGACTAATGACGAACTAGCACAAGATCACATGGAAGTGTGGTGTCATGCATTTGGTATTTTTTAATTTTGGGGGGTGCCGTGATCCAACATGGCTGTCAATGCCTTGACACAGTCAACTAGATCATAGCTGCGCTTAAACAGCATGTTCTTTACTCACATAAGATCATTTGGTGCTAATTGATTCATGCTCAATGAACACAATAAAAACAAGATATAGACACAGACACATACAAGCAGTTCTTCCTGCCATGTATGATTAACTCTGTAAACCCGTCTACCCGCCTTAAGCTCTTATAGTATCTGAGTAAGTCTTTTATTCTTGCCAACCCTGCCCAAATAAGAAACCTTGTATCTATTGACTGCTAGCTAAGGCTCCTATACATACTCACATGCTATTAAATTTAGTTACAAGTTCATCTAGCATTAACCCAACTCCTAATTAAAGCATTTTTCAAAAATCCAAACATCAATTAAAAACTAGGCTTTCTAGGCTAAAAGTTTTTTTCTTACTAAGATTACCAAAAGAGCCCCCAATACTAACATAGCACATAATTTAGCAGTTTTTCCCCATGAGAGAATTTTCTAGATTTAAGTCAATGTAGCTCAGTCCACTAAAGTAAGGCACTGAAAATACCTAGATGAGTTTATGTAACTCCATAAACACACAGGTTTGGTTCTGGCCCTTCTATTACTTCTTAGTAAGATTACATGTGCAAGTATCTACATTGCATGTGTAATCAGCAAAAGAGCAAAAGGAGCAGGCCTCAAGCACACTAATTGGTAGCACATAACATCTTGCTCAGCCACACTTCTACAGAAAATAGCAATAATAAAAAGCAATAAACGAAAAGTTTGACTAAACTATGCTAATTTTCCTTAGGGTTAGTAAATTTCATGTCAGCCACCACAGTCATAAACCCAAATTAATAAAATCTGAAAAGCACGTTTGTGTTTAGGATAATACAAATAAGCTACAAAAACGACTTTAATATGATCTGAATACACAATAGCTAAGACCTAAACTGGGATTAGATACCCCACTATGTTTAGCCATAAACTTAAAGTTATTCACTAGAGTACTATCAGCAACAGCTTAAAACTCAAAGGACTTGGTGGTATGGTGTTTCCATCCCCCCTAGAGGAGCCTGGTTCATAATTAATAATCAATGATAAACCTCACTATTTCTTGTCAATTCAGCCTGTATACTACCATCTTCAGCAAACCCTAAAAGGGTCATAAAGTAAGCACAAGTACTTACATGGAAACATTAGGTCAACATGTAGCTTATGAGATGGAAAGAAATGACTTACATTGTCTGATTAAAGTACACCCAACCCATGATAAGGCTTATGAAAGTACAGGCCAAAGGAGGATTTAGTAATAAATTAAGAATAGAGAGCTTAATTGAATAAGGTTGTGAAGCACACGTAGACCGCCCATTACCTTCCTCAAATGCTTCAATAAACCCAAGTTTATAATTAACACAGACCCACCTATAAGAGGAGATGTCAGAACAAAGAATATGGGAAGGTATGCTTGGACAAACCAAAGTGTAGTTTAACTCAAGGCACCTGGCTTATGCCTGGAAGATTTCATATTAATCTGACCACTTTGAACTAAAACTAACAAAATTTAACAGCTACATACCCATTTTAGCCAAAACATTATTTACAACAGGGAGGATAGGAGATAGAAATTTATTTAGATGCTATAGAAAAAGTACTGTAAGGGAAAGATGAAAGAATAAACTGAAAAAAAAAGAAACAAAGCTTACCCCTTATGCCTTTTGCATAATGAATTAACTAGAACAATTTTACAAAGAAAACTTTAGCTAAAAACCCCAAAACCAGATGAGCTACTCCTGGACAGTTACAAGAACAAACTTGTCCATGTGGTGAAATTGTGAGAATATCCTTGAGTAGAGGTAAAATGCCAATCGAGCTGGGTGAGCGCGAATTTCAATTCAACCTTAAATTGACCTAAAGAAATATTTAACCTTAATGTAAATTTAAGTGTTAATCTAAAGAGGGACAACACTTTAGAAACAGGAAACAGGCTTTTATAGAATGTAAACTATTAAATTCTCATAATTGGCTTAAAAGCAGCCACCAATTAAGAAAGGGTTCAAGCTCAACAATCAATATCTTAATTCCAACTATTTATATAAACTCCTAATATTTTACTGGACTAAGCTATCTATAAATAGAGGCGATTCTGTTAATATAAGTAACAATAAAATTTATCCTTGCATAAGCTTATATTAGATACTATAGCATTCCTAATGTTAGCTGATAGTTACCAACTCAGTAAATTAAACCAATCAATTGACTGTTTATCTAAACAAATATTGCAGGGTTCAGTGGCTCACACTTATAATTCCAAAGTTTTAGGAGTCCAAGGTGGGAGGATTGCTTGAGGCCAGGAGTTCCAGACCCCATCTTTACAAAAAATAAACCAATTAGCCAGGTGTGGTGGCATGTGCCTGTAGTCCTCACTAATTGGGAAACTGAGGTAGGAGGATCCCTTGGCCCCAGAGTTGGAGGTTGCAGTGAGCCATGATCACGCCACTTGCACTCCATTCTGGGTGACAGAGTGAGATCTTTTCTCTAAAAAACAAAAAAGACCAATTGTTAATCCTACACAGGCATCCACTACTGCACTACTTAAGGAAAGATTAAAGAAACTGAAAGGAGCTCAGCAAATACAAACCCTGCCTATTTACCAAAAACATTACCTCTCATATACCTAGTATCAGACTAGTATGTCACCTGCCTTGTGACACATGTTTAACAGCTGCAGTATTGTGACCAGTGCAAAGGTAGCACAATCATTTGTTCCCTAAATAGGGACTTGTATGAATGACCACAAGAGGGTTCAAGTGTCTCTTCCAGTTAGTGAAATTGACCTTCCTGCCCCTGCGGAAAGGCAGGGATATTAAAATAAAACAGGAAGACCCTATGGAACGTAAATGAATTAGTCTACATAACACAAGTTTAACCTAACTATTCAAAGGAATAACACCTAATCTACCAGACTAAAAATTTTGGTTGAGGTGACTTCAGAGTACAACACAACATCCAAATGATTAAAATCTAGACTAGACCATTCAAAGTAACATAATCACTTATTAACCTAAGCAATTTAATCAATGGAACAAATTACCCTAGGGATAACAACACAACCCTATTTTAGAGTTCGTTATCAACAACAGGGTTTGCGACCTCAATGTTGGATCAGGACGTTCCAAAAGTGTAACTACTATTAATGAGTGGTTCGTTTGTTCAATAATTAAATTCCTATGTGGTCTGAGTTCAGACCAGAGCAATCCAGATCTATTTCTATCTATTCAGTATTTCTCTTAGTATAAGAGAATAAGAGAAATAGAGCCCATTTCAAAAAACTTTCTCAGTTTTAATAGATTATATATAATCTCAACCTAATATACTAAATAAATGTCCTGCCGAGAACAAGGGCTTATTAAGATGGCAGAGCCCAGTTATTGCATAAAACTTAAAACTTTACAATCAGCTCAACTCCTCTTCTTAACAGCATGTTTATAGTTAATCTTCTACTTATTAGCCCCCCTCTCCTTGCAATAGCATTGCTAACAGCTGAATAAAAAGTATTAGATTATATACAGTTTCATAAAGGACCTAATAGTGTAGACCCCTATGGCCCACTTCACTTCTTCACTAATGCCATAAAACTATTCACTAAAGAACCATTACGACCACTAACATCTTCTATACTATCATATGCCATTGCACCCACCCTGGCCCTGGCCCTTGCACTTACTATGTGAATTCTACTAATCTTACTGTACCCACTAACTAACATGAATATAGGAACACTATTCATTTTAACCACATGAAGCCTACCCATGTATTCCATCCTTCAATCAGGATGAACATCAGTTTTAAAATGTGCATTAATTGGTGCACTATGAGCAGTAGCACAAACAAATTTATATGAAGATATCCCAGCCATCATTATTAGTTCTCTCAATAAGCAAATCATTTACATTACCAACTTTAATTGATACCTGAGAATACATATGACTATTTTTTTCATCATGATCCTTAGCCATAGTATTATTTACTTCAACAATAGCAAAAACTAATGGAGCCTCATTCAACTTGACACAAGGTGTTGGAACTTGTGTCAGCCTTTAACATTCAGTATGCTGCAGACCAATTTGTCCTATTTTTTTTATATAGCGGAGTACAACAACATCATTATAATAAATGCCCTAACCATTATCCATCGCCTAGAAGAACTCCATGATATTCACATACCAGAAATTTATATACTCAACTTCATCGTGAACACCCTTTTCCTGTCTTATAGTTCTTGACTTTGAGCATTATACCCATGATTCCAGTATGATGAACTCATGTACCTTCTACGAAAAAATTTCTAACCACTCAAATCAGCCTTATGCATATGACACATCTCAGTACCTATTTTACTACTGCATATTCCACCACACACATAAGAAATTTGTCTGATAAAATAGTTACCTTAAGAGAGTAAATGATAGAAATTTAAGTCGTCTTATTTCCAGAATGTTACGAATTGAACCTACTCTAAAGAATTCAAAAATCAGCCAGGCATGGTGGCTCCCACCTGCAATCTCAGCACTTTGGGAGGCCAAGGCGGGTGGATCACCTGAAGTCAAGAGTTCGAGACCAGCCTGGCCAACATGGTGAAACCCTGTCTCTACCAACAATACAAAAATTAGCTGGGTGTGGTGGCACATGCCTATAATCCCAGCTACTCTAGAGGCTGAGATAGGAGAATCGCTTGAACCTGGGAGGCAAAGGTTGCAGTGGGCGGAGATCTGGCCACTGCACTCCAGCCTGGGAGACAGAGTGAGACTCCATCTCAAAAAAAAAAAAAAAAATTCAAAAATCCCTGTGCTGCCTAATGTACCATATTCTATAGTAAGGTCAGCTAAATAAGCTACCAGGCCCATATCCCTAAAAACATTGATTTATATTCTTTCCATACTAATTAATCCCCTATTTTTCTACTATTCTATTTACTCTCTTCATAGGAAAACAATCACAATATTTAGCTCACATTGACTAATAATCTAAATGGGATTAGAAACAAGTATATTAGCCATGATTCCCATTTTAATGAAAAAAGCAAATCCATGATCCACAGAAGCAGCTACCAAATATTTCTTAACACAAGTAACCATATCTATACCCCTAATGATAGACAGCATCATTAACATATTGTATTCTGGGGCAATTAACAGTCATAAAAATTCCCAATGAAACAGCATCCCTAGTAGTTACCATAGCACTAATGATAAAACTTGGACTCTCCCCATTCCATTTCTGAGTGCCAGAAGTAACATAAAGAATTTCACTAATATCGAGCATAATCCTATTAACATGACAAAAACTGGGACCAAGTTCAATTATATTTTCAGTATCATTATCATCAATTAATCCATCAATTAATCTAAATATAATACAAATAATTGCCATATTATCTATTCTAATAAGACGATGAGGAGAATTTAATCAAATGCAACTATGAAAACTCTTAGCCTATTAATTTGTCAACTGTACATATAGGCTGAATAATAACTATTCTTATTTATAATCCCCCACAATAATCATAAACCTTCTAAGTTGTATCGTTCCAATGATTACCATATTCATAATATTTAGTTAAAACATAAATACCACAACATTATCACTATTGCACACATGAAATAAACTACCAATAATAACTTCTATAATCCTTATAACTGTTATTCTTAGGAGGCCTACCCCTACTTAGAGGATTTCTACCCAAGTAAATTAACATTCAAGAATGTTATTATGCCAACATTCATAATTATTTTCTTTTTTTCTTGCCCCCCATTCGTAACTATTACAGTGTTTCTCAACTTATATTTTTATGTATGACTATTCTTTATCATTAACTATATTTCCAACAACCAATAACAAAAACAAAATGACAATTGAAAAATAGAAAATGGCTTGGGTAACATAGTGAGACTTCATCTCTACTAAAAATTAAAAAAAAAAAAAAAAGTAGCTGGGCATGGTTGCATGCTCCTGTAATCCCAGCTACAGGGAGGCTGAGGCGGGAGGATCACTTGATCCTGGGAGAGCAAGGCTGCAGTGAGCTGTGATCATGCCACTGCACTCCAGCCTGGGTGACAGAGGGAGTCCCGGTCTCAATAAAAAAATTAAAATATATACATATAAAACAAACATTCTCCCATCACTTGTTATACTATCAACTGTTTTCCGCCCACTTTCACCAATATTTTTAACATCAAACTAGTGATTTAGGTTAGATAGACTAAGAGCCTTCAAAGCTCTAAGCAAGTACCCTATACTTAATTCTTGAAACATAAGGATTCCAAGACTCTTACATCAATTGAATGAAAAAAAAAACTTTAATTAAGTGAAATCCTTACTAGATTGGTGAGATCCAACGTCACAAAAACTTAGTTAACAGCTAAAACATTCTAATCAGTTAGCTTCCACCTGCTTCTCCCGCTGTCGAGGGAAAAAAAGGCAGAAGAAGACCAGGCAGAATTGAAGCTGCTCCTTTGAATTGGCAATTCAGTGTGAACATTCACCTCAAGACTGGGTCAAAAGAGGGTTCAACCTCTGTCTGTAGATTTACAATCCAATACTTACCGAACTAGTTTATCCTCTACCTGTGCTCGTTAACCCTTCATCAGTCTCAACAAACAACACAAGATAGTGACACTATAATTTCCTACGTGGTGTTTGAGCCAGAATAGTAGGGGCTACCCTAAATCTTGTAATCTGAGCAGAATTAGATCAACCAGGAGTCCTATTAAGTGACAATCAAATTTATTTATTTATTTATTTATTTATAGACAGAGCCTCGCTCTGTTGCCCAGGCTGGAGTGCAGTGGTGCAAACTCAGCTCACTGCAACCTCTGCCCCCTGGGCTCAAGCGATTCTCCTGCCTCAGCCTTCTGAGTAGGTGGGACTACAGGTGTGTGCCACCACCACATCTGGCTCATTTTCGTAGTTTTAGTTGAGACAGGGTTTCGCCATGTTGGGTAGGCTGGTCTTGAACTCCTGACCTCAGATGATCCACCTGCCTTGGCCTCACAAAGTGCTGGGATTATAGGTGTGAGCCACCGCGCCTGGCCAAGTGACAATCAGATTTATAATGTCATCAGCACTATATATTTATGGCATACCTACTCCAATTAGGCTTTCAATATGCAATATCACCTATGATAGAAGAACTTCTACACTTCCATGATTACACTTTAATCAGTTCTTGTGTCCATAATAATCGTTTTAATAGTTATGCCTATTTTAGTGAGAGGACTTGGCAACTGATTAGTCCCCTTATTAATCAGAGACCCTGATTTAGCATCTCCCTGAATAAATAACGTATAATTCTGACTTCTCCCACCATCATTTCTACTCCTGCTTGCTTCCTTAATAGTGGAAACCAGCGCAGGCACAGGATTAGCCACCTTTAGGCAGAAGTCTTGAGCACGCAGGAGCCTCTGTAGATTTTGCCATTTTCTCATTACACCTAGCAGGTGTCTCATCAACCTTGGAAGCTATTAATTTATTACAATTATTAACATGAAATCACCAGCTGTGTCCCAATCTCAGATACCACTATTTGTCTGATAAGTGCTAATCACAGCTGTATTATCATTTCTCTCCCACTCTGTTCTAGCAGCCATATTCTTAAAAGACTAAAACCCTAATATCACTTTTTAAAAAATCTAGAGGCAAGAGGAGATCTAATTTTATATCAACATTTATTCTTATTTTTTTGCCACCTGGAAGTGTATATTCTTATCTTCCCTGGCTTTGAAATAATCTCACGTATTATAACCTATAATCCTGGGGAAAAGGAACCATTTGGTTATATAGGAATGGTGTGAGCCGTGATATTAATTGGTTTTCTAGGCTTTATCATATGGGCTCATCATATATTTACAATAGGGATAGACATTGACACTCAAGCATATTTTACGCCAGCCACTATAATCACTGGTATTCCCATAGGAGTTAGGGTTCAGCCAACTGGTAACCCCATGCAGCTATATTATGAGCTTTAGGCTTTATCTTCTTATTTACAGTTGGAGGCCTCACAGAAATGGAATCAGCTGACTCATTGCTCGACATTGTTCTTCACAACACATATTATGTGGCAGCACATTTCCACTGTGTTCTATCAATAGGAGCAGCCTTTGCCATTATAGGAGGATTTGTTCACTGATTCCCACTATTTTCAGGTTACACACTCAATTCAACCCAAGCCAAAATTTATTTTACAATTTTATTTGTAGGTATTAATTTAGCTTGCTTTCCACAATACCTCCTTAATTTATCAAGAATTCTCTGAGTTACTCCAATTACCCTGATGCATATAAAACATGCAATTCCATCTCATCGATAGGCTTATATATTTCATCAATAGCAGTAATACTAATAATCTTCACAATCTGAGAGACTTTCATGGTAGTGGAAAGAAGCCAAAAAGTGCCAAGAAAGTACCGAGAATTCTCAGTAGCAGAACGTTCAACTACAACTTGAACGGCCTCCTGGCTGCCCAGTAGCATATCAGACATTTGAAGAGTCTGTTTACGCAAAAGCTTAAAATAAGAAACAAAGGGGCCTGACACGATGGCTCACGCCTATAATCTCAGCACTTTGGGAGGCTGAGGCAGGCAGATCACCTGAGGTCAGGAGTTTGAGACCAGCCTGGCTAACATGGTGAAACCCCGTTTCTACTACTAGAAGGTGAATTTTCTGAAGTCGTGTTTTCTAGGATAAGGCATATATTGTCTTTGCTGTGCAATGATGCAGTTATATTTATCCATGTAAACCTAGTGAATTGTGTTAATCACATGGAATATGTTTAATAAGAGAAGTTTCTGAGCTGAACACACCACATACCTTTAAACATGGAAACATAACTGTCTCTTCTCTTCTTCTTTCCCTGATTCCAAGCACCTCATCTTACCCGTCCGCCCTTGAAGCTGGACCACATTAGCCATTGAAGCATGTGCTGCAGTGCAGGGCTCTTAATCAGGGCCTGGAGAAGCCTCAGTGTGAGGGAGTGAATGAGGCACTGAGACAATCTCGCTTCAATATGGCTAATGCCTAATTAATTTAGTTCTCTGTCGTTTCTATTTCCCGCAAAAGAGAACAATTCAAATAATCCATAATCCCACATAATTATGTTATTTTTATAATGCATTACATTATGTATGTATGTAGTATGTGTGTGTGTATATATATATATAGTGTGTGTGTGTGTGTGTGTGTGTGTATATATATATTGTAGTTGTGATTTTTTAAAATGTCCTATTTGGTAATCTGTTTTCACTTATCTAGCACATTCTTATTTAGTGTGCCTGATTACCCACTCTTAATTTTAATGCAAGTGTTCAGGCTATTTCCTTTTAATAGAAAAGGAAATGAAACCAGATATAGATGATCCTGTTAATTAAATCTATATTTATCTATAGAAGCAGCATGCCTGCTGACTTAGCTCTAAGAAACAGCAAGTCTTAAATAGAAAAGCAACAACCAGCTTTGCCTTATTTACTACTGAACTAAATTCCACCTACGAGCATTCTCAGAATCAAGTTCTATTTCCAATCTACATTATTCCTTGGGCTATTCTACGTAGACTTGTGATGGGGAAATCAGTTCTGAATTCACACTTCACATGGTATTTTGCTAGTGATCATTCTGGTGGCAGGGCCTGAAGTGGCTATAAGCCTTTGATATTCTAGTATGATTGTTTGCTTGTATGATGGGGGCTGCAGAGTGCCCCACTGTCTTGGCTTGAGGGGTAGCAAAGAGTTGAATCCAGAGCAAATCCTCCAGCTAACCGTGTCCAAGGGCAAGTGTGAGATGTTTCCCTTCCCTGTGCCATTGCCCTGATGGGTTCTAGGGACCTCTTCTCCTCAAAGAGGCTTTATGCATGTTCTGCAACATTAAAAGTAAGTCAGAAAGGGACCAAGTCTTGGGTGCAGACAGGTGCCACTCTTTGGAGGATGGCTAGTGGATGACAGACAACCTATCAGAGAGGTCGTGGCATATACTGATGGTTTTCTCCTTAACAGAGTAGCTCTATATTCCTTTTCCATTCATCCCTGTGGGTAGCACTCACTTTCCCCTATAGAGATAGAATATGCCAGATATTCCTAGGCTCTACTGCAGCTAGGGGAGGGCACATGTGACCCAGTTCTAACCAATGAGATGTAAGGGGAAGTCAGTTGAGAGTTTCTAGGAAAGATTTTCTTCCTTGCTAAAACGAAAGATGCACAAGAATAGCACTCCTTCTCTGCCTTCTGGGGTTCTGTTTGTGGATGCTGTTACATGAGGGTGTGATGCTTGGAGCTGTGGCAGCCACTTGTACCCATGAGGTGACAGCCTAAGAGAAAGCTCATCCCTCTGATAGCAGGAGATAGAGCCTGGGTTCTTGATGGCAGTAAGCTGCTAAACCAACCTTAAGACCTCTTTTTTAAGACTTCTTATGAGATAATTGTCTTTGTTAAGCTGTCTTTAGACAGAAGTGTTACTTGCAGCCAAAAGCATTGTAACGAGGTCAATGGGAACGACCTTCAGAAAGCTCCTCCGCTCTGGTGGTGTTTGGTGCCCACCAGGATGGAGGGTGAGGCTGCTGAGTTAGCTCCTGAACCCATAGCTCTTTCAGGAATAAGGTCCCCTTGTCTTGGGCTCTGTTAACCTCTCCCTTTCTCCCTTCATCCCTGCTGCCCTCCCAGTCTCTACTTCCAACAGCCTGGGAAATCTCTTTGTTGTCTGAGTGTATAGAAATCTGACCCATACTCATCATAATTTTTCTGTGCTCTGAATTTTCTCAGGGCCTAAGCTTTTGAAACTAAAAATTGACCTCTTTTTGAGGGTTTTGTTTTTGTTTTTGTTTTGAGGTGGAGTCTCACTCTGTTGCCCAGGATGGAGTGCAGTGGCATGATCTTGGCTCACTAAAACCTCTGCCTCCCAGTTTCAAGCGGTTCTTCTGCCTCAGACTCCCAAGTAGCTGGGATTACAGGCACCTGCCACCATGCCCGGCTAATTTTTGTATTTTTAGTATATATAGAGTTTCACCATGTTGGCCAAGCTGGTCTCAAAATCTTGACCTCAGGTGATCTGCCCACCTCAGCCTCCCAAAGTGCTGAAATTATAGATGTGAGCCACTGCACCCGGCCAATAGACACGTCTTTTTTTTTTTCCTACCATAGCGTCTTTCAATTCGCAAAATATTCTAGATGCTTAAATGGGAAGAAAGCCAAGAGGATGTGTGTGTATATGTTGTAGTGGAGGACAGGGGATGGGTGGGGGAAGGCTATGGTGGTGGTGACAGAGGATGTGGCAGATAGAAGAAGAAAAACACAGAAAGAAAACAGTGTTGAAGAATATTTTAATCCTTTTATCCAGTTTCAAACTCTAGCCTTTTTATTTATTTTTATTTTATTTTATTATATATATTTTTGAGACAGAGTCTCACTCCGTCGCCCAGGCTGGAGTACAGTGGGGTGATCTCGGCTCACTGCAACCTCCACGTCCTGGGTTCAAGAGATTCTCCTGCCTCAGCTTCCCAAGTAGCTGGGATTACAGACATCTGCCACCATGCCCAGCTAATTTTTGTATTTTTAGTAGAGACGGGGTTTTGCCGTGTTGGGCCAGGCTGGTCTTGAACTCCTGACCTCAAGTGATCCGCCAGCCTTGGCCTTCCATAATGAAACTCTAGCCTCTTTAGAGATGCTTGTCATGAACATTCACAGTCTTAATATTTAGAGGAGGACATGAGCAAAATCACAAATAACATTTTAAAACTTTTAAACTTTGCCCCTTTGTGATCTGTCAAGAAGGCAAAGCCATTTTCAAATCCGATAAATAACTTTCATTTTCTCCAGTCATTAAAAAAATAGTTTCAGAGCTTCTGTGTGCTAGGGTCTAGGTGCTAGGGATATAGCAGTGTATGAAACAGAAAGAAATCCTGCCATCAAGGAGTGTATAGTCTAGAGGGGCAAGGCAACTAACAGACAAATAAAGCAAAAGAAAGAGAGAGAGAGAACCAGGAAGCACTGGAAGATGCTGGGGGAGGGACTGTCATTTTGATTAGGATGTCAGGGTTCCTGAGAAAGTGAGAGATCTGAGCAAAGGAGATAAGGAGGAAGCCATGAAGATACCTGGGATAGCAGCTCTGGGGCAGAGGAAACAGCAAGTACAAATACTGAAGGCAGGAGACCTCCGGGCATGGATGAAAACAGTTTATATTGGTGTGGCTGGAATGGAGCGGGCAAGGGGAAATTAGGAGGAGACCAGGTTTCCAGAGCTGATGTGCAGCCAGACTGAGGAGGGCCCTGCTTTGGGCAAGGGAAGCTTAGAAAAATGCCTCTTGGTTGACTTCCCTCTGAATGGCTGGCTAACTGATGCTACATCCTATACTCTTGGTTGTCAGAGGTCCCATCTTGCCTCTGGGTTTATTCTATGCTGTAGTAGACAATTTTAAAGTCACCTGCATATCACGCAGCTGATGTGTAGGAATTTCTGGAGAAGCCTGAAAATTCAGACGCCATTCCCTCAGGCACTAGGCAATCGAATTTTGTTTTACTTCTTTTGTACTCCGTCTCTGGCACATTTCTCTCTCTCTGTCACCAAGGCACCAGTGTAGTGGCCCTATCTTGGCTTACTGCAGCCTGGACCTCCAGAGCTCAAGCGATCCTTCTACCTCAGCCTCCCAAGTAGCTGGAACCACAAGCACACACCACCACATCAGGCTAGTTTTTAATAGAGACAGGGTCTCACTGTGTTCCCCAGTCTGGTCTTGAACTCCTGGGCTCAAGCAATCCTCCTACCTCAGCCTCCCAAAATGCTGGGGTTGCAGCCACCACTCCCTGTCCTTCTGGCACATTTCTGTTCGTGATATTTCTCCTTCCAGAGGCAACAGTGACATTGAATATCTGCCATGTATATATGTATATGTATATATTTGCTGTTGAAGATAAAAGGAAACCAAAGTTTGCATTTTAAAATGTTGGTAAAAGAATATGTCATCAAAAGTATATATTTATCATCAATCCTTTAAAAAGTGTACCACTTCGGTTGGCTTCTGTAGCCCCTTCTACTTGCTGTGTGTTGATATGGCATCTCCGTTATCTATGCGGATGTCGCTGTGGGTAATTTTTGTTCTTCTCTTGTGGAGGAACAGATTTAGCAGGAAACCCTGCTGCTCCCTACGTTGGTTCATCTTTCCCTTTGCATTTTGTCACACTGGGTCTTCCCCTTGTTGGTATGGTGGTGCAGCAGGGCGTCTGGCTGCAGAAGGTGGGTTGAAGGCTGGGAGGAGGCCACACTGGAGAATTCTGCAGGTTTGATGGGAACAACAGATAGAACTGAATTTCTTCTCCCATTGTCTCGTATTGACCCCACCTGTGGTGCCTCTGAAATTTTGACCTGGCATAAAATCTTCGAATGAACAGGGATTCTGAAGGACAGCCCATTTCTGCCTTTATCATCCATACATGTGCCTCAAACTGTTCTTGGCAGATGGGCAAAGGATTGAATAATTCCACCATGTTAATGTATTTGTTTTTCACAATCTCTCTGCTCAGTTAACATTTACTTAATTATTTGTACCGTGTTCTAGTTGGAAATGCCCACCAGCTGCTCATCAACTCCATACCAAACCTTGGTGTTCTCAAAGGGAGATCTGAGTGTGCTGAGTGGGATGATCACGTCAGTCATTCCTCAATAGACATCTAGTGAGCGCCTGCTGTGTGATCACGTCAGTCATTCCTCAATAGACATCTAGTGAGCGCCTGCTGTGTGGGGGTCATTGTTAGCTATAGGAGTTACAGAGAAAAGAAAATATTTTAACTCTGGAGAAGCTCGTGGGTGTTTTTCTAGCAGTATTGAAAGGATTCAAAATATGGTTCATCCTTCAGCCCCAAGGTCCGTTTTGATCCTTTCCTTGTGGATTGAGGATTTTTTTTTGACGGAGTTTTGCTCTTGTTGCCCAGGCTGGAGTGCAATGGCGTGATCTTGGCTCACTGCAAACTCCACCTCCCAGGTTCAGGTGATTCTCCTGCCTCAGCCTCCCAAGTAGCTGAGATTACAGGCATGCACCACCACACCCGGCTAATTTTGTATTTTTAGTAGAGATAGGGTTTCTCCATGTTGGTCAGGCTGGTCTCAAACTCCCAATCTCAGGTGATCTGCCCGCCTCAGCCTCCCAAAGTGCTGGAATTACAGGCTTGAGCCACCATGCCCGGCTGGATTGAGGATCTTTATGTCCTACTGGGGCCAGAGGCTGGGAAGACAGCTCCAGTTAGAGATGCTGATGATGATCTAGAAAGCAGTGAGGCTCAGAGAAGGCAAATGCCACCCCGGGGTCACCTGGTGGTCTGGTGAAGATGTTGGGGAGGGATCCCAGTCATTGCACTAAAAAATATTTTGGAGACGCCTGAATTTGGAAGTAGGAGAAAAGCTTAATTGCTATGACGCAGGAACATCTCCAAGGAGATGGGGAGGGCTTGAAGCCTGCAGATGTTCCAGAACAGAGAAAGCTCTCGCCTTTCCTTCCTCCTCTTACCTAGCATGCTTCCTCACCCCAGGATCTGGAAGGAGTTCAGATGCCCTCCATTCTGGGGCCTGAGGACAGAATTCAAGAGTTAATCAATGTAATGTGCTTAGAACCACACCTGGCACAGAGTAAGCGCTATGTAAATGTCTGTTTATTGTTGTTACGCCATGATGATAACTGGTCTCAATGATCTAACCAAGCTTTTCATCTGAGTGGCTCATCAGCAGTGGGGTTGCTGGGCTGAACCCTATGCAGGCCACCTTTTCTCAGATGGCACATCTCTGCTGCAACCCTTGCCAGTACCATGTGACTAGAACCCTCTGCAGCCTGCGATTAGTACTTACCTGGGAAGGGTAGGAGCTGGGGGAGGCTTGCAGGCCCCACCCTCCTTAGAGCAGGACAGAGGGTTATAATGAGATGCCTGCCATGGTCATTCTGGTTCTTTCCACATAGCAAAGAACTCCAGGACACATTTTGTACAGAGGGCAGCAAGAGGATTCCAATCACTTTGTGAGGAGGATGGAGGTTCTTATTTGGGAAGGGGGACTCTAGAATACTCAGCAAGTGTCAAGAAATCCCAACTTACCCTGCTGTTGGACAGGATGCCCTGTAACTATGGAGTGGGCAGGTTTTCTCATGTCCTTGGTGGTGTGAGACCTGTTGGGTTATGACCTGATGGGTTAACCAATCCTGCCGAATCTCACCAGGATCCTTCCTAGAAGGGGCTCAAGAATTTGTCTGGAAACTGGATTTAAAAAACAAAATAACAAAACAAAACCTCCCCAAAACAGGTAATTAGGGCTTCCCTGACAGCAGGGGGCTCCAGTCACCCACATGATAAATGTAAAGCAAACGTTTCCATTACAGATTTGTTTGGGTAGCGTGGTTAGACATTGAGTTTAAGATACACGCTTAAAATTCTTTTACAGAGGAAATCTTAAGACTGCCATTATAGAAGCTGCCTAAAAAGTGAGACAAGAGTAATTACTTACAGTATCCAGTATCTACCAGATATGTGGCATGATAATTATTAAAAATTCATAATACCGTTATCACCCACATTTCTAGAAGGTTTGCTAAGTGGCAGGCTCCATGCTAAGAAGCACTTTACGGTCATCATTTAATTGTCATAACAACGCTGTGATGGTAACAACTCTAAGAAACTAGATGCAGTGTCACTGTGGCCTGCCCGAAGTCACCTTCCTTAGCCCTGTCTGGCCCCAAAGCTGTGTTCTTAGAACCACTAGGGCAGGCCATACTGCCTAATGCCTGGAAAGTCACTCTTTTCCTTACGAACAGTTATTTGTGTTCTGGAAACCAGCCAAGCCCTTATAGGAAGACTCTTGTTTTGGATTTTGAGGAGCAGGGAGAGAGTATGTATCATGATATGAAATACAAGGGGTAAAAAAGGGAAATGGTCTGATTTGTTCTGAAATCTGAAATTCAATAGAAGGTAGAATCTTTTCAGCCAAAGTGGGTTTTTGTCTCCCGTTGGGGCATTTTCCCAGAGGTCCATATTTTTAGACCCAAAGTCCTTTTTCCTCTCCTATTGCTTTGGGATTAGGCTAGGAGGCAAGAAACTGGATTCTAGCCCGGGCTTCTCTCCTTAGCTTGGGTCAAATCCTTAGCCTCCTAGAATGTTCAGGGGTTTTATTTGCATGTAACGTGGGGATACTCACCCTGCCCCTTTCAGAGCTCAGGCTGGCAATGCTGAGTGTTGCACAGTAGTGCTGCATCACTGTGGTCAGGACGACGCAGGCAAAGAATCTAGGCACTCAATACAGAAGATGCACACAGACTTCCTTTTAAGGAGGGCCCGAGTGAGGGAATAGGCACGCTAGAGAGAGCAAGCAGAAAGCTTCGCAGAGGTATATTTTTGGGACTGATGCAAAATTCCATGCAGTGACGTTCCAGTGACTCAGCCCAGTGGGTGGAAGTGATTTTAAATAATGACAGTATCATCATCTCCCTCCTCCTACAGTGTCACACATCACCAAACACACACTCACCAGCCCCAGCTCTCCACAGGGCAGAAATGAATGGAGCCAACACATGTGGTTCTCTGAGCAACAGGGTAAAATAATACATTTTTTGTGCAAATGCTTTCTCTTCCCCGGAAACCAAATCCAGGTAAACAAAGGGTGATTTTTAAAAAGTCACCTTGCACATCCTCAAATTTTAAACAGTCCTCTGGGAGTTAAGTGATTATAATTGTAGCCACCACCATAAGGGAAGAGGCCACTTGAATTAATTAGAAAGGGAAGCCACCCAATTTCGGTTAAAAATATTCAGAAATTGGTAGCATTTTAGAAAAAAAACCCGCAGTAATTGGACCAGGCAGCTTACAGATGCCTCTTTTCGACAGAACAATAGGGGAATCAGCTCAGGAAAGAGGGTGCAGGTCATGACGAGTTTGGATCTAATAAGCGACCAGTGCAGGGGGTGGCTCCTGGAACCAAAACAATGCCCGGCACTGTGGGGAGTCTCGTGTCCTCCCGGAACCCGGGGGCCTCCAGAGGGAAAGGGTCAGTTAAGGATGTTGCTGGGGCTTCTGAAGGAGTGCAGTGACCCCAACAAAAATTAAAGCCCGGAGCTAGCAGTGGGGGAAACGAGAGTGGTTTCCTAGGAGCTGCCTTCTTGTGAATAAAAATGAGTCGGAGATAGAAAAGGTTGGATCGGAAAGGAAAAGAAATGCTGAGTGGCATCCACTGTGGGAGCCAGAGGTTGTGGGGAGGGGGGCAGGGTTGGAGCCTTCAATTTCATCCTCACCTTTGCTCATCCCAGAGCCTAAGTCTCCAGATTGAGAGCTGGAACCAGACGTGATTTATTTTGTATGCATCATCTTAAGAAACAGTCATCGTGTACTTTAAGGCCAAACACGAATTAAAAAAAAGAGGCTTAAGTCTCCCTGTTAAAAATAAGAGATTTCTCTCCCCTCCTTTTTCTTGGAGCATTTACTTTAGAAATCTTGTCATTGTGAATACTTTCTTCTCTCTTTGAAATGTATATAAACCCTTTCGAAGACTAGATTGGCATTTCCCAGCTTTATGACCTAGGAATGTCTTTCTCAAGGATCAGGAGGCCATCTCTTTGCAATGTAAGCATTAAGGGACGTAGTATCCCTATGTCCCAGTTTCTGAGGGAAGCGAGGGGCCTAACCTCAGTGGGCACTTCGCTCCAAGTTGCAAAACCACCTTCTCTCATAAAGATAGGGGACCTTGGCCGGGCACGGTGGCTCACGCCTGTAATCCCAGCACTTTGGGAGGCCGAGGTGGGTGGATCACGAGGTCAGGAGTTCAAGACCAGCCTGGCCAACGTGGTGAAACCCCATCTCTACTGAAAATACAAAAATTAGCTGGGTATGATGGCATATGCCTGTAATCCCAGCTACTCGGGAGGCTGAGGCGGGAGAATAGCTTGAACCAGGACCCAGGAGGCAGAGGTAGCAGTGAGCCGAGATTGAGCCACTGCACTCCAGCCTGGGCGACAGAGCGAGACTCTGTCTCAAAAAAAAAAAACAAAACCAGAAACAAAAAAACAAACCAAAAAACCAAAAAAAAAAAAGGGGGGGACATTTGTTCTTCTTCTGAGTAAAGCCAATTAGCTAACACAGGCAAATAGTTCTGTCTAGTCCTCTTACTTGACAACTAGTTATTGTTCATCTTGAAAACATGTATGTATGGGTTGTACCTACTTGACTATATAAAGGGATGAGATTTCTTTCTGTCTTTGCAATCTCTCAGCAGATTGCCTGCAATGTGCACTACATTCTGGTTTAATGCTTATTCAATTCTCAAAGTGTTTTTGTTTTCTGTTACTTTTGTGGGGAGGATTTCTGGGTTAGGAGAAGATTTTGTTTTTGGTTATATTTCCCCAACATATCTTACCATATGTCTGTTCTGTGCCTGGCCTCCTGGACTCAATCCATATTTGGTAAGTACGATGTATGTCACCTTGGCTTTTTATAGCTAAAGTTCTCTTAAAGGACTCGAACATTTCCCAAGAGATGATCTTAAAGCTTGGTGAAGTAAGAATCAGATATTATTATTTTCATTTTGTGGTGGTCCCAGAAGGTAAGGGGCTTGTCCAAGCTCATGTAATCTGGAGAAAAGCAAGGAATTGTTAAATCTCTGTACTGCAAGACACTCCATGCCTGCTGCCATATCTCCCACCCTGCAGGAAACCATGCTACATGGATTTCCACTCTAATATTACAGTTTTCTTTTCTATCATCTGGAATATTCACTTTTCCCCCAAATCTCTGTTCCTGCTCTGTATCAGCATATTTGATCCACTCCTAAGTATAATATGTGTGCAAGACAAGGGGGGACACATGTCACAGAAAGACCTGTTCATTAATGTTCACAGCAGTTCTATTCACCATCGCCCCAAACTGGAAGCAACCCAAACGCCTATCAACAGGCCAGTGGCTAAACCAGTTGTGGCGTATCCATACAATGGAATACTACTCAGCCACTCAAATAAACTACCTATACATACGTGCAACAACATTAGTGAATTTCAAAAGTATCATGCTGAGCTTAAAAAAAGCCAGATACAAAAGACTGCACATGAATCCATTTATGTAAATGTATGTAAAAGATTACCAGAGTCCATGTATGTAAAAGACTATACATGTGCCCGTTTATGTAAAATTCTGTAACAGGCAAACTAAGCTATAGTGATGGGAAGCAGCTCAGTTGTTGGCCAGGGTGGGAGTGAGAGAGACTGACTGCAAATGGACACAAGAACACTATGGGATGGCAGAAATGTTCTATCTCTTGGTTAGGGTGGAGGATGCACACATGTATCATTCGTCAAAACTCAAAATGTGCACATAAATTGGGTGTCTTAGTCTGTTCAGGCTGCTCTCCCAAAATATCACAAATTGAGTGACTTATTAACAACAGAAATTGACTTCTCACAGTTCTAGACGCTGGAAGTCCAAGATCAGGGTACCAGCACAATCAGGTTCTGATGAGGGCCCTCTTGACAACTTCTCACTAAGTCCTCTCATGGTGGAATAGATAGGGGAGCTCTCTGGGGTCTTTTTAACAAGGGCATTAATCCCACTCATGAAAGCTCCACCTTCATGATCAAATAGCCTCCCAAAGGCCCCACCTCCCAATACCATCACACTGGGGCTTAGGTTTCAACATACGAATTTTGGGGGGAACACAAATAGTCCACAGAAAAGGGCATAGTTGATTGTATATAAGTTATACTTCTGTAAAGCTTATTCAACATATAATTATACATTTTTGTCTGTGCACAAAATTTGAAATAAAAAAGAAAAACAAAAACAAAATGCAGTTTGCTTTCTCAGCCAAGGTGACCTAGTTCACAGATGACAGGAGAGCAACCTTTCTGCAGAGCCCTCTGCATGCATCACAAGGGTTGCCCCTAGCCCATCCCCAATCTCTAAAAAGATGCAGACAGAGGGCTGGTCATAATAACCTGCAGCTGGGAGTGGTGTGTTCCCAGAGTTCTTCTCCCAGGAAAGCCTGCACTGTCAGGAGAATCACATGCAGCCCACAGCTGGCGGGCTTTGTGATGAATCATGATGCTTTTATAGGAAAGAAAGGGCTGTGATTCACATGTGTCATCGTTGATGGGAATATTAAGGGCTCCCTTCTCCTGGGGGAAAAATAGAAACCTCTCTCTTTAAATATTTCATTTCTTTCAAAACAAAAAGTCACTTCAGCTCCTCCCCACTGATTCATTTGAGAGAAAAAGCTGTCAGGCCCTGTATTTAGTTAAGGCAAATCCTTTCTCAGAACAAGATAGTGCTGTGTGTAGGAAAATCACCTAACTCTTGTCAGTGTTTATCAGATGTGGAGAGAAAACCTGCTTCTCTCTTTGTCATGTGACCCATCGCTCCTGCTGGCATCGTGCCATCAGCTGAGGGGTAATTGGGTTTCCCACCCACAGCAAGGGTTCAGGTAGGGGCCATGGGCCTGAATTGTAATTCAGTGTTTTGAAAGAGATAGCACAGTTACTAGAGGCTGGGAAGGAAGGGGGATGAAGAAGGATTGGTGAATGGGTGCAAATATGCAGTTAGATAGGAGGAATACGTTCTAATGTTTGATAGCACAATAGGTGACTGTAGTTAACAACAATGTATTATGCGTTTCAAAATAGCTAGTAGAGAAGACTTGAAATGCTCCCAACACAAAGAAATGATAAATACTCAAGGTGACGGATATCCCAAATGTCCTGATTTGATCATTACACATTGTGTATGTTTCCAAATACCTATGTACCCTGTAAATATGTACAAATACCATGTATCATTTAAAAAATGAAAAAAATAAAATAGACATCATGAAGTCAGCAGATATCAGAATGGGATCTCAGAGAGATTTTAAAAGAGGACTTTGTACACAAATCAGATTTCTATTCACCTTAAGTGTGGGCTTCCTTGAAGTCTTAAGGAAAGAAAATGAACCAGACTAGCATTTTCAGTCCAGAAATTGTGGGCTGGCAAATGATCTAAATTCTCTCCAGTAACTCCAGGAGCAAGGGAGCTGAGAAGAGAATTGGAGGGCCTGAGGCAGAGGGGACTGTGTGGTTGCTAATACGGGTCTCAACAGCCTGAGGAGCTGCTACTGGGGACAACTGGAGGCACACCAAGGTCACCCTCTACCCTGCCACCCTCAAGTCCCTCTTGGTTTTGGAAACCTCGAGTTTATGAAGCCGGTGAAGCCTCCTGAACCACCTCAGAGTGGTTGGTTTTACATTAACAACCAAACCCATCACCCTGTCCCCAGGGAGCTTAAGTCAGAGACTAAGGTGATTGAAGAAAAAAAGGAAGGAAATAGAATAAAGACAAGAGTCAGCTCAATAGCTTCCTCTTTCCTAGAATTAATGGCAGCCTCAATTTATTCTCATCTGTATTAAAAATTGTTAAGTAATTAATGTGTGCCTCTCTTCTGAAGCAGATGTCATGTAAGACACTAGGAAAACTGAGACCTAGTCCCTACTCTCAAGGAGTTCCCGGCTCAGTAGGGGAAGCTGATACAGAAACCCGATCCCATCATTCAATGTTTTAGAAACAGTAACAATGATAACAGGCTGGTGGGGTGGAGTTGTGTAGAGAAAAGAGAGACAGCATCCATGGTTCCAGACATCCTGATGATGACAATAATAATAGTTTACATTTATTAAATGCTTACTGTGTACCAGACATTGTGGTAGGTTTTTATAGCATAACTTCCCTTTTCCTTCCAGCAGCTCTGTAGAGGAAGCAGTATCATCATCTTCAGGGTCACCTTGATGGCAGAGCCCACTCTACTCTGGTGGCCCTGGGGGTAACAAGTATCCCTTCAGGAAGGACTGTCCTTTCACCAACACCACCTATGGCTGACAGCCAGCATGGTTCATTTCTAGCTGTGCTTGGCTGTGAAGTTCAGCTGATCCTGCTCTAGCTATTTGGGCTGGTGTCGAGCTTTGAGGTGGCCCAGGGAGAGGGAAAGCTGAGACAGAGTTTGAGACCTGAGTAATGAAACGGAGCTGTCAGGGAGGTGGGGGTGGGAGTGAGAGATTTATGGACAAAGGCAGTGGTTTTGGGCTTGAATTGTGTCTGCCCCAAAAGATAAGTTGAAATTCTAACCGCCTGACTCCCTGCAGGATAAGACCTTATTTAAAAATAAGATTGTTGCAGATGACTTTAGGTCGTACTGGAGTAAGGGAGGTTTTAATCCAATATAGCTGGTGTCCCCCTAAAAAGAGGAGAAAGACCCACAGAGAGAAGATGACCGCGTGAGAATGAAAGCAGACTGGAGTGATGCAACGACAAGCCAAGGGACACCCAGCATTGCCTGTTGTCGCCAGATGCTAGGACAGAGGCATGGAACAGATTCTCCCTCAGAAGGAACCAGCCCTGCTGACGCCTGGATTTCAGATACCTCCAGAATTGGGAGGGATCGATTTCTGTTTTAAGTGCCCAGTTTGTGGCCCTAGGATGCTAATCATAAACGCTAGCATGAGAAAGGGCTTGGTGAGTCTGAAGAAAGATCAGAAGTCTGGCGTGGCTGGCGGTGCTGAGTGAGAAGATGGGAGGGCCTCCATGACCCCTCTGGCTGGGCTGTGGGCCGCTGTGGCCAGCGTGCCTGTCACTGCCCCCTGGTGGCCACCGTGGGATACTTCAAGCTGCACACTGGCCTTGGGGCAAAGAAAGAACATTCAGATTGAGTTAAGAGAGCTGGGTTGAGCCTACCCCTCTATCGATTTCTAGTTAGGTAACTAGCATTGCCACTTTGCTCCTCTGTCACATGGGAGGATGATTATGACATTTGGCCCATCCATCTCTCAGGGTGTGAGTGGGGAGCAGGGGAAACTGTGTTTGGATGCTTATTGTGCATCATTTCTACCAGGATGTTAGGTGCAACTTCTCCTGTTACTCCACAGTTTCAGCAGAGACCCAGAGGGAAAGAAAAATAGCTGCTTATCTATGCAGGACTCATTAAATGATTATAAAATCCATTTGAGACTTTTAGGTCCTGGTCCTTACCTACCGGGCGACCACATAAGAAGAGGCTGGGGGGACGGAGCAAGGGACAGGCAGAGGGGAGTTCTTTAGAATGAGAGCTGTTGGAGGGATAAGGCAGGAGCATCTCCCTGTGCCCCCGTCCTGTCCCCACCACCACCCCACAACAAGCCTCATGAGATTTTGAGGCTTCAAAACACCCCGTAGAGAGCTTGACAGGTGCACTGGGGAGTTGGAGGGAAAAAGGGACTCATACTTGAGCCACATTTCAAACCCTAAAGGCCGAGCCTGATTTGAGTGGCCTATGGTGGCAGGATGAAGAGAGAGGGTGCGCAGTGAGCTGCACTCACAGCCACAGGGTGCAGGAGGGTGCTTCCCACGGCTGGATGAGGACCCCACAGAAGAGAGCAGGCACTGAGTTACCTTGAATGAGACTCTGCCCCAAAGGATCATCTGCAAGGCAAGGCGATCCCAGCAGAGTAACTCAGTGGGGAGTGGACTTCAGAAGCCAGGGGCTGGGGAAGTCATACATGACATTGCTTGAGGAGCATCACTGGGGACCTCCAAGGAACCTACAGGAGTCCACATGGGAGAGAGTGAGCATGGGGTGTGTCATGCCCAGGGCACTGATTCCAGAAAACTCCTGCAGTCATCAAAAACTGCACTGGAGCTTTCCGCTCCTTATCCACATCCCCAAATTTGGAGGTGCCAGGAAAATATTTGAGCAAGATAAGGAAATGGAGAGAAGTCCCCAGACTTCTCCTTCCCTGTGTTGAGTTTTTGAGCCCGTATCGGTTTTGAGTTTTAAAGTGGATGTGGGATTATAGCTTTGGTAGTCGGCTAAACTATCTCAGAGTAGACTGAACTATCCCACAGTTTTATGGGGCCTCATTCTGCCCTATTCTGGACTTTCCAGTATCTGAAAAAGAAGACCCTTCATTAATAAAAGGTATGACTGGAAAAGCTATGGCACCTTTCTGAGAATTCATCCAGGTACAAGGAAAAATAATTTGAGAGAAGTTGCTCAAAGAGATAGAGGTCAGAAAGAGTCAAGACTTTTTCTGTTTGTGCCATACTGAATATTACTCTCTCAACAAAGAAGTGTGGTTAGGTAAATGTTAACCTTGGAAACTTCTTTCCCAGAAATAAAAGGATCAACAGGGCCCACTCTCCTTATTGTATAGCCCAGTGAATATTTACTTAAGGGAATTAGCCCAGTGAATATTTACTTAAGGGAAATGTTTTAAACAGTTATCAAATATGGAGTATTAGAAGCCATTGTTCTCTTTCATTAATTTTATTTAGATTGAATCCTGATTTAGCAATAAAAATACATGTCTCCACTTAAGAAATGCTATTTGCCGTCAAAGAAGGAAATAAGACTTTCTTAAATTGTGCTTTGCTATGATGTTGTTGAATTGAGATGACTGGAAAATATTATGATTAAGATATCAGTGTCATATGTCGTATAGGTTTGTAGGCACTTTGAAATGAATAGGAATGCATTAAGTCATAAAATATTATTAGAACAGCTGTATAGTTTACAAAGAATCTGATGTATACAGAGTACCACAAATTCTAGTGCTTGAGTCTCATACATATTGCTGTTGGCATTTGTCAGAACTTCTTTGGCTAAGAGTAAAAGGAACCCAATTTAAACTAGCTTGAGCTGAAAAAGAATGCATTGGTTCATATAATTGGGAAGTGTCTAGGCATGAATTTGCTTTCAGAGATGGCTGAATATAGGGCTGCCTCTCTGTGTCTCAGCTCTGCTAATTATGTTTCCCTTCATTTCAACAAACTTTCCTCTTAGGTGGGCAAGATGTCTCTTGGTCCTTTTTGACTCCCGTGTTCCCTTCTTCCCAGCTCAGCAAACACAGTAGAAGGGAGGCTTGTTTCAGCAGAGTCCACAGAGCTAGAAATCCTAGAGACAACTCCACCCCTGAACCAACCTCTTTGGCCAAGAGATGGGAAGCCCTTATTGGCCAGCTTGAGTGATGTGCCCATCTCTGTAGTGGGAAGCTGGTGCACAATGATCTACAGTCCTATTAGGACCTCACAGAATGGGCAAAGGTTCCTAAGGGGAACCAGCAGAAGGGGATGGAATAGACTGCTACTTCAGCCAATACAAGCCCATTTTTCCCTTTATTCACAGAATTGGCACTTTCTTGCCTGGAATTGGAATTGAAATGACATCCCTTCACTGTGAGCCACTATTCTTCTCATCCACTGAGTTAGTCTGCCTGTCTGAGACCAAATCATGCAACTACTGGCCTAGAGAAAGAAACTACTTTGAGTATGTGTAGTTTTCTCCCCAAAGTAGCAGGGTTTTATTTTTTATCCCATCTATCCATTTGTTTATTAATTATGTACATACATTTGCATTTGGAGAGGATTCAAGGTATCTTATAACAGCACAAATATTATATAATCAGTAAGATGAGGGCTAAAAACAGCACATACCAAGTAAGAAGGGCATCAGGGAGATAATTGTCTAAAAGAGTCTAAGCTAAACATGGCAACTTGCAGTTCTGCTTTTGATACTGGCAAAATAAGCTTTCATTAGATCAACCCTCCCACAGATTGTACGTATAAACTCTGGACAATCAATACTTGGAAGATGGAAATAGCATGGGGTGAGTTTTTTTTGTTTTCATTGCTTCTCAGCTAAAGGCAGGCCTCATTGTACCACATGGCAGATAGCTAAAATGCCAATCCAAAAGCTACAATCCTTCTGGCCTGAAGAATCAGATGATAACATTCAGGGCAACCACAACTCCTGGAAAGTGAAAGAGGGGAAATCCAGACAGGGAAAGAGCCGGAGAGCCCCAAATTCCTTATATTTTGGCCAACTCTCTGACTGACCATTAAATCATGCATACGTAGTGCAGATTTCAAGCAACCCAGTGAACTGAGATTTGAGCCGCACCCCGAGAGGCAGAGTTTGCAGTTGGAATCCAACCAAGTTAATTCCCTGCTAAAAGAAAATCAACCTTCACTGGAGGAGTATGGCAGAATCCAGACTCTGCACAGCCCAGCATTCACAACGTCCATGATACCATCCCAAATAACTCAACACACTAAGAAATAGGAAAATGTGCCACATTCTCAAGAAAAAAAGATAATTAGTGGAGGTTGATTTGGATATGACCCAGATGTTGGAATGAGCAGACTAATAAAAGCTTAAAATAATTTTCGAAGCAGGTATTATAATTACGCTAAATGATACAAAGAAAATATGTTGTGATGACTTACAAAAGAGGAAATCTCAGCAGAGAAATAGAACAATAAAAAGAACCAAATGAAAATTATAGAACTGAAACAAATATATACTTGAAATAAATTAAGTCATTAATGGGCTTAATAGCAAAATGGAGATGAAAAGAGGGAAAAGTCAGTAAATTTAAAGATAGTCTAGTAAAAGTTATCCTATCTGAAGGTGGGTACTTTGACTTAGCAAAGTGTAGCCCTAAGTTTACTGTTCACCAGAGCACAGAGGGAAACCAGGTGGGTTGTCAACTGAGTTGCTCACCTGAAGAGTTGTGACATCATGTTTAAGGGGCTCTAACAGCCAGCGCTTGCATATCCTGAGACACACCTTGGGCCAATTATTAATCTCTTTTTCCCTCCACTCCAACACCCTCCTGTTCTCTGCTCCGTGATGCTGGGGTGGATATTCCGCAAACTGCATTTCTTTTTTGCCATCTAATTCCTTGTTAGGTTCTGCCAGCTACTTCTTTGTTAGGCTCTGCCACTTGGGCAATAGAGGGAAACCGGAAGACTGAAGGACAGAGAAGGGACCTCCTTTCTGTTTGTTTGTCAGTCTGTTTGCATTTCCCCTATAGCCCCTTCCCTACAGCTGTAAGTGGTCTGGTCTCCAGTTTGTTCCAACACGCTCCCTCTAGAGGTACCAGCACCTGCTGGGCAGTGCAGTGTCTTCTTCTTAGAGGTCTATTGTGCCATTTGTATGTGTCCGTTTTTTAAGCATTTAATTTCTGACAACTTCAAACTCTTTTCTTTGTTCCCTCAACCTTAGAAATGATAGCTGCTTCCTGTATTTACGATCTCTGTAATTTCAGTTTTTCTTTTGAAATTTTCAGTCCTCTAATTCTTGTTTTAAATTTTCTGTTAAAACAACTCCTGGGGCTTCTATTTTCCTGACTTACCCCCAACTGATCTATATCCCTTTTTATTAACTGAAGTAGATCTCTGATTACCATATGTAGGGCTGGCAGTGGAAAAAATTGTGAAGAACGAAGTTTGTTCTTGGATCCAAGATACCTCCTTTCAGAGCCCTGATGCCCGGATACCCACCACAATTATGCAATGTCCCAGGCTCCTGCCAGCCCTAGACCCCTTCCATTCCATCACTCATACCCCTAGGGACTGCATTCTGATAGGTAGCAATAAGTGATCATGGATTTTGGTGAGATAAACTAGTTCCCTAATACGCAAGCTAAAGTGTTTCCGTCCCATATAACCTACTTCCTTGGCTTAGATAAACATACTTCTTAGAAAGGCCTTAATGGCATGTCAAAAATGGAGGAAATCGCAGATGTAGTAGCTAATCCATGGTTTTCATGCGGTAAACATAGAAATAGCCATCTCCTCTGTTCACGTGTAGAAACATGGGTGCTTGGATATTCTTTCTTCTTTCGATATCTTTTTATCTGGGCCACTGGGAAAGTTAAAGGAGCTCAGGCGTGAAAAAAACGAAACAAAACAAAACAACACAACAACAACAACAACAAACCCTAGAGTTTCACAGACACTATTTGTTAGAAATACGCAAATTATTTGTAGCTGGTTACAGATAAATTAGTTTAATTTTCTCAAGTAGTCAGTTGAAATAAAATGTTCTAAACTTTGCTTTGAGTAATTGAATGTAATTTGAATTAGGGGTTGTGTGTAACTCTTGTATGTTTGATAATCAACAACTATCCCCACTTCTTTCTGTAGAAAAGAAAGGATTTTATTTTCTGTGACTTTCAGATCACATGCCTTATGTATATTTCCATGCTCAGAAATACCCTCCTAACCCTGCAATTTAACCAACCAATCCAATGCTTTAAGATACTTCAAGATAATACAAGCAAGTCACAAGGCATATGGCTCAGTAAATGGTAACTATAATAATACTGTGTCCTATTGTATTTTCCAAAAATGGTCTTAACAATCTTTTCCTCCCCACATATTCTTTTGAAACCTTGCCACATCTCCATCAAGAGGGGGAATCTATGTCCCCTCCCCTTGAAACTGGATGGGCTTTTGTGACTGTTTTCCCTGGTAGAGCATGAAGAAAGTGATATCTGAGACTTATGATGCTAGGGCATCAAAGGTGATATTGTGCCTGCCTTCGTGCTGGACAGTCTTCATTGCAAAATGACATAGAGATAGAGAGGGTTGCTGGAGGAACCGGTGGTTCCAGTCGTCAGCTATTTGAGGCTTCTCATCCTAGGTGCAGACACACCAGTGACCCTTCAGAGAATTCTAGCCCCAGTCACCATCTGACTGTACCTGCATGAGAGAGAGAACCCCTAGACTCATGATGTAATAATAAATTATTGTTATTGTTTGAAGCCACTAAGTTTTGGGCTGATTTGTTATGCAGCACTGGCTAATAGATATAATATTTAATGTTTGGCAGGTATTGATGATGAGTCACTTACTATGCTAAATGCTTTGCAGGGATTACCTCATTTAATTCTGATTATCCCAGAGATAAGCATTTTTATCCACCCTGAGAGAATTTAAGTGATCTGTCCAATGTCACACAACAGTCAATCTGATATTTCAATCCAGACAGTCAGACTCTAGAGCCCCGAGCATGCAACCACTAAGCCCTACTGCATGCAGTTCTCCCCATATTCACTGCTTTTCTGCTGGGTAACAGCATCCCCTCTGACCCTGGCACACCCATTGCTCTGTCCTCCAGCAGCAGAGAAGCACAGTGGGTGAACAGACGGGTGCCAGCAAGGCCATATGGATCCAGCCAATGCTGAACCGCAATATTATCACTTTATTCCTTTGGCTTTAAGACTATGTGTTGTGTTTTTTAAAAACTACTCACTGGTGGTGGCAGTGGTGGATGGAGACATGCTATGTCATATTGCCCGTTTGCACTTGGTAAGGATGAGTTTGCAGGATGTCTTCCTATTGGAAGGTTTTAATGACGTCTGGCGATAGGAGAGGGAAAGAAAAAGAAAGAAGAAAAAAGAGACGGAGGGAAGGAGGGAGGAAGGAAGGAAGGAAGGAAGGAAAATAGTGAAAACATGGAACAGACACCCAGAAGGGAAAGGGTTTGGAGGAGGTCGAGGTGCCAGAGGCAAGCATTCATTTGTGTAAGATTCATTCATTCATTCATTGTCATTCAAACATTGTGTTGAATGTCCACTGCATGCTGTGCCCTGCATGGAATGCTAGCAATCGATCTACCCTCTAGCAAAGGGTTAAGTCCTACCCTAGTTCACTCATACAAATAGAGGTGCACACAATGTATCATGGGAGCACTTACTCCTCAATAGGCAGATGGATCAGAAAAGGATTCCTAGAAGAGGCGACAGCTGAGCTGAGGCTTAAAGGATAACATAGTTAACCAGGCCACAGGTGGTGAGTGTCAGGCCAGGAAATAGCACGAGCAAGAGCATGGGATAGGGCGCATGGGAGCAGGAGCAGTTTTGAGCTGCTGGAGGTAAAATGCAGGTTAGGAAGCACTGAGAGATGAACCTGGCTTACAGGTGGCAGAGAGGGCCTTGGTGGTCATTGTCAGAGCTGGGGTTTTGTCTTGTGAGTGATGCAGAGCCAGTGAATGGTCTTCAGGGGACTGTGAGAGACCATACATCACCAGCTCTTCCTCTTTCTTCTGCCAAACTCTGCCCAGCAGGATTTGGTGTCTAAATCCTGCACATTGAAGACCAACCCTTAAAATGAAATTTGTTCAAATTCCAGTGGCAAAATCAGAGAGGAAAATGTTCTATCAGAGAGAGGAAACCTTTCCCACCATGTCTGCAGCCCCTAATCTGTGAGGTCAATACGCCCAGCTGCATGGTCTTCTGGCAGAGATGTTATTGCTGTCATCCACAGCGTGCTTCTAGGGGCAGGACTTAATTGAATTTAACAGCAGCTAAATGCTCAGCTAAAAAGAGAAGTTATGGGCCGGGTGCGGTGGCTCACGCCCGTAATCCCAGCACTTTGGGAGGCTGAGGAGGGTGGGTAATGAGGTCAGGAGTTCGAGACCAGCCTGGCCAACATAGTGAAACCCCATCTCTACTAAAAATACAAAAAGTTAGCTGGGCATGGTGGTGGGCACCTGTAATTCCAGCCACTCGGGAGGCTGAGGCAGGAGAATCGCTTGAACCCAGGAGGTGGAGGTTGCAGTGAGCCGAGATCATGCCATTGCACTCCAACCCGGGTGACAGTGCGAGATTCTGTCAAACAAAAAAAAAAAGAGAGAGAAGTTATGGAAAATCGTGATGCTGCAGTGAAATGAAATCAGGCTGCTCTGTGTCAGGCTGCGATGTGGGGCCCTGTGTCCTGAGTCACACACCAAAACAGGGAATCCCCTATTCTTGTCTTGAAAAATTTCTTAGTAAAATAAAGTAAATAAGACCAAGAAAAATAAGGCTGCTATTATTTCAATCATTTAGTAAAAAAGAAAAGCTTTCTAGAACCGACAGAACATGCTGATGAACACTCTGCCCCCATATTTATCAGTCTGTATTGGCACTTTCTGTGTAACATACCTTTCTTTCCTACTAGAAATAGTTTCTCTAGTTCAGGATACTTACCATCTCCCAAAACTGTCCCTTCTTTGAATTCCTTTGACACTTAATACCTAAGTCACTCATTTGGCAACTTATGTTACCTTGTATGGTCTATTGTATTTCTATTCTGTTTATACATACTGACTCTTGAACTGGACTATAGACTCCGTCGAGGTAGGAGTCTTGCTTTGAACATTTTGTGTCCCCATTTGTTATTTGTTGAAAACAAGGCAAGCTAAGGAAGGTGCTAGGGGCTGGATATGGGATAAGAGACCCTGGCCTACCTTCGGGGATTCACAATCTGGGGAATTTCCTCAGGTGGGGCACAAAACCTACGAGACAATCCTGCTTTCCTGCTGAACTTCGACCTGGGAAGGGGTGGGGATGGGTGAGGCTGGAGCTGCTGCAGCAGCGTGCCTCCAATGCCTATAAATTTCCCTTTGGCTCTCATCCGTCTGAGCTGAATTTTCTATCAATCAATAGAAGATACAGGCAGGTATTATGAAAGAGGGTGTTAGGAAATCCCATGCAATTATTCTACATGTCACAAATGTGTGGGTGCATATGCGCCTGTGCGTGTGTGACAGACAGAGAGAGAGGAAGGGCACTAGGAGGAAATGCCATCTGAACTGAATCTTGAAAGACCAACAGGAGTTAACCAAAGATGTTCCTGAGAGAGTGGCAGGTCTGGGCTTGCATCCTGGTGTCAGAGTCAGAGAAATTCCAGAAGCCTTCAGGGCCTCTGCAGTCTATCCCAGTGCTTCCCCAAACTTCTGTTGAGGGCAAATTCTTTTAGAAGATGTTAATGAATGGATGTGCATAAGAAAACCATCTTCTGAGAACAAAATTTCTCTAGTTTCTGCATTACTGATTTTCTCTGAGCCTTTAATATGCTGATAGGCACCCAACAACAGAATCCTTTGTTGGCAGAGCACAAATTACCCTCTCTCTGTTGAACAGTTTTAGAAAGTTTATGAAACACTTTTCAATGAGGTGTGGAGTAATAAATGATTCAGCAACACTTAAGTCCTGCCACCCTAGGCCTAACTGGTTACACTGTCATGAAAATTGACAAATTACATGGTACCAAAGACAATATAAACACAATCAATTGGGCAAACAATTGCATGATGGATTACTGTAGACTTATCAATAGTTACTGCATAATTCAGTCTTTATTTTTGCATATGAAAGGCTCTCACTCAAGCATTTTTCTGTAGCTCATTGGAATACAGTATAGATGGCCTGGATCAGTGCAACGTGCAACAAGAGGACTATATCGTCTCAGTAAAAACTGAGGAGCCCATTTCACAGACCCAGCAAGGGATCACCTGCATATACAGGTATCAGCAGAAACAGGAATTTGAGATTTTATCCTGAAGGTAGTGGAAGCTTTTGGAGGTCTTAACCAGGTGAATGCAATGATCAGGTTTATTTTAGAAAGCTCATTCACAGGGAGAGAGGACTTGAAGCAGAGTTGTTACTAGAGACGAAGAAACTAGTTAGGAAGTTATTTCAGGTAATGAGGGAGACATAATTTAGGGGCTAAACTAAGGAAGCGACAACAGGAATGGAGAGAAGGCACAGCTTGCGAAGCATTTAGGTGGTAGAACTGATTGACTCAGCTCTGAGGCAGGTGTGGGGGTGAGAAGCTGGGGTGGGTGAGGGTGGGAAGAGGGTGGGGAGGGTTGGAGGAGTCAAGAATGAACCATGACTTCTGGTTTGTGCAACAGAGTGAAGGGCTGAGGCCCCATGGTTTCCAGGCAGCCTGTGTCAGTGACAGAAATGCAGAATAGAGTTTGATTTGAACTCTGGCTCTGTCAACAACTTGGTACTATGGCCTTGTGCAAGCAAGTTAATGTCTCCAAGCCTTACTTTTATCCTTTGTAAAATGGGACGATGATACCCCTCTCTTGCATGTGTGAAATAACTAACACATAGTCTGTGCTTCAGAAGTGAAGTCACTGCTACTCAGAGAACACAGAAAAAGAAGCAGTTTACAGAGAAAGATGAGTTTCATGTTAGAAGCACTGCGCTTGAGGTGACTTGGACAGCCACGTGGAGGTGTCCGGTAAGGCATTAGATATATAGGTATGGAACTCAGGAGAAAGATCTGGGCTGGAGAGAGTTCTAGGGGCCACTGACTTTTTGAAATTAGGCCAAGGCAAGGAGGTATATAAGAACAACCAGAGAGAGTGTGGAGAGGGAGAGAAATGCAGGCCCTAACGGACGGCCTTGGGAGCGTCACCATTCGACAGCTGAGGAAAGGAAGGAGAGCCGGCAAGGGAGATGTTCTGGAGCCTGCAGGGCTGTGCGGTCAGAAGGAGGTGCAAACCAGAGTCTGAAGACGCAGGTTTGAGTTTCAGCTCCCTTGCTGACTAGCTATGTGATCCTCGCAATTCAGGTAACCTCTGTAAGCTTGTCTTCTCATTTGTCAAATGGGAATGCTGCTGATAATGTCTATTTCCTGGAGATTTTGGTGAGCTAAGGTGTATAATTTTTTTTTTTTTTTTTTTTAAGCTAGAGAGCCTTATAAGTGGTTCCATGTGGTCATTTTTTCCCCCTAGACTGAATCGGCTTGCATCTAAAAGCAAGGTCACTTTAAGAGGGTCTCTAGGACTCTGGCCTTGCTTGCTCAGCAGGAATTCCAGCCTGCTAGAATTCCTCTAGGCAGCTCTGGGATCCCTGGGCAGGAGGTACAGTACCTGATGCCTGAGTGCCCCAAGCCCCTTCCGAGGAAACAGGGCCTTATGCACAGGCCCTCACGCTGTCCCACTTGACTTCACCACCCTGGCTACACCTGGTGGGAATTGGGATGGGCCCTGTTCCCAGGGGAGCTGACAAGCTGATCAGCCAGCAGCTCCCCACGTCTGCCCAGGCTGAGACAGGAGAATACGGTCTGGAGGCAGGGAACATAAGACTGATTCATGCTGACTTCCTAGAACTAAATCAAATGGAAATACTTCAGCTATTACAGGAAATATCCTCACCATTGACACAAGGCGTAAACCCAGTAAATGTCTTTGTAACTTTACTTGATCCTCTTCATTTACATAGGGCGTACACCAAGTGACAAACCTCTAGAGGGTATTTAAACCCCAGAAAATTCTGTAACGGGGCTCTTGAATCCCTATGACCGGGCCCACTCCCACCTCATTTTCAGTAAATCTCTGCTTTTGTTGCTTCATTCTTTCCTTCCTTTGTTTGTAACTTTGTCCAATTCTTTGTTCAAGACCCCAAGAACCTGGACACCCTCCACCGGTAGCAAGGGGGCCATGTGACAGAGACCCTGCCCCTCTCCTGCACGGACATTTGGACTCAGCAAGCGAGGCCAGAGTCACGGAGACCCTCTTAAAATGACCTTGCTTTTAGATGCAGGCTGATTAGTTGCCGAAGCCGAGCAACTGGCAGGGCGGGAGACATGGTGACAGTGTCTGGGTGGCTCATGGAGCCCCTCACAGCCATGAGTGGTGGCAGGAAATGGGCAGAGGTGCCTGGTGCCCAGGGCAGGGCTACTCTCCACCTGCCTTTGTCAAGCTGCTTCCTAGTTTCTTTTTTTTGGTCTGTGTTCTTGTGTGTCTCACAGTGCACTCCATTTGTTAAAGTAACTTGAGAACTTGGCCGTGTCTTGTGGCTTAGAGGAGCCTAATTGTCACGGGAGACTCTCAAGATCTCTCAGGAGGGAGTGGAGTTTTCTCAGAATAAAGAGCATCAGCTACAGTGAAGAATGGAAGTGGGGCTAATGTTTATTGACTGGAGACTGGTGAGCGAGATCATGGCACCTCCACACACGTTGAAATCCTGCAGCTGGAAAACAGAACGAGGAAGCTCTTTGTGTACTGACAAGGAGCGATCTGCAAGATAGTTTCCTAGGTGAAAAATGTGAGCTTCAGAATGGTGTAGCAAAATGAAACTCAGAAAATATCTCTAGAATAGTACATCTCATCTAATGATGCTGGTTGCCTATGAGGAGGGAAGCTGGGGGCCTGGGGACAGTGATAGGAGAAGAAATTTTCACTAAGCATTGTGTAATAATTTTCCTAAATCTTGAATCATGAAATTCAGTCACCTCTTTAAACAATCAAATCAGAAAAATATCTATCAAGAGCATGACCTATAAAGTTGAGCAAGTCCTATGCTTGGGCTTGCCCCCACAATTTATTCCTGGGTAAAGTTGAGCAAGTTACTCAACCTCTCTGAACTCATTTTGCTCATCTGTAACATAATCACAGGAATAATACCTGCCTGTTAGGGCTGATGCCATTCAACCCTGATTGACTGGTTATTGTTGTTGTTTTGTTTTCTTTACTTTTTTTTTTTTTTTTTTTGACGGAGTCTCGCTCTGTTTGTCTTGGCCAGGCTGGTCTCGAACTCCAGACCTCAAGTAATCTGCTTGCCTCAGCCTCCCAAAGTGCTGAGATTACAGCTGTGTGCCACCACGCTTGGCTGTTTTTACTGGTTTTCACACAAGGCATTTTCCGTTTCCCATTTTCCTCTTAGCCTAATAGCATGCTCCTTAAGCTGCAAAACTGCAAAGCAGTGCTATCCGTTGTTTGCAGTTTCCTTTTTTTGTTGGGTGCTCTCCATAAGATAAGAGCCATTGAGGTTAGGCCAGGTAAATTAAAACCAGCCTCTATTGTACTCAAAATTAGCTCTTCTATTTGGAATGGGCTCATTGTCTTTGGACCCAGCCCATGCCTGACGCTCTCTCTCTTTAAAACGAGTTCTTTTCCTACCCCTTCTTGGTCCCTCCTGCAAAGTTTTCTATTGATTACGTAAGCACTTCTAGATTCCCAGTGAACACAGTTTACCTTAAGCTATTAATTAAAACATTCGTTATTATTATGGCGCCCATTTCTCATTATCTTCGATCACAGTATTTTGTGCATTGTAGTCACTGAAGTGTGACCAACATTTCATTCCCACATAGTGATGCCTCCAGGGCTCGTGGACTGGACAGTCTAGGGTTGTGCTCTGCTCTGCAGGAGACAGGGAGCACCCAAGCCAAGTCGGTTCCTACCTTCCTGGCACTAGGGGGTGCTATCTTGTTTAGCTATTTTCTTAGTTTTTATTTTTGCCTTTGAATGGATGGGCCTGCTGCATTTACATCTCCCTGCAAGGATAGCAAAAGCTATAGGAAGATGATTGTGGAAAGGAAAATAGGGTCTGTGCAACCAGCTGTCTGGCTTCCTCTCTGTGGGGAATGAGTGTTAAGACATTCCCAGGCTCAGTAGGTCTGGAATGGGACCGAGATATGTGCATTCTAGTAACTATTCAGGTGATATTCAAAGCCACAGATGGGTCTTTTATTTCATTCGTGATTTGCTTTTCCCATCTTTTCTTTAAAATGTGTCTGCCGACTCTCACTCATGGTGGCATTGCCCCTCCTGGGCCTGCTGATCTCTGACTGTGTATTTATTAGATCTTCATCTGTGGGAGTCTTCTCGGCTTAGGTTGGGGGTGCTCTCTTTAGGGAATATTTGCATCTGCTGCTTCTGAGAGCCATGGGTCACTGCCAGCTTGGAACTATTTAGAGCTCCTCATGAGTTCTGGTTTAATGAAGGTCTTAGGTTTGGCCTCCCCTCCTCATTGCTGGCCCAAGAGTGAGGATCTGGATCATTTGCTCTTAGGGTAGTTCTGCTCCTCCCTGCTTGCTCACTGCTGCCAGCTCTAATTTCTACTTATAGTTTGCTCCATTTCATGTGGAGGAGTCCCTTGGCAACATCCTCTATCTCCTACAAGCCCATCTCATCTATGTTTTATCTAGGATGTAACTGTTTTGCAGAAGGAGAGCTGTATTAGTCCATTCTCATGCTACTAATAAAGACATACCTGAGACTGGGTAATGTATAAAGGAAAGAAGTTTAATTGACTCACAGCTCCACAGGGCTGAGGAAGCCTCAGGAAACTTATAATCCTGGTGGAAGGGGAAACAATCACATCCTTCTTCACATGGCGGCAGCAAGGAGAAGTGCCGAGCAAAAGGGGCAAACGTTCCTTATAAAACCATCAGATCTTGTGAGAACTCACTCACTGTCATGAGAACAGCATGAGGGTAACCACCTCCATGATTCAATTACCTCCCACCGGGTCTCATACGTGGGGACTATGGGATTACAATTTAAGATGAGATTTAGGTGGGGACACAGCCAAACCATATCAAGGGCCTATGAGAATATTTGGTCCGAGATGTTATCAGTGGAAGTCTTTTCTTTTTTTTGATGTAGATGTTCTTATTTCTATGAGACAAAATGGTAATACACCTATTGTGAGGGAATTATTCATCAAACATATGCAGTTTTCTCATTCTGCACTGTAGGAAGGTTGAAGGAACACATGTCTGGGTGTAGTTTGTGTGTTACTTCTCACAGAATTACTGGTGTATTATATTATGTTCTATTCTGGGTGTCTTGAGGCCTGATAAGACAAGCATGGCCATGAGAAATTCTGTAATTCCGCTTGTGTCTCCACCTACCTTTTTCTTCCCTTTTGTTCAGTAAAGGAGGTGTCTCTCTTGCAGCAAAGCCCACCCCACACGGTGGGTTTTAGATCCCATCCCCTTCATCTTCTCAAGGACCCTGCTCCATTGGAATCCTCCCTCTGCTGCACCATCAACTCCCTCGCAGGAAGACAGTTCCCATCTGAAATGTGCTCTATTTCTCATCTTTAAAAAACCCACCCTTGGCCAGGTTTGGTGGTTCATGCCTGTAATCCCAACACTTTGGGAGGCTGAGGATCACTTGAGCCCAGGAGTTCAAGACCAACCTGGGCAACATGGCGAAACCCCATCTTTACAAAAAATAAAAAATTAGCTGGGCATGGTGGCACCCAGAGAGCCAGGGGTCACTGCCAGCTTGGAACCATTTAGAGCTTCTCATGAGTTCTGGTTTAATGGTCTTAGGTTTGGCCTCTCCCCCTAGCTGCTGGCCCAAGAGTGAGGATCTCGATCATGGCACATCTATCATAATTTACTCTTAGGGTAGTTCTGCTCCTCTCTGCTTACTTACTGCTTCCAGGTACTTGGGAGGCTGAGGTGGGAGGATCACTTCAGCCCAGGTGGTCAAGGCTGTAGTGAGCCATGATCGTACCACTGCACTCCAGCCTGGCTGACAGAGCAAGACCCTGTCTCAAAACAAAACAAAACCCACCCTTGACCCCACCTACCCTAATTCACTTTTCTATTCCTCTTAAGAACCAGATCTCTCAAAACATATGTCTATAGCTGCCACTTTCCCTTTTTCACTCTCCATTTGCCTTTGCTTTTATTTGGTTTCTATTTTTAGCAAGGTTATTTTCACATATTTTAAAGACTCAAGAGTTCTATAAGACTTGCTATGAAAAACAACAGTCCTGGCCGGGCGCGGTGGCTCACACCTGTAATCCCAGCACTTTGGAAGGCCGAGGCGGGCAGATCACGAGGTCAGGAGATCGAGACCATCCTGGCTAACATGGTGAAACCCCGTCTCTACTAAAAAATACAAAAAATTAGCCGGGCGAGGTGGCGGGCGCCTGTAGTCCCAGCTACGCGGGAGGCTGAGGCAGGAGAATGGCGTGAACCCCGGGGATCGGAGCCTGCAGTGAGCCGAGATCGTGCCATTGCACTCCAGCCTGGGTGACTGCGAGACTCCGTCTCATAAAAAAAAAAAAAAAGAAAAAGAAAAACAACAGTCCTCTGCTTTCCCCATCAGAGACAACTGCTTACAACTCTTTTAGCTGCTTTTTCTTTTTGGCATTTAGCTCTGTGTTTCTGAATAAAATGCTAGTATTATGTTACTTCATGATCCCTCAATTGTGAGCAGTAGCGATTGACTGCCCCTACAGAGGAGGAGGATTTAGCTCTCATTCTTTCCTCTTCCCATGGCATGCACATACATTCTTTCCACCTCCTACCATTCCTGCATGGTTACATCTTAACTTTCCTTGGTTCAATAATCCATGTTTACTTTATTTTGATTATATAGTGATATTGAGAGCAGAGCCATCTAGTAAGCTTAGACTACTTTTTCTTCCTTACACAACTTTTAATTTTCCTTGGGAATAATTTTTTATGTGCTTAGTTTTCTACTTATTACCAGTCCAACTTCAAACTGCCATACTTTGTCTTTCTGCTCAAAACGTCTAGATTTATGCTATTCGTTTTGTCCTCTTGAAGAATCCCTTCCAAAACCTCTGACTTTCTCCAATTTGGATTGTCTCCAAACCGCCCTCAAGACCTGGTGTAGCACTGTTTTGTTTTCTTGTGTTTTCTTTTTCTTTTAACTTTTATTTTAGGTTCAGGGGTACATGTGCAGATTTGTTATATGGGTAAACTTGTGTCATGGAAGTCTGGCGTACAGATTATTTAGTCACCCAAGTACTAAGCCTAGTACCTGATAGTTATTTTTTCTGATCCTCTCCCTCCTCCCACTCTCCACACTCAAGTAGACCCCGGTGTCTGTTGCTACCCTCTTCGTGTCCATGAATTCTTATCATTTAGCTCATACTTATACGTGAGAACATACGATATTTGGTTTTCTGTTCCTGTATTAGTTTGCAAAGGATCATGGCCTCCAGCCCCATCCATGTTACGGCAAAGGACATGATCTCACTCTTTAAAATGGCTACATTTGATGGTGTGTATGTACCACATTTTCTGTATTTGAGCTACCATTGATGGGCATTTAGGTTGATCCTATGTCTTTGTTATTATGAATAGAACAGTTTCTTTAGAGGTCTTTTCATCAGTCTAGGGATTCCCTTCATCTTTTGCCTGGGCCCTGGCTCCAAACTTTCCCTTCCTGTTTTGGTGGAATGCGTCTTCTAGTTACTTCTTCAGAAGTGCATGTGAGGTAAAATTTTTGAGACCTTGCAAATAAAAATGCCTTTATTTTGACTTTTCACTTAATTGATGGCTAGGAATAAAAAATCTAGGTTTAAAATAATTTATTCACAATTTTGAAGGCTACAGTCCACTGTATTCTAGCCTCCAGTCTTGTGATTGAGAATTCTGAAGACATTCTGATTCTTTTAAAACTTTTGTTTTTTATTTTTAGAGACAGGGTCTTGCTATGCTACCCAGGCTGGATATGAACTCCTAGGTTCAAGGGATCCTCCCACCGTAGCTTTCCAAGTAGCTGGGATGATAGACACTTGTCACCATTCCTATCTGGCATTCTGATTCTTAATCTTATGTATGTGACGTATTTTTCTCTTGGAAGCCTGTAGGATCTTCTCTTTGTCCCCAGGTTTCTGAAGATTTATGAGGGCATTCTTTGGAGGACGTTTAATCTGTTTTGACCGTTTAATTCTAGAAAAATTTCTTGAATTATTTCATTGGTGATTTCTTCCCATCTGTGCTCTCTTATCTCTTTCCGGAATCCCTATTATTTGGGTGTTGGACCTCCTAGACTGATCCTCTAATTTTCTTTTCTATATTCTGGGTTTGTTTTTTTTTTTTTTTTGGACTTTTTATGCCTCCATTTCATTTTTCTAGCTCTCTACTAAGTTTTTTACTTCTTCCATCATATATTTAATTTCCAAGAGCTTTTTGTGGTAGTTGTTGATTGTTCTCTAAAGGTTCTATTTTATTTGTATTCTTTTCTTTTTTTAGGGTTATAACATCTCCTCTGATCTCTCTGAGGACATTAAATACAGTTTTCTTGACGTTTTCTTCCTCTATAATAGTTTCCATTTTTTCCAAGTAGCTCTTTTGCATTAGAGTCTTTCTTCAGATATCTTTTAATACCTGCTGTCTGCTTATCCTTGACTGCGGAAACCAAAAAGCTGATTTGAAGCTTTGTTCACCTGAGTGGAACTTACCCACTATGAGCTTCACAGTAGGGCAATCTGGCTTGACTATTTCCTTGGGCAGCCCTGATGTATCTTTAGGTGTTTTCTCTGGATTGGTTGGTTTTCCAAGAGAATCTTTCCTGCTTGTGTTTTGGAAGGTGAAGAGGGAAAGAAGCCTGAAAGTCTCAGCACAGGTAAGCATATAGTTTCTTAATCGTCCTATTTGATATCCCAGTCAAGAGACTCATTGTTTGATCTTTTCCAGAGAATGAATCCAGTCTTCTGCCAGGATGGGGAAGGGCATCTATTAAGAATATGGTAGGGGTCTGCAAATATAATTACTTTTTAAATTGCGTTCAACTAATTCTCCTTATTTTAATGCCAATTCCCACCCACTTGCCCTACCACTACTTTTAAAGTTCCTGGTGCCACTAACTCCTGAGACTTTGAAAAATTTGAGGTGCAAATGATGTTGGTTTTAAGTTTCCTCACTACTGACATAGGATTCCACCTTCTTCAGCCTGCTAAATTAGCTAAAACTTCTCCAAATGGTTTCCAGCTTTCAAAATACTGTGGCGTTTTTGTCCTCTCCCCGTCTTACCATCCTCATGAGTTTAAGTTAAAGATAATCACTTTAGTGTTTCTGTGTGTGCGTGTTGGGCTTCAAAAACAAGTAAAATTACATGCATGTGTTCCCATCTACTCATTAACCCACTTGCTCTGGCTGTGAACCTACCCCTCCACTGCCATTTTTACCAAATTCACCAGTGATGTTCATGTTCCCAACCCAATGGGCTGTTTTTCATCCTTTACTCACACAAACACTCCGGAGCCTTAGTCAAAATTGAATGCTTTCTTCCTGACAGGTGCTCTTCTCTGGGCTTTTGTGACACTATACTTTTTGGATTTGTTTTCTGCTCCTTTGATTTCTCCTCCCCAGCTTTCTCCTCAAGTTCATTTTCCTCTGCCAGTCCTCTAAAGAGGGATTTCCTCAAAGCGTGATCTCAGGCCATCCTCTTTCTCTCTATGTCTACCACTTTCTCCTTAGGAAATTGCACACTTTTGTTCATGGCTCCAACACTGATCTTCTTTTGATTCTTCATCTTCTCTATCTAATTGCCTACTTGTCTCCCAGGCATGTTTAACTCAAAATATCCAAAACAGACATCCTGATTTTTTTTCTCCAAATTTATTCCTCATTAAGTCTTCCTCACCTACCCAGATATACAAGCAGAAACTGGAAAGTCATTCTTGTTTTCTCCCTCTTCCTTACTTCTGACATTTAAAATATCAGCAAGGCTTCTTACTCTACCTCCAGAATGTGTCTTGAATCTATCCATTTTCTCCATCATCACTGCCACTGCCTTAGTGTATAAATCACTATTCTCTCTTGCCTTGACTATTGTAACAATCTCCAAACTGATTTCCCTGCTTTTTCTCTGGGCTCCCCAAATCAGTTATCCATACGAGTGATCTTTTATTTCTTTTCTTCTCTTTTTTTTTTTTTTTTTTTTTTTCTTGAGACAGTCTCATTTTGTCGCCCAGGCTGCAGTGCAGTGGTGTGATCTCAGCTCACTGCAGCTTCCACCTCCTGGGTTCAAGTGATTCTCCTGCCTCAGCCTCCTGGGTAACTGGGACTACAGGTGCATGTCACCATGCCCAGCAATTTTTTGTTTTTGTTTTTGTATTTTTAGTACAGACAGGGTTTCACCGTGTTAGCTAGACTAGTCTTGAACTCCTGACCTCAAGTGATCCACCCACCTCAGTCTCCCAAAGTGCTGAGATTATAGGCATGAGTCACTGCTCCTGGCCGCAAGTGATATTTCAAAAACAGAAAATCAAATTATTCCCTCTTTTAATAAAAATACTTTTCATTGCCCCTAAAACAAAATCCGAACTTGTTACCATGTTTTCTGCACCAGACTTACTTTTCCCACTGGGGCCCCTTGTTAATTCCCTGGATGCTCCACTAGGAGACTAGGGTACTAGTCTCCTGCTAGGACATGGAGCTCTAGAGGTGCCAAAGGACATCTCTCTCCCACTGTGGTACATGTTGCTTCTGGTCAGAAGAGTGCCAAATGAGTGGAGTCTATCCCTGAACATCAAAGAGCTTTGAGTGGAATTATTTTCCAAGTTTCACTTATAGCCTCCTCCTTTCTATAGGATTTGGCCGCAGGTTCATGGAGGAGGGGAATTTGGGGAGCCGAGGAATGAGTAGGGCAGGAAGCACATACGAATGTCCTGCACCAGGCTGCACTAAGAACCTTCCCTCTGTTTGATGGCTAAGGCCTTGCTTTGTGAGCAAGCTTGCTGTCCTAAAACCTTCCTCCCAGAAGGATTCTCAGTCTGTCAAGCAAATAGAGGCCACCCAAGCCTTTGTCCAGATGTGTTTAGAAATATTTGAATAATTTAGCTTTAACCTATTCCCCACCACCACCACCTACTTTTCTTTTATTCTCTAATCACCACTATTCCCCCCTAGAATATCTGCGTGCATTCTTGAGGTACATTGTTCTTTCTAATGTAGGGCTTATTCAGTAGGGTGCTTTTTAAATATCTTTTTTAAAATCCTAAAATTCTGTTCTTTTTTGAGATGCTTTGATAAGAGTAAAACAACCTGCTTTCTGGCCTCCGTGATAGCAGCAGTTCTCTGAGATTCATTAAATTGCTTGCTGGTAGCTGAGAACTTGAAATGCACATCAGTTAATTCAACCTTATGAAAGAATGTATCAGGAGACAAAATCAACAATGCAGATAATTCAAACATTCTACCAGCCCACACATCATTTTTCCTAACTTATTTCTCCTCAGAGCTGCCAGGCTAAAACTCTGTGCAACATAGATAATAAACAAATTCAAATCATCATTCTTATATTCATGGCCTGTTCCTGGATTTGGTCATATGACTGTTTATGAGGGAGTTCTCAACTGTGGAGGGAGTAGTTTTTTTACCCTATTTTCAGTAACTGTTCTATTTTTCTCAATTCTGAATAGGATTACTCACAGCATAGATGCTTCTTGGAATTGGAAAATTTTTCTCAAGGCCTCTAATCATTTCTGATTTTCCTCCCGTGAACTGTAGGATAGCACATGTGGCTTTCCTGCAATGGGATCGTCCTTCAAGAGGACCTCACAGGCTCTCCACCCGGACTGTGACGTAAGCAGCTGCAGCAGCCTTGGATGTTTCTGGATAGCCAGCCCCATGAGAACAGCTTTAAAATAGGAGACTGGCATTGTGATCAAGTGTGGACTTCGCTGTCACATCGATCTGGATTTAAATCCTGGCTTCAGTGTTTATGGATGATGTTGGACAAGTCATTTAACCTCCTTAAGTCTCAGAGTTCTCATTATGGAAATGGAGCTCTTAACAGTACCTACCCCCCAGTGTGGTTGTGAGGGTTGAGATCATCTATGTTCAAAGTGCTTATTATAAGGAGACTGGGACATGTAAGTGTTACATAAATGTTAGCTTTTATTAGTCACTGGAGTGGAGGAGAGAGGACTGCTGCCTCCCTGTCAATGTCCCCATCCTGGGAAGCCTGCCTGTGTGCACCAAGGACCATCTGACCCACTGTATCAGAAAGCATGCCCTTCTAGGGAGCGACACCTCCCACCAAGCCCCCCAGTCAGTGTCCACGCTTTCCTCTCAGTTCAAAATGCGGCTGCATCTGTGCAGAAACCAGGTGTTGCCTGTGGGTTCTGCCTCGGTGGCCAGAGGTGGAAGGAAGAAAGAGGTAGAAGGAAGGAGGAAAGGAGAGGGGCCTTCATACTTCCAGAGCCCCACTAGGGGTTACCTTCGCTTGCCCCCACACTTTTTGTCTTGCTCTGAGGATGCCAGGACTTTAAGGACATTGTCAGCGAGCATGTAAGTTCACCCCTGCAAGGTCAAAGGCAGGACAGAAAGAAGACCCAAATGTCCCAGTTAGTCAAGGAAAAACAATCACAAGAATAAAACATTTTTAAAGATTAAAATAGTAGCTGCCATCTGTTGAGCAGTTGCTATGTGTTAGGACTTGTGTGAAACATGTTCACACGGTGTCTCTGCTTCCTCACAATACTGTGAAGTAGGTATTATGCTTAATTGAACATAGGTTCATTTAAGAAAACAAATGTAAATATCATTCTAATCCTTGATTTAATTACCTCAAATTCAAGCAGAAGCAGATTGGCTCACGCTAATGGGCAGTGTACCAGGAGCTTCGTGTGTAGGGACAACTTTCACCTTCAAAATGCCCTGCGGGCTGCCTCAGCTTCTTTTCCACCAGCCCCTGGGCTCCCAGCTCTCTCAGGAGGCAGTGTTTTGCTGGGTAATTACAGTGAAAGACCGGATTGTCCTGCTCATGTTACCCCCTTCTCCCTATTTACTATAATCAGGAAGTCATGTTTTTCATTTAGGATAAGGCAATTACTCTTCTGTTGACTGAAGTCCAGCAAAAAGCAAACTGAATCTCATTTCCACATTAATGTAATGGGGGCAGGATGGAGAGGCAGCCTGATTTCCTGGTGTCTCAGCCTCTCTCTTCTATGTCTGTATCTCCTCTGATGGAAGCATCAGTCATAATAGCAACAACCAATATGGCACTGAGAGAGTAAAGTATTGTAGTTCCTTTCCCTCATCTTGGGAAATGATGAATAAAAGTCACCATCTGCTCCCCTGAGCCTTGCTGTGGTGTGACCTAACTTTACACGCAAGTACAACGAATGACCTGCCCCATCCTAAGAAGCAGTAGAATAATATGAAAAGGACTTTTTTTCTGCTCTGCCTGGGTAGACAAGCAACTCTTTGCAAAGGGAAAGGAATAAGATGTATCACGTCTCTTTAATGATTGAAGATCCAGGTTAACTGTGGTAGAATTAAGCAAAGAGCAAACAAATGTTCTGAATGTGTTTTCTTTTCTCTCAGAGAAAGAATCTCAGTCATCTGGACTGCTTTGTGCTATATGAAAATCTCTGAGAACCTTCAAGAGCCCAAGAAACTGTTCTCCTTCAAGCTGTATGCCATGGTCAGCGGTTAAAGAGAACATTCTGTTCCACTCCTCCAGCTCTGCCTTAGAAACCCAAGCCCTGCACTCCTAGGCTCCTGGCATCGTACACCAGCACCAGCAATTTTTTGCCAAAAGCATCAGCCAAAATCTATTCTATTTCAGTTCCTCTCTTTTCATCGGATTGTATTTTTACAGGTGATTGCTGATTCTCACACTGCTCTTCAGATTCATGTACAGCTGTGGTCTGAATGTGTGTGTTTTCTCAAAATTCAAGTTTAAAACTTAATCCTCAATGTGGTAGTATCAACAGGTGTGGCCTTTTGGAAAGTGAAGGTGGAGCCCTTGTGAGTGGGATTAGAGCTCTTATAAAAGAGATTGAAGAGAGCTACCTAGCCCTTCCATCTCTTCTGCCTTGTGAGGACACAGTGTTCATCCCTTTTGTCTTCCCACCATTTGAAGATACAGAAAGAAAGTGCCATCTTGGAAGCAAAGAGCAGCCCTCACCAGACACCAAGTCTGCTGGCACCTTGATCCTGGACTGCCCAGCCTCCAGGACTGTGAGAAATGAATTTCTGTTGTTTATAAATTACCTAGTCTAAGGTATGCTGTTATAGTAGCAGGAATGGACTAAGACACACATTGTCAAAATCTTCATAAGTTAAAGGTGAAGGTACAATCAGAACTGGTGCATGGAATTGGAACCGTAGGTCTTAGTAAGCACTGTAAAAATGCACTATTCAAATCTATAGAAAATGCTCTCTCTCCAAGTTCAGAAAGAAGTTACAATCTGCTTTTCCTTTTTTTCTGAAGGGAAGTAAAATTCCATGTTTCTAGACTAAGAGATCTACACCCCAGTCTTTCTCTTTCTGACATTTATAGTAACCTTTGGCAAATTACTCAAGCTTTCTTTGTTCTAGTGAAAAGAAAGTGCACAGGACAGTATTACTAAGTGGACTGAGCAACATTAGAAGTTGATAATGATGATTCCAAAGGCCTTTAAGAAGGTGTAATGCTACGTGGATGTTTTTATTGAAACCTTCCCTGGGTTTTCAGAATTCTCTTTGGAATTAGTCCTGTGGGAATATGCCTTTTGGGATCTATTCTCACTTCTTATTCAGTCCCCCTTTTCTTGTATTAAAATCTACAATTTGAAGTTATTCTGTCATTTAAAAATTAGGTCCATGACCTCATCATCACCGGGTTTTCCTCTCCAGGCCACTTCCAGTAGAATGTTGGTCATATTCCCATATGAGAGAACAAATCAGTTATTCATTACATCTGATCAACGAGCTAGTACTACACCATAAGGAAGTGTAGTAAAACCAGAAACTGAGAAACACCAGAAAAAATTTGCTTTGTCCTCTGTTTTAATTTGGGGTATGATAAAGTGCCACAGGACATTAATCCAGGGACTGAGATAGACTCTTAAGTTTGGCAATCAGTGAAAGAACTTGCCGAATCTCTCTAGAATTCACCTAAAGGAGCCAGCCTCTCTTCTCATGAGAACAATTTATTTTAGGGTTAGTGGTGAAGTAATTCTACAGTGTTTAATTCCACATATAAACTTCATTTTCTATATAAATGTTTTGTTGTAACATATTCAATTACTTTCTTTTGTTGTTTTTCTGCAACATTCCCTTTTTCACATTTTCTAACCTCTTAAACCAAATAAAAAACTCACTTATCTTCTTGCCGTTGTACTATTTGCTTTCCTTTCTTGTTTACATTCTGTGATGATGTTTACCCGATCTGTCCACATCACCTGGATTCCAGGTGTACCATTCATTCCCTGGGGAAAGCAGTCGTTCTTCAAGGCAACAGATGCAAGAATGAGCTCATGTCAAATGATATTTTCTGATTTTTTTCTCCAGATGTGGGGAACGAAATTGGATCTTGTGCTTTTGGGTGCTAACTTTGAGCCCTCTTCCTTTACATCTAAATGACAATTTGTGGATCAATGAGGATGTGTCAACTAGCCAAGATCGAGGACCTGGAGGGATGCTCTGTGGAAACTGCTTTAAAATCCTTCAGAGGGAGGGCACGGAGCTCTGGTTCTGGTATGTTCACTGAATCTGGAGCAATGGGGAAACTTGCTGAGATTTGGCATTCAAGACCAAAGAGATTTACCTAGGATCTGTACCCCGTTGGCCAGAATTATTGCTACTGTTGCTCCTCAATTATGCTACCTTTTCACTTGGAAAAAGATGGAAACTTGTAAGGCAGTGAATCTATCTTTACTGCTTTTCAGATGGCTGATTCTAAAGGCAGGTTTAGGTTCCTGCTGACCCTTCTGTTCCATCCTGATTGTCCGCCTTACTGAAGGTCTCTTTTCTACAGCTCACAATAGTCGGGTAGAGCCCAGTGATGCCAAGCCACAGAAATGAGACCTTGGAGGGAGAAGCACTACAGGCCTTTGCTCCAGTTTCCATAGAAATGAGCCAGAGGTGGTACCGGTCACAGGGGTTCTTAAAGCCAAAGAGAATTTATTTTGAGAATCCCATCACATAGCAAATACCACTCTGTAGTAGTTTTTACAGGTGTAATTTATTTCATTGCTCTGGATAGCTTTGGCTTAGGCTTTCCAATGCTCTGTTGCAGCCTTTGTCCTTAGGAGAATTCTTTTTTTGTTGCTTTCAAACTTGATGGAAAAAGATAACCAATTCATGCCAGTCAAGCTACAGATTCTGAACAGAGGGTTTAAGATAATGTATTACATTTTACATATTTACATTTAATTTATGACATTTATTCCTGAAGGTTTAGGAGAAAATTCAATCCCAACTAAAGAGCTGTAATTAAAAGAGCACAGAGCCAGCAGCCAGAGGCCCCGAGCTCTGGCTGAAACTTCAGCTCTGCCAGAGAGAACATTTCCTGTGTGACCTTGGGCAATTTTACAACTTTCTGAGCTATGATTTCCTAGTTGGTAAAATAAAAGGAGTGGATTGGCTGCTCTTTAACTTTTTCTGGCTTCTGAATTTCTCTGAATCAATGGTGTTATGTAATGCCAAGAAAGAGATTCCATGAAAAAATGTAACTGCTCTGTCAATGAGGATTACTTAGAAATGGGTGTAAAAAAATTTACTTGCAGGAAGGTTGTTAGCAGTAACATCACAAGGGAAGGAAAAAGAAAGGAAAGAAAAGAAAAAAACCTACCTATTTACCAGACTTCTGCAGTGTGCTAAGCAAATTCACAAACATTATCTTGTGTGAAAAGACATAATAATTTCAGGGATTTCCCTCTTAAGGAAGAGAGATGACATTGTTGCTTGTTGCCCCAAAGGTGCTGTGATAGCAACATTCATGGAGTGTTTCTATGTGCCAGGCACTCTTTGAGGCCCTTTACACATACTGACACAATTCATTATTCCAATTTACAGATGATGCAGTTGAGGCATAAAGAGGTTAAGTAGCTTGCCCAAGACTATCCACTTAAGTAGCAGAGCCAAACTTTAAACTCAGAAAGTCAGGCTCTTGAAATTGCACTTTTAACTGTATCCCCACCTTGTCTCTTGCTATTCATTCATTAAGCAAATATTTGATGAGCACTGACTCTATGAAGGCGTTAAATTAATCCCTTTTGAAGATTCCAAGCATGTCACCATATCTTTGTCTTTAAGAAGCTTAAACTATACACAATAGATGATCAAAAATGTGTGTGAAATGAGTGACCACACTCAACCTTAGCCAGGCAGTACTTGATAACCATCTCCTGTATTCTGGAAATGTTCATAATTCCATTCAAGTAAGTAGACAGGGCCTGGCAAGAGGGGTCCCTGCTCTGGGCCCCTGCTCCAGAGGTCCCACAATGGTTCTCCAGCCCTGGTCCTCTCTATGGCCAAGGAATCCAGGGACCACAGAATGCATGTACCTGGAGCCTGAGTCTCAGCCCCTTCTAACCTCCCTGTTGGGTAGTTGAGACCTTGCAACTCTCTTCTCCAAACCCCCTGAGCCTACTTCCAGGGCTTGTACTGGAAGCAAACCCCATGAGGGCAGACCACATCTCCCAGGCACATGCTCCTCCGCCAGAGGGATGGCCAAGGTCAGCTATTTGTGGGAGGGGAGTCTGGACAGACGTTAGACCCATGGGCCCATAAGGACCTGTGTGTAGCAGGACTGAACTGAGGATAGAAAGAGGAGTGGGTGGGTCAATTCCACCCACAATCCCACTGCCATGTTCAGTGCAGAACTCCAAAGATTGAGAGAACTCTACATTAGAACCTGGCCTTTTAAGTTGTTATGAAGATAACTTGTCAAGGTAAGAGGACAGCTCATGTTTCAATTAAACTTGCTCACTTGGTTTATACCTTTTACAATGTAAACATATGGGCATGTGGGTTTCTATTTGGCCCCAGCATACCCCTCCACTTCATCTCATGTTTACTCTGTTTCCTGTGCTCACCAAGCTCCAGCTCTTTCAGTTTCTTTCGTTTTCTAGAACTCCCCCAGGACTGTCTAACTCAGATACTCTTTCTGGCCTGTCTGCTCTTTGGGTGGTGACATCACGAAGTGGCTGGTTATGAAAGGAGAACTGTGCTGTAGAACTGAGGAAAGCACAGGCTCTGCTAGAGATGTTAAGTATTCTCTCTCCCTGAAAGCTGGTTCTTCTGAAATCGGAATATTCAGGGGGGAAGGAAAAGGGGCACAGGGCATCTGAATTCCAAAGGACTAGGGAAGCCACCACTTCCCAGATAACTGCACTCCCTCTACCTTACACCTAAAACAAGGTTGAAGAGGCCTGTCAGGGCCATCTCAAAAGGAGAAGCAAAGCCTGCAGAGGAGGCCAGCCTGAGTCCTGGGGTGGGAACGGGCGCTGGGCTCAGCATGAGGAGGAGGAGACCCTGGCCACAGTTCCATGAATCTTTGCTCCCTTCCGCATTATGGATTCTGGTTAGTGCCTGCCAGAGGGATGTCTGACGGCTCTACCCTCAACTGGATCATCTTTAGCCCAAATTGCAATAGTTTAAGTGAATCAAATTACCGTAAAACGATACTTTATTATTCATTCACTGGACATTTACTGAGGGCCTACTATGTGCCAGGCCCTCTGAACTTGCCCTACCTATTGGATGCTACGTGCTAAATGTTATACACAATGTACTCTAGTACATTCTATAAATTATATAGGATATAATGAGTACTATATTCTCTATGCTTTACATGTTGTATTAAACATCACACCCTATAGTCTACATACAATAGATAATACACAAAATATATATGTATTATGTCTACTAGAACAGTCTTTTGTCACAATAGGAATTTAGTAAATATACATTAATTGAATGAATGAACGAATATGATACTTAATACCATATTCTAGCAGAGCTTGGTCATTGAAGAGTTATTCTTCCAAACCCTTCCCTTTCCTGCCCCCCTCTTGAAGGCTAAGAAGATTTTCATCTTTCACCACCTGTTCTGGATTCTTGGAACAGGTAAATTCATTGGCCTACCCAAGTCTGAGCTCTAGGTCTGAACCCGCATGGACCTGAGGGTGCACTGGGAAAAGAAAGGCTGACAACTGGATCCCGGGAATGTCAAGGCCACCCTGGGCTTGGAGGGACCGGCCATGCCTCCAAGCCCCGCCCAGAGAGGGGATTCTGGATGCTGCGTGGTTCATGTGATCTATTGCTTTCTTGAGTTTAAAGTTCAGAGGATCATGAAGTCCCACAGCTGGAAGGGGTGTTAGTGACACTGCCTAGCCCAACTCTCTTAAAAATCATAGCCCTACTCCTGCCTCCCCAAATCAGATACAACAGGCATAGGCTCTGACTCTTCCTTAAGTCTTAGTGGCAATACTCTCTGGCCAGTTTTGCGGGGTTGCCCCCAGTTCCATTGCTTTTGTAATAGGTGGCCAGAAAGCTTGGGGTCCCGTGATAAGTGTTGCAGTTCTTTCCAGGATGGATGGAAAGAAGGAAGGAAGGATGGATGGATGAATGAATGAGTGGGTGAGCGGATGGATGGATGGATGGATGGATGGATGGATAGATGGGACAGAAACTGGGAACGGTAATCCCGGCCAGACGGGTCCGAGCCCCTCGGGAGCCCCAGCCCTCCTCCCGCTGCGGGGCCGCTGCTCCTGCTCCCGGGCCGGCACGGAGCCCTGAGGGAGGGGGCGGGCGAGCTGAGGCCCTGGGGCGGCCAGGGCGCGGGGAGGGAGGACGGGGCGGTGGGGACTGGAGGGGAGGGAGGGCCTTGGAGGCGGAGAGGAGGGACGGGCGGGGAGAGGGCCCGGCCGAGGGGCGGCGGGCACCGCGGGAGCTCCGCGCGGCTGCAGCGCAGGCGGGAGCGGGGACGCGATGTCGCCGCCGCCGCCTCCTTGCGGGCCGGGGCTGCGCCTCCGGGGCTGAGCCGCCGCCAGAGCTGACAGCAGAGCAGCCGCTGGGCGCTCCCGCGGCGCAGGAGGATGGGCTGCGGCGGGAGCCGGGCGGATGCCATCGAGCCCCGCTACTACGAGAGCTGGACCCGGGAGACAGAATCCACCTGGCTCACCTACACCGACTCAGACGCGCCGCCCAGCGCCGCCGCCCCGGACAGCGGCCCCGAAGCGGGCGGCCTGCACTCGGGTAAGTGGCCCGGCGCCTGCAGACCCTCGCCTGCTCGCCCGCTACCCCGGGCGCCTTGGCCGGGGCACTGAGAGAGGAGCCGGTTCTCTGAGGAATTGATGGCGCGGCGGGGGTGGCTGGGAGGAAGCAGAGGCAGGACCTGCCCGCTGATCGGTGGACAGACGCAAGCCCAGGGAGCGGGGTCGACCAGAGCCCCTTACCGAAGGCTGCGCCGATCCCCCAGCTTCGGGCAGCCCAGTGCTGTTTGGCCTTGTCCAAAGCTTGCTCGTTGGTCGGCAGACCGGTGGGTGGGAGGACAGCCCACCTCCTCCGCACACATATCCCTCAGCGACCCACCCCCTGATCCGCCTGGGGCCGCCTCCGCCCCGCTTTGGCCCATCTGCCATCCCCTGGCCACCTGCGTACCCAGCCGGGTGACTTCTCATCCATTGGCCACCTGGTGCCCCTCTCTCCCTGGATTTATACACAAGGCGCCTGCCTGGGATTGCCTGGGTGGAGTCTTGTCGCTTCCCCTTTCTCCCTCTAGAAAATGAGCCCACTCGCGGGCTTCAAAGACCAGAATCCCAGTTTAGGTCAAAATAAATGCACGCCCGCCCCATTGCTAGTTCTGCACTTTAGGTTACTTTGGGAGCAGTTGTTCCATAGCAAAGGACTTCTCTCCCTACCCTATGGTGTCCGAATGCTTTGTAGGAGGCAGGGCATACACGTGGATTTTGACCATAAATTAAATACTCTTGCCTAGGTCATTCCTCATCCAGCAGAAATCTGACAAAAGGAGATGCAAAGAATTCTCTGGTCAGGTCATAAGTCAGGAATTTTTTATTTTTTTATTTTTTATTTTTTAGCAGAACAAGTAATTATTGTGCAGAGATGCAAACTGTTGCCACAGACTGATCTTTAATCACAAACATACTGGTGACATTAAAAGGAAAAAATCTCACTACTTATTACATGGATGTTGTCCAAAGCTAGGTCAATATTTGGATAAAAATGTTTTAAGTGTTTCCTCACCCACTGATGTTATTGGCATTTTTGAATAATGAAATCTAAAATGGAAAATAGGGTTAATTTGAAGCATAATGTATATCATATGGAGGAGGAAGGAAATGCGAATTACTTTTACGAGGTTAAGAATCTTAAATCCATGCCTACCAAATAAGAGCTGTCACTTTAATCAAGAATAGGTTTCTCCATTTTTAAGGACCAAAGCTGGCTCCTTTTCCACATTAACTTTGTGACTTGGTTTTATTTTAAAATTGAGGACTGTCTGTGAAAGCTGTACAATACGTTACACTGTATTTGTCTCTAGTTTTTCTGACTCACAGTGGCAATCACAATGGTTATTTTGTATTGCCAATGCTTTTAGCAAGTTACCAAATGGTGTGTTGGCTGAATTCAGTGTCAGCATGAGGATAGATGTGAGCCCTCTAGAGGGACCTGGTAAATGTTAGATGTGACAGAGTTTTCCAAGGAGGTGTGGTACTTCTCAGCAGAGAGTCAAAGGCCAGAGATGTACTCCAAAGAAATAAGGGTGAAAAGATCTAACATAAAAAAATAATAATAATAATAAACAACCAAAACCCCGTAAGTACAGCTTTAAGAAATGGTTGCCATGGTGACTGGGAGTATATGGTGTGTGTGTGTGTGTGTGTGTGTGCGCATATATGCATAAGTATGGGTATGAAATAGTTATTATGGGATGGCTCTATATGTACATACATGTTCCTCACAACTTTCCTGACACTCCTTGATTTATTACTGTGCCATACTAATTCATATCCCATCCATAATGAGATCTGGTCCCTGCAACAGGTGGGGCCTGGGACAGACACACTCATTCATGGTACTCTGCCCTGCCAGACAGGTGGTCCTGAAGGCCTGCATCCTCCAGAGGAGAAGCTCCACTTCAGCCCCAGGACAGCACCCTGAAATTGGCAAGACGCTTGTATGGGCAGAGTCATTTTAATTTCCTAGGAATTTCTGTTAGCCTCAGGGGAGAGGGATATTTCTGAAGACCAAGATTAAATCAAGGCCTTCCTTGGGGGTGTACTGGCATTCCCTAAGGCCTTTGGGAATGGCTTGACTTCTGTGGGTTTTTCAGACTTGGAGCTGGTCATCTTTAGTCAGAATGGGTCATCTGCGAAAGCTACAGATCTCCTGGGTTTCAGCCACCCTGGGAGATTGGCCAGGATTCTGTATTCCTTTCATCTTCTCTGCCCCCTCACTCCCACCTCACCCACCCCCTGCCAGTGCTTTACTGGTGATTTTACCCCTAAGCTGCTGGGGGACACCTAATAGCCCCCAGTGGCTGCGTTGTGATAGGAGGCCAGAATGCCACTTTTTCCTGTTTACAGAAGTTGTTTTCTGAAGGGAGAGGCGGGTAGGAGTAAATGAAAGAGCTAGATTCAGGAGAGTCCAGACTGTGAAATCAACAAAAATGGCTTCCCTACTAGAATTCTAGAGCTGGAGAAGGTCTCTGGAAATCAGCCATGTGAGGCAAATGAGACTCTCAGGGGAATCATCCCCATCTGAACACTCCTTCAACCACTCACAGACTTTACCCTCAGTTCCCAAGAATCCCTTCTTTCTGGGACCTTAGTGATTCTCCTTTGGTGTCAAAGTGAAGCCACCTTTTCTCCTGGCTACTTTAGGACTTTTGAGGGCTAGGGGAGAAGCTAATTCATCTTTGAATCTTCTGTGCTGAACACATCTGGGACTTTGTAAAAGTTTTCAGAATGAATGGATGCTCTGTCTGAACCTGTCCTCCATCCTGTCAGCTCTTCCTAGAGCCCCTTCTGCCTCTTCTTTGCAGTCCTTCCTACTGAGGTTTTCCCACTTGAATCAATTTAGCCTAAATTCTCCCAACGGCCTTTCTGATCAAACAACTTCTCTTTAAAAAGTTCTCCCCAACTTTACCCTACTCCATTCAAACACCTGGCCCAACCCAAAGATTCCATTTCTTCTGTAGCCTCCCTGAACCCACAACCTCAACTCCACAAACACATCTGTCCAAGAAAAGTCCCATTTAATCATATCTGTTTTTAAATCTCACTTGTGTTTCTCTTAGCCCAATCCAGATTGAGGGTGTGTCACATGACAGGTGTTCAGCAAATATTTGTTGAATGAATTCTGAATTTCACTGCAGGGAGGGGGCATGTTTTCTCCAGTTCCACAAAGAAGAGGGTTTCTTGCATCTTCTTCTTATTCAAAAAATGATCCTGAGCCTGTGGTTCCTGTTTTTGGAGATCATCTCCACTACTCAGTGGGACTGAATTAATTTTTTAGATTTGACTGTTACGTAGGCTAGAATTTAAGACCCAGCTGAAGCCATGGTATGTGATATCCATTGCTTTTCTGTGTCACCGAAGTCGGTCCCTCTGTTACAGAAAGGAATTAAATTGGTCTGACATAATTTAATCCTCATAAAATCAGTCTGCTGGATTGATTTTTAATTCTGTTGCCTGGTGGGGGTCTCCAAGGAGAAAGGAAGTCTCTGAGGTTGCCATGACCCAACCTAGCTCAGTCATTCCATTCATTAATAACTTCCTAGCTTCATCTCAGTGTAATCACAAGCCCCATAAATTGCATCCTTATGCACACTTTTTTTCCAATTTCTCCAGAGAAAACATTTCAAAACTTTCTAAAGGACTTCTACTTTACATTTTTAAATTGCTAAATAATTGTCTTAGTATAATAGAGGTTTGCAGAATTACAGACAGCAAAATGATTTACCTAAATAAACTGAAAGATAGTCAAATAAAATGTACAGTATTTAATATCACCATTACCCATCATTTATTAATGACTTACCGGGGCCTGGTGCTTTATTGGGCACTTTGAATTTTCTCATTGAATCCTCACTTCAGGAATGAGGCAGGAAATATAACCACCCTCCTTTTACAAGTGAGGAAATGAGGCTGGAAGTCTGCAAGTAACTTTTCCCAGTTCCAGCCTGGAATCTAGCTCTATCCATTTCCAAAGCCTCTACTCCTAAATACTGCCTTCCTGATTAATAGGGGATGTGCTATGAAATTCTTGATTTTACAGTTCACGAAAATCAAAGTCAAGTCTGATCTCTTGACATTCTACTCTGATCTCAGACAGCACAATTCTCTTCTGCATCATCTCTAAGGATAGAATATCTTTTCCCTAAGGAAGGAGGCTTTCCCATAGCTTTATGGAGCAGTTCTCTTGTGAGACTCTTCCTTGTAATTTCTACCCAGTGAACTCCAGACCCATGTGATCAAGTCTTGCACAGACAACTCTTCCAATATTTGAAGATGGCTGTCACATCTCTTACCATTGGTCTTCCAGGCCAAATACATGCAGTTCCTTCAATCACTTCTCACACCTCATGTAGGCCTGACCACATTCTCTAAATACACTACTCGGTTTGTCAAAGTCCCTCTTGATACAGGGGACCTATGGCTAACTCCAAGCTACTGATGTCAGCTGAACGGCATAGGGCAATACAAGGTGTGCTATGACATGTTCATTGAACAAACCTCTCTTGGTGCATGTAAAATCAGGTTAGGATTTGTTTGTTTTCCTGCTGTTGTTGTTGCCATATTACCTTGATGACTCACATTAAGCTTATGATTCAATAAAGTCCTTAGATCTTTCTTTATAATCAAATTTAAGTTTTACAGCATCAGGGACATTGTATTTTCTCTGTTATGTACCCAGCACCTGGTACAGTGACTAGAACATAGGTGGTGCTCAATAAATGTTTGTTGAATGAATGAATTTCTTTCCTTATGAATCCTGAATTGGCATAATTGACTTCAGTAACCCAAATAAGGAAATTTTGCATTTATTTCTGTTAAATTTCATCTTATTGGTTTCAGTTTAACGTTTAAATTTGCTGACCTTGATTCATTTTGATAGAGCTATGAAAACAATATTCTAGGTCTTTGTTTCTCTGTGTTGATAGAATAAGATAAAAGACATGTCTTTTTTTGCTCTTTTGTTCACTGAATAGACATTTGGCACAAAGATGAGCTGAAGAAGTTACTATTGTAGGGAAGACAAACATAAAAGTGGACACCGTTCAGGTCAGCATGGTCCATGGTCCATACTAGAAGGGCATGGAGAAAAGCATTAGAGGCGTTCAGGAAAGAAGCAGTTTTTTCTGCCTGGGGAGGGGTCAGTGTGTATACAGACCCCTGCAGGAGCCCAGCAGAGAAAGGGGGACTGTCCCAGCCAACCCTCCCACCCTGGAGAGGAACAGGAGGGCAGTCCAGCTGGCCTGACTCCATCCCCGAGAGTGAGAGCACCTGTGGAGAAGACAGCCAGGGCTTCCTGGCGGATAAACCCCCTCCACCCACACCCCAGCTGCCTTGACTTACCTGTTACCACTTGTGGTTCTATCTTTGAATAACTAGTGATTAATGTCTGCTTCCCTCAAGGATGACTGTTAGGTTTGGTAAGGCAAGGGTTCTGTTGGGTTAGATAAGGGGTCATTTCACACACAGTCCTATCCCTGTACCTAACGCTGTTCTGGCTACATTAGGACCCTGAGTAATTTCTCATAAATTAATAAATCTAAAACTTCTGTTTGTCGATTTCTTCTTGTAGACCCTGGAGATGATGTTCTCTTTCCTCATCAGTTCTCTCTGCTCAACTTTTTGTTGTCTGTCTGATGGGCTGCATAGTAAGAAAACATCCCCACCTTCCTTACACCCCTTTTGCCAAACACAAGCCTCTTTGTTATAAGTTGTTTCTTAAAATCACTGCAAGAGACAAGTGGTAAAAAACCTAGGCAGTTTATAAAGATTTAGGAAGCCTCATGTTCCCGTGGCCCTTGTCTCCTGGGCAGAGTATCATGTTGTGCCATTGGCTCTCCAGACACTTTGAGAGTCTAGTGATGGTACCTGTCACACTGCATTGCCAGGGCTTGGTCATTCCTCTGTCTCTCTAGTTAGTCGGTGAGCTCTTCCAGGTTGGGGACCACATGATTGACATTTGCATGCCTGTCATCTTTCACACATTTGTTGAATGACTGTGAAAATGAATATATGAATGAATGATCTAGCTGTGCAAATGAAGCTTAGTCTGTCATTCTTATAACCTCTTTCCTGAGTCTTATCTTACATGCTTTTGTCTTAGATATCAGTCCTTTGAACCTTGTCTTCATTGGACATTAGATAAAGCAATTCCAACCCTAACCAAAGATAAATTTAAGGTGACTCCACTGCAGGGTGTAGTAGTATCCTAAGTGCATTCCAGAATTTCCTCCAGAATATGTAGAAAGAATGAATAAGACCTACTATTTGATAGCACAATAGGATGACAATAGTCAATAATAGCTTAACTGTATATTTTAAAATAATTTAAAGAGTATAATTGGATTGTTTGTAACTCAAAGGATAAGTGCAGATTTTTTTCTGCAAAAAACATTGTAGATTTTTTTTTTCTGCAAAAAACATTGCAGATTTTTTTTTTTTTTCTTCGATTAATAGGCCCTGGTGGGAAGAACCTAGTCTTCTTTGAGTCAGAAAGGGATCTTTTCCTGGCTCATCCTGCACTCAGCAATCCCTCAGGTTTAGACTCCTGGAGGTCCCACCTTCACCCTGGAATCTGTGCACCTGTGATCCACAGCATCTTCCTGCTGATAAGGCCATTCTGCCCTTGTGAAGTTGGGTGTCTAAACCTGTTCTTGGACAATGGTGCTGGGCCATTTATCCCAGAAGCCCTCCCATGTCAGGCCTACAGCCTCGAGACACTCTCAGCAGACCTTCGGCCTCTGCTGCAAAATACTATCCCTATGAAGACTCCTTCGGAGACTCTGGCCAGTCTATATGCCACATTTACTCTCCTCTGCAGCGCAGACTCGAGGAGTTTACCCTGAGCCCAATTGTGATATAGCTCCTGCTAGCTTGGCTACCAGGAACGCTTGCTTCCTCACATGCCTGACTCCCATTCTGTCTCATGCCCAACCACAGCCATCTCTCTTGAGAATGTTGTTCTTTTAGAATGTTATGTGCTGATTTGTGTCTCCCCCAATTCACATGTTGAAGCCCTAACCCCCCCTCTGCCCCGGTACCTCAGAATGTGACCTTATTTGGAAAGAGAATCTTTAAAGAGGTAATCAAGTTGAAATGAGTTCATTAGGGTGGGCCCTAATCCAGAATGACTGGTGTCCTTATGAAAAGGGGAAATTTGGAGACAGAGACAGACACACAGGGAGAACTCCATGTGGAGATGAAGGCAGAGACTGGTGATGCTGCCACCAGCCAAGGAGCACCAAAGTCCACTCAAAACCACTGGAAGCTCAGAGAGAGGCAGGGGACGGATTCTCCCTTAGGGCCTCCAGAAGGAACCAACCCTGCTTTTTCATTTTTCATTTTTTAATTTTTCATTTTTTAATTTTTTTTCATTTTTCATTTTTTTCATTTCTAATTTCTGTGGGTACATAGTAGGTGTATGTATGTATGGAGCACATGAGATGTTTTGATACAGGCATGCAATGTGAAATAAGCACACCATGGAGAATGGGGTATCCATTACCTGAAGCATTTATCTTTTGAGTTGCAAACAATCCAGTTATACTTTGTTATTTTAAAATGTACGATTAAGTTATTATTGACTATAGTCACCTTATTGTGCTATCAAATAGTAGGTCTCATTCATTCTTTCTGACTTTTTTTGTTTGTTTTTTGTAACCGGCCTCCTGATATCTTGGTCCTGGACTTCTGGCCTCCAGAACTGGGAAACAGCAGGTTTCCGTTGTTTAAGCCATGCGGTTTGTGGCACTTTGTTATGGCAGCCCTGCAAACTAATGCAAGTGTGTTTATGAGCACTAACACTATGAACATTTGCAAATAATAAGAGAGATGGATTTCCACTGTTACTTCCTCACACTTTTTTCTGAGATTGGACCTATTTCCTGGCTGTTTAGACTCAAATAGCATTTATTTGAATCTACTATTTGCATTTACTATATGTGAGAATTTTTCTTTTTGACATTAGTTTATATCACCCTCCGAAATAACCTCATAAACCATTGTTCTCATCACTTGCCAGATGAGGAGCTGGGATTCAGTGAGATGAAGAGCTGGGATTCAGTGAGATGAAGCTCTGTCGCCCAGGCTGGAGTGCAGTGGCTCAATCTTAGCTCACTACAACCTCTGCCTCCCGGGTTCAAGCAATTATCCTCCCTCAGCCTCCCAAGTAGCTGGGACTTCAGGTGCCTGCCACCATGCCCAGCTATTTTTTTCTATTTTTAGTAGAGACGGGGTTTCACTGTGTTAGCCAGGATGGTCTTAATCTCCTGACTTCGTGATCTGCCTGCTTCGGCCTCCCAAAGTGCTGCGATTACAGGCGTGAGCCACCTTGCCCGGCCTAGGCATTTGATTTTAACAACAGGCGTTTATTAGCTGTGTGACCCTGAGCAAGTTTCTTAGCCTCTCCGGGTTTCAGTTTCCACATTGTAGGATGGGACTTACTGAAGAATTAATGCATTCACAAGTACAAAAGGCTTAGTGTTTCAGTGTTGTGCATTCTAGCAGCCAGGATCCCCTCACGTCCTCAAGCTTGCACCAGGCTTGTCATGCCAATCTCAAACCTTGGATCACCCTTCCCCTCTGTTCCTTACACTCTTGTTTTGGAGCTGCCCAGCATTTCTGGAAAAAGTCATGAATGTTGTGATTGCCCCTATGAGGAATTCGTGCTCTAGAACAATGATCTCACCGCCTCTCAGCAATTGTATTCATTCCTCATTAATATGCAGTGACAGACCCCATATAATAGCCCCTGGTGCTATCCTATACTTTCCCTCTGAATATCAAAAAAAAAATCACAGACTTGCTGTGAATTCTCCCATTTTTCCTTCCAGTGACCCAGCATACATCCTTCTTGCATCTGAGCGTTTCTAAACATCTTTAGCCATCCTTTCCTCCTAGTCTGTCCGTTTGAATTCTAAGTGCACTGACAAGGTTGCTCCTTGTGTAACCATATACAGGAACCTCACAGCGGCTCCATTTGGATGAAGGTCTACCCTGCATCTCCATGGGCCCTCCTCAAGCCCAAGCCACATCCGTCTTCCACTTGAACATCTGCCATAGCCTGCTTCCATTCATACCCTTGACAATTCATTCTTCATGTCATAGGCAGAACGATCTTTTAAAAACATGTGTCAGGTCCTGTCACTCTCTTGTTTAATGCCTTCTGATAGCTTCCTGTTCTACTATGTGTAGAATAAAATCCCAGTCCCTTCCTTGGCCTCCAGGGGCCTGCATGACAAGGTCCCTGCTGCTTTTCCAGCATGATTTCATTGTTTATTCTGCTCTGTTTTTCGCTCAGCGTGTTCCGGCCATGCTTGATTCCCCTCTGTTCTCTGAATACACGGAGCCCCTTCCTGTCACAGGCCTTCACACCCGCTGCAACGCGCTTCCTCCCCACACCCGCCCCCTCTGTGTGGTTAACTCCTCTTCACCCTTTGGTTCTCAGTTCAGATGTCACCTCCTCAGAGAGACCAGCCTTCCCCAGTGGCCATCTGGTCATTTCCTTCCTAACACCACCGCCTGTCATTGTCTTGTTCATTTACTGTTTATTTCTTGACTCTTTCACTCCAAGAGGTCAAGGATCTGACGGACTCACCCACTGTTACAGTCCAAGTGCTTAGAACAGTGCCCAGCACAGAGTAGGCACTCGGTGGATTTTCATTGAATGAAGGGAACCCTCCTCACCTTTTGTACCAGTTAGGGATTGCGTCTGGCCGCCTGAACAGAAACCACCTCCAGGAATGGGATTTAGCCCGTGGAAGGTCTGCACAGAGGTCTGGAGGTCGGCGGCCACACCCAGTCACGGACACTATCGAGGAGCTGGGCTCCTTTGGGTTTACTGCTCTGCCATCCTTAGTGTGTGGATTTCATCCTCATGGCTGCGAGATGCTGCACCATCTTATTTCAAATGGGAAGAAGGAGAAGGGCAGAAAGGGGCATTCTGCCTGATCTGTTCCTTATCTGTAAAATGACAGTTTTCCTAGAACCCAGTAAACTTTGCTTGGGTCTTATTGGTCAGAAGTGTATGACGTAGGTGTTCTGGGCTGCAAGGGTGTCTAGGAACTCAAGACTTTTAGCTTTTTACCCTATATTGACCAGGCATTGGATGTGGGCTTCCCCAGCAAGGGGATGTGATGTTGTGTGAGGTCATTTCCTTCCACACAGGGAACTTTCAAGCTACCCTAAAAGTATCAGGGTCCTCTTGGCAAAGGAAAAATGGGGAGAACAAATACTGGGCAGGCTGCCAGCAGAGTGGTCACTTCTTTCATCCTAAAGCTGTGGTCAGAGAGGAGAGAAGATTTGCTGGAACAAGAGAGAAGGGGGAAAGGAATTAGGTAAGTGAGGAGGGAGAGAAGTTCTGCCAGAAACCAAGCTGACATGATTGCTAGTATTACAATTTTGCCATAACAACAATAATAATATTGTTTTTAATATTTTCATGTTTCAAGTAAGTTCATAAGGTGAACATTTTCTGGAAAAACTACATGTGCTAATATTGAAATAATTTTAAAAATAATGCTGCAATACCTTAAACTTTAATCTTTTGGAATGGTCTTTTAACTTCAGACTGTGCTGTGTACATGAAATGCGTGGTGGACATTCCCTTGTCTTCTGCCTTATTTTCCTGCAAGGTTAATGCCACAGAGACTGATGTGCCAGCTAATATTCCACGGCACCAATTTCCAGTTAGTGGGAACATTTGTGGAAGTCTGCTGTGCAGGGTCACACTGCTGCTCACGCTGGGAGCTTCTGTTGGAGAAGCAGCTCACAGCCAACTGGCAAATTTAAAGAGTTGACAGTGTTTTCTGTGGAAGTTCAAAAAACCCAACCTGCTGCTGTCTCTAGGGCTTGTGGACTTTAGGGCATGAAGAAACTGGAAAGGCTTGCAGAAAATAGCAGGGCAGTTTGGGAAGCCGGTCGCCATAACAACAGGGCATGGCAGCAGTTACAATGGAAGCAGAGATTGCCTGTGCACCCTTCCTCAGAGGAATGATTCAGGCTTAAGCACCTCAATAAACAACTGGTGTGTAGGAAACCGAGGCCTCATTAAACGATTACCTCCAAGAATCACTTTTCAAGGGCAGTCTTCATAGCAGTCAGGCTCACACTTTCTTGCTGGGATGATAAGTGACGATGTACAAGCACAAACGAACACAGCTACGACCTCATGGTGTGGCTTCCATTAATTGGGTGCTCAGCATGTGCTGGGCTTTGCAGATTTATTACCTAACTCTGTTATTTCCATTTTACAGAAGGGGGTAGTCAGAGCGGTGGGATGGCTTGTCTAAGTGTACACGGGCTGTGAGCAGCGGGGTGGGGTTTGGAACTCAGGTCTGTCTCATTCTGAGCTCTGTGGTCTTTCCTGTACACCAGTCCCTTCATGGATTGCTAGCTTCTGTCCTCACCGCCTTTCACCTAGATATCTGCAACAACTTTTGGACTAGTCTTCCCACCCCCAGTCACTCCCACTCCAATCCCCTTCACATTGTTGCCAGGTGAATACTCCCCAAGTACAGCTGGGATCATTATTGTGTTATTCTTCTACTCAAAGCCTTTTATGATTTCCAACTATCTACTGAATGCACATGTCTTAGTGTGGAATTCAAGGCTTTCTCTCCAGCCTCTCCATACAGACTTTGGGGTGACGGGTGGGGCAATGGGATCGGGTGCCTCAAAGGGCATCCCACCTGATCCCACAGCCCCACCTGTCACCCCAAAGGCCTGCTGCTCCTGCCCTTCTGCTTCAGTTATGTGTTCCCTGATAGCACACACCATTTAGGGCAATTACTCCCATTTGAGTTTTCTTATTTATGATTGTGACTTATCTCTGCTATTATACTGTAAAAAGAACTGAGATAAACCTTATTGGAGAGTCTATACACCCACCTGTGATGTGGGCCTTTATCTCTCTCAAGTATTATATATATATATAATATACACATATATATACATATATATATACACACACATATATATCTATATATGGAGAATGGTATAATAAACCTCCATGTACCCATCATCAGCTTCAACAGTCATCAACATATTGCAAACTTTGTTTCATCTCTGCCTCCATTCCACTTCACCAATTAAATATTTTTGAAGCAAATTCCACAAGTCATGTAACTTCATCCATGAATACTTCAGTATGAATCTCTAATAAACTGGGACTCTTTAAAAAAGATATTAGATTGGACCATATCTATTAGATTGGGCCAAAAAGATATTAGATTGGACCATTTTGTTATTTTTGTAGGTTGAAATAGTGTAATATTAGCAATTTCATATACTTCAAACTAATATATAACCACAATACCATCATCACACCTAAAAATTAATGAAAATTTCTTAATTCTCTAATGTAATAATAATTCAGTCAGCATCCCAGTTTCTCTAACAGGGTGAGGGGCACAGTCCAGGGCAGAGGGAGGAGTGGAATGGCTGTTGTAATAGGGGGCTTCAGCTGATGCCCTGGGGAGCTCTGGAGCTGGGATGGCCATTCAGCAATTGAGAAGACCGGGCCTTTTTACCCTGTATCAGCCAGGTGTTGGATGCAGGCTTCCCCCAGCAAGGAGATGTAACCTTGGGTAAGGTCATTTCCTTCCATAGGAGCAGTGCCTGGAGAGGCACTCAGCTGTGATCCTTTAGCGGCCAACTCTCCCAGCAGCTGGAGAATCTGGTGCTGCAGTCCCACAGGAAGACCTGGCGGGGTGGGGGCTGTAATCACCTTACTCATCTTTCTGCTTTCCTAGTGGCTGCATATCAGATTCACCTGGGGAATCTCAAACAAAGGTCCCACCCCTGGCACTTCTGATTTGGTAGTGGGAGTGAGGCTAGAAAACCTGCAGTGTCTCCATGTACTCTAGGTCAGGGGAGAGTGAAATTTCGTGGGTCTGGGGTGGACCTGCGATTCTGCGTGTTTGACAGGCTTCCAAGTGATGCTGATGCTGCTGGTACAGAGGTCCGAGATCAGAGGTTGGCAAACTTTTTCTGTCAAGGGACAGAGGGTAAATATTTTAGGTTTTGTGGGCCATGTGATTTCTTTTGCAACTACTTAACTTCTCTGTTTTTAATGCCAAAACAGCTATAGACAATACATAAATGAATGAGTGTGTCTGTGTTCCAATGCCCACTGCTGTCCTAGGTGATTTTGAAGCACAGCCAGATTTAAGAGGCACTGTCTTTAATCCCCAGGCAGTGTGGAAGAGAGAAAAAAAAGCATAGGATTTGCAGTTACTAGTCCTAGCCCTCAAAAACATCTCTAAATAGCTCAGCACATGCTGAATACTCAATGTTTCTAGAATAATGAACAGACAGTGAATTAATGGAATTAAGTTCATTTCTCACCTTGAAGGCAGTTTTTAAAGTATCTCGGACAACATTTGTTCATCAAAGTATTAGAGATTTTATTATGCAAATCATGCTCTTGAGTTGTGTGGGATTCAGGAAGAATATGGCATCACGCAGAGTAAGGTAGAGGGTGCTTGAAGATCAATTTCATCTTCTCAAGGAGTTCTCCTTGCCTTGGGCTCTGAGGAATGTTGGGATGCCTTAGTCCCTTCAGCACAGGTCACTGTTGATTTAGAGAATTGGGTGCAGCTACCATGGCCTGAGTTGTTTTCTCAGCTGAATCAGATTCAGACAGGGCTTCTTCTGAAAGGGTGGAATGCTCTTTTAAGAGGTGTGAGGAATAATCATCTCCCTGTGTCTCTCTGAGTTTCACTTACCTTTCCTTAACTCTCAGTTATTGCCACAGGCTGTAATGCCAGAAATGAGGGTTTTTGGAAAGCGCTGCATGTCTGCTTGGTTGTGAGTCTGGGCGGCTGATGAATGGGTTGCTGTTATGGTGTTTACTTTTCTGAAGCAGGTGTTCCTTTGCAGAGGCGGGGGGGCTTCCAGCCATTATGTAAGCTTTCAGAAAATACCCAATGATCTTCTTAGAGAAAAAGCACCATTTAAATAGAAGCTACTAAAATTGTTAACACAGGGACCCAGAGAGAGTGTGCCCATGCCCTTTAGCCATATTTGTCTCTTTTGCACATAAATTCAAAATTCAAACACTGACTATTCTTGGGATCCCAAAACCCTGTAGCAGTAAGCAAAAAATTAGTGTGGAATGTATATGATATACAAAAAAGTTATATGAAAAGGTGATCTGAGTATGTGTATAGGTACACACACACACACACACCACACACAAATGGAGATTATATCTTCAATTGAGCATCAAACACCATCTGGTTGCAATTGCTCAAAACAATTCTAGAACTCCTTAATTGTAGCCTTAGGCATTTTTTAATATAACATTTCAAACATATATGAAAATTTGAAACTTTATACACACATTTTACTTTTGTATTTCAGGAAAAATTACTGTTTCTTTCATTTCAGTTTAATTTTGTTTTATATTGGTCAAACATTTACATGGTTCGAAAGACAAATCTATAAAATAAGCTACATATAAAAAGTTCGGCTTTCATCATCTCTGCCCCTTTTCCTCTGATTCCTTTGTCATCCTATAGATAACCATTTTATTAGTTTTTGGTTTATCTTTTCTTTTTCAAATAAGCAAACATACGTACACATACACACAAATCTCTATATCTATATCTGTATCTATATATTTAGATGCTTTTCATTTTTAAGATAAAAGGCAGCATACTATACCTACTGTTCTGTCCCTTGGCTTTCACTGAAGACTATATCCCAGATATCACTTCAAAGCACTATATAAATTCCTCATTCCTTTTTATAGCTGCATAGCGCTCGATTGTGTGGATGTGTCCTAGTTTATTAAACCAGTCTCCTACTGATGGCCATTAGGGCTGTTCCCAATCTTTTACTGTAACAAATAGTCTTGTCCATGTGTCTTTTCATTTTTTGCCAGCGTAGATTTAGGTAGATCCCTGAAAAGTGGTACGGCTGGGCCAAATGCTGAATGCAAATGTAATTTTGCTAGATATTGCCAAATGTCCCCCCAGAGGCCTTGTGCCATTTTGCATTCCCATCAGCAGCATATGAAAGTGCCTGTTTCCCCACAGCCCTGCCAGCAGGGTATATTATCAAACTTAGGGATTTTTATCACTTTAGTTGGTAAGGAATCGTAGCTCAGTTAGTTTTAGTGTGCCTCTCTAAGAATGAAGTTGCCATCTTTTTATACAATTCTGGAAAAACTGCCATTTCTGCCCTATATACAATCTGTTCACATCTCTGGGCCTGTTCTTTGTTTGTTTTTTGTTTTTGTTTTTTCGAAACAGAGTTTTGCCCTGTCACTCAGGCTGAAGCACAGTGGTACGGTCATGGTTCACTGTAGCCTTGATCTCCTGGTCTCAAGCAGTTTTTCTACCTCAGCCTCCCAAGTAGCTGGGACCGTAAGTGAGCTACCAGGCCCAGCAAATTAAAAATTTTTTTTCATAGAGATGGGGTTTTGCCATGTTGCCCATGCTGGTCTCCAACTCCTGGGCTGAAGCAATTCTCCCACCTTGGCCTCCGGAAGTGTTGGGATTACAGGCATGAGCCGCCATGCCCAGCTTGGGCCTGTTCTTTTGCCCATATTCACTAGTTGTAAATCTTCATCCTTTGAAGGTGACTGAGATATTTTGAAAAGCAGAAAGTCAAAAAGCAAAAACCTAAAGTTATTTGTTGAATAAAATTGCTGGGGTTTTGCTGTCAGATGGAACAGCTGGGACTGGCTGGGCATCTCTCTCAGTACAGTCCCAGGACTTCTCCATATGCTCTTTCTGCAAGGGCTAGTTTGGGCTTCCTCACAGCATGGTGGCCCAGGGCAGTCAGCATGTTTGCATAACTGCTCAGAACTCCGGTGCAAACCCCAGCTAGCAAGGTAGAAGCTGCATTGCCTTTTATGTCCTAGTCTTGGAAATTATACAGTGTTATTTCTCCTGCATTCTATTGGTTATAAATGAGTCACAAGCTTGCTCAGATTTAAAGGGAGGGGAATCAGACTCCATTTCTTGATGGAGGAATGGCAAGTTTCTAGAAGAGCATGGCAGTTTTAATAACTATGAAGGACCTGAGATTTTACCCTACAAGTTAGCCCGTCACAGTTTCTTGAATACTGGTAAGACGTGAGACTCCAGCGTCAGAAACAAGGACGTTACCACTGTGGCATCGCAAACCTTTTGAGCATTAGCATATTGGCATCAGTCCCTGTTCCCCCAAGCCTTACTGGGGAGAAGCAGACGGGTCCAGATAGATTCCTGCACATGTATTACAGGAAATTTCCATTCCTATTAATCTACTGAAACTCTTCTCACAAAGAGTACCAATTACCTTGTAAATGGAGAGTCAGTACCCCTTTCTGCAGCTTTCAGCACCACTGACCTGGCCAATCTCCTCTGCCTACCCTTACTCCGCATTTTGGAAATGGACCTTCTCCCTCAGTTTCACTACACCACCATTTCCCTTCCACCTCTGATTACATCTTCTCTGTCTCGTCCTCTTTTTTGTTCCTCTTTCCTGATTTGTCACATGCTCCACCCACGTCTCTTCACACCCTTACCCAGTTCTCTTCTCCCATCCAGCAGTCTCTCCCAGAGGACTTACCTCCTGCTGGCGTTATCCTCCCAGTGGCTGCTTCCCGCCATGTCTGCTCTTGATTCCAGACCACATTTCCAACTATCACAAGGCATCCAAATACTGTCAGCCAAGTTCCTCAAATTCAACTTGCCCCAAACCAAATTAACCTCTTCTCCCTCACACCTGCCCACCCTATGGTGCCATCCCTCTTTGTTCATCAGAATCATCTCTGGTTGTTCAGGTGTAAGACTTTGGGGTTATTTTTGTTTTACTCCTATCTTTCTCTGCACATCTAATCAGGCACCAACTTCTACAGTCTGTCTCTGAAATGAATGGTTGCAGTGAATTGCTCCTTTCTTTCCAGGCCCAACGGCCGCCCTAGTTCAGGCCCTCATTAATGCTCCCCTTCAAATCACCTACCACTGCCCTTCCTGGATGTGGGGGCATCTTGGTGGCTAGGCAGCCATTCCCTTCCTCCCCTATTGCTCCATGTGTGTCTCTTACAAAATCACAAGCTCAGTTGAATTTTGTGTATTTATCACACAGAAAATCCCTTCCTTCCTTCCTTCCTTCCTTCCTTCCTTCCTTCCCACAAATATTCTTCAGCACCCACCCTAGAGTGAGTGCTATTTTAGATGCTGGGGCTGGAGCAGTGGACAAGACCAAGATTCTTCTCTCAGAGCTTACATTTGGGTTTGAGCTAATGGTGGTGGGTAGAGAAAGAAATAACCAAGGTAATTTCAGACATTGGTAATTTCAGATACATTGGTAAGCACTGTGAAGAAAACCAAGATAATGAAATAGAGAGTGACTGGAGATGGGGAAGCCTAGCAGATTGGGTGGTGAGGGGAGGGGTCTTTGAGGAAGGAGCTAACTTGTGAGTGAAGAGCAGGAGCTGCCTTGTGAGCATCAGGGGATAGAGTGCTCCAGGAAGGGCCCCCAGCAGTGCAAAGGCCCTGGGACAGGAATGAGCTTAATGTGATTGAGGCACAGAGTGAGGTGAAAGTAACTGGGGGAAACTGGGAGGGGGATGTGGGGTAGGAGAAGATGTCTGTAAGAAGGTAAACTATTTAGGGCCTTGTGAGTGATGGGCAGGGATTCGGGCTTTATTCCAGTGTCAGTGGAAGCAGGGATAGGATTGTGTGTCCCCACTGGAACCTCTAAACCTCTCATTTACTTCTGACTTTTCTTCAGTTCATTTCTCACATTCCTGCCAAAGAGTCTTTCTGGAGGATGGATGTGATCGTGTCACTCTTGTGCCCAATAATATTTCATGACCGCTATTTCCTACTAGACAAATGATGAAATTCTTGGCATGGCATTCCAGGCTTTCAGCCATCAGGTCTGAGTCTTCTATTCCTACCAATTCCACACTATTGAGTCCTCACTAGGCCTGCCCTTTCCTTCCTTCTCTGTTCTTTAGTCTTGCAGCTTCCTCCGATGCAACATTTTACCTTCACCCTTACTCATTGTAAAAATCTAACCCAAAGGTCACCCCCTCTGCAAAGCCTCCCTAGGCCCTCCCCAAGTGGAACAAATCTCTGTTTTCCCCATACGCCTTTTCTTCTTATTGCTATTTCAACTGCTGTATGGTCAGCCTTGTGCACATGTGCACAGGTCTATCCTTCCCCAGGAATGAGTGTTTCTTGGAGTCAGGAATTGGGTCTGGCTCATTACCTGTCCCCTAAAAAGGCTTGCCATTACTGTTGTCTGAGACTGACAAGCAGGAACACACTTACTTTGGTATCTGTCTTGCATTTGAAGAAAGTGATAGGCTATTGCTTGGTTACAAAACTGTGGGATTTGGGGCATGGCTCCATGGACATCCAGCTGTGTGGTTGCATAGCTGCATAATTGTGTGACTGTTTAGCTGCATGATAATATGGAAGCATAGCGGTCTGGCCATAGTTTGCATGGTTCCATGGCTGCGTGGCTCCACAACTTTGACAGAAAACCTTCCCTTTGCATTTCTGTGAGTTACGTCATGATTTCTACCAGCATTCTGAAGCTGACTGTATTTTCCACAGGAGAGCCATTGGCATCTTGGGTGGGACTGCAGCAAGCATTGCTAAACACTAAGCATCCCTTCGCTCTCCTACCAAATGCAGTATGGCCCCCTTGTCATCAAGACAACCCAAAATGCCCCTGTTCCTTTACAAACTTCCCCTCTCCCTACCTGTTAAAATCCCTAGATTATGAGCACAAGGGGAGTAATGTGAAGGAAAAGCTACAAAAAAATCATGTTCCGTTCATCAGAAAAAGCTTGGAGCTGAAAAAGGATCCAAATAATCATTGAGTACAAACGCTGAGGTTTTTAGGAGGCAATCAAGACCCAAGAGTTTCACGGCCTTGCCTGAAGTCTCATAGTTTGTCAGCAACAGAACAAAAACTAGAAGGCATTTTCTTATCTGTAAGATGGAGATTTATGACTTATTTGTTTTTGCATAACAAATACTTGTATATCTTACTTCTTCAGCCCGCCACTGTTCTAATTGTAAAATAAAACTAATTGAATACTTGTGGCAACCTCATGGGATCAGATTACCCCTGCTTGGCAGATGAGCCACATAGTTAGTAAGACACTTACCCTCTTTGTGCCACAGTTCTCCTATAAAATACACCCCCAGAACGTTGAGGTTCACATTGAATTCTGTAATGTAATGTATGCTGAGGACTCAGCCAGTGCTTGATACATGCTAGCCATCATTTATTACAGCCGTGACTGTCTCTTCCTGTGTGACTGGGGCTCCTCCCAGGGGACTCCACTGCATCAAATTGTGTAAGTGCAACTCCTTTCAGTTGTCCCAGGTCTAAGTATCATCCAAGCAGGTTCTCTATTGTTTGCTTTTCCTGAAATGGCCACACACGGTCAGTGCGGGATGAGGACATGTCCTTGGGAGAGGAGGTCATCTTTGCATCATGTCCTTTAGGGACTCAGAGTTTAATTTTCTGCCACTCCATGTCTTGCTTGATTCTTAGAGTCACTCGCTTCTGTAACCTTTCTTCCTGCCAGTGTCTGCTCTTGGAAGGCCGCAGGCCCACCTGCTGTTTGTTTTGTTCTAGAGAGTGGGAGAACCAAGAGGGAAGAGAGACAGATAAAGAGAAGGAGAAGCTAAATTTCCATCATTGAAAAAGAGCCAAAGAGCCCTGCTTCCTCACACTCTTTTTTTTTTTTTTTAAGCCTCAGGAATATTTTCTTTGTTTCCAGGGACCTCCTTGAATCCAGGCTTGAAGTGGAGCAGATGTGTGGGTGGGTAGAGGAGACGAAGGGCCTGAGGGCAGAAACCGTTTTGTTTTTTTTGTTTTTGGAATGGACAGTGACACTGGCAAGGAGATTCTCCCACAGTCAGCATGCTGGGGAAAGAAAGATAGTGATTTTACTGTTGTCTTGAAAGATCCGATTTTATTTTTTTGAAAACCTCCAGAATGCTTAAATAAATATATCTGACTGCATCTCTGGGTTGTTGAATTTGTTCAAACTCAATGAACACATTAACTATTAATGAAGTGCTTGTGCTCCTTTGAAAGCCTGGTAATAATCCTCTTAAAAGAAAATTGTACCTGTTTAATATCTTTCTTTGTGTATAATGCTAAATACAGCGTCTAAATTGGACTTATAATCCACAATGCCCAAAGTGACTTCACTTGGCACAGTCAAAGGACACTTTAAGGATGCTTTAAATCTAAGCGGACTCTGAAAATACACATCTTCCAGGTTAATTCTAATGATTGGTTTGTAAGACAAATGGGGAACCTATTTCTAAGAATGATACCTGGGGTGAAATGGAATGCTTTGCCTTCATGAGTCTCTTAAGTCCACTATTATGACCTAAATGGTCCCATGAGTATTTATTTATTTTGCCACCTAAATTTTAATTTTCTTTGATGTGGATTTTGCCATTGGGATTATATAGAAATAGACATTATTGAAAGGCTTAAGATACTAAGATAGACCAAATATAAATGTCTTTTCAGACAGAGCAGTGGCCTTACCCTAAATGAATGAATGAATTTATTTATTTGACAATTATGTAGGGTGTACTTTCAAAGTGCTAGACATAGTCCTAGGCACTCAGGCTAGATCTAGGAGGAGCCCTTGTGGAGTTTGCAGTCTAGAGCAGCGCTGTCCAGAGACTCAATGTTCTTTGCATTGTCCAATACAGCCTTGTGACTATGGATCACTGGAAACGGGGCTAGTGCTGCTGAAGAACTGAATTTTTCACATGATTTAATGTTAATTTAAATTAGCATAGCCCAGTGGAGCTGGCGGCTACCATATTGGACCACACAGGCAGAAGAGGTAGATAGCAAACGAACTCATACAATTTATTATTATTGTTGCAAGTGCTACAAAAGAGAAGTCAGATACGATGAAAAGGTGGTATGGGGAACATTTCTAGCAAAAGGAACAGCATGTGCAAAGGCCTTGAGGCAGGAAGAGTTTGGCATTTTCCAGCTTTGGAGGACAGCAATGTTATTGGAGCATCATGCAAGCCATGAGTGAGGGGAGGCAGTGCTGGGAGCAGCAAAGGCTGGATCACATGGGAGCCTGTAGGCCACAATGAGGAGCTTGGACTCTATCCTAAGAGCAATGAGAAGCCTTGGATGGGTTTTGAGCAGGAAAGTCCCTTGATCCAATTACATTAAAGTTTTAAAAAGATATTCAACAAATATAGCTTCTGTTTTTAGCACAGGTGCCAATATCTCAGATAAGTCTTAGCTGACCCTTAGATTGGGTGACATTTCCCAGTTTTATTTTTTCATAATTCCTGACTTCTCTTTCAGAGCACTTACATTTGTAAGTAACTAGTTGTGTAAACTAGTTTGTTACTTATTTCTCCTTCTACCTGTGTTGTCCAGCGTGGTAACCACTAGCTTTACCGGGCTATATACCACATGAATAAAATTTAGACAAATGGTTCTCAAAGGCTTGCTATGAAAATCAACCCTGTTATGCGTCCCAGTTTATCAGTTCTCTTGGAGTAACTACTGTCAACTATTTAAGCTCATTCTCTTGTTTCATTTTCTTGTCTCTAAATAATTGGCAAGTCATACTCTTTCTTGATGTTTCGGTCTAAGGCCTGATCTATTGATTACCCTCATGAAAGGTGAGGATTTCACTCCTTCACCTCCATCCCACCACTGCCAATACATTGTAGCATAACTCGGTTAGATCAGTGTTCCTGTTGGTATTTTGTTGACACTTTTTGCAGCTAAACCAGATTAGGATTACTTTTCCTTTCACAGACAATATTTTATGTTTGCTGCATTGAAAAGTGTGTGTTTTTTTTTTAATGTGAACTCATCACTAATTCACATCAAACCCTCCTCTGGTTGTATAAATCTCCTTTCAACATGTTTAAGTACATTAGGAATTCTATCACAATTTTTTTTTTTTATTGCCCTTAGAGCTTTCTGACCTGCTTCAATCTGGGCTGGTTGCTGTCCAGGCTGGCTGCATACCTCTTGGCCTTGACTCTTTCTTTGACATTAACCTGAGGATTTCCTTGGCCTCTCTCCTGTGTTGAACTGATCTCATAGTTCCTGTATTCTGTGTCTTTCTCTTCCTTGGTTTGTTCTCTTGTTTGGCCAAGAACATCCTCAAGTAGCTTTCTATGTGAGAGGTGACTTTTTTGAAACTTTACTTTTCAAAAAAATTTTTATGCCTTCTACATTTAATCAATAGCTTGGCGAGGTATAAAATCACATTTCTTTAGGGTTTTGAAGGTGTTGTTGACAAGTCTGATGTCATTCTGATTCTCAATCCTTTGTATGAGATTTGTCCTTTCCTCCTGGCCCCATCTCCCTGTGTGCCTTTAAAAAAATATCTTGTAGCCTTCAATTATGAAACCATTTTCTCAAGTTATTATTATTATTATTTTTTGCCCTAGTCTGGTCCTCTAATTTTCTTATCTTTCCTCTCCTATCTTCCATCCTACTTTTTTGGAGATTTCTTCCATATTGTCTTCCAAATTTTCTTTTGAATTTTTAATTCCCTCTACCTTAGTTTTAATTTTTAAGAACTCTCTTTTGGTTCTCTGAATGTTCCTTTTCATAGCTTCTCATTCTTAGTTTTTTAGATGCAATATCTTTCTGATTATAACATTAATTAGGTTTTTTTCCCTTATAGACTTTGTTTATTCAAGTTTATACCCCCCCTCCCCCCGTCTGTTTTGTTGGCCTTTCTCTTGTTTGGAGGCTTTCCTCTAATGTCTGCTGGCCCTGAACTGTTGGCTCGTATTTAAGGAGAGGGCACTCCGATGTTGGTTGGAAGCTCCATTTATGAAGTTGGGGCTTAAGGTCTGTCGTCTTCACTGTAGAGTATCTGGCTGGATCATTCCTTTCAGGAACTTTTGATGTCTGTATTTTCAGGCCTTTTTGAGGGAAAGGGAGTGATCAGATTCCACTGAGCAGACTCTCCCAATTTCATACCTGGAGGGCACATGCCTGACTGAGTAGGGGAAGAAGCCTGGAGTCCCAGTGCTTCATATTTTCAGCACAATAGCCCTGACCTCTATTGTTCTAAGTGATCCTCTGTCCAGAAAGTTTCACCAGGAAGTTTTTTATTAGAAAACAAAACAATAACTTCTTTCAGGGTGAAGGAGGGGCAGTCATTCAGATTTGATATTTTTGGGAGAGGTCCTTGGGTTCTAACTGCTTCTGAAGCCAGTTTTCCACAAATCCTTTCTCTCCCCCTTCCAAAGGTATCTAGTGGCTTCCATTCCTGAGTTCCTTGGGGATAGAGGGATAAAAACCACGTTGTACTCAAGTTTCCCTTTTTTCCCCTTAGGATTCAGATTTCTTGAACTGCTAAGATAGTAAGCACTTGCTTATCTTCTTTCCAGCTTCCAAAATTTTGTAGTACATTTTCTGTCTCCTCTTTTTCTATAAGTTTATGCCTCTAAAAGTTCTCTTATGTTTGTTTTAGTGGGATTTGGGAGTGGGACAGAGCTCACTGCATTTGCAATGACAAAATTTGCCATTTAAAAACTGGAATTCAATGAGGCTTTTTTTTTTTAAAGCCCGTTGTTTATGTTGTAGAAAATGGACTTCATGGTTCTGTTGGTTTTGTGTTGGATGGTATAGAGAGTAGAATTGTATCCCCCAGAAAGACATGTTGAAGTCCTAACTCTCAGAACATGTGAGTGTGGCCTTATTTGGAAATAGGGTCTTTACAGATGTAATCAAGGTAAGATGAGATTATAAGATATTAAGGTGAACCTTAATCCAATGGCTGGTGTTCTTGTAAGAAAAAGGAAATTTGGACACAGACACAGAGAGAGAGGAGAATGCCATGTGCAGTGAAGGCAGAGATTGAAGTGATGCATCTACAAACCAAGGAACACTACGGACTGTCTGCAGCCACTGCAAGCTAGGAGAGGGCATGGAACTGATTCTCAGTTCCTCCAGAAGGAACCAACCCTGCCAACACTTTAATTTCAGACTTCTAGCTCCCAGAACTGTGAGACAATACATTTCTGTTGTTTTCAATCACCCAGTTTTTGGTTCTTCGTTATGGCAGTCCCATGAAACTAATACAGATAGGTATTAAGTTACGTGATTTAGTGTTCTTAGAAATGGGGCCCTTTGAGAAACTTTCAGTATTCTTAGAAATGGAAGATGCTTTGAGAAATGGAAGGTGATTTTCCCTGAAGCAGCAATTTATTCTCTATATCATTTGTTATCTGGCAGTTTCATTGAGTAAATGTCTTAATTATTCTTCAACACTATAAAATTGTCATGGTATAGAACATATCTGATATGTCTTCTTATATCTGGCTAACTTTTAAAATGCCAATCTGATTTATTTGGAAAGATATCAAGCCAAACAGAGCCAGCTGAACACTGAGAAAGCTAATCAGAAGAAAGGGAGAAAAAGAAAGGGAAAATAGAGAGAGAGAAGGAGAGAAGGGAAGAGAAGGGAAGGGAAGGGAGAAAGAAAGGAAAGGAAGGGAGAGAGGGAAGGAGGAAGGAAAGAGAGAGGACGAAGGAAGGACAGAAAGAAAGAAAGGAAGGAAGGAAAGAGAAGAAAGAAAGAAAGAGAGAGAAGGAAGCGGGGAGGGAGGAGGAAAGAGTGAGAGAAAGAAAGAAAGAAGGAAGGAGGAAAGAGCAAGGAAGGAAGGAGAAAGAAAGAAAGGCAAGAGAGGAAGGAAGGAAGGAAGGAAGGAAAAAAGGAAGGAAAGGAGGAAGGAAGGAAAGAAAGAAAGAAAAGAGAGAGAAGAAAGAGAAAGAAAGAAGAAAGAGAAAGAAAGAAAGAATAAAGAAAGAAAGAGAAAGAAAAGAAAGAAAGCAAGCAAGCAAGCAAGCAAGCAAGCAAGCAAGAGGGAGTCCAAATATATCTTCATTCATTTTGACCTAAACTCTGGAAAGAGAAAGAAAGAAAGAAGAAAGAAAGAAAGAGAAAGAAAGAAAAAGAGAAAGAAAGAAAGAAGGAAAGAAAGAAAGAAAGAAAGAAAGAAAGAAAGAAAGAAAGAAAGAAAGAAAGAAAGAGGGAGTCCAAATATATCTTCATTCATTTTGACCTAAACTCTGGAAAATCTTCCAGCAATATGAACCCAGTATCCAGATTCTAGTTCCTCCACACAGATTCTTCTATGGACTTTCTGTTTTTGCAGTTGCCCTGGGGCTATAGCTTTTCCCAAAGAGCTAGAAAACACTAGTTCTAAAGGACACATTAATAAATGCAGGTGACCACAAGGACTTGTGGAGAACAAAGAGAAACAATGAGAAGAGCCCCAGGAAAGACCTCACTAGCAGATTTTCTGTCTCCTTTGTGTCTGTTTACCTCTCAGGTCAGAGTGAGAACCTAGCTGGATGCAGGAAACCCAGGCAAAATCTGCTTCCCAGTAGAGTTCACTATTGGTGAAGAAATAGCCCCAAAACTAGATTTCACACAGTTCAAAAGCCAATTCTCCCAAAATAAATTTGCCGGTTAGTGAACCCACCTGAATACCTAAGGTCTTTCCCCAGGTTTTGATTCTGCCTCAACATTGCTGCAGCTGCCTTGGCTTGGAATTGTTAGTCCAGGAATTCTTCTAAGTGTGAATGACTGGGCTTTCTTTTAAATCCATTTTTGCTGTTTTATGTCCCCTAAACTCTCTCTTTGGGCTTCTGCTCTGCTCCTGTTCCTGCCCCTGCCTGTATCTACTTCTGTTTCCATGGGGTAGTGTTTGGGAAATTGGAATCTTGGGTCCTTTTTTTACCCCTCTTTAATGAAAAGAACATTTGACTAGCTCTTGGCTAGTCTTTTTGGCCTTTCAGTGAAATGGTTGTTGGTGAATTACAGCTTGATAAAATGATCCAGAGGCCAGATATCCTATCCAAGAAAGCATCTTTTGCTTTAGGAAGGCAATAGAAGGTCATTAGGATTAGGTAGACTGAATTCTATTCTGGCTTTTTTTTTTTTTTTTTTGAGACAGAGTCTCGCTCTATTGCCCAGGCTGGAGTACAGTACAGTGACACCATCTCAGCTCACTGCAACCTCGGCCTCCTGGGTTCAGCCAATTCTCCTGCCTCAGCCTTGCACCCACCACCATGCCTGGCTAATTTTTGGTAGAGACGTGGTTTCTACCATGTTGGCCAGGCTGGTCTCGAACTCCTGACCTCAGGTGATCCCCCTGCCTCAGCCTCCCAAAGTGCTGGGATTACAGACATGAGCCACCATGCCCAGCCTCTGGCTTGTTTTTCACTCATTGAGGTAGAGCTCTATATCCCCAAGCTGCAGTTTCCCTGTAAAATGGAGATAATATTGCCAACTTCACAGATGTAGAGATTAAATGACCCTGGGGATAACCTGAATGCTTTTTTAAAAATTATGATTTACTTAAAAATGTGCATATTAAATCAGGTAAATTTACTCCTTATAGCTTATAAACAATTATAAAACAACAAAAAAATGATTTACAAAGGACAGAGGTGCAAACCAGGCCAGTGACATTCTGAATAATAGCATTAATCTAATATAACAAATAGTTTTGTTTTATGGAAACTGAATCACAAATATTGCTTTTAGTGGTAGAAAGATACATTTGCTTATTTTCCATTTCACTTTTGCCCACTGGATCCTTTTGATTTTTGAGGCATGATGGGCCATCATTTGAATTGTTATCACTGTCACAGTTATTTTTCATTTTAATGGTGATGCCAGCTTTAGCCATCCACTGCACTTACTGCAAGTTGGTGCATCTAAGGATGGGAACTGTGTGGCCACACAGATGTGGATGCCACTGTTTCCATCACAGGGCTCCTGCACAGGTGACGATTCAATTCTCTCTCTCCCTCTTCTATATTTAAATGACTCAGAAGTTTTCATCCATGATGCCATTTTGCCATAATGAAGTATAGAGATCTCATTTATATCTTCCTTTTTTCATACTTCAAGACTATTGAAGGAATCGATGCCATTTCAGCCTTTAAAACAATACATATGTCAGCACCAAATCATGGAATCCTACTAAGTTGAGATCATTTGGATGATTCCAAATTTGCTAATAATATTTTTTTTCACAATTACCGTGAAACAGAAGAATGATAGTAAATCCTCAGATCCCCCCAGGAATTTGCTGACTGTCACATTTTTAGGCAAATTGGCCAAAATGTAGGAAAGTGTCTGGCATGTAGTAGGTACTTGGTAAAGAAAAGTTTTTTTATGAAATTCATGCCAAAACCATCCAATAAGGCCAGAGATTTCCAAACTTTATATTTAAAGTTCCATCAACTGGACTTCAATGATTCTATGTCTCAAAATTTAGAAAGCATTAGGGAAAACATTACTCAACTTAAACCTTGACAAAGTTGAATTGGAATATTAAGTAACTAGCAACACTGGTGCTAGAAGTGAGTAAAGTTATCTGCACAGTGCAAAATTAGTCATGGTCCTTGCCCACAGACTTGTAGTCTACATAAGAACCAAAAGGGCCTGAAGAAATTACTGTGAAACCTATCACATTAAGGAGCAAGAGGCTATGGAAAGGACACCTATTCTCACAATGAGAAAGGATGTCGTTATAGAGAATCTGGAGGCCTTCACCCATAGACAATCCAGAGCATGAAAATTACAGGGCCAGGACACAGAGCAGCTTTTGGAAGATTCAAACCCCAGAAGCTGATAGCTGCTCAGACTGTGAAAGGGATCCTGAATCCATTCTGCCAGCCTCCCCCATCAAGATGGAGTTCTCACAGGAAAGGACAAATGGACAAATTCCAATGTGGTTGTCAGGGAACCCTCTGGCAAAGCACCAAAAAAAAAAAAAAAAAAAAAGTGCCAGTGTGTCCTGGGAATAAAGGAGAAAGTCATTTGTATGTTTTCTAGGAAGCAACTGTGGTGAGACTGGAATTTCGCACATCAGGCACAGCCAGGGGCCTGATGGCAAAGGAAACTGCATGCCAAGCCCCAGGAAGGGCTTCCTTCACAGACTCACAGCATGGCCTGCTACTCTTCCAGCCATGACCTTGGGACTCTGCTGCAAGGATGCCAGTTAGCTGATTTTCTGGGCTCAACTTGTGAACTGCAAAGATGCAGTCAAGGGGCAGAGAAAACCCTGGATGAATGCAGTTGGAAATAGATCATAGGCAAATGGTAATTCATAGATGTTTGGATCTGGAAGAGACCTGAGGATAGAGAAAGCCACTTTTTTAGACTCACTCCAAGAAGGCACCTTGGCCATGCTTCATGGTTCGATAAGCTTGGGAAATGCTCCATACCCTGAACTCCTCTTAGAGAGCCACAGTGTACATTCCCATAGTAATGGTTGGAACTATGTCACATGGCCACATCTAGCTGCAAGGGAAGCTGGGGAATATCTTTTAGCTGAGCAGCAACAGACCAGCTAAAAGCCAAGATTCTGTTACAATAGCAAAAGCAAAGGCCTCATACTGGAAGGCAGCCAGCAATCTGACAACAGTCCCCCAAATTCTGGGGCATCATTTTGAAAAAATGGTAACCACTGCTAAAGCGGGCTTTTCCCTTCCATTTCCATTGCATGGAATTATACCAGTTGATCTCTACCCAGGATAACTCCAGGACAGAGCCTGTGAGCCTGTGGCAGAACTTCCTCACTCCCTGCAGTTACTCAGCTCTCTGCTCTCCCTGCCCTAAACAGTTGAAAGCCCAGAGAACTTTTTCTCAGGCCTCCTCATTTTGACTCAGCTCTGTCTTTCTCAGGGCTAAGCACCAGAGACCTCATCTCTGCTTCACTTTCTTTCTCTCTACACAACCCCAAGTTTACTCACTTTCCTTTATTAACACAATCCTCTAATAGTGTGAACTACAACAAAAGGCAATATTGTGTGCTTTCATGAAAGCAAAAATATAAACGATTGAAAATGTGTGCAATTCAAATAGCTCAGAAATGATTTGTGTTTCTTTGTTTACTTACGTTGTAATTTCAGAATTGTTTTGTCATCATTTCTGAATGATATCCTTCTGTGAGGTTCCTGACATGATTCCTCTCTTTTCTAGTTAAATGGGGAAAGGAATTCATGTGTAAATCCATTAATTTGGGAGAATCTTGGAAGTCACCACCCCCAAGCAAATAGGCTTTACTTCAGCAATTTGGAAGTGGTACCTTAAAACCTTTGATTTCAATGTTCAAATTTATAGCACTGGAGTTGAATTTGAAGCAGGATTGAATTAAGAATAACTCCACTGAAGGCCAGGAAACTGCCTTTGGGTGGCATTTGTCTGGGCATGACCTCAGTTGTGGGCAGTCTCACTGGAGTAAAGAGCTCAAACCCCAAGGTGGCTTTTGAGACAAGGCCTGGGTGGAGAAGTCCTGCCTTGCCCACAGCAGAGCCACACTGGGGGTGTCGTCTATTTATACCACTAATCCTACCCTGGACCAGGTCCCTGCTTTACATAGTATCCTCTCAATTAATTTGTAGAGTTTAGCGTCACTATTTCCATTTTGTAGGTGAAGAAATTGAGGGTTCGAGATATAAAAGAAGCTGCCCAAAGTTACACAGTTGAAAGTGCCAGACTCAAGCCAAGCTTTGCTTTACTCTAAAACCCTTTTTTGAGACCACTGAGTCCCAGACTTTTGGAATTCACTGGCCAGTAAAAAGGAAAAAAAATGTGTAAGATTTAAAAGAAAAAAAGGTGTGAGTGTGCGTGCACGCTGAACGAGGTGCTAACTTTTTATTTAGGGGGGCATGAAAAAGACCTGTCATTTATTACTTCTACCATTTCACAAGAAAGGCTCTCTCACGCATACATGCACACATGCACATGCACACACGCTGCAGAAAGCACTGCTAAATTAATTCAGCAAGTATGTACTAGCACTTATGATGTGCTAGGCACTGTTCTAGTCATTGCAGAATATAATAGTGACAAAAAAACCCAAAAATTCCTGCCCTCGTGCTTAAAGCCTAGGTGCAGGGTAATAGATTTAAAAGAAAGAAGAAGGAAAGGACATAGTATTAATGTTAGAACTAAGTGCCAAAAAAAAAAAAAAAAAAAAGAGAGAGGAGAGGGATAGATATATGAGGAAGGAAGCCCTTCCTTAAGAAGGGACAGAAACACACTGATCTTGCTAAGAAAGGGAGTGAGCAATCCTACCGCCCACACTAACCCACCACACTATCTCATTTTTCTCATTGTACCATGTGCCAGGGAAATTGTCTCTGTGGCCTGCCTTTTGGAAACCTCTGCCCTGTGCTGTCCTAGCTCCACAGAAGTTGAAATGGGAGGGACCTGCATGAAGGGTTCAGACTCTGCTTCTGGTTCATTTCCTATCCGGGAAATTTTTCATTTTGCCCCAATGCGAATCAATAGTTCGAAGGAAGAACTGTGAATAGAAAACTTCTGCTTTCTGAGGGCAAAGGCTGCAGGGCCCTCACATGCCTTCCTGCTGTGCTACCTCCCCATTTGCTGGACTTGCTGAGTTAGTTTGAGCTGGTGGGTACTTGTTTCATCTCCCATGTGTTTCTAGCCTCTTGTGGGAAGAAAATTTAGACAAAGTATGCTTGTGCTCATTTTATGAAGGTTTTCCTCTGGGTTTTTGTTGAAGTTGTTAAAAGGGCTATTTCTCAAACTTCATAAAGATGGAGAGCATATATGGAACTCAAAATTTCCTTTTCTCCTTTTCTCACTCTCTCTGTGTGTGGGTTTTTTTTTTTTGTTTTTTTTTTTTTTTTTTTGAGACAGGCTCTCATTCTATTGCCCAGTGGAGTGCAGTGACATGATCTCGGCTCACTGTAGCTTCAAATTCCTGGGCCCAAGTGATCCTCCCACCTCAGCCTCCCAAGTAGCTGAGACCTGAGACTACTGGTGTGCACCACCACTCCCAACTACTTTTTGTATTTTTTGTAGAGACGGGGTCTTACTATGTTGCCCAGGCTGGTCTCAAACTCCTGGCCTTGAGTGATGTTCCCACCTTGGCCTCTCAAAGCACTGGGAGTTTATAGGCATAAGCCACTGTACCCGGTCTTCTTCTTCTCTAGATAGCCACCTATCCCATGCAAAATTCCCCACCATCTTGGCAGTCTGTGTTCCCCTAGGACCGCAGTTTCTGGTTTTTACCCTGAGTACAGCATTCCAATTTCTCACAAAATTCCAATTTCTCACAGTAAATAGGGCAAGGTGGTGCTTGGAATCACAGAGGCTAAAGTTCTAATTGTTGCTTTACCTCTTACTAGGCTGAGGACCTTGGGAAAATTACTTGAACTTTCTCAGTCCTAGTTTTCTTATCTGTTGTGTTAGGGTAACAAGAGTCCTTACCTCATAGGATTGATGTGGACATTAAATGAAATAATATACCATAAAATTTATTGAAATTTATATGTGCCATGCACTATTCTAAGAGCTTTGTGTATATTAACTAGTTGAATCCTCCACAAATTCCTTAAAATCACAGCTATTATTTTAGAGAAGAAGGAACTAAATCACATAGAAGTTAGGCTGCTTGCTCAAGATCACTGTGTGTTCCTAGTATGTAGAGCGATGGTTTTCATTAATATAATCTCTGGTGGGGAAATTAGGAACCATCTGGTCTTGTCATTGGAGCTCAGCTATCAAGTTGCTACTTAAAAGGTAGTTTCATTAAAAAGCAGAGGACTATATCAAAGTATATTTCTCAAAATGTTAAAAACTTAATTATCATACAAATAAATAGTGAGCAGGTATCACTATCTTTTTAACTCATTGATGAGGGTCACGGCTGGATGATAAAGTCAGCTCAAAAGAGAATATGAGGATGTGATTATTAGAAGGGCGACATGAAGAATCCTTGTGGTGATGGAGCTGTTCTGTATCTTGGTTGCAGTGGTGGATAAGTAAAAGTGCACATGTAATAAAATCATATAGGATTAAGTACAAATATACAAATGAGTACCAATTAAAACTGGGGAAATCTAAATAGGACGGGTGGATTGTACCAATGTCAGTACCCTGGATAGGATCTTGTACTACAATTCTGTAAGATGTTACCATTGGCGGAAATTAGAAAAGAGCATGGAGATCACTCTGTACAGTTTCTTACAACAATCTATAGATGATTTTGAAATAAAAAGTTTAATTTAGGCTGGGCGCAGCGACTCACACCTGTAATCCCAGCACTTTGGGAGGCTGAGGTGGGCGGATCACAAGGTCAGAAGTTCAAGACCAGCCTGGCCAACATGGTGAAACCCCGTCTCTACTAAAAATACAAAAATTAGCTGGGCATAGTGGCTTGTGCCTGTAATCTCAACTACTCGGGAGGCTGAGGCAGGAGAATTGCTTGAACCGGGACCCGGGAGGCAGAGGTTGCAGTGAGCCGAGATTGCACCACTGCACTCCAGCCTGGGATACAGAGTGAGACTCTGTCTCAAAAAAAAAAAAAAAAAGATTAATTTAAAAACAAAATAAATAAATGGCTCAGAACAAAAGGGAATATGAGAAACTTTTAAAAATAGTTGGTGGAAAGAAGGAAAGCTGAGATAAAATTGCTAAATTAAATACAAAACTAGTTACATCCTAAAGGACAAAACAAAACGAAAACAAAAAAATCCCACAAAACCCAAACCCATAGTCTTTGGGGTTCTCGTCTCAATCACACGGAAAAGAAACTCATCACGCGTGATCAGTTCTCAGAATTGTAAACTGTTTGGCACTAATCAAATGTGCAAACCAAGTTGCATGCTCTAGGCCAGGATCTCTCAATGCCTCCAGCACTATGGAAATTTTGGGCCCAAATAATTCTTTGTTGGGAGTGCTGTCGTGGGCACTGTAGGATGTTTAGTAGCATGTGTGGCCTCTACAGCTGAAACATCTCCACATGTCCACTGGGGGTAAAGTCATGCTGGGTAGGAACCCCAGAACACCTTTAGGTGAGCTTGTTGGAAAGTGCTCCTAGCATTAAGGTTAATCATCTTTTCCGCATTATCCCAAACTCTGGATAATTGTTCTTCACAAATAAAACTACCATTTGCAGGGTCACTGTGCTGAATAGAAGCACAATGTGCTCTAGGTGGAGTCACAGACTTTTAGCAGAGCAGGATCCTTAGAGATTTCTAGGCCTGCTTCACCCTCCTCGTTTGCCAGCTGAGGAATACAAGTGGAGATGGCTCAGCTAAAGGCACATAGCTAGTTCATGTGGGTGTGTCCAATTCAATCCTGTCTTCCTCCAAATGGATGTGAAGCAGTCACTATGAAGTCTTTAAAACTTTGTGGGTGCCAATTATGTGCCAGACCCTGCGCTGGGCTCACAGCCAGGTGATGGCTAACACAAGGTCCTGCTCTTGAGGCACTGATGATCTTCCTGGGGAGATGAGGATGTAGGCAAATAATTACTGTGGGAGCGATATTCAGTAGTGCAGGCTGAGGATGAAGGCTGCGATGGCCTTAGAGTCTCAGGAATAAGCCCGAGGGGAGTCTGATGAGGACCAGAATTCCCAGCTCCATGATCAAAGAGAGGTAGTTGTACTCATTGCAGAGGGAAGTTGTTGTTCCTGGCTCAGAGGGATTGTGAGGCCCAAAAGCGAATCCGCCCACAGTGCAGGCCTGGGCCAGGTTCTGGGATTACTGGGAGGCCCAGAAGACAATGATAAGCAGGGGAAGTGCAGAAATGGGGAGCTGTGAAGAACAAGTGGAAGAAAGGAGCAGATTTATAGCCAACAGATCAGGCCAAAGATAGGACAGGGTGGGCGAGTGGGAGGAATGCAATTCTGAGATGGAGAAATTAAGACAACTAGAGTTCCAGGAAGAAGAGAACAACTGGGTAAAATCACAGCACTGTTTAGAGCACGGTGGTGCCCGTGGTTTACTGTTAGTGGTCACTATGGTTTCCAGAAATCTAACTGCATGAATGGCACCCAGGATCTGAATCTGGGACTTCCTGGTGGCTGCACCCTGCAAGGCTCATGTGCTTGGCCTCAGAGAGGAGAGGGACTGGAACTGGGACTCAGAACAAAAATTTGGCAGAGCAAGAATTCAGGTCTGGCTGGCACAGGAGCTGCTTCCAAGATATTTTATATCCAAGGCACCAACCTCACATGTTGTGGCAGTTACAGGAAGGAGGCTTCCAACTTTAGCATCCTTCAAGCCCTTGCCTCGTTCCTCGTGACTCACCAGGGAGAGAGAAACTGGAAAACAGGGACCAGAAGGATGTAGGGAGAGGATTAGACAAAATAAGGGCCAGACCAAGGTGCAAAGTGGGGATGCTGCCCGACAGTTCTTTGGGATTCAGCAGGCAAGCCTTCCTTGGGGAAACCCTTTCAGGCAAGGAGGAGAACAAGTTGAGATATAAAGCAATGATTGTGTGAAAATAGATAGGATTGAAAATGAACCAAGACAAAATTGTATCTGCCCAACTTCTTGAATTCAGGTGACTCTGGATGACAAAACATCTATGTAATAGCTTTTCTGTTATTCTTTCCTTTCTGGATAATTGGATTAGAAAACTCTAGTAAACCTCAGTTATAGCATCCCTGAAAACACAGCTCAAAAGGGGAAAAGTTGAAGAGAGCTGGCTTTCCTTTCTCTGGGATATAAGATGTAGAGTTTAGGTTTGGTGATGAGGTTTTGAGGCCTTTCAGAATATTAAAAGGAAGAGAGAGAATTCTCAGGAAAGGGTGGAGGTGCGTAGGAACTGACTATTCCACAAGGGTTCCTTCCTGCCACTCCCCAGAGGTGAGTGGTTGTGCTCTGGAGGTGGAAGGGGAGGGAATTAGCAATTTTGGAGTGTTCATCTTTGCAAAAGCTCCCTGGGTGCGTCAGGCTGTGAGCAGGGTGTTGTAGGAATATCTTTTTTTGTTTGTTTTTGAGACAGAGTCTCGCTCTGTCACCCAGGCTGGAGTGCAGTGGCGCAATCTCAGCTCACTGCAAGCTCTGCCTCCCGGGTTCATACCATTCTCCTGCCTCAGCCTCCTGAGTAGCGGAGACTACGGTCTCCCACCACCACGCCTGGCTAATTTTTTGTATTTTTAATAGAGATGGGGGTTTCACCATGTTAGCCAGGATGGTCTCGATCTCCTGACCTCGTGATCTGCCCACCTTGGCCTCCCAAAGTGCTGGGATTACGGGCGTGAGCCACGGCGCCCGGCCAGGAATATCTTTAGGTAACCCCATGCCGCTAACAAAATTCCCTATGTGCTGTAGCTAAATAGTTTCTGTCTTAGCGTACATTGATTTCCTTGGGACCTAGGGCCACAGCTACAGGGGATTTGGACCTAATAGCCATAGCAAAATAAAAGAGAATTTGGTTAATAGTAGGTAATATTAAAACTAATATTCATTAGCAGTTTCTATGGGCCAAACATGCTGCATACTGGTGGTGGTACCCACTTAGGTAGCAGGTGAAAAGTTGGCTTCTTTTAACCTGGGATTTTGCAACCAAAGTTAAGAACTCCAAGTCTATATTATAGAACATACGTTATGCTGTTCACTGAACATGAAAAATGTATTCATATATATAACCGTACTTTATATACTGGATAGATTTTGCAGTGTCGTTCTGGGGCTGACTCCGGATCCCTCTCCATGAGGATTTTGGGTGAAGCACCTAGCTGGGCATGAGACATGAAATTTCCTTTCTGCTTCATCCAGAGCCTTTTCTTCTTTTATCTTCCTCATTCTGCATCCTTTGCTGTTTCATATCGCACCCTGGTTTGCCACAGAATTAATTAGCTTCCAAGGAACCCCCATTTCTTCATCTGCGGGTGTGCAACATCTCAACTCTACATTTTCTGAGGCTCCAGCCAGCTCCCTTCCCAGTATCCTACTGTTTAGATCTGCACAAGGCTAGGGCTTTGGGCTTTTGAACATTTACTCCCCTTTGATGTGAACTCTGCAAAGTGCTTGATTCAGCTGCTCTTTTGCCCAGATAGCTTTTATTGCTTTCTGGTTCATTCTGTAGGGTTGAGAAGAGGGACAGAAAGACTTAACATGTGGTTATATATGGAACACCTGAGGTTTTTTTTTTATTTTAATTTTTTTTATTATTAAACTTTAGGTTTTAGGGTACATGTGCACAATGTGCAGGTTTGTTACACATGTATCCATGTGCCATGTTGTTTTGCTGCACCCATTAACTCGTCATTTAGCATTAGGTATATCTCCTAATGCTCTCCCTCCCCCCTCCCCCCACCCCACAACAGTCCCTGGAGTGTGATGTTCCCCTTCCTGTGTCCATGAGTTCTCATTAGAACACCTGAGCTTTTAAGAGAACAAATTTTCCAGCTGACAATCAATATCTCTAGTGAGACTTAAATGTGGATTTAACATGAAGTAAGTGACAAGACTCACACTGTCTTCATGACTTCTGGAATCCAGAGGAATGAGCAGGTAGGAAGAGGTTTCCATCCTCACAGTGTTTGACTGTGAAGTCCTGATAGTAGAGACCCTGTGTTATTGATTATTATTGTGTTGTCCACTTGGTCCATACGTCTCCATCAAGAAGGTGCTAACTGACCAGGAATTCCTGAGGTCTGCATGAATCCCAAGATACTTATCCATGAGAGAGCTTTCATGGGTAAGCTTTTTCAGCTGCAAGTGACAGAATGACCTACCAGGCTGCTAAGTAGCAAGAAATTTGTTATCTCCATAGCAAGAAACTCAGAGGCAGGGAGGCTCCAGGGCGAGCTAACTCCATAGTACAGGGAGGCCAGGCTTCCAGGACTTCTTCCCCATGAGGACAGGTCTTCATTCACTCTCAGGCAACACCATTCAGAGGCAGGAAAGGAAGTTTCCTCCATTATCTTTTTCTCAGAAGCCCCACAGAAGATGACCTTGACATATCATGGGACAGAATTAAATCACATTCTCACCATAGAACACATCACTGGGAAATGAGAGGATTTAACCATTATTATTTCAAACCAGTCATGTTTTGTTTCCTGGGGATGGGAGAAGTGCTGCTGGGGAGCTGGGAGAGCCAGGATTGCCATTTCAGCCTTTGTCATAGGAAATGAGGTCTGCCAAGGAGAGTGAGAATGGCTGTTGGGTGGACACCAGCAAGATGGCCAAGAGTCCTTTGTCAGAATCCCAAAGGTGATAGGAAGTGGAGAAAAACATGTAATGTCTTATTTCCCTTTTGAGTCCTAATCACTTCCACTGTTCTTATTTTCCTGGTTTTGCCCATTAGCCCATTAGCCTATTAGCCTCTTGTCTTTGCACTTGCCTGGAGAGACAACAGTTTAGGGGCTCTGCTGGTTCAAGAAGGACTGTGCAGGTAGCATGGCCACACACCATGTACAGGTAAGAGAGGGTATGGGGGGACCAGATCTGGGGAGGTGGGTATGGGACAACCCTGCAAAACCAGGTAATCTATAGCTTGGGAGAGCCTCTCAGGCCCAGGTGTCATGAAGCACATTTTCCGGCAGTGGGTGGACACTCAGGCTTCAGTATGACTGCCATGGAATGGAATTGCTAGCAGTGGTCAGTTCTTTTCCAACAAAGTTGCAGTGAGTAGCTATCCAGCCCCACCACCTCTGCTCCACATCTGCTCATGAACCTAGGCATATAATTACTGAAGCTGGTTGCAGGCATAGAAGTTATGGTTGTGTCACTGGAATACCTAAGTTTACAGAGCACCATCAGGTATTAACTGAATTCCTGGGCATGGTCCCTGAAAACAGAATGGGAAACTCCCATAATGTCAAGTGTGTTTGTTTCCATTGCTACTGCAACAAACTACCACAACTTTAGTGGCTTGAACAATATAAATGTATTATCTCCCAGCTCCATAGGTTAGAAGCCTGATATGTTGTCATAGAGCTGCATGCCCTACTGGAGGCTCCTTGGGAGAATCCATTTCCTTTCCTTTTCCAGCTTCTAGAGGCAGCCTGCATGCCTTTGTTCATGGCCCCTTCCTTCATTTTCAAAACTAGCAACATTGCATCCTCTGTGCCTTTAAAAATAGTCATATCTCCTTTGAGTCTCTCTTCTCTGGTTCCCTCTTTTACCTTTAAGGACTTTGGTGATTACATTGGGCCCACCAGGATATTTCACGACAATGTATTTTAAGACCAGCTGATTTTCAACCTTAATTCTACTTACAACCTGAATTCCCTTTTGCTGTGGAACCTCATATATTCACAGGTTCTGGCGCTTAGGAGTGGACATCTTTGGGACTGAGGGTTATTCTGCCTTCATACCATGTCACCAGAGTTGTGCTAATACACAGAGAGCTGCAGGGGATGAGATCTGCCATTCATTGAGCACCTACTGTGTGGCAGACAGTGTTAGGTACTTTATAAATGATTTCACTGCATCCCCCAACATTCAATCCCTAATTTACAAGTGAGACAATGCTGGCTCTGAGAGGCTTAGTGACTTGCCCAAAGTCACATAGCTGGTGATGACAGAACTCAGTCCATCTGTCCTCCAGTCCATGCTGCCTTGTGTTACCCTTTACTCTCTCCCAGATAGTTCCAGAGGCTTCAGCATGTGCATGAGCACATGTGAGTGTATATGGGAGGGAGGACAAAAACATAGTAAAAAGTCATCTTCTGAACTTGAAGCTAAAGAGGTTCAACTTAAAATAGATGAGCGTGGCAACCAGATATGGTGACTCACCCAGGGCAGAACTGGTGACTGTTCAGCTGCTAACAACCAGGATGCAGGCTCAAGAGAACCATGTGGACTAAACCACAGAGAACCGTCATTTATTCTGTTGATTTATGACTTACCTGAGTCTGATCAGTGTGGGAACTGGGTAATAAGAATGTCTCAGTGTTTATCCAGCTGTCTGTAAAGGAGAGATCTGCGTCCTTGGGCACGGTGGCATGATGGGCAGTGGAGCAGTGTTCTTGTCTCCGGCTTCACCACTCCCTAGTCTCCGAAGAATAGCCTCAACACCTAATTCTCTGTGCACTGATTCTGTACATACCAGGCAGCTTTCTGCTTGATTTGATATCTTTATAGCTGATTGCCTCTATTGCAAAAGCGTAATTTGAAGCCTCAGCCAGGCCCTGGTTGCTGCAAGATGATTACTTGACTCAGTCTGGATGGTCTCTGCTCATTCCGAACTCTCCCGACTCCCATCACGGCCCCACCCTCTCCAGGGAGCACCACGCTTTCTACTCATGCAAAGAAATGGGCCCATAAAATTCTTCAAATTGTCTCCTCCTACTTTTCTATTTTTTTCCTCTGTGTTTTCATCTTCTTTTGGATTGTTCTTCATTTCTTATGTTTTTCCCTATAATAGTTTGGAGTCTTTGCATTCTCTTTCTATTCTAATGGTTATCCTAAAGTTTATACACACATAATTTATCAAAGTATAAAGATATCAACATCATTCCCTATTCCTATGTCAATTTAATTTCTCGCTATAACAAAGACATCAGTGCTTCAGAGTAACATATGGGGCTCTGCCCCAGGCCTCAAAATTAAATGACTCCCCAGAGACTGAGACCAATGACACCTCACTGAGCGATCTGGGGAGACTGGAGGGATTGGGATTGTAAACTGGATTCTCTATGATACTATGTTTCTTTCCTCCCCAAAATGGCACCATTTTTCATTTGAGAAAGGATTATCATCTAGCACTGGGGATGAACATAACCAAATCATTAATGAAATAGTCACAAGTGTACAAAGGACTTTGAACTTGAAATACAAGTCACTGTGGCCATGGGCCTTGTAGGGACCTTTGGTTACTTGTTCATCTCCTTAACTGCTTAGTACATTGCCTGGGGAGCACAAGCCCAGTCTTCATCTCTTGTTCATATGAAACCTTATTTGTCTTCTCTGCTTGTTCTGGCGTCTTGGGTTAGTTCTCATTGTAGCCCACATTGCGCATTTCCACACCTGAGCAAATGTGAGTGTTGAGTAGATCTGGAGAACGGGATGCCCAGCCTCTTCAGGACTAGGGACCCAGCCTCATTCATCCGTGAGTCTCCCTCAGGGCCCATCTGGTAACAGCATCCAGGGAACACTCATCACCTTACTGGATGTCCAGGAGTTGCTTCTCTTTATGGGGGGCTCCCCAGCATGTAGTAAGGCACCTGCTAAGTGTCAGGTCTGCTCTAGCCACTTTCTTTATGCTACCTTCACAATCATCCTGCGAGGAGGCAACTATGGTCTCTGCTTTATTAGATAAGGAAATTGAGACTTGCAGAAGGAACTTGCCTAAGATCACATAACAAGTAGGTGGTGGTGAAGGGTCTGAACCCCAGCGCTGTTTGACGGCAAAGCCAATTCTCATGACACTATAGCCCCTCAGGATTAGACATAAAAGGGCCAATAAAAATGCAGTGAATAAATGGATCTGGTTACTTTTGAAAATTCCAAAGGGCCCTGCTTCTTCCACCAAGCTCCATGTCTGCCCCAATAGAGATGATTTTTTGTCTGTCTCAAGGCCTCTTCATTCAAACTAATCTTCCTGCTACCCCAGGGACTCTTGATTCAATTTGCCCAGGAAACCCCTTCCTGCTTTCTCTCAGTATGAGCCTCCCAATCCACACACTGCAACATCCATGCCCCAGAAATAGAGAATGCACTGAGTTTAAACAGTGCTTTCTGGAGTTTCTTATCCTTGGCTATAAGTAAATGAACTTGTGACTGAGCAGATGATAATGGATAATCTTGAGCCGAGCTATTTGATATGGTTCAAGGTTATGCAATTTTCCAAGTTTAATCCAAATGTCCTCAAGTCCCACTGGTCTTTGGATATAAATGGGCTCACATGGAAAGCAGTGAGCTCAGAGAGCTATTTCACTGTTTCATGCCACTACTTGTTCTCTCAGGACCTTAGCCCTTTTGCAAGTCTCCCAGAGTATTTCAGCTGGCCCTTACAGGTAATATTGGCCATGTGCTGTTCTGCTACCATTGCGGGTCCTATTTTTGCTTTTTCTTCTTTCATTTTCTGCTTTAGAAAGTGCCCCCTCCCTCGATGTTCTTCCTCCCATCCCATACACACACCCCAGGCACTGTCATATCTTCCAGGCACATTTATTTTTGTGGCTGGGCATGATTGCCACTTCTAGTGGGCACTGAAGTCCCCTCTTAATTATTGCCACAGCCACCAATGCTTGAGAGCAGTGGTTCTCAACTGGTGGCTTCGCAATGTCTAGAGACATTTTGGGTTGTTATAACACAAGGTGGGAGTGGGGATGCTATTGGCATCCAGTCGGGTAGAGACCGGGAGTGCTGCTAAACATCCTGGAATACTCAGGACACTTCCTTACAATAAAAAAATTACCCATCCCAAATGTCAATATTGCTGAGACTGAGAAACCCTGCTCCAGAGCCAGGGTGTGCGGAACAAACAGAGTTGCATTGTAAAGCAGGAGAGGAGACTCTCATCCCTTTTTGTGTTAAGCTATAAGCTTAGAGGGGCCCCCAAGTAATGTTGCTTGTACTCTATGTCTTAGTTAATATTTTGGCAAACAGCTTTCTGTTTTTTGCTTATGGCCCCTCATCTCTTTGGGGTCAGGTTATGGACAGGACACATGCTCCTCCCCTCTGACCTCTGGGGCTTGGCTTATCTTCACACTGGGTAAGGCTTGCTGGGCCTGGGTCCTTCTTCCCTTAGAGGGAGTTATTTTGGTGAGACCCCTTAATCCCTAATGCAGATATGCTTCTGGCACCCACCAGTTGGTCCTGACACATCTGGACCCCAGTGTAGATCCCAGCTTCCATGCAAACAAGATAGAGAATCTTTTGTGACTTGGTGTCCAAGGAGTGCCGAACTTAGGTGAGTGCTAATAAAGATTAGAGCTTGAAGTTTACACTGTGTGTCAGTTAGGACTCTTGCAGTGGCAAGTAATAAATTAACAAACAAACATCCAAAAAAACAAAGTAAAACTCGAAACAAAGAAACAGGTCTATATTGGCTCAGGTAACAGGAAGGCCTAGGAGAGGGCTGGCTTGGAGTAAGGCTGGGTTCAAGTCGCCTGATGTCATGAACCCAGCATCTCCCTCTCTCAAACCCCTTCTTCTGTTGGCTTCATTCTCAAAAAGGCCCTCCCTTTGCCATGGCCAGACCACTGCCACAGCCCCACCTCACAGCTCCCAGATTCAAGTCCAACGGATAGAGCCATTTTTCTAGTAGCTCCTGTAGAAGCCCTAAGATTTACTAACTCGGGCCGTGTGATGCCCCTGAACCACAGGGTCTACAAGAAGGTTGAGTGTCACTGGCTTTGCCCTTGGTCATGGGCTCTGACCCCGCACAGTCTGAAAGTGGGGATGGGGTTACTGGGAAAAGGATAAGGGATGTTGAGGGACAGGCAGCTGCACATGGCTTAGAAGTTCAGGCTCTGTATAACAGGCTGTGGTATTAGGTCAGGAAGGGAATCACTAATGAAGAATGTATCCTTTTAAAATAATAAGAAACAGTGGATAATTTTGTGTTTTAGGAACTCAGAATGCAGGGTGTGTGGAGCAGAGGGGCTCAAAAATGTAGAGATTTCTAAAGGAATTCTGTGAGATAAAATACACCTGTATGTTCCTCTACTTACAGTTTTCATAACCCAGTAATCAGGCACACGCTCCCCTTCCTCAACCTTTCAATATCTTGAAGTTATAAACTGTTTGCTCTTTGCTCGATAACATGCCAAGATGTATTCAACAGTGAGAAAGGAGTACATATATTTTTAAATCTTTATTCATGTTACAGATTTTCTCTAATTGCTTGTAAAATCTCACATCTTTATTTTAATCGATGACTTTCTAAAACAATGTCTCATTATTTTCTTTGAAACATTAAAAGTGGAGATTGGAGTATCTTTTAGTTCCATTAGACTTCAAAGTGCATTTTTTGACATATGCAATACTATTTTTAAATATAACTGTTAAATAAAAATACATTTTTAAGGAAACAAGGATAGTAGTGAGGCTTAAATAAAATAAAGCAGCTAATTCAGTGCCTGGCAGGTAGTGTGTTCCCCATGAATAGAAACTCCTCTCATGAAGAAAAAAGAAATAGAACACATCTACTACAACTTGTAGACATGGAGATGTTCATGTTTGTTAAGAGGTTATGACCTAAGAGATAGCTTCACCTTAAATCTTTGGTTTTAAAATATGTAATTTAATAATTATAATTTAATAGTGTAACATGAATTAGAGATCAAATTGTGCAAGAACTTTCAAACATTATTGTATTTTTCATGCTTTATATGGATAAAAACATAGCATAAATATGATCAAAAACTGAAATACTAAAGCTCCCTTGAGATCTTTCTTCTTCCAGGATTAGCAGAGACAGCTGAGCAAAGTGAGAGATTTCTGTTCCCAAGGGAATAGACAGCCCAGCTGGGGGGAGAAAACTTGGACACTTGGAATAAGAAAGGGATCATTTAGAGTTAAGCTGTGTGACACTGACTGCAGATGGCAGGCATCAGCAAGCAAGGCACTGATCAGAGGTCGCCCCCTCACCAGACTGGAAAGGTGAAAGAGGGAGGAAGAGCATTCCAGGTGGGGGATCATGTGGAGCAATAACACCTAGGTGGGCATGAGCCTGGCCTTTCTGAGGAGCCTAGGGATACCCACCTGACCAGAACCGAGCTTGATGATTACCATGAGCCCACAGGATGGAGCTCTTGCAAGCCAGACCGAGGTGTTTGGACCAGATGCAGTGGGGCAATACAGTGTGAAGGAAAAAGACATGCTGAGGGAAGATCCGTCTTCCTGTCGTGATTAGGATGTGCTGGACAGTGGGGAGGAGACTGGAATCAAGGAGGCCAGCTGGAGGTTACTGCAGTAATCTAGAGGTGAGATGAGGTGAACTGGACCTTTCCAGTGGAAGCATAAATAGAGAACAAAGGGTGATTTGAGGAGATACGCACGGATTAGTGTCAGACGTGATTATAGGGAATGAAGGAGAAGGGAAGGGAAATGTTAGGTCACCAGTTTTTAAGGCCAGAGGTTAGAAAATTGGTGGCATGTCTGACAGAAATGGCAGAGTCAGGAAGGGGAACTGGCTTGAAGGTAACATGGTAAATGCAGTTTGGACGTATTGAGTCTAAAGTGACTCAAGAAACCTCCATGTGAGAAAGTTAGACTTTCAGCTAGTTCTGCAGGGCTGTCAACATCACTTCCTGAATCTCTCCCTCACATGTCTCTTAAATATCTCTTGAACTCATCCCGTTCAACTCCACCCCCATCCCACTGTTTGAGTTGAGGTTCTCATCACCTCTTGCTTCCAATTACTACCATGATAATAGGTCTAGACAATTTTCCTTCCTCCAGTCTCACCCCCTTTCATCCATTCTCCTCCATGTCTTTGAACTTTTCTCTCATGTTTTCATTAAGCCTATATTTCTGTTTTCTTGACTATTCAGCAATTATCTAGGGATATTATAAAGTGTTGCAATGGAGTATGAATGAGACTTTCTTTGCTTTTCTTTGAAAAAAGCAAGTAAAGGATTTAGATGACTTTCCAATAACTTAGGAGTGTTGAACATTATTTCCTTTAATCTAATGGCACTCCAGGACTAGACCACAAGGATGACATGATTTATAAGGACTTCATTGATTTCCATCTTCAACTCCTGCCCTAGATCTGAGTGCCTGCAGGGTGAAGATGGCAGTTTATGCCTCTGTGGGTCCCAGAGCCTGGTGAAATGGCTGGCATATATAGACAGTCAGCAAATCCCAGTTGAGATGAACTAATGGGAGCAGAGAGTTGGGTATCAGATGTGAGTTAAATTAGTTGGAAACAGGCTGGGCACAGTGGCTTACACCTGTAATCCTAGCACTTTGGGAGGCTGAGGTGGGTGGATTGCCTGAGCTCAGCAGTTTGAGACCATACTGGACAACATGGTGAAACCCCATCTCTACTAATAAAATACAAGAAACTAGCTGGGCATGGTGGCACACACCTGTAGTCTCAGCTACTGGGAGGCTGAGGCAGAAAAATTGCTTGAACCCGGGAGGCAGAGATTGCAGTGAGCCGAGATTGACCACTGTACTCCAGCCTGGGTGACAAGAGTGAGACTGTCTAAAAAAAAAAAAAAAGTTGAAAACAGATGTGGTTTCTGAGAGAGGAATATCTTAGAACAAAGAGTGGGGAACCACTTCTTAGGGTGACCACCTTCTTGGTGACGCATGAGCTACGTGTGCTGATTTCTAGGACAGAAACTGCCAAGCCCTGGGTCAGTAGTGTAGAGTCTTGATAAGCCAGTCCCAGTTCTTCCCTAAGTCTCTGCATGACCTTGAGTTCATGAGGTTTTCCACAGGGATTCTTGTATATCCCTGCAGGGTGATCCAGATATTTTGAATGGGAAACAAAGAAATGGAAACAAAGAAATATCAGTTTTGCTGTTGTTTTACACTGAAGAAAAACTACCGTACAGGATTTCAATTTTTCTGTCTTCACATGCCCTGGTTCTAGTGTGCCAAACCAAGCAGAACTTCTGGTTCAAAATGGAATCCATGCATTTAGAGTGGGGTCAGATCACACAAGCAGGTTATGGACTTTACGGATGATGATGTTCAAGCTGTTCCATCAGAAAAGCCAGCCCCCTTCATAAATATCAAGAACAGGAATACGATTTAAGGCAAAGCCAACTGCATCTATTCCCAGAACTTTGCAGGCACTTGTCAAAAGGGGGAGCTCAAATTAGATTTCTCACAAGAAAAAGTAAGCTTAAACTTGTTTTCCAAGCTACCCAGGGAAAGCTGCAGAGACAGGAATGGGGGCTTAAGAGTCAATTGCCGCATTTCAGAAATACAAAATCAAATCAGCTCACTTGGAGTTTTTGTTTTATGCTTTCAGTAGAAAACCCATAGCATCAGTGTCTTATGTGACTGCCACAACAGAGAGTTTGGGTGTCACCAACTACTTAATTATTATTATTATTGTTACTATTATTATTTGAGATGGAGTTTCACTCTTGTTGCCCAGGCTGGAGTGCAATGGTACGATCTCAGCTCACCATAACCTCCGCCTCCTGGGGTCAAGCAATTCTCCTGTCTCAGCCTCCCGAGTAGCTGGGATTACAGGCATGTGACACCACGCCCGGCTAATTTTTGTATTTTTAGTAGAGACCGGGTTTCATCATATTGGTTAGGCTGGTCTCGAACTCCCAACCTCAGGTGACCCACCCACCTTAGCCTCCCAAAGTGCTGGGATTACAGGCGTGAGCCACTGCACCTGGCCAACTACTTAATTATTGATAGTGAGCTATGTAGTGAGTAGGTTGTCAAACATAATCCTGTTCATCCTGTGTCCTTTCTAAATTGTTACTGAAATCCTTCTCATTTAGATTGTGGCTATAGATACAGGATTATCCTTATTAATTCACCATTGTTTGCTTTTCCCCCTTTCTTTCTAAATAGTCAGTTGCACTTATCAGGTGAGTTTTTTGGCAAAAGCCATCATTCTGAAGTGGCACAATTCCCAAATAGAGCCTTCTGAGAGAGATTTCCAATTCAGTGAGTCCAGCTGGGAAGATAATACATTTAGATGGCCAAGGGAAACTCTAAAAGGAGACAGCACCCCAAGGCAAGGCTCCCTTGGCTGGACTCCGTACCTCCAGGCTTGAGCCCTTCTAGTGGATCCTTCACACAGCTCCTGGGCTGCCGTTGCCATGGGACAGCATCCACTCCTTAGCAAGATACATATGGCCATGCATGACTTGGCCTGTGCTTCTCTGTGGCCCATTCTGTGCTTTGCCACCAGCAATACCTCTTAGACTTCTCTCTTACCAGCATCCCATATATCACCACCGGGGGCAAGGACTGAGCCTCTCTCCCTCCCCTCTGCTCCCCCAGCCCTAGAGCAGAGCCTAGCACATCAGAGAGGTGCAGTGAGTATTTGGTGTAGAACTCCATGATCTGCAACCCCGTGGTCTGTTTTTCTATGGCTCTGTCCACTTCTATTCAGCATAACCAAGTTTCAGTAGCTAGCCAAGCCCCCAATTATCTGTCCTTCTAAAGAAGGTGAGGCATAGAAAGAGCTTGTGAACATTATGCTTTATGGCTTACCCCTGTCACAGGCCTGTGATATGCATGCATTAAACAGACCCTGATAGAACAGCAATCTGCTCTGTAAATCTGGGTCTCCTGCTTCAGCTCAACCTCTGATCTCCTGGTTGGCCTCCTGGGGCCCCTTAGTATCTGGATTTTAGTTCCTTTAGGAGTCGCTATATCCTGGCCAACTTGGCAAAGTTGATCTTTGGTGACATTCCCTTGTCCCTGCCTCTTTTCTCCATTTTCTTTCACCCACTCAGTGCCCTCTCTTGCTCTCAAGAAAGGATCTGAAATCAGCCTTTTGCACATTGTTGCACCTGGGAGTGGGGAACTGTGAAATTAGCTCTCATTGTGTGTCAGCTCACCTACTCTTTCTTCTTTGATGGGAGCAAATAGATGGGAGCAAGACATCTTTGGAGTCACACAGATCTGGGTGTTGAGTCCTGGGTCCATCACTGGTTGGTTGTCTTTTAGCAAGTTATTTGGCCTCTCTGAGCCACTGTTTCCTAGTCTGTAAAATGGGAATAACAATGCCCACTTGCAGGAGTAAATATGGCACGTGGTCAATATTATTATTTAGCCTCTTCTGAAAGGTCATACAAGGGACAGAGCTGGGATTTAAACCCAGGCCTGTCTGACTCCAAAAGCAGTGCCCACACCATGATAGCACATTCTTCCCTGGTACATAGTGAACCAGCCACCAAAGATGCTTGTTGGGTGAACATGAATTTAAGTCATCAGTGCAGAGATGCTTAAGGCCCCAAGAGGTTCAGTTTCAAAATGGAGTCAAGTTCAGAGATATGCCAATGAAGAAAGAAAAAGCAACTCAAATCCTGCTTTGTCTTGCAAGAAAAAATATCAAAAAGGAAGTCGTTTTCTTCTGATGCAAAGAAAACCTCTTTGAAATCCTCTTACTCTCAGACTTTCGTATGAAGCAGGGAGAGATTTCACCCAAATCTTCTTTCCCTGATACCACTCTTCTGTTTCTCCATCCCTTTTCCACCTAAAGCCTATTAAATAAATCAACTTAATGTTTCTCTTTTCTTTGACTTGCTTTCCACTGGCTAATTACCGGGACTCCTTAACCCTGAAGGAAGCCATCAGATCATTCTAGCAAATAAGAATCTTTTGCCTTTAAGGATTAGGGGAAGTAGAGAGACATTGCAAATACACACAATATAATGTAGTCTTTTCTTTAATTCCTGTCACAGAATGATGTGAATTTATCATTTTCTCTCTCCTTCTTCAACCTAGAAGCAAACTGTGAGGTCATTGTAACAAATAAGAATCCTGTGCCTTGAACAGTTTGGGAGAGCTGAGTAAAAGTTACCATATTCTCTCTCCTGGAGGTAACTAAAATTTAAAGCTTAGTGAGAATCATAGTATAATAAAAGATCAGATTCTCAGCTGTCAGTCCATTCATGTTGTTATAACAAAATATCTGAGATTGGGTCATTTATAAATTAAACACAAATTTGTTTCTCACAGTTCTAGAGGCTGGAAAGTCCAAGACCAAGGGGCCAGCAGGTTCAGTGTTTGGGGAAGAACCATTCCTCATAGATGGTGCCATCTAGGTGCCTTCACATGGCAGAAGAGACAAAGGGCAAAATGGGCACAAATGCTGTGTCCTCACATGGTGGAAGAGCAAAAAATGGCCTAAGCTAGTTCCCTTCTGCCTATTTATACAGCAGTGATTCATAAGACTCTGCCCTTATGACTTAATCACTTTCCCATATGCCCTACCTTTTAATACCATCACAGTTGGGGAGTAAGTTTCAACATGAATTTTGGAGGGGACACAAACATTCAAATCATACCACCTGGGCAAGGAATTTTAAGCATCAGTGAAAAGGAGGTGCATTTTGGAGGCTGGAGACCCTTCCTGTTCTGCACAAAGTTGGCTCTGTAGACCTTCTAGTCCCAGAATCAAAAAGTTTGGGGGTCAGGCCCTCAGCACCTTACTGGAGTCCCATCATCAAATCTCCCCTTCCCAGCAGCGATGTAGCCATCTGTGGCAAGAAGGAAGGAAAGCCCTATATGACTCTGGTCTACACGAACCCTCACCAGCCCCTGTGCAGTATCCCTAGCCCCATCACCAAGCTCTTCCTGTGAGCTGAGTTCAGCGTGATCTTTACCAAACTGAGGTTGGAGAACTGCTTTTGCTACAGGGCTTTGATGTCCATGAGGAGAAGGTATTTCTCCTTCCTGCAGCACAAACCCCCAAATGGCAAATGCAATCGCTCATAACTTCAGGAGGAACCTGGAGAAGGCTCAACGTACTGTCCTCAAGTTTTCACCCAGCCCTGAACTCTGGAAAGACACCAGCTTTCACTGGGAGTCCCTGGGAACCATAGCAACCCCTTACAAGGAGGGTGGGACAAGTGGCTGGCACCCTATGACAAGTCTCTGTCAGGGCTGACTTCACTGTTTATGCGAGCTGTTCCTTTCACTCCCTGATATCTCCATAGGAATTAGAACAGCAAGCATGGTTCATGTTTGTACTTGCTTTCTTTGGAATTTCAGCTGTTTGGTACATCAAGGGAAAAAACACTTCAACACATAGAGATTCATATGGCAGCTTCTTCCTGCAGTGATGATACCTACTCTGGCAACCGGTTCAACAGTTCAAGACTCTTTCAACAAATATTGTTTGAGCAACCCAAGCATGGTCCTTGTCTTCATGGAGCTCCCAGACCAATGGGGCAAGCAGACATGGAACAAATGATACCAACAGTGATGAATGCTCCAAAGAGAAGTGCACTACTGTAGGAGTGCAGGGGAGTCCAACCTGGTCTTGAGGAGGAGTCTGGGAAGGTGCCCCTTCCCCAAAAATTCATGTTTAAGTCAAGATGGAGAATTAGGCCAATTGGGAGAGCCTTCAGAGTAGAAGGAACAGTGTTATAAAGACTGTGAGGTGCCTTCAATGTCCCATAAGGCTGGAGCATAGAGGACAGAGAGAAGTGCATAAACCCATCAGGCCAGAAGAAGCAGGAGAGCTCACAAAGAGCCTTGCAGGGCACACAGGGATCGGTGTGTCTATCCCTTAGGTCATTAAGAAGTCGATGAAGAGGTAGGCCATGATCACATTTGTAGTTTTTGTTTTTGTTGTTATTGTTACTGTTTTTTGAGACAGGGTCTCATTCTGTTGCCCAGGCTGGAGTGCAGTGGTGCAATCTCAGCTTACTGCAACCTCCACCTCCCAGGTTCAAGTGATCCTCCCACCTCAGCCTCCCAAATAGCTGGGACTACAGGCATGCACCACCATGCCTGGCTAATTTTTTAATTTTTTGTAGAAAAGAGTTTTTGCCATGTTGCCCACACTGGTCTTGAACTCCTGGACTCAAGCAATCCTCCTGCCTTGACCTCCCAAAGTGTTGGGATTACAGGTGTAAGACACCACACCTGGCCAGATTTTTAGCTCTAAAAGAATGCACTGGCTACCCATTGTAGAATGAAGTCCACAGGCCGCCATCCTTTCTCATCTTAGTTTGGCAGCCTCACTCAGCCCCCTTAATTGGATTACCAAAGGTCTGCAGCACCCTGGCTTGATGAGCCTCCCTGGAATTATTTCCCACCTCAGAGCAATCCTCCCTGGAGCACAGATTGACCAACACCAGCTGGCTGTACCCCTGACATGGGAGCTGTTGAGTGCAGAAAATGAGCCTCCTGGTGGCTTCTGAGTATTAGGGAATCAGTGTCTAATCTTTAGTGGGTGACCCAGAGGGTTGAGCTCCTGGCAGGAGAACATTTCATGGGTCTGGGGAGAAGAAAATGCACCAAGGTAGTTTAATTAAATACGCTCATTTTCTCACTGGCTACACTTCAGTGTGACCTACTTAATTCTGAAGGCAAGTTACTTGGATTTTAAAGATATGCTTCACCCTAGAGGAGTAAGACATTTGAACTGTGGATTACCTTTAAAGCAACAAACAAAAGGCTTTCATTTATTTTGATGACACCATACACCTACTAATTATTGCCTAGCTCTGAAAAGGGAAAATATGATTCATTGTAGATTTTTTTTTTTTTAATAATGTAAGTTAACACAAATGCATGTGAAAGGAAAGATTTTAGAGTCTGGCAGATCTGGGCGGAAGCCTGGCTCTGGCACCAGCAGCAGGACCTCAGGCACTTTAAATTGCCTGACCCTCAGTTTCCTCTTCTTAAAAAAAAAAAAAAAAAGAGGTGGCAGGGAGTGGGGATCATAACATCTACCTACAACATTGTTGTGACAATGAAGCAGAGCTGGGAATCAAATTCCAGCTCCATGATATTAGATATGAATTGTTTTTCGAGTCTTTCCATCTTTGTATCCTTAGGTCTGAACATAAGGCTGGCATGAACCCACAAATGTATATTTCATTTCATTTCTTCTTTCAACCTTTGTATTAGGCCATTCTTATGTTGCTATAAAGAAATACTTGAGGCTGGGTAATTTATAAAGAAAAGAGGCTTAATTGGCTCATGGTTCCACAGGCTTTACAGAAAGCATAGTATTGTCATCTGCTTCTGGTGAGGCCTTAGAAGTTTACAATCATGGTGGAAGGTGACAGGCAGCCAGCGTGTCACAGGGCAAGAGCTGGAGCAAGAGTGGTGGGGGAGGTGCCACACACTTTTAAACAGCCAGATGTTGCATGAACTCATTCATCATCAAAGGGATGGTGCTAAGCCGTTCATGAAGGATATGCCCCATGATCCAAATACCTCCCACCCAGCCCCACCTCTAACACAGGATTACATTTCAAGATGAGATTTGGAGGAGACAAGTATCCAAACTATATCAGGCTTCATCCCAAAGATGCCCAGTCTTTCCTTTTAAACATTGCTCAAGAATCCTCTGCTCTGTGAGGACTAACCATGCCTGATTTGAGCCATTAAGTATCCCACAGGTTCTTATGAACAACTGTAATCTTTTTCCGTCTACATGTACTGTTAGGGTGCCTTGAGGAACATTACCATCTGACTGCCCTACAGAAAGTTGGGCATCTCAACCATTGATTTTAAAAGGTAGGACTTTTTTTGTAAAATAGGCATTGCAATGTATTGATTCCTATGTGGTGTTTCTGTTCTTATGTGTCATTATATTTGATTACTATTTTGATAGCATATTTGATGATTAAATGTGATATAATAACTAAAAAATAAATAGCCTAATATTCTGGGTGAGTCTAAAGCTATTACTAATTAGAAAAGACAAAATGTGACATGGCTCTATTTCTTAAAAATCATTCTTATTTCATGAGTAATATATCAAAAAAGGTAGAAATGTTATAGATAATGCCCTTTTGATCACCCCGTGATCCTGGTCCCCTGAGTTTTCCCCAAGGACAAACATTGTTACCAGTTTGTTGGGCATCTCTCTAGTTTGTTTTCTGTGTGTATATGTGTGTGTATGTATCCCTGTACAAAAATAGCATAACATAGATATAATATTGTTTTTTAAACATAAAAGCTGGCCAGGTGCCATGGCTCATGCCTGTAATCCCAGCACTTCGGGAGGTTGAGATAGGCAGATTACCTGAGGTCAGGAATTTCAGACCAGCCGGGGCAAAATGGTGAAACCCGTTCTGTATTAAAAAAAAAAAAAATTGCCAGGCGTGGTGGTGCACACCTGTAGCTCCAGCTACTCAGGAGGCTGAGGCAGGAGAATTGCTTGAACCCAGGAGACAGAGGTTGCAGTGAGCCAAGATTGTGCCACCGCACTCCAGCCTAGGCAACAGAGTGAGACTCTGAAAGCTGTCGTTTGTACATATTTATGCTCTACTTGCTTTTCCATTCATCACTATATATTTCTATCTATATAAATCTACTTTATTAGCTTTAAATTGCTATATAGAATTCCATAGTCTAGATAAACCACAATTTATTTAGTAATTATCCAACTGATGAACGGCTACATTGATTATATTTTTCATTATTACAGTGGTGTAAAGAACATCTTCAACAACCCCCTTTGTGCAATGGTTAAGAGGTTTTCTAAAGCAGATATTGAAGACTGAAATTGCTGAGTCATTTTGATGTGCACATTTTAAACATGAACAGGCTCTGCCAATTGCCCTCCAAAATGGACAGTTTTACTTGCACTTCCACCAGCAGTATATGAGAGAATGTGTTAACACACGTCCTTTCAACATGTAATATTATCACACTTTTTAACTTTTGCCATTCTGATGGGTAAGAAATGATATATTATTTAAATTTCGCATAGCTCTATTTTTCAGTAATTCTTCAATAAGCCACAAGTTCCCAATTAAATTACAGACACATAAAGGGTTCAGATAGGCAAGTGTTTTATATCCTCCTCTAACAGCACAGTGCTAGGCACAGGGTAAGCACCCAAGGGATACTAGATAATTGGTTGATTGCTTTGAGCGATTTTAAAATTTCAAGACTCAAAACAATTCAGTTGATTGAATTCAAATTTTGATTGGCCAAAATATATTTCTTACATCTAATAAAGGTATGTAATCTAATTTCTTTCTTTCTTTTTTTTTTTAACTTTTAAATTCAGGGGTACAAGTATTAAGTTTGTTACATAGGTAAACTTGTGTCATGGGGGTTTGTTGCACAGATTATTTCATTACCCAGGTATTAAGTCTAGTATCCATCAGTTATTTTTCCTGATCTTCTCCCTCCTCCCACCCTCCACCCTCCAATAGGCCTCAGTGTGTGTTGTTTCCCCCTATGTGTCCATGTGTTCTCATCATTAAGCTCCACTTATCAGTGAGAACATGTGGCATTTGTTTTTCTGTTCCTGTATTAGTGTGCTAAGAATAATGGTCTCCAGCTCCATCCATGTTACTGCAAAGGACATGATCTTGTTCTTTTTTATGGCTGCATAGTATTCCATGGTGTATATATACAACATTTTCTTTATCTAGTCTATCACCAAGGGGCATTTAAGTTGATTTCATGTCTTTACTATTGTGAATAGTGCTGCAATGAACATGCATGGGCATGTGTCTTTATAATACAATGAGATACCATCTAACACCAGTCAGAATGGTTATTATTAAAGAGTCAAAAAATAACAGATGCTGGTGAGGTTGTGGAGAAAAAGGACACTTATATACTGTTGGTGGGAATGTAAATTAGTTCAGCCATTCTGGAAGACAGTGTGGTAAATCCTCAAAGACTGAAAGACAGAAATACCATTCAACCCAGCAATCCCATTACTAGGTATATACCCAAAGGAATATCATCTAATTTCTAATATCCAGCTCAGAGAAAAATTTAGTGCCAACTACAGTTGATGTGGAAATAGCCTAATGAAAAGGCTAGTTGTACTAAGGTCAGAAAATGTCAAGGAGTAAAAAAACAAATGAAAACAACGAGGAAAACAACCACTTCCTTAAAAGGCTAACCACCCCCCAAAATAATTTAACCAAGTAGTAAAAGACAACAGGGAATGTCTTACTCTGTTCTGGCTTATACTGAAATACCTATACTGGGTAATTTATAAGCAACAGAAAATTATTTCTCACAGTTCTGGAGGCTGAGAAGTCCAAGATCAAGGCACCAACAGATTCAGTGTCTGATGAAGGCTTGCTCTCTGCTTCAAAGATGGCACCTCTTGCTGTGTTCTCACATGGTGGAAGGGTCCATGAGCTCTCTTCAACCTCTTTTATAAGGGCACCAATCTCGTTCATGAAGACAGAACCGTCATGGCAATTGCTTCCTAAAGGTCCTGCCTCTTAATACTATTGCATTGGGGCTTAGATTTATACATATGAATTTTGGGGGGACACCAACATTCAGACCATAGCAGGGAGGAAAATTGCATTAGAATACTTTTTCCCTAAAGAAAAATTCCAGTGACTAAGAAAAAGAGTCTAAAGTGAAGGCCATCACGCATCGTATTGTACTAGGTACCTTTGGAGCAGTTTAAGGGAGTCACCTCCAGGGCGTTTTAAAATCTCTGACTGATTAGATCTGCTGACTCTGTGGAAAGAGTCAGGCTACAAGCAGGGCAAATTGTCTGGATATGTAACGAAGTGAAGTAAGAATCAAAGATCAAAGTAGATCTCTGTATTCAAGCAGAAAGGAGGCCATGATGGGCAGGGCCTTGGCCAAGGAAAGTCAGCAACTCTTCCTGAGTAAACCAGCCACCAGAGGGGCAGTAGGATTCTGACGACCACCCCTCATATGCAACCCCTGGGACTTTGTTCCCAGGCACCTGTTGGTCACCCTAGGGGAGCATTCCATGGTAAGGGTGCTGCTTGTTGGGATTTTACAGGTAAACAATTCCCTGGAGAGACCATTTGAGCCTGAGTAAGAAGGTGAGATCTATACTGTGTCACATGGAAGAGGAAGGAGGAGTTAGACATGTGGATGGATAAGACGTATTGCCTTCTAAATGTTCTCCACTTTGCCTTGTTCTCCCTGTCTTAAGGAGAATTGTGTTAATGCCCATTCAAATTCTTCTCTTTCTTCTCCCTCCGATGAGAATTCAGTCTTTGCCATCTATGCCCTGTATCCTGTCTGGTGTAGAATTGAGGAACTAGGCAGAAACAGAGAGAAGCAGCAAGGAAACTAAGGTGGTTGGAGATAGGATTTAGCTGAGAGACTGCAACCTACTGCTAAACTAGAAGCCTCAGATATAAACCCAGCACCCAGCATAGTGCCTGGCATATAGTAGGTACCAAATAAATAGTTTTCAAATAATTAGCTGATTGAAAGACAAGTGACAAAGGAAAGAATAAATCATCTATGATGAGGAAGAAGCAGATGAAGGAAGAATGAAACAGGAGAAATGTTGGCAGATAAAGGTGGAAAATGGAATTGTATTATTGTATAGTCTCAATTTTTAGAATCTATGCATGTCTATGCACTGAATGAAGGGACACAGTAGGCAAAATGTCAATAATAGTTATTCCTGGTAGATAAGATTATGAGCAATTTTGTTTACTTTTTTCTTACCAATATAGTACAGTTTTCTACATGAAACACCTATTTCTTATGTGAGAAGATCATAAATGTTATTTTATAAAAAGAAATGCAAGGTAATATGGGCTGAGCTGTGTACCCCTAAAATTCATGGCTTGAAGGCCTTTCTCCAGTGCCTCAGAATGTGGTTATAATTGAAGACAGGGCCTTTAAAGAGGTAATTAAGGTAAGATGAGGTTATTTGGGTAGGCACAAATCCAATATGACTGGTGTCATAAGAAGAGATTAGGACACAGACACACTCAGGGAAGACCATGTGAAGACAGAGGGAGAAGACAGCTATCTACAAGCCAAAGAGAGGGGTCTCAGGAGAAACCAACCTGTTGACACCTTGATCTTGGACTTCCAGCCTACAGGACTATGAGAAAATAAATATCTCTTGGTTAAGCCATCAGTCTGTGGTACTTTGTTATGGCAGCCTGAGCAGACTAATACAGGAGGTACACATTTTAAAAGTGTCAGAGAATGATTCAAGGAGACACAAAGAGGAAAGAGAAGAGCATAAGAGAAGTGTTTTGAGCAATTTGGGAGGAAGGCTCTGGTAAAATATAGAGTATTGTTACAATCCTAGCAATATTGCATACCTTAGAATAGTAAGATATAAACACATTTGGTGGGAGAGAGAGCTGAATTTCATGACCGAGTTGGGACACCCCACGGTAATTAACACAAAGATATGGCAGTACCTGCCTCGAAGAATCTGCTCTGTGGTGCTCTTGAAGCAAAGGTGAAGAAGTTTCAAGGAAGGGAGGCACCTCTGAAAGGAGCAAAGGGAGAGAGGAAAGTAAGTACACCCTCAGAGAAGGCTGGCAGGTCCAAAAAGTAGCACTAGAGAGAAGGCAAGTGAGATTTTTACTTTTCCTTTTGGCTGCCTTCCAGTTCATTAGCTTGTCTGTTGTCTCCTGGGCATCTTTTTGGGAAGAGAAGAATTCAGGCCCATTTTGCCAAAGACAAACAGGACTCTCCTTGCTTCTGCCTCCTGTCCTGTCAGTTCCAGTTGTCGGTGTCAGCAGGCTCCTGCCTCACATGCTGCTGGGTACCATGGGGAAGCCATTTCCCCTACCAAACCCTATGGTGAACAGCAGATGTTACAGGCTGGTGGTTCATCACAGGGAACAGTGGTCTTCCAATATCTTCCTCAGGACCCATGTCCTTTGGGGGCTGTTGCTAGTGCTACATTGTCTACTATACGAGTCCATTAGTCAGTTTCTCTCCGTGATCATTGCTGTTCAAATCTAAATGTGCTTCTATATTTTCTTTAGTCAATAAACATTCCAAAATGTATGCTCACCATTTGAAAAATGACAGCTTTGTTGAGGTATAATTCACATACCATACAATTGACCCATTTAAAGCATACAATTAAATGATTTTTTAAATTCTTGGGGTTGTGCAACCATCCCCACAATCAATTTTAGAACATTTTCATTGCATCAGAAAGAAACCCTGAACCTATTAACAGTCACTCTCATTTCCTCCCAAACCCCCAGCCCTACACAACCACTACTTTTCTATCTATAGAATTGCCTATTTCTGAACATTTCATATAAATGGAATTATATAATATGTGGCCTTCCGTAACTGGCTTCTTTCACGTAGTGTAATGTTTTCAAGGTTCATCAATGTCGTAGTATGTATCAGTACTTCATTTTTTGTCAAACTGCCAAATAATATTCCATTGTATATACATACTATATTTTATTCATCTATCCATCAATTGATAGATATTTGGGTTGTTTCTACTTTTTGGCTATTATAAATAAGATTGCTAAGAACACTCATGAACAAGTTTTTGTGTGGATATAGGCTTTCGTTTCTCTTGGGTGTATACACTAGAGGAATTTCTGGGTTATGGTACCACTATGTTCAACCTTTTACGGAATTGCAGACTGAAAGCAGCTGTACCATTTTGTCTTCCCACCAGCAGTGTATGAGATTTCCAAATTCTCTACATTTCTGAGAACATTTATTCTCTATCTTTTTTTTTATTATAGCCCCGTCCTAGTGGGTGTGAAGTGGTATCTCCTTGTGGTTTTTGATATGCATTTCTTTGATAGCTAATGATGCTGAGTATCTTTTCATGTGTTTATTGGCCATTTGCGTATCTTCTGTAAAGAAAAGTCTACTCAGGTCCTTTGCTGATGTTTTATTTGGATTATTTATCTTTTTTATCATTGAGTTGTAGGAGTTCTTTGAAAGTTAGTTCCTTACCAAATATATAATTTGTAAACTTTTTCTCCTATTCTGTGGATTGTCTTTTCACTTTCTTCATGGTGTCCTTTGAATCACAGAAGTTTTCAGTTTTGATAATGCTCATTATATCTATTTTTCATTGTTGTTGCTTGTGCTTTTGGGGTCATTTCTAAGAAACAATTGGATAATCCAAGGTCATGAAGACTTACATCTATATTTTCCTTTCGGTGTTTTATGATTTTAGCCCTTACATTTAGATCTTTGATCCTTTTGACTTAGTTTTTGTATATGGTGTGAGGTAGGGGGTGCACTTCATTATTTTGCATGTAGATATTCAGTTGTCATAGCATATGTATTGCAAAACTATTCTTTACCCATTGAAGTGTCTTGGCACCATTGTCCAGAAAAAAATGACCATAAATTTAAGGGTTGCTCAATATTTTCTAAGAATGTGTGTGTAATAGCCATGCAAAAGGTCACATATTAGAGTATTATACATAGTATGAGGCCAACAATTTCTCATCAGATTGAAGAAATGACACTGTCCCATTCTATTTCATTTTAAAGATGAAACAAATTCTTAGTGGCTGAGCAATCACAGCTTGTTTTACTTATACCTCAGTTTAGACAAAATTATTATCTGCCATGTGTTCAGGACCTGAGAGCCCAGACAATGTTTGATGAACCAGAGTTTCACTGGCTGTGACTTTAGGAGATTCTTTCCATATTGATTGCCAATGTCTTATACTTTGGTTTTCTGTCATTGAGAAGAATGACTTGCAGGTTGTTTCTGATGATTTTGGACCAACTCTCTGTGACCACCTTCACCAAGGAAAGCCAGGTGCTCAAGCTAAGGAGAAATTACCCCTTGACCTGCTCTCCACATGGCTTCCAGCTACCATTTTTAATTTCTGTACTCTTCCCTCCTGCCCAGCTCCATTTCCAAAATAGCAAGAAGCTTTGGCAAGGAATCCCTGGGGTTGCAATTTATCAGCTATTTCCTATCTTTTGGCAAAGTTCAGTGATTTGACTTGTCTCCTGCATGGAATGAAAATTTTGTGAAGGGTGTCAAACAAGACATACTCTAGGGGCACATAAATGTCTCCTAATTTACTGGTACAGACTTCACTATGGAAAAAACGTAGATGAGTACTTTGTGACCCTCAAAACTAACACAAGTGTTGATCTCTATGTCAGATAGATAGATGATAGATAGATAGATAGATAGATAGATAGATAGATAGATAGATAGATAGATAGATAGATAGATAGATAGATAGATAGATAGATAGATAGATAGATAGATATAATATAGATGAGCCTCTGCAGTCTTTAGAATCCCCTGCCTTAGAATCCCTGGGGGTGGGATACAGGGAACTTGTTAAGATGCATATTCCTGGGCCCCTACTGAATCAGAAGTTCTGGGGGAATGAATGTAGAGATCTGCATTTTAACAGACACAGGTGAGTTTCATGTAGTTTCATGCATTCAAATTTGAGAACTGCCTACTTGGGAGTATTTGCTAATACCACAAGCTTTGGAAACATACAGAACCTGAGTTAAACTTCAATTTCTTCTTCTGTAAAATAAGAGTAATTCTCCCGTCTCCCCAGCACGAGAGATGTGGTGTGGAGTAGACATGCAAATAGAGCCCAGGGTTTAGTACAGTGCAACTTTCACAACAATGTCCCCACTCTGGGGCACTTGATGAGCATTTTGCATAACCCCAGTAGGGTTGCCAGATAAAATTGAAGACATCCAGTTAAACTTTTATCTCAGAAAAATAATAAGTTTTGAATATAAGTGTGGCAGCAGTGCTGAGGGCAGTTTCCAGAGTCTAGGGTTGGTGGAAAGATTTAGGAAGTTGTCCCTTGATAACCTCCATGCCTCAACTTCCAGTCTTCCCAGAAACACTGTGAGCTCCCAGATTGTTTTAATAAATCCTTTCTTAAAGCTTTAATTCTCCAATCAATTTCTGTTGCTTACAGTTGAGAACCCTGACTGATACAGCATCTGCAACTCTCTACTCAACAACTGACCATCTATCTGTCTTCCGTTCTCCTCACTTGCCTGAGCTCTCCCTGAAGTCATCAGGGAGACTTAACTGAACAATCTCTCAGGCTTTTCTTGCTGAGAGATTTTTCTTGGAGAAGTATGCAGAGGACATGGTCCACCCAAGACAACCTGCAAGGAAGGAGCTAGGGAAATAAAAATCTGACCTCAATGTGCCGCTGCAGACACTTCCCCTCTAAAGCTAGCTCCTCCCATTGGTCAAACCCCACTAGAAGCCAGTGGACAAGAGAGCTGTTGACATGTGCATTCAGGTCAGTCTCCTGGGACACAGAGCAGGGTAGAGAGAAGGGGAGAGTGAGACTGGAGGGGCAGAAGAAATATATCCAACAAGCAGGGTATGTATATTGTCTTGGCTTTGGTTCCCTAGAAACAGCCTGAGATGGAGATTTTGTGCAAGTGACTCCTAGGGGCATTCCTGGGAGGACAGTGTGAAGGAGGGAGGGAGAGAAGCAGGATGGGGCAGGACAAGGAGCTGAGCAAAGATGTGGTTTCAGCATTAGTCTAGCCTCAGCCTGATCCTATGGGTCACTTTGCAGTGAAAGGACAGAAATTGCTTAGAAGCAAAGGAGCTGGGCTGTTGTACCCACTCTCCCCACCAACAGGTTTTTAGTTGGTCATTAGCATGGACTGCCACTGATATTAATATAACCGGCAAGGCTTCTCCTGGTAAGGGGGCTCCCTTCAGCCAAGGGTAAGCCTTAGGAGAAGCCAGGGGTGAGCTGTTAGCTACCAACATCCACCACACCTGAGGATGGGTGCAGGGTCAGGTGTGTGGATCTGGGCAGGCATTAATAGCATCTGTTGGAAGGACATACAGCTCTATTGACAGGTCCAGGGGAGGAAAAAATAACTTTCTTTCCACTCTTAGTTCTTAGCTGTGATTAATTCTGTAATGAAAGAGAGATTAATATGATAAAAGCAAACAGAAGCTCATTAACATGTATCTTTTACATATACATGGGAGATATCTAGGCAATTACTAAATCTCAAAGAAGTGGCTTGGAATTCCAGCATATGTAGCATCTTCAACGAAAACCAGTAAATTTTTAGAGAAGTGACAAGACAAAGGAAAAGGACTTTGAGTCTCTAGGGGTGAAAAATTACGCAAAGGCAGATAGACAGTAGATAAAGGCTAGTTAGTAAAGCTTGTTAATGTAGATTCCTCTGGTGCCCTCTCCAGGCTGATAAGGGTCTAAAGTTGTCTTCAGTGATCAACCTTTGTCTTTCCTGGTAGAGAGGGGAAGAAGCCTTTCCTCTTGTTTAGTGACCAGTGAAAAGTAAATTTATGCCCTACTTTTAGGCAAATGGCAGGCGGAGGGGGCGGAGGGGGCGGGTGGGAGGCGGTGGCAGAGAACTACTTCTCCATTGCCTTCAGCTTAAAATAATCCTTATGCCAAAGTGGCATATTTTGGGGTGGCATATTCTGGTCTCCTACACAGGACATATCGCTGGGTGAGGAGGTAAAAAAAATTATTTTTCCTTTGTGTTTTTCTGAATTCTAAAAGTTTTCTAACATTGAATCTATTTTTCATAACTAGAAAATATGAGTTAAATAAAATCCATGCAGCAAAATCACCTGGTTTGTTACAGATAGAAGTAACAGAAAATTACCTTATATTCCTAACCCCTTGGGGTGTCCTCTTGACCACACTGGGCAGATGACCCCTGCTCATTGTTTGGCAAATGCCAATCCCCCAAGCTGGCCCTTCTTGTCACAGAGCTTCTCTGTTTCATCATACTCAGTAAGCCAGTGGCTTAGCACTTAGCTAGTTGTGTGACTCGTAAGTGAGGAATGCAACCAGTGTGGCTAATGGAGAGGGGCAAGAGGTGGGGATAGGCTGTGCCACCAATCATCAGTGCAATATGTGTGCAGGCATTTTTAGAACCTTTAGATATGGTCTCACTTAATCTTTACAATCGCCCCATGAAGGTGGCAGTATTATCTCCATTTAATAGATGAGGAAGTCTAGACTGGGGGTTAAGAAACCAAAGTTGTAATTTTTGTTTGGCCACCAATGAAAAATAAAAACTCTAGACCAAATGATGGATTTTTAAACTGCGTTTCTAGCAGCCCTTAGGCTTAGCAAAGATGCCAGGGATAGGAGGAGCTGCTGAGAGGGAAGGACTGGCCATTGGCACCTCAGTTATGGCAGCTCTGCCTTGGTCTGTTTTATGGATTGGCAGGGATGGCTTCGTGAATGTGCAGCCAGTGCAGCCTCACAGGACCTGCTGGGCTCACAAGGGGCCCTGTTCTTAGGATCTAATGCTCTGCAGGCACCATCTTGAAATCCTTCATAATTTTGTCTTTTAATGTGTGTTTTATAAGTAAATCCAATGGACAATGGAGCGTGTCCCCGGGCTTGGAGCTCTAAATCATACTTGGCCCCACTTGCTGTTGCCTTTCTGCCTCCCTGGGATATATTCCCTGCTGCCTGCTCTTGATCCTGGTGCATAAGGCCTCTCCTTGCTTCCCTGATGCCCTCCTCATGGATCAGCTACTGGATTGCATTGGGGGAAGGGAGAAGGGAGCTGTGTTTCATGTCCTTCAACCCCCAGAGGGACCTGGCCATAGGCATAGGGAGGATTGGGGTCAAGTGTGCCCCTTGAAGTGTCTCAGGTATGACAAGGGAGTGGCCATCCCCATCCAGGCTGGCAGCATCATGGTGCATTCAGTGGATGGCTCAGTAGGGGCCTCTCACACACCTTTGACCCAGGTGCCAAGTCATGACGCACATAGAAAATGGCAACATCTGGAGGCTGGGTGTGGGGGCTCACACCTGTAATCCCAGCACTTTGGGAGGCCAAGGTGGGTGGATCACTTGAGGCCAGGAGTTTGAGACCAGCCTAGCCAACACGGTGAGACTCCATCTCCACTTAAAACACAAAAATTAGCTGGATGTGGTAGCGCATGCCTGTAGTCCTAGCTACTCAGGAGGCTGTGGCAGTTCAGTTGCTTGAACCCAGGAGGCAGAGGCTGCAGTGAGTTGAGATCATGCCACTGCACTCCACCGTGGGCGACAGAACGAGACTCCATCTCAAAAAAACAAGGCAATATCTGTATGGCACACTGGGGTAAACAGCAAGCAAAGGGAGCCCTGGCCAGCCTTGACTCCCATTCAGCAGCCCCAAGGGCTGAAGGCAGTTCTACCCTAGGCTTAGGAAATGAAGTCTTTACCTTGGTCTTGGGCTTCAGACACCCCTTGCCCCTTTCACCCCATCAGCCCCACCCTTCCTACAGGGTGTGTTATCCAGAGGCCAAAGGGACGTATCTACCAAAGCCTCAGCCCTTCTTCAGAATTCGTTGCTTTTGTTCCCCCAGTCCATCACAGAAAAATATGTGGTCCTTCTTTGTGTGATTAATACACAACTCACCCCACTTGTGACTCAACCCATGAGTTTAAAAGCACTCAACCTAGTTTGCATCCTGCTCAATCAGTAAGTTCAGTCAGACAAGTCTGCCTTTGGATGTTCTGGCAATGTCAAGTTGCTATAGAAATTTGTAAATGCTTTCACTCAGTTCTTATACGTATCCCACAGCAGAGAGTAACAACAGTTTGGTCCCTGGAGGACACTGAGTAGCACTATTCTAGGCTCTTCTGTGGGCGCTGGGACCCTGGAATCCAGTCTGAATCACACCAAATCCAAATCCACACCAAGCCTGCTTCCAGGGTCTTCATGGGCCTGTTTTCCTGATCTCTTCTGCAGGTGTACACTGCCCTAGCCCCAGGCTGTTTGCAGGGAGGAGTGGGCAGAGATGAGACATGTGTACTGTGGTGTTCATACACATGCATCTCAGGCCCCTTTAGGTACAGGATGGAGAACAGGTGGGAATGGGAAGAGCAGGGGCAGGCTGTAATTGGTGGAGGAAGGAAGCCACAAGGATTTGGGGCAAGCCTAGCTGCAGGAATCCATTTCTCTGTTCACCTTGAATCCATCACAGCACTCCAATGTGCTGAGGCCTGATAGTCAGGGAGCTCTGGACCAGATATTTTCCACTGTGACTTTCAATGTTTTGAATTCTGATTTCTATCCCATGGTCACAGTTGAAATCTCTTTAGCTTTTGGCAGAGCAAGTGGGTGACACACAGATAGGTGTTCTGCGGACACTGCCATCTCACTGTGTGGGAACTGCAGTCTTAGCAACTCTGCCAGTCAACACACTCCCGCCCTTGATATACAAAAATACACTGTGCTTCCGATGCCTGCCCCATGGCAAATAATTTCTCAACACCCAGGGAGAGGATTTTGTTTGTTTTTCTTTACGTTTGATTAAAAGCAAGCCCAGGCAAATACCCCAAAGGAAAAAGAAACAAATGACTTTACAATTAAAATATAAACCTACACAATTAGTCATTAGGCATATAAATAATATAACATCTTTAGTAAATCAAGAAGCATTAATCCAAGCAATGAGATACTTTATTTTGCCTCTTAAATTGACAAAGATGAAAACCAGAAAAGAAAATATTCAGTATTTGTCAGGATTTAGGGAATATTGCTGTCTTATATACTGTTGGCAGATGGTCAACAGAAGACAGACTTGTAGAGGTAAATTTGAAAATATATTGCAAAAGACTTAAAAATGTACATATCCTTTGAAATCTTGAAAACATTGTTTCATAGTCTTCTTATGAAACAATGTTTTCATAAGATGAATGAAAAGTTGATGTCAGTCTCGCTCTTGATTTTTTTTTCCTCTTCTGAAGCTGTCCTTGATATCATTGATGTTCTGAAACTTCACTAAGGTCTGTCTTAGGTTGGGCTTCTCTTTTTACTTATCTTGCCAAGTATTTGGTAGCCTACTTCAAATTGAGGTTTCACATCTTTCTTTGGTTCTAAGAAATCTTTATTATTTCTGTGAATATTGCTTCCCCTCAATCTTCTCTAGCCTCTCATGTAAAACTCTTATTAGATCAAGGCTTAATTTACTGGATTTCTATCCTGCATTTCCTAATAATGTTCAGCCCTCTGTGCTACCATGGAGAATTCCTTGCTGCCCTTTCAGCTCACTAAACTGCTGTTTCTGTCTATCGTGTTATTCAGCTTCTGTATTGAGGGTTTTTTCTTTCAACATTTAAGATTATTATTTCAAATATCTCTGATTGAACATTTTTGGGTAACTCTTGTCCTCATTTTGTGGTTGTATTATCTTCATTTTTCTGAGCAGATTGACTACACTTATTGAAAATTCTTTTCTGAATACCATATTAACTCCATTTCTTTTGGGGATCTCCATTGCAGAGTTAGTTGTCTCTTTTTTATGATGTTGGCCTTCCTCAGATGTTGGCCTTCCTCATATGTTTGCTCATTCTTGTTTTTGTACTGGTTTTTGTAACTGAAGTTTCCTGCTAGAATGTCATCTGCATCTATTTGAGAGAGCCATTTGGAGAGCAGGGATGGGAACTACTATTGGCCTAACTCTTGGCACAATTTTCAAAATATGAGTCTCCTTAACTTGGGTTTTTCTTTCTCTCAGGTGTCTCCAGCTCCTGAGAGCACTGCCCTTCTCTCTAGTCCCTGCCACTCACAGACTCCTCTATTGTTGCTGACTGGCCTCAGCAGGTGGAAGAGTAGAAAGGCTGGGCTACCTTGCTGCTCCTTGCCTCCCTGTAACTATGGCAGAAACTCTGTCAGCTTCTAACATCATACTTGGCATTCCCTGTCATGCTTCCTGGGCCACCTTTTCTCTTTCCAACAAGATTCTGTTCATCCTTTATTAACTCCTCAGTGTAGTCCTCTCCTTTTCAGTGAGGCTATTTATTTAAACTTCTATCATTTCTTGGCATTTGTTGTAAAAGGCACACATACTCAGTCCAACACTTCAAGCTGGAGCTATTAAAAAAAAATCTCTGTATTGGCCAAGCATGTTATCTCATGCCTGTAATCTCAGCACTTTAGAAGACTTAGGTGGGAGGATTGCTCAAGGCCAGGAGTTCATGACCAGCCTGAGCAACATAGTGAGACCCTGTCTCTACAAAAATTAGCTGGGCGTGGTGAAACGTGCCTTTAGTCCCAGCTACTTGGAAAGCTGAGGTGAGAGGATCGCTTGAGCCCGGGAGTTTGAGACTGCAGCAAACTATGATCATGCCACTACACTCTAGCCTAGGCAACAGAGTGAGACCGTCTCTCTAAAAAACAAAACAAAACAAAAACCCAACATTTATATAACCTTTAAGCCAGTAATCCCACTTCTAGGAATTTATCCCAAGGAAATAATTTAAAATAAAGCTTTAACCACAAGGCGTTTCATCACAGTAGGATTTATTACGAAAATGTGGAAACAAATATCCAAGCAAAGGGGATTGGGTAAATAAATGATGACACAGACATGTGAAAAATAATATGGCAGAATATTTAATGGTATAGAAAAAAGTCATCAAGGTATCATTAAGTAAAAATTTCAGGTTACAGAACTGTTTTAAAATCTCCTTTTTGTAAAAAGCATACATGTTCTTATAGAAAATGGTAGCTCTGCATGGTGGGATTTCTGGCAACTTTTGCTTTTTCATTTTGACTATCTTTTTCTCCACCATTTTGGGATTGTTTGCAACATCTGCCATGTGCAAGCTTCTGGTTCCAACCTCTGCTTACCTCCCCCAGGCGTGCTGGAAGATGGACTGCCCTCCAATGGTGTGCTCCGATCTACAGCCCCAGGTGGAATACCCAACCCAGAGAAGAAGACGAACTGTGAGACCCAGGGCCCAAATCCCCAGAGCCTCAGCTCAGGCCCTCTGACCCAGAAACAGAACGGCCTTCAGACCACAGAGGTAGGGTTGCAGCCACAGAATCAACTGGGGACTGGAGAATGGGGGCAAGGCTTGCTTCAGGGCAGAGCCACCGAGCAGCTGTGTCCAGAGAGGGACCAGGGATGGCTCACCTTGGAAATAAAAAGTCTCTACCCCACCCATGTAAAAATTGCTGCAAACCCCACCACAAAACCCTGCCTTGAGGGTTGCTGCTTTTTGTTTCCATGTGTATGTTTGCTTAAGCACAGCTTTATTCAAGGATCTTGTTTTCTGTGGCCACTGTCACCATGTTGATGGTGAGGACTGTGCTGGTTAGAGGAACCAGTCTTAGGCCAGACAGCTGGCCAGTCTCAGGGGTTGGCAGGGTGGGGAGTGGGCAGAGGAAGGAAAGAGAAGACCAGAGTGGTTGGAAACAAGCCTGGCATTTTACTCAGGCCCTCCAACCAGGTGGGCAGTGGAAGGGCCCCCAAGGGTGGCTCTCATAGCAGAATGTGGTGACAGCATCATCCCCAGACTGTTGGAAGAGGCAGGGCAGTGATGTCCCTGGACGTGGCTGGCATCCTTTCTTTTCTCCCAGAGCTATTGTTGGGAAGCTCCTCTTATAGGTACAGGAGGGGCAGCCCAGAATGAGCACTCCCAGTAGGCTGGGCTCAGGCATCTGCAGTCTCTTCCTCTTCCACCCAGTTCTTCCTTCTGACTTCCTTATCTTCCCTATGCCCCACCCCCTTCAAAATCCGCTGCTTACCCTAGGCTCCATACCCATTTTCTCCTATCTCTTCTGTCAAAATTATACTGAACCAGGTTCATTCTGTCTGTGCACAGCAAACCAATCACTGTGACAATGGGTTTTGCAAAAGAGAAACTTTATTCATGAGGCAGCCAAGTGAGGAGGCAGAAGAACAGATCCCAAATCTGCCTACACAAAGAAGGTTTAGGGCTATCTATGAGATAAAGAAGCCAGGTAATCCAAGGCATGGGGAAAGATGATTGGCAGTGGGGGATAATGAGATAATCAGTGGTCTGTGCTTGCCTTGTCATGGTTCATGGCTCTTCACAGGACTCATATTCAGAAAATGGCTGTGTTTGCATGATCTTCAGGAAGAGTTTTGGCCTTCTAACTTCAAAAGGTCACCTCTTGGGCATTTCTACAAACCCAGTTGAAGGGTCAGTGATCTCAACTGGCTTTAACTGGACAAGAGCTAACCCCAAGTTCCTGAAAAACAACTTTAAGCAACTGTTACAGTGGTGATCTATATGTCAGATATGTAGTTTGTAACAAAGCTAGTGGATTGGTTAGCTATGGGACTTTCAGCTATATAGGTTTTAAGATTAACTATAAGTAAGTGATTAAAAGCAAGCAATGCAGGTTAAGTTTGATAGGCTTAATCAGGTTAGCCCCCAGTTCCAAAAACTTACTGGTCCTGTCCCCTAGGGCCAATGCCACCTGTTTTCTGAGAGTACAACTCATTATCTAATGATGGAATTCTTGCTCATATCAGTGAGTTGCCTCTCTAAGTTTTGGTCAGAAAACCTGTTGCAAATTCATCTCTAAAGCTCATTAACTAAGGGCCTTTCAGAAATGACTTAATCTCTCAGAATCTCAGGTTCATTATCCACACAATGGAAATAATACCAAAATGAGTGAACAGATGGGCCTGTTCTTATAAACTAGGATATAGATAAGAATGGCAGTAAGGATTAACAGGGAATAGTTAGGCACACAGCACCATAATCTACTTAAATGAAACACTAATGGTGGCCCTGCAGACACTGGAGAAGGTAATGGGGGGTGTAGACTTCAGGGTTGTGGTGTCCTTCCTAGAGTTTTGTATTGTCTACTTTGCCTGTGCATAAGCTGGCCTTCTAGAGACCTAATCATCATTGCCATCTCTCAAGACAGTCTGGACCCACAGAACTATGTAAAGAAGCTTGGTGACTGCTCTACCACAGGCCCAGATATTTGTCTTCTAGTCTCCTTCCCACAGTAGTGCCCTTACCCTCTGAGCCGGGATGAGCCGTGGTCAAGAGAAAGCAGCTTTGCCTGGTGGATGGCATGATCCATACTCTTGTTTCCCCACCTCATTTCCTGCCCCCCTCATCCATCACTTTAAAATTGTGTTTTGCAGTTTACAAAGTGCTTTTAAGTCTACTGGCTCCTTAAGTTCCCCTAAGAGCATGGTGAAGTAAGCATTATCCCCATTTTATAGACAAGGAAACTGAGGTTCATTTGATTGAGTTACATGAATAAGGCCATGTAAGTGCTGTAGAAGGATGTTGGTAACTTTAAATTGGAAAAAGTTTCTATTAAGAAGATAGAACATAAGAGCTTCAAGTACATTTTAAAAATGAATAGTGTATTAGTCAGTTGTTACCTCAATAATGCTGCATAACAAAACACAGCAACATTCAGTTGCTTGAGACAACACCTCCCCCCACCCCCACCACTGCCACCATGGTCAGCTGTAACTTAAATAGGCTCAGTCTGACTTTTCCAGGGCTGCCTCAGTCTGTTCCATATATATTATTCTGGAAACCAGGCCAAGAAAGCAGCAGCTTTCTGGGGTGTATTCTTATGACTATGGCAGAAACCCAAGGGGGCAAAACCAAACTGCTTGAACACATTTCGTGTCTCTGCTCACATCATACTGACTAATATCCCATTGGCCAAAGCAAGTCAAATGGACAAGCCCAACTTTAAGCAGGGAAACATACTCTGTCCAAAGTGGAGAGAGAGCAAAGAATTCGGAGCAATAATGCAGGCTACCACATACTACATACATACACAAAGAAATGCAACTCATAACTTCAATGAATTCTTATAAGGTGGCACATCCATGTAACCATCATGCAGATGAAGACATAGAACATTATCACCAGCCCAGAAATCCACAATGTCACCATTCTTCTCACTCCTAGTATTATAGATCAGTTTGGTTTATCTTTGAGACTTTTATAAATAGAATCATACAAGTGTGACCTTTTTCATGTCTGGCTTCTTTTGCTCAACATTATCCTTGTGAAAATCACCCATGTTGTTCTGAGTTGCAATAATTTTCTCATTTTCATTGTTATGTATATTTCCTTATATGAATACACTGCAATTTAACCATTTTACTTGATAAACATTTGGATTGTTTCCAGTTTGGGGCTATTGTGAACAATACAGCTTTTAATGTTTGTGTGCATGTCCTTTGGTGGATAGCACTTCTTTTGGGAATATACCTAGGAGTGGAATTGCTGGGTCATAGGACAGGGGTATATTTGACTTTCATAGGCATTGACAGATAGTTTTCCAAAGTGGTTATACTGCTTTATACTCTAACTAGCAGTGGTTGAGTTCCAGTTATGGAACAAAAGAATTAAAAATCAGTAAGTTGTGCTTAGTCTGTCTTCCTTGTGGTAGCAACAACTTATTTATTTATTTATTTATTTATTTATCTATTTATTTATAGATGGGGTCTCACTCTATCACCCAGGCTGGAGTGCAGTGGTTTGGTCACTGCTCTCTGCAGCCTCCAATGCCTGGGCTCAAGTGCAGCCTCCTAACTAACTGGGACCATAGGCACGCACCACCATGCCCGGCCACTTTGTTAATTATTTGAAGAGAGGAGATCTCACTATGTTGCCCAGGCTGGTCTCAAACTCCTGAGCTCAAGCAATCCTTCTGCCTCAGCCTCCCTAAGTGCTAGGATTATAGGTGTGAGCCACTGCACCTGGCCACTACCAACTATTTATTCATGTGTGGTCTAGGTATGACATAGGGTGCTGAGCACTTTGTTATATTATCTCTTAACCCTCACAATAACTCTAAAATGTTGACATTGTTGTCTCCAATTTACAGATGGGAATTGAGACTCAGATATAGCTAGGGAAAGCACGCCCCCATGCCACACACACACACACACACACACACACACACACACACACCCCACACACATTTTGGGAGCTCATGGGCCTTTAAAATGGGGCAGGCAGAGTCAGCCCCCATAGGGCTTCAGCAGCAGTGGAAACTGTCACAGGGGAGTGATGACCACACACACCTGCCCAATGCAGCACCCCTGGGCCGATGATGCATATTGATGAGCAGCCTGTGCAGCTTTTGTTTTCATAATTAAATGAACATGGCTGTGTTGTAACTATTTTCAAAATAAGATCAGGGAGCTGATAACTTCAGTTTTAAGGGTTTATATTTAAAAGATAATCAGTGGTCTTCACATCCTGAGACCTCACCAGTCACTGGCCATTCTGAGTCCCTCAAAGGCCAAGGCAAAGGTTTTCTGTCTAAGATGTTAGTTTAGAGGCTAAGTTTACCTGTGATTGATGCTTCTGTCAGCAGAACTACCTTATACCAACATTCAGGCCGGCTCTCAACTGCCTACTATTTGCCCAAAGAAAATACTTTTCTTCCTATTCCCTCCTGGGCCTTTGATATACTGTTTTTTTCCTAGTGTGTCTCTTAGACTCTGGGCCAAAGCTTTGTGCATTTTCAGTATCTGGTTCAGTCAGTATCCACTTGCCTCTTCCAGTCTTCCATTGAACCCTTATATGAGCTATTAGCATTTCACCACACTCCCCTTAGGCACCATCAGGCCACCTGGTTGGTGGTTTTTTGGCATTTTTTTAAAGCTTTCCTTCTCTAGAAGACCCCTTTCATGAAGCATGTGTCCTCATCCACAGGCCTACTGCAGTGCTGCCATTCAGATTTACAAAACAAATTTGTATGTGAAAGGCAATCCTTGCCAGGCCTGGAAAATTTTTTCATCAGTTCCTATAACTACTCTTAAGATTCCTTCATCAAATGTTCATTGAGTGCTGTCTAGGTGCTAGGCACTGTTCCAGTGCCAAGGATCCAGGGGTAGAAAAGACAGACATGGCTTTTGATCTGAAGCAGCTGCTAGTTTTAATGGAGTTGGGTTGGGAGCCAAATAATATAGAATAAATAAAGCATTTAGACTCTGAATGGTGCTATGAAGGAAGTAGAAGGTCACTAGTCAGGAGTAGCAGCTACTGTATTTAATGCAAGTGCCACCTCACATTTAAACTGTTTTCCGAAGGGTGATGGGGCAACTAATGTTGCTTATGGCTGTGAGCAATAGCACCTTGTGTTTGGAGCCCTTCTCCACTTCATGTCCCATCAAACAAACCATATCTTCCTTTTTGTCAATTTCCTCCAATCCCCCCACCTTATGCCTGGTGTTAATAGGTGTTAACTGGCAAGAAGATTGTGGCAAAAATGATCTTTCATAAATTGGAACTGACTGTCTCGGTGGGGAGCTCTTTCCCTTTCTCTATTGCACCTTGATTTCCCCAGTCATTTGGGGCCTTACTGACTCCGCAGTGTCTGATAAATCATTGGCTTGGTCTCCTTCATCCAGCTCCCTACCTGAGCTCAACAAACAACACGAGAGGCAGCGCTGTAGTTGCTTGTCTTCTCCCGCTATTTAGTTGTTCAGGAACTTTGGGCTGCCTCCAAACATTTACTCTCTAACCTGAATGTGCCATTTCCTTAGGCTTAGGACTCTCATTCCCCCCCTCTCCAACCCCTTAAAATACCTCCTCAAGTATTCAGCTACAGTAAAAATGTATATGTGGCTATACCTCAAGTAGAAAAGGCTCTGACATGTGGCTGGCCTTCCAGGGAACCCTCCTGTCTTCAGAAGCTGCATATTTTCAAGTTGCTTTATTATTCTTGACAAAGTGACCGGACCGTGCTAAAGGAATTAGCACAGGGACTGATTCTCAGCTAAGGAGTTTTCTTCTCCTCCTCCTCCCCCCTCCCCCAGTGTCTGGTCAACATCATTGGCAAGGCCTGGCCCAGTCTGGGAAAGACAGGTGAAGGTCCACAGAGATAGGAGACCTGATCAAGACAGGAGGTTAGGACCAGCCCAGGATTTCTCCTGGATAACACTAATATAAGACATATCAAGGGAGAGTTTGGAAAGCAAATATGAGTCTCTCCCAGAAAAACAAAAACAGACATTAAAAGGAGGGAGCGAACAACAGAAACCTCTGGGAAAACCAAAGAAAGGGAAAGCTATTAGAAGGGCACCTTGGTGTCCTCTCTAGTGCAAGCCTGGGGAAAAAAGGAAGGAATTTAGCAATACAGAGATGTGCACCTACCTACAGGCTGCTACCTCTTGTAGAGATTTGTAAGACTCGGTATTCATGTAAGGGTCTGCAGTCAAACCAGTTCAACTGGAAGGCTCTCAGGGCGGAGACTGCCTTATTTTTCTTTTTATTCTTCCCTTGACTCCTGAGCCTACTTCAGGGTTATGAACCTAACAGGTACTCGCTACCTACGTGTTGATTAACTGAGACAGCCTAGTCATCACTCAGATTAGAAAAGGTTCCCATAGCTTCGACCCCACCCATCCCAGCTCTGCACCACTATCCTGTGATGACTGTTCTGTGGTTGCCCAGTTGCTTTTCTAAAGCAGGTTCTGCTGCCTTCCTAATATCTGATCTTCTATCTGAGGTTCAAGTTGAAAAGCAACAACTCTTTTTGGCACTTGATACAAACTCCCGGGGTGAGTAAGTCTAAGTGTAGATGGGGAAGGGGGCTGTGGTCTGCATAGAATGTGCTCCAGGCTTGGAGGATTCTTGAGAGTTTTACCTGCAGCATAGTCTGACCCCTGCATTCTGAGGCTAGCAGCTGGCCCTTGGCGGAGTTGCTAAGATCAAATGTCCCCTGACTGACCTTGCATTAATGCCATACAAATTCACAAAGCAGCAGCAAATAAATTCACAGAATTTGAGAACAATTAGGGTGTGTTATTGTGTATCTTCCTTTCATGAGACCTGTCTGAAAAGAAGTCAAACATCTGGAGTTGCAGCTGCCAAAGCTCTCGTCTTTAATCTTTTGGGAAGGAAGACAGGATAAAACTAATATTTTGAAGTGCCTACAACGTGCCAGACACACTATGACATCATTTTTAACCCTTACAACTCTAAAAGGTAAGCAGCATCATTTCCTACCTGGGAAAACAGAGGCTCAGAAACTAGATATCTGGTCAACATGGCCCAAGGAGTCATGATTTGGCTGTGTTCAAATTCAAACCCAGGTCTGTCTCCATCTAAGCCCCAAGTTCTTCCTTCCCATTATCTGAAACTTAATGGTGGAGAATTTACAGTGAGCTTGGCAGAGTTGTGAGAGGGGGGATATGAAACCTGGGCCACCATCTTTAGTTTGACTCATCACCCATATTGACATTGGCCTTGAGTTCATTGCATTTGCCTGAGTGGTTTCAGCTGCCTCACTGGGAAAGCGAATACAGTAACATTCCCACCTGTCTCTCAGGGATGGGGCAAGGAATGATTAATCATGGATGTAATTGAAATCTTGTAGGAAAGTTCTGGGACACTGAGGCAGGGCAATGCACACAGTTTCTGTTCCCAGGGATTTTTCTTTTCTTTTCTTTCTGAAGATTTATCTTCACACATGTGTTCATGGTCAAATTACTTATTGAGTGTCTATTATGCGACAGGTACTAAATTAGAGTGTGGCGATACTATAATGAACGAAATAGACTAGGTTCCTACTGTCTTGAAGTTTACAATTTGAGGAGGAAGTAAAAAAGAAGTTAAAAAATAAATGCATAATTTAAACTGTGGTTAAAGGCCAGGAAGGAAGTAAAGAATATAGGGAGAGAGAATAACAGAGCCCTATGCTTCTATATGCCTAGAAAATCCCTGCAACATTCCATAAGAAAATATTAGCCATAATTATCTCTGGGGAAGGCACTAGAAGCCCTTCTCTACTCTTTGAATTTCTTTTTGCCATAATTATGTCTTCCTTTTATAATTAAAAATACTACTTATACAGAAAAATTGATGTCTCACACATCATAATCTCAGAAGCCGTGTTTTTCTTTGTTGTCTGCGAAGAACTATGAAAAGGTTTGTATAATCCCATGTTAGGTACAGATATGTTTGTGGAATTCAAGCAAAGCTGAGAACATCTTTATTTCCATTTGGGGGTAAAGTGAGTAAGGGCTGAACAAAGGTAGCTGCAGTCTTGAATCCAGGTCTCCAGGAGCAGCCAAGCTGTCCTAACCTCCACAGGAAATGGGCTGATTATTGACATCTGAACCCCAAGATAAACAAGCCCATCTGGGTCAGAGACTGCCAAGAGGTTATCACGGTCAATCTGGTTACCCTTGAGAAATGGCAGACTACTTTTAATTAAAGAGGCAGTATCAAGAAGACTAAAATCTATGATTCATGGGGTACTAAAGCTGCAGAAATTAAAACGAGGTAAGGAAAGAGTTGAAAAGCTGTAAAACTAGGTGAAAAACCAAAGGTGGCCCATTATCAAGAGTCAATGGTGATAAAACTCACAAAACAAGAATGTTAGAAGTAGAGGAAGGATTGGCACGGCTGCATGAGAAAAAGGTGCTAATTAGGTTCCTCTCATTATGGAATTGGGGACCATACTTTTTTTTTTTTTAAAGCCAATAATTGCAATAGAAACACATTTTCTTTTCCTGTCATTAAAAAGGGATGGGGGCGTGATGTTAAATAAAAAGGTTTGGCTGGCTGAAAACTACATCAGAGGGGAAAATATAAAGCATCACAGGCACTGAGGGACAAAATGGTGTGATTGTTTCTTGTATTTATGTTGCTCTTCTCAGCGGAGGGCAAAACAACTCACTTCTCCAAACTTCTAGATAAAATATCTGGCATTGTAGTTCTTTTTCTCATATTCTTTCTCTCTCTTGTTTGGGCTTGAAATCTAAGGTTTTTGAGTTGTAACTAGATTGTGTTGATGAAAAGAGTCAAACTCTAAAATATTTGAAGAGATTTATTCTGAACCAAATATGAGTGACCATGGCCCATGACACAGCCCTCAGGAGATCCTGAGAATATGTGCCCAAGGTGGTTGGGGCACAGCTTGGTTTTAATATTTTAGGGAGGCATGAGACATCAATCAAATACATTTAAGAAATACGTTGGTTTGGTTTAAAAAGGCGGGACAACTCAAAGCAAAGTGGGCAGGCAGGGGGCAGGGGCTTCCAGGCTATAGGTAAATTTAAACATTTTCTTGTTGAGTTTGTCTAAAGACCTGGGATCCGTAGAAAGGAATGTTCAGATTAAGGAAAGGGATTGCGGAGACCAAGTTTTATTGTGTAGAGGAAGCTCTTAGATGGCAGACTATAGAGAGAGCAGGTTGTAAATTTTTTACAGACTTATAGAGGTGGCTGGCTCTTAGTTGATTATCTCCTGGATCTGGGAAGGAAGGAAGGAAAACAAAGGGGAAAAAGGATTCTTTATAGAATGTGGATTTTTCCCACAAGAGACTCTGTGGGGCAATTTCAAGATATGTCAAGGAAATATATTTTGGGGTAAAACATTTTGATTTTCTTCCTTGTTATGCCAGAGTCAGACTGGAAAGTAAGACACAATATACAGGGTCAAACAAAACCTATCTGATGAGAATTTATGGTTTGTAGGTCATGACTCCCCAGGCGCCTTAGATAGGAATTTGGGCAAGATAAAAAAATCAGAGTTTAGTCCTCAATTGCAACAACTACCAACCTCTTAAACATCCTCACGGCTGCTTTTGGTTGGGTACTTTTCTGGTGATGTCTCAGATTCAAAAGCTTCTCTTTCATAAAACATTTCTGAGAAAATGCATTGTTGTTCTAATTGTTTAATTTGCTAACTTAAATGCAGTGTCATTAGTTGAAAGTGGATTTGTTTATGGCTTGGAACCTTTTGAGCCCATATCATGGGAGTTACAGAACTCTAGTTTGTCCTTTATCTGGAAGCACAACTTTTAGAGTTATTGTTGTTGCCATTTAGAAGTAGTAGTAGCAGTAGTCATCATTTCAGTATAATGAGGCTTTATATTTTAATTTGCTGTTTGACTGACATCATCTTTTTACAAATAAAATTAATGTTAATAGCTATAATTGAGGTGACTAACCGTCCTGGTTTGCTGGGGCCTGAGTAGGTTTCTGGGATGTGGGACCTTTAGTTTTAAAACTTTTTGGCAGGCCGGGCATGGTGGCTGGCTCATGCCTCTAATTCCAGCACTTTCGGAGGCTGAGGTGGGCAGATCACAAGGTCAGGAGATTGAGACCATCCTGGCCAACATAGTGAAACCCTGTCTCTACTAAAAATACAAAAATTAGCTAGGCGTGGTGCACACCTGTAATCCAGCTACCCGGCAGGAGAATCTCTTGAACCTGGGAGGCAGAGGTTGCAGTGAGCAAAGATTGAGCCACTGCACTCCAGCCTGGCGACAGAGCGAGACTGTCTCAAAACAAAACAAACAAAAAAACTTCTCGGCCCTGGATAAACCAGGATAAACTAGGAGAAATTGGTAACCCTCTCAATGTTATGTGACATACTTAATTCTCTCAAAGAAAAGTAAAAAGCAGGCATTATTTCCCTCATTTTTCAGATAATAGAACTGAGACTCAAATGTCAAAGCAACATGTCTTGTTGCAGCTAACTGGTAGCAAAGGCTTGCTCCATGCCCAGGTCTATCTGGCCCCAAAGTTTGTGCTCTGAACATTTCCATTGTGCAGGCTTATAATATACAGATTTAAGAAATGACCCTATTGTAATTGGGATTACAATTATATATATATATATATATATATATATATATCTGTAGCTGTTATAGGAATGACTACTTTGTAGCCTCTTATATAGGCTTGGAAATCCAACTACTGGATTTTTGCTTAGATTTTTAAGCTTAGAAGTATAGGCTGAAATAGCTTTGTATCATCTGTGTGTCATCTTTAATAAACTTTTGTGAAATCTTACCAACAGTCTTTTCTAAAGAAAAGGATTTCTGCAGTTTGGAACATTTCCATTTCCATTCTGGAAAGCCCTCTTACCTCCCACCAATTTGAGGGGAATGCTGCAGTCAATTTAGCTCACTTTAAAGAAGGCCTCTGCATTGTATTCCATGCCCCAGTCCTCAAAGCTATTTAGTGACACCCAAAATGGAAGACAGATGGAATTGGTCTCATAATCACCACGGTTTTCTTTAGGAAACAGAATCACTGCCTTCTTTTCCTTCACAACGCTTTGTGTGTGTGTGCATATGTGCATGTGCATCTGCGTGCGTCTGTGTGTGTGTGTGTTTAGCAGGCATGGGGCAGTCCAATGTGAACTCAGAAAATGAAGTAACTACTGTTGATGAAAAGAGTCAAACTCTGTAAAATATCTGAAGAGATTTATTCTGAGCCAAATATGAGCGACCGTGGCCCATGATACAACCCTCAGGAGGTCCCGAGAAGGTGTGCCCAAGGTGGGCGGGGCACAGCTTGGTTTTATGTATTTTAGGGAGGCATGAGACATCAATCAAATACATTTAAGAAATACATTGGTTTGGCTCAGAAAGGCGGGACAACTCAAAGCAGAGTGGGTGGGCGGGGGGCGGGGCCTTCCAGGCTATAGGTAAATTTAAATATTTTCTGGTAGACAATTGGTTGCGTTTATCTGAAGACCTAGGATCAATAGAAAGGAAATGTTCAGGTTAAGATAAAGGATTGTGGAGACCAAGTTTTGTTGTGCAGAGGAAGCTCTCAGATAGCCGACTTCAGGGAGAGCAGGTTGTAAAATGTTTCTTATCCGGCCTAAAAGGGCACCTAGCTCTTAGTTGATTATCACCTGGATGTGGAAAGGAAGGAAGGAAAAAAAAGGAGGGGGAAGGGGATTCTCTACAGAATGTGGATTTTTTCCCACAAGGGATGGCTTTGCAGGGCCATTTCAAAATATAGCAGAAAAACGTTTTGGCGTAAAATATTTTTATTTTCTTCCTTGTTATGCCAGAGTCAGATTGCAAAGTAAGTCACGATATACAGGGTTAAATAAAACCCATCTGATGAGAATTTATGGTTTGTAGGGCATGACTCCCCAGACCCGTTAGATAGGAATGGGCAAGATTAAAAAAAATCAGAGCTTAGTCCTCACTACTCTTCGAAAGAATGCTTTAAAGGACAGGAGGAGTTACAGACAAATAACAAGAGATGCTTAGTTTCAAGGTTGTGTGATTTTATCAGTTCTCTGCTTTTGGGGAAAAATAAGCCCATAAAAGTCTTTGCTAGCCCTGGTGCCAGTTCAGGCTCAGAAAACCTGAGCGTAAGACTGAGCTCTAAATAGTATTGCCTACTGGTTGTTAAAGCAAGGGTACGCTGACAAGTGTGGTGCATTTATTCATTCATTCACTTATTCAAAGTTAAACTGAGAGCTTATGATGTCTCAGAACAGTGTTAGGCACTGGGAACACAGAGGAAAGCAATGACATCCTATCTCATGAAATCAATAGATAAGACTAAAATTATGTAGAGTCAAAATTATCCTTAAATGTTCCTCAAATCACCCATAAAGTATGATCTTAGGTTAGGTTCCCTAAACGCAGAACCGGAGATAAGGATGTAAGTAATGGAAAGGATGCAAGTAATTCTCGTGCAAGTAATTGAAAAAGTACCCTCAGGTGAAACCTGCATGGTAATGGAGGAAGCAGGGCAGAGGATCAGATTCAGCAAATGTGTGAGTTCAGTCAGCTGAACAGCTCTAGTCTAGCCTCAGCCTGATCCCACAAGGAGCCCTGGGGCACGCAAAGCACCATGGATTTGTACCCTCAAGAGGCAAAGGGGCAGCCTTTTGTATCCTAACAATCAGGCATGGGATATGGGCCTCTCCAGGACATGGGCCTGTTTGGCATTCCTGGAGGAGGTGGCTCCAATCAGATGAGGGCAATTCTCAAAAGAAGAGTGTGCTGTGAGCAGTTAGCAGCCAACAGTCACAGCAGCTGGGAGGGTGCTCTGGCAGAGTAAAGGGAATCTGGAGAGGGGTGTCGCCATCAGCTACACAAGGACACAGGATTTATGTGACATGTTAGAAACATACATATCGTTTGTTAATAAATACAACAGAACAATGGATTTTTCTTCATCAGTGCAATAGTTTACCATTTATTTGGATCCACTACAGAGGAAGTAGTTTGTGTTCAGGGGCCATGTTGTTTGAAAAATGTGCATCTCTCAACACCCAGCACAAGGAGGTGCTCATGCCTGGAACGGTGTACCCACAGGATCTGGCGCAGGCTATGTTCCCAGGAGGCAGACCGAGATGTCATTACATAGGATGTTAGGAAGTGCCCTTGAGGCCAACACCTGTGGAAAGGGATGATGGAAGCAAGAGTGGGTTAATGGAGAAGTCCAGCCACAATGCAAGCTGACAACAGCTTCAGCCACCCCTGCCCCATGCAGCTAAATGGCTTGTGGGAGCTGACCTGTTTAGGGCCCAAATGGTCAGACCTTTATGCCCTTCCATTTACCTGCACATTGGGCCATCTTGGGAAGGGCATGAACTTGAGCGAGGTGGCTCTCTGCAGCTGATGCTGTCCCCAACTGGAGGCTATTTGCTGACTGTTCTCCCTGCAGTGAGGCAGCAGGTCCTTTCTGGAATGGGGCTGGGCAGCAAATAACTGTATCCATGCACTAGTGGAGGTGACTCACAGGCTCACTCGTGTTCACCCCCAACACACAATCACAAGAATAGGCACAACACTGCCCCTCACCAATGTTGTTTTCTCTTTCGGGGGATGGAGAGTCAGGGACTGGACACATACTTAAAGAACCTACAATTTAATTAATGCTTTAATGTTCAATATTAATTCAGAACTTTTGTCATTGGTTTATCCTTAGTTAGAAGTGGATAGTCTATCCTACTTTTTAAGGTTATTTTTTTCCCATTTTCATTTAGTGACAGTCATTGTACTAAGTACCTTACATGCATTACCTTATTTAATCCATACAAAAACATTATGAGAGAGATAATATTATTATTCCCCATTTTACAGATAAGGGTTAGAGAGGTTGGAAAAACTTGCCCATAGTGAAATCATATAGCCAGTATTTGAACCAAAGTCTCTCTGACTCCAAAGCTCAAACCCTTAACCACTCTGCTAAAGCCAACTATGAAAACTTTCACATTACCCTTTGATGGACCATAGCTTATTCACTCATTCACTCAACAATGTTTTAATGAACATGCCCTATTCCAGGCTCTGTGCTGTCTTGGTATTAAAGATTCAACAAAGAAACCTCTGATAGGAAGCATATGTGCATGTGTTCTTGTGGGTCATTCTTCCTGACTGTGTGTGTGTATGTGTGTGTGTGTGTTTGTGATAATCTCAAGAGATTAATGCAAATTGTGAGGACTTTCGCATATTTCTGTGAAAGGAAAATAAAAATCTCAGGACCCCCAAACTCACTATGGAAAGGGAAAAGTTAAGCTTAGGAGCTAAGTCACCCAAAACTGCCTTCCATTTTGTTCCTACACAGATAACTGCAAAGATAGAAGGCCACATACCTTCCAGGGGGACTCCCTCACAATTTCTCACAAAGAAATTCCTTGTGGGCCCTAAGATCTTTACCCTAAAACAGAGTTCTGTTGGATTTCACCCCATGTAAATTAACAGCTTATCTTCACAGGTATGGGACAAAGACAGGACTAGGAGTCATCCCTCTGCTCACTTGAGACAAATGCATATTTTACTCATTAACTATTCTATGTTTCTTTTGTCTTATGTAAAAAATGCAAGTTCATTGAGCATGAGACAAATTCATATTTGAGTGTTCCTCTATCCCCTCCTTTCACACATAAAATGTGGATTCAGTGAATGCTCATCAAAGCCTCAAAAGAATGTAACTGTTTGCCCCTTTTCTCTACTCTCCCTTTTCCTTTCCTCTTTCCCCTACTGCCCACTCTTTCCCCCTTAAATATTGAAGTCCTCAAACCCTCTTTGGGAATTTTTGCACAGATCACAAATGTTCCTGTGATTTGTGTTCCTTTTTCCCAAGCACATTCTCAACTATGGCACAATAAACCTCTAAATTGATTGAGACTTGCCTCGGTCATTTTCTTTGGTTTACATTTCCTAGTAACTCAATTCACTGTTTTCAACTTAACAGGCTAAAAGAGATGCTAAGAGAATGTCTGCAAAAGAAGTCACCATTAATGTAACAGATAGCATCCAACAGATGGACAGAAGTCGAAGAATCACAAAGAACTGTGTCAACTAGCAGAGAGACCAAGCAGAAGGGCAGATGGACTTCTTCAGTGTCCTTCACGGCACTGGATCCCATCAAAGAACCTTGAAGAAGTGGCTGCCCCTTGCTGGACCTGAATGCTACTCAGTCCCTGGCAAGACTGTCTTACCTGGCAGCAAACTGCTGCCTGATTTGTTTGGACCTTCTGAGCCTTCTACTTATCATGTAAATGTATTGGCACAGTGCTTACATATGTTAATAAACTGCAAATGTGCAGTTCAGTTTGTCTCTTTGCAACTCCTGTAATACAGTCTGGTGTAAAAGTAGTGAGTTAAAGCTACAGGTCAGTTTATGAAACAGAAAAGTAGGAATGCATTTTCAGGGTGAAAGAGTCACACCTTAGTGCTAAACTCTCCTGCCTATGATAGTGTGTTCTGTTTCAGGCAAGCTTATTCTTTCCTTCTTTCATTTTAAATATTATCATTACAAATCTTACCAGGTTCACTTGAAAGCTGGCTTTCATCCAACTCTAAACCCACATATTGAAAAAATCAAAGTACAGGAAAACTCCTTGTTATCCTTGTTTCCTTAGCTTGGTATGAGACAGATCAGATCCAGTTTCCCATGCACCAACCCACTGCCCATGGCATGTCTTTGGGAGGTGTCTGTGAAGCAGTCATACCTGCTCCTCATCTGCCTGGAAAGTCCTCCTATTCTGGTGTTCATGTTGGCCTCCAGTCCTTAATGTCACCATGCTTGTGGCCAATGCATCCAAATAAGGATACCCCTCAGGGCGCAGCTAGACATTGCAATTTTGCATAGCTTTCCAGTTCCCTTTGCTTGTCTTCTTGACTGTCTTCCCTCTCTATCGGGGTCACTTGCAATTGTTAATCAAAGATTGAGCACTGCATAGGAGAGGGAGATGATCCAGAGATATGTGGCAGCAGGCATGGCTTCCCCTTGGCCTCTCTGTACACTGCCCCAGGACTGTCATTTTGGCATCTGCAAAGGAATCACTTTAGAAAGCCAGCACCTGGTTGATGTGTATTCACACTGATATTAGATTGATGTGCACTGCATTAGAAATGAGGTAGCTGACACAGGAAAAGGATGTTTTGATAGGAGTAATTTTCTAGTATGTCTTGAAACATGTTCATCTGGAAGTATTTTCCTCCAAAGTAAAGCAGCATGATTTTTCAAGGATTGTTAACATGCCTGGGATTGGGAAAGATAGGACTAAAGTTGTGCCAAACTATACCAATAAATTCCATGTTTAGCAGAAATAGGCAGCCTATTGGTGTTATGTTTATGTAACATAGTCCAGAGAACTGACATGCAGGTCAAAAGTCAGATACGCAACCTCCTTATCTGCTAACTCTGTTATTCTTCAAACACAAGTGGGTAGTGTCATTTTTCCTTCCTTCCTTCCATTGGCAGATTGTATATTTATTCATTAAACATTAAATGTCCATCCTGTGCCAGGTACTATGCAGATGTTGAGGGATTTGGCGTCTGGTTAGTCGTGACTATCTATCCTGAATCTAACAGTGACTTCATAACTAGGAGACTGAATTAGACCCTTAAGGTATAGTGTGTGTTGCAAATCACTCTGCAATGGAATCTTTTATATTCAGGGTAGGTTTGTGTCTTAAACTAGGTGTTCTAATCACTGTACAAGACTTTACCATACACAAAACTATAGTTTTTCTAAACCTTCATCATTTTGTGATTCTTTGAGAAAGGGCTTTTAGGAACTTTATGTTCTAAAAAATGTTTTTAATAATAATAAAATAAAATAAAAACCTGTGATTCATATGTCCCCACTGGCATTACTCAGCAGGAGCCCCCAGCTGCCAAAGGTTGGCAGTGATCCTGTGAGTTCAAGTGCTCTTTCTCCCTGGGGATGTGCTTTGTGGCTTCTCTTTACAGCTTTGTTTCTGCATCAGTTCACTGCTGCATGTTGTTTGGAATTTATCACCTTAGGAAAGTGTCTCTGTTTTATATAGAAACACTTTCTCACTTACAGGGGAGAAGGAAATGCAAGGCATATGATCTGGCCCTCCCCAGAACGATCTGGATTTCACGGAGACAGCAACCAGAAGTTAAACCATGTGACTAAAAATGCATCTGGATACTTTTTCATGTGTGTATGAGACAGAAACTAATCCTTACTATCCTATTAGGATAACACTTTTCATTGCAAAGTTTGTGGCAATAAAGTCATTAATTTTAAACATATATGGGCAGTTACAGAGAATCTTTACTGAAACCTTAAATTTGTATGCAGAGCTATTTAGACTATTTTTTAAAAACGAAGACCTTTTATATAAGTGATCCCTGTGAATCCTCCAAAAAGCCTTGTGAAGTAAGTAAGGAGAACGCTGTTAGCACCAATTTACACTTATAGAAATATTTATAGTCCAGTCAACTAGTAACTTTTGGTGCAGACATTCAAGTGGGGGAAGCCTGTCTGCAAATTCAGTTCTTTTCCTACCACCACATGGTGCCACCATGGCAAGAAGGTCTGGAGTAACTGGGAGATGAGGCCATTTAGAGGGGAATTGTCATGGAGCCTCAGGCTGGGCTGAGTCCAAGTCTAAAAGGACAATTTGGGTGATTGGAGGGGGCTAGAGAGAGAGGATTGAAGAGGGCTGGTAGTAAAGGCAGTGATTGGAAAGGGCCACTGAGTTCTCAGGGAGTTTGGGTCTGGTCTAGGCTCACTTATCCCTCCAGAGAGAGTGACCTTGACCTGGTGTGAGAAGTCAGAACACTGAGAGGGACTTTATCATTCAGAGAAAATAGAAATTGCACCCCTTGGAATAACTGCTTAGACCTAAAGGTAAGGGAAGCCAGGGACCTCCCATGTTGCTGCCAATGTCCTGAGCATGGCTTGGATGTACAGGTAACAGACAGCAGCCCCTCACCCTTTATTCATGGCCCACTTTCACAGCGCTTTCCACAACCCACCCCCACCTCCCAGGGCACCTGAACACACTCCCGTTTGCACTGCCTGTCTGAGTCCTGCTAACCTGCATCTGTTTTTGATCCTCACCAGCCAGACTTGTGGGATGCCCCATGTGACACTGAAGTGCATCCCATTCACATTTGCTGCTCTAAGCAGGGTTCACAACACTGGCAGCTCCTCTGCTGAAATCAGGTGACAGAGCTGCTGTGTTTAGCTGTCATGGTGTCAGAACTTAGGAATTTCACATAAATAGCCAGCTCTGGCATAGACTCCTACTTTAGAACTCCAGTATCCATCCTTCCCTTCTTTCTTAGTTGAGCACATGTCCACTTAGAACAAACATTACACTTTCCAGCCTCCCTTGCAGCTAGAAGTTGCTGCATGATTAAGTTCTAGACAATGAAATGAAATATAAGTGAGGCATAGAAGCATCCAGGAAGTCAGGCCCTTTCTTTCCCCTTTTGCTTCCCGGTGTGCAGAATGAGGAGGTAATGGCTGGAGCTACCTCAGTCCATTGGGCCATAAAGTAACTTCGAGAATGAAAGCCATGCCAAGATGAGCAACAAGTTAGAAGAAGCATGAGTCCCTAATTCCACTGAGCTTCATGAGTCTTGGACTATATACCCCAAACCTCTTTTTGTGGGAAAGAAATATACTTCACTTCACTTAAGTTGCTGTTTCAAATGATTACTCACAGCCAAAACTAATTCTTTTTCTTTTCAAGTCTGAGAAATTGAACAAAACTAATTCTAATTTGTATGCATGTACTTGCATCTTTCAAAAAATTGGAAGATCACTCACCCTTGAGGTCTTGGCTGCTTGGCCACATCTGGCTGGAGCTGATGAGTCTGCATTAGCTGGAGCTGGGGGGTCTCCAGATTGTGATGGTCCCTACCACTCATTGTGGTTTACACATGGTAACCTCCCCATTTCTGTTACCTGCCAGAACCCAGAGACATTTGAGCTTTTAACTCCTGCTCCACTGTATGTGCCCAAACATGTTGTTTTCACACTCTTTTCAGGAGTCATTGAGATATATAAGGTCCTTTCCTCCTGTTTCACCAGTCTAGAAAGTGGCCAATCTCAGGAGAATTTTCTGAGCAAATTATGAATATTACCTAATATTTAAAATCATGCATTCACTTGCTAATTTATTTAATCCAAATATATTTACTGAGACTCTTCGATGTGCCAGAAGTTGGGATGTGGTGAAAGATACAACAGATCTGGTCGCTACCCTCATGGAGATGGCAAAATAGTAGAGGAAACAGACAATAACAACATAAAGAAATAAGTTATTGTAGTAACTTAAGATGGGGATAAATGCTGAAAAGAATGTTAATAGAAGAATGAGCTGGACAGAAGCAGGAAGGGAAGCAGGAGGCCGTTTAGGAGGCTACAGCTATAGTCCTAGGAAGAGATGTCAGTGCAAGGAATAGGGTAATGGTTGCAAAGATGGATGAAAATAGATGGATGCTGAGAACATTTTAGAAGTAGAAACATTAGGACTTGCTGATGGACTGGGTGTAGAAAGTGAAGTCAGGGAGAAATCAGGGTAATTCCTAAGTTTTTTGGTTTGAGTAACAGGGTTCTTGGCAAGATAGGTGAAAACAGGATGGGAAAAGTTTTTTTGGGGGAGGCAGTGAAAATCAAAAAGAACCATTCTGGACCCATTAAGTATGAAATAACCAAGGGGAGGTGTCCAGTAGGGAACTGGATGTACGAGTCTAAAGTTCAAGGAATTGGTCAAGGGTAGAGCTGTGCATTTGGGGGTCATCAACACATGGAAGATATTTAATGGCACAGGAGTTAGTTCACCTGATGAGAAGTTAGTGAGGAAAGTCTAGGGCTATGCCAGAAGACACTCCAACATTCAGGGAGTTGGTGGTGGAGGAAGAGTCAGCAGAGGGTACTGAGAATTGCTGAGGCAGTTAGGAAGAAAATGGGGAGCTCATTTACTGAAGCCAACATTAAAAAAAAATGTTTCATGAAGGGAGAAGTGATCAGTCATGGTGAATGCTGCCAAAAGGTTAAATCACGTGAGAACAGAGATGTGACTCCAACTAGCACCATGAAGGTGACTGGTGATCTTAACAAGAACAATTCCAGCAGAGAGGTGGTCATCGAGCCAGACTACAGAGGTTGATGACGGGAGGGATGGCGAGGAAGTGGAGAGAATGAAAAAAACTGTCTTTTGAGAAATGTTGCTATGAAACAAAGCAAAAAGAGGCCAGCAATTGGAGAAAGAGATGGGTCAAGGAGAAGTTGTAAAAAGTGGGACATACTAGAGTATGTTTCTCAACAATTGCAAGGATTCCTTAGGGTGAGGTTGAAGCTGGAAGGGTAGGGTCATTATCCACAGAGTAAAAAAGTCCTTGAGGAAGTGAGAAGAGAACAGATCCAGGGCACAGGTAACCATATTGAGATTTAAAACCTCTGTATGATAAACATTCACATAAAGATGAATAATAGCCTATTAGAAGATATCTACAGCCCATGTATCAAAGAGTTAGTATAGTGATATACATTAAAAAAATGAGAATTTCATAAGCAAAAGACAAACGACCAAGAGTATACCCTACCATGGTATAGGTATACCTATACCATGAATAGGCAGGAGGAAAGCTGAATGGCCAATAAAAATATAAAAAGATCCTCAGTGTCATCAGTAATTAGGCAAATTTGGGTTTAAAAAAAAGAGATGCCACTTTTTAACCTATCTGATTAGCAAAGTTTTTAAAACGTGATAATATCAGTGTTGGGAAGGGTGTGGGAAAGAAGTAATGTCAGACACTGCTGGTTGAAATGGAATTAGTGATACTATGTTGGATGGTGTAGGGCAGACAAAGCTTTACCTCTACCTTCATAGGAACCCCAGCAGGGCCTGAGAATTAGATTGACACAAAACAGACTAGCAGGAGAGGAACATACAGATTTATTTAACTGTAAGTTTTATGTGACTTGAGAGACTTTATAAAGAAATGACGGCCCAAAGAAGTTGCAAAATCTCAGTGCTTTCCTACTATGTTGGACAAAATGAGGCAGTTGTGAAAAAGTAATTAAAATATACAGGAAAGCTAAAGAAAGATAAGAGTTGTCTTAACAAAATTCGATTGTTTACAGAGAATTGTCTCTGTCTCTGGTGATAAAGATATTCCTTTCCTCCTGATACAGAGAGGGCATCTTTTACATGGGAGTTTTATATGCTTTCAGGAAAAAAAGAGAAGTCAGAAAATTCTGCTTGAAGAACTAAGCACGTTGGCTCATACCTGTAATCCCAGTACCTTGGGAGGCTGAGGTGGGAAGATCACTTGAGGTCAGGAATTCAAGACCAGCTTGGGCAACATAGCAAGACCCCATCTCTACAAAAAAGAAAGAAAGAAAAAAGAAAAGAAAAGAAAGAAAGAAGAAAGAAAGAAAGAAGAAAGAAAAGAAGAAAGAAAAAGAAAGAAAGAAAGAAAGAAAGAAAGAAAGAAAGAAAGAAAGAAAGAAAGAAAGAAAGAAAGAAAGAAAGAAAGAAAGAAAATTAGCCAGGCATGGTGGTGTGCACCCGTAGTCCCAGCTACTCAGGAGGCTGAAGCAGGTGTATCACTTGAGCCCAGGAGATCAAGGCTGCAGTGAGCCAAGGTCGTGCCACTGCCCTCAGCCTGGGTGACAGAGTGAGACATTGTCTCAAAAAAAAAAAAGTTCTGTTTGCACCCACTTTTTAAAAGTGCTTTTAGCTCAAAATCACCCTTATGCCAAAACGGCATATTCTGGAGAGGCATATTCTGCCACTCTTCAGTGTCAACTTAGCCAACTTATTCAAATTTAAAATCTCTATATTCTTTGGCCAAACAATTCCATTTTTAAATATACACCTGTCAAGGGCTGAACTGTGTCCCCCCCAAATTCAAATTCATATGTTGAAATCCTAACCCCCAATACCTGAGAATGTGACTGACTGTATTTGTAAATAGTCTTTCAAGAGGTAAGTAAGGTAAAATAATGTCATTTGGATGGGTCATAATTCAATATGACTGGTGTTCTTATAAGATTAGGAGATTAGGACAGGCACACACAAAGGGAAGACCATATGAAGACAAAAGAGAAAATGATCACCTACAAACTAAGGAGAGAGGCTTCAGAAGAAACCAACCTTGCCTCAGACTTCTAGCGTCTAGGACTATCAGAAAATAAATTTTAGTTTTTCAAGCCCACTGGTCTGCAATATTTTGTTATGGCAACCCTAGCAATCTAATACAATACCCTAGAAAAATATCTGCACATTTTTATGAGGCAGGTATTTGTGGGACAGGACTCAGACTTGTAGAACTTGATTGAAAGGAATCAGAATGGCAGAGGACAAAAGAGCACAGGACTACAGCAGACACCACTGGCTCTACCTTCCCTTCAACCCCTTTACTGCACCCATGCTGACTTCTAACTGCAGCACCTGCTCTCTGTGGCCTGAAGTCTTTATCTCACCACTCCTATGGCAGGAGTTGCCAGGACATTGGTGCTATTGATGCTTCTTCATTCCTATCCTCATCCCAGCACCTGTCAATCAGTCAATGACTGATGAGAGCTCCTTCAACCTTGGGTGGGGTAATGCTGAGATACGTATTTTATACAAGCTCCTAGAGATTTCCCAGCTGTATTAAGTTCCAGTTACCCAGCAGGTAGCTGGTTTAATAACGCATTCCTTTACTAGATGCTTCCTTGATCAATCTCCAGGGTAGAGTCATTGTTGTAGTTGCAGGCTTCTATATAAACAGCATCATCTCTCTTGTCTTTCTTCTTTATTATCATAGTCAAACATCATCTTTTCCACAACTTGGTTTCCACCAGTAGATAGTCCTCCACTTCCTCCCTAGCATGAGATATGCATCCCACTGCCACTGGTCTATAAATGTTCTGTTTATGTATATTGTACCACAATAAAAGATGTTAAGACCAATAAATAAGTAAATAAATGTTCTGTTTTGCTTCAGAGGGAATCTCTGATTTATCCTAGATATAAGAAGTTACTTGGAAAGGAGCCCCAAGAGATACCTTAACAGAAGTCACAAACTACATGCTTTCAGGGGACAGGCAGGTGATATAAAAGGATGCTGTAGGGCATTGTGAGTAGTGGGAGCTGGGATGAGAAGGAAAATGCATACACACTTAAGAGCACCACACAGTGAGCCTGTCACTCTCCCTGATGAAGAAAGACATTTGCAATAGCTGACTCAACTAAAAATTGTTAAGATGGCACTTCACGAAATGTGGTGCCCAGTACAGATTTACTGACTAATTGAGATTTCATAATCAGTAGTTGCTTGGGATGCCAGAAAAGTCTTCCATTGTCAGTGAGCCCTCTGCTCCATGGCTCCACTTCATCACTTTGCATTTCCTTCTCAGGCCTCTACCATCTCACTTCTGATTCCACTACTCCAACTGAAACTACACTCTAGGGTCACGAATACTGTAACTGCCAAAGTCAATGACACCATCTAAGTCCTCATCCTGCTGGACCTCTCTGCATCTGTTAAAATAAATTTTCATTTTTAAAGCCCACTGGTATGTCGTATTTTGTTAGGGCAGCCCTAGGATGGGTTTCCTCAAAGTTTTGTCAACTTTTGCATTTGGAAATGCTACCCTGCTTTTGGTCACCCCCGTCTTTCTGATTCTACTCTTTGTCAGTCTCCTTTGCCGATTCCTCTTCCTGTCCCTTAATTTCTGGTATTCCTCAAGGTTCCCTTTTCAACCTTTCCTCTTCAGACCCTACCCAATTTTCCTTAACAAGTTAATCTGATCCCATGGCCTCAACAACTTAGATGCTATTTCCACTCTATCCCAAGCTCCTATGCCATATTTCCAAATGACCATTGCACACCTCCCCTTGGATGGCGTGTGTGGCAGGGATTTTGTACCTATTCTTTAAAGCCCATTCTCTTCTTTCCTAGGAACCCAGCTTGGCTATATATCCCAAGTTCCCTTTCAATGAGCTCCCAAATCATTTCAGCAATATTTGATTCTTCTTAAATTACTTCAAAATATCCCACAATTTGAATTTTTATGGTCTCTCATGGGAGATCATAAAAGCCAGCAGCAGAAAAATTTATGCTTAATTATCTTAGGAATGTGGATCTGATGTGATTAGACAATGGCTCACCCAGGTTTTTTGTTTTTGTTTTTGTTTTTGTTTTTAGTTCAGCATAGAGCTAAGGCTAGGAGTACTTAAGCCAGAGGGAGATTTGCAATTTCAGTTTCTTAGATGGGAGTTCTCCAGGTAGAGCTCCACCTTAAAAGGAAAAGGGTTAAGTGATAGTGCCCTTTCTGAGCCAAATAGACTTTCATAACATTATCATGTGCTTGGAAGATAGCTGAAAATTTGTTTGCCTTTTAAATTTGATTCCGTTATCCAGAGACTCTCTCCCTCTGTTCTAATAAATACATCAGCTATAGGATGGCCTGTGAAGCAAGGTGTTGCAGCCAGCCTTCACAGGCTTCGGGTACAGAAGACCAATCCTAACTGGACATCTCATGGCTGTGTGCCTTGGGGCAAATTGTGGAGCCTCTCAGGGCTCACCTCCATCAATGAAAATAATAGCATCTTTTTGAGGGTGTACTATGAAGATAAAGGGAGATAACAAATGTGGATAACATGGTGCCTGCCATATGATCATAATTATCGCCACGCGTCAGATACTGTACTAGATGCTTCGCACACTGTCTCATCAATCATACAGTCCTGCCAGGTAAGGCTTCTCAGCCCCCACTTTACAGATGAGGAAATGGAGACTTAAAGGCCCAAGGCCGACCAGGCATGGTGGCTCACGCCTGTAATCCCAGCACTTTGGGAGGCCCAGGAGGGCAGATCACCTGATGTCAGGAGTTCAAGACCAGCCTGGACAACATGGTGAAACCCCTGTCTCTACTAAAAATACAAAAATTAGCCAGGTGTGGTGGCACATGCCTGTAATCTCAGCTACTTGGGAGGCTGAGGCACAAGAATCGCTTGAACCCGGGAGTCGGAAGTTGTGGTGAGCCGAGATGGCGCAACTGCTCATCAGCCTGGGCAACAGAGTGAGACCCTGTCTTAAAAAATAAGAACAAACAAAATCAAAAAAACACAGCTAGTAAATTGCAGAGTTGGGATTTGAACCCATGTCTGCCTGTCTATGAAAACCCATGTTCTGTCTATTAAACCATGAGTAAGTGCTCAATAAATATTCATTTCCTTTTTGTCACTATGCAAGTAACTTCACAGCCCTTTGTACAGCATCACATCTTGGCAATTCCAAGTTGTCAGTGCCACTCTAGGATCAATTATAGCACCCTAGATACAATTCTGCAAAATTTCAGCTTTGTTTTTTTTTTCGTAACAGCAATAAAGCAGTAGCAGTGTTTCCCATTGTGTCACAATATTAAAATTCATTTGAAGGTAATACTAATAAATTTGTTTTTTTTTCTAAAACATATTAGAAATCTAAGCATTATCTAGGTACCATAGTAATCACTTTATCCTCTTCCTTCTTGAATAGGAAAGTGAAGGCCTGAGCTAGTTGGGTCCCCAAAGAGAAAGGAAATGCAAATATAGGAGGTATACAATGTCTTGTACTCATTGGCCTCTTAACTATTGCTTGTGGAAAGCAACAAATATAATTATTTTCTAGTTTTAAAAAATAACAGGTGGAGGCCAGGTACAGTGGCTCACACCTGTAATCCCAGCACTTTGGGAAGCCGAGGTGGATGGATCACCTGAGGTCAGGAGTTCGAGACCAGCCTGACCAATATGGTGAAACCCTGTCTCTATTAAAAATACAAAAATTAGCCAGGCATGGTGGTGTGCGCCTGTAGTCCCAGCTACTCAGGAGGCTGAGACAGGAGAATTGCTTGAACCTGGGAGGCAGAGGCTGCAGTGAGCCGAGATCGCATCACTGCACTCCAGCCTGGGCAAGAGAGAGAGACTCCACCTCAAAAAAATAATAATAAAATTAAAAAATAACAGGTGGAAAGAATTACGATTGTATAGCACACTGACTGGCTATATGGCTGCACATTGGAATCACCTGAGGAGGTTTAAAAACCATTGCTGCCTGGGTCCCACCCCCTAGAGATTCTGGCTTAACTGGTCTGGGGTACAACCTAGAATCAAGATGTTTAAAAATTCCCCAGATGGTCCTGATGTACAGCCAGGTTTGAGAATCACTGGCTCAGCAGATCACAGATGGAATTCATGTCTCAAAAACTCCATAAGGCAGCCTTAAGTCAGACTTCCTGGGTTGAATGCCAGCTTCACCACCTACTAGGTTTGTAACCTTGGCAAGTCATTTCAGTTCCCCATGTTCCCTTTTGCCCATTTGGAAAATGAGGCTCAAAATATCTCATGATATCGGGAGGATTTAGTAAGGATATATTGATAAAGCACTTAGCACAGTCTCTAGCATAGGAAGGTAAACACAAGGTTATTATTGTTGAACTGTGATTCAGCCCTGATTTTCAGGACATAAGCAAGACTGGCATAGAAAATTCAGCTCTCAAGGGTAAATGTACCAGAAGGCTGGCCCTTTATTTAAGTACTTTGTTCTCATCCACCACAAAATGAACCTGTTTTCAAGATAAGCGCTTCTTGTCTAACACAAAATGGACCTTAGACATCCCTGGGGTGAGGAAAGTAATATCTCAAGAAACCATCCTAAAGAGCATGTACTTGTTGGTTCTGGGAAGAAGCACTGACTCCAGATAATGTAGAGGAAGAAATCTCTTTATTTGGTTTGGGCTCTAGGAACTTTATGATGTCCCTTTAAACTTGAATCTTTCATTTGCAGACTCTTTGGCGGGTAGTTTTCTCCAAACTAGTAACTGGCAAGGGAGACATGATTTTGGATGTAAAGATGTGATTTGTTAGGAGTTGTAGGGCAGTGAATTTGGGGCTTTCACATCTTTCCTTTGTACAGATAAACTGCCTAAAAGTTAGCATCAAATATGCAATGTTGTTCTCCAGGCAGACATAATACTCATACCCAGCAGTGTGACAAGGCCAGCAACACTCCCTGTAGATCCAGGAAAGACCCAAGTAAATATGTGTATTCAAATACATCAATTGAGTGAGCAAAGAAAGTTAGATTAAATCCCTTTAAAAAAGAGATGCTTCCAAAACAGTTTTTTATTTGAGATCTTCGAAAGAGGAAGAACTGGAGTTAGAGATTTATTTATTGATTTATTTATTTTATTTTTATTTATTTATTTTTGAGACGGAGTTCTGCTCTTGTTGCCCAGGCTGGAGTGCAATGGCATGATCTCGGCTCACCACAACCTCTGCCTCCTGGGTTCAAGCAATTCTCCTGCCTCAGCCTCCTGAGTAGCTGGGATTGCAGGCATGTGCCACCACACCCGGCTAATTTTGTATTTTTAGTAGAGATGGGGTTTCTCCATGTTGGCCAGGCTGGTCTTGAATGCCCAACCTCAGGTGATCCTCCCACCTCGGCCTCCCGAAGTGCTGGGATTACAGGCGTGAGCCTCCGTGCCCAGCAGAGTTTTTATTTTTAAAGGATCCCTCTGACTACTATTAACAGAAGTAGATGGATTTGGGATACATTTTAGAGGTTGAACTGACAGAACTTTCTGTTTTGGCCTGGAATTGGTACACAGAGCAGATGAGAAAATCAAAGAGGATTCCTAGATATTTGGTTGATGTCATTTTGTGGGAAATAGAAGGTATGTGGAAGAATAGGTTTAGGAGAGAAAATCAAGAGTTCTTTGGGCCTGGGCACAGTGGCTCATGCCTATAATCCCAACACTTTGGGAGGCCGAGGCAGATGGCTTGAGACCAGCCTGGGCAACATGGTGAAACCCTGTCTCTATAAAAAACAGAAAAGGAAAAATTAGCTGGGTGTGGTGGCATGGACCTATAGTCCCAGCTACTTGAGAGGCTGAGGTAGGAGGATCACCTGAGCCCAGGAATTTGAGGCTGCAGTGAGCCATGATCGTGCCGCTGCACTCCAACCTAGGTGATAGAGTGAGACCCTATCTCAAAAAACAAAACAAAACAAAACAAAAAAAACAAAAAAGAGTTCTGTTTAGGCATGAAAGTATTTAATGTTTATTAGACATTTGGGTGGAGATGTTGAGTAGGCAGTTGGAAATTCAAGTCTGTAGCTTAGGGATGAGAGCAGGTGGTCTCTCAGCAGTCACTGGCAATACATGATTTGTGGGACTTCAGGAGCTCATCATGGAAGAGAATATAAAGAAGCTCTTTCCCTTCATTCTGTAGATGAAGGAACTATGCTCAGAATAGATGTATCTGTTTTCACAGTGAATCAGCAATAGAATCAGGATTAGAATCCAAATTTAATCCCACTGAGGGATTCCAGGGTGCAGGACTTGCAGTGCTAAAACCATGGAAGTTCCAGGCAGCCAAGGAAGATTGATCACCCTATGCCTAGGCCAGTGATCACCTAACCATTTTCTCCTTTGGCGACCTGGAAGTGATTGATTGCTGCGAGTGCTTTGTTTATTGTTTTCAAGAGAAGATTGTTTTCAATCTTTTCTATGTCAATGAAATATTATGTTCATTTGGAAGCAGACTTAGCTTTTCCCGAGAGGAAATTACAAAGTGGTAATTACCAAGTTTTCTTGCTCCTCCTGGAATAATCAGAGCAAGAAAGACAATATTTTTGATGGTGGCACACAATTAACTCTCAAGACAAAGCTGAAATCTCAGCTGGAGGGAGAGGGGCAGGAGAGAATAAAGTGCCTCAAACTGAGCTCAGCATCTCCCTGAACTCAGCCACTCCTCCTGAATCTTCTGCTTATTTTGCTATCACATCTTTTCTCTCCCCTTTATCTCTCCCTTCCTGATACCACTCCAGTTTCCTAGCTCTATAAATTTGTCCTCATCAACATGCCTTGCATCTGACATTCAATGACACACTATACACAAAATTGCTCAAAACAGAAACTCTGGAGTCACCCTTGACCTTCCTTTCTCCCTCTCTGATGGAATCTTTTCTCCCACACTTCCCAAATGCCTCTTATACCTGTCTTTTCCTCTCATGTCTCACAACCACCACCTTAGCACAGGCCACCAAAATCCCTGGATTTCTGTAGAAGTCTACCGCGTTATCTCCCACTTTGCCTCTAATCCAGGCTCCACACTGATGACAAAATTATCTTTTTAAAATGCAAATCTGATTATAGCACTTGTTGCCTTCATCATTTATGCTTTTTAAATTTTAAAATTTTTATTTATACATAAAAGTTGTACATATTTTGGGAATGCTGGTGCTATTTTGATGCCTGTCTTCAATGTGTAATGATCAAATCAGGGTCATTGGAATATCCTTCACCTCAAACATTGATCTTTTCTTTGTGTTGGGAATATTACAATTCTTCTCTTCCAGCTATTCTGAAATACACAATAAATTATTGTTAACTATAATATCCTTACTGTACTATCAAATACTAGGACCTATGCCTTTTCTCTAACTGTATTTTTGTACCCCTTAAGATTCAGACTTTACTAAGACTGGCTTCCTCCATATTTACTTCAAAATCTGGCTCCTTCCATCACTTCCAGTCAGTTTCTATATTCAGATCAGATCTTTTTGGATCCTCTCATTGGGAAGATGGGAGATCGTCTTATGTTTGAGGTTGTTTTGCTTGTGGCAGTGATTCAGTGCCTGAATGTAAAGGAAACATCTCTCCTTCCTCTCAGCTGGGATCCCTACCTTCAGTCACCCTCACTGCAATTCAGCCTATCCTGCTGCGCAGAGAGAGGAGTGGCTGTGGTGTGCTGGGAGTATTGATCTTGGAGTCAAGAGACTCCAATAGAATTCTATCTCTGTCACTTTCAATCCCTCTGACTTTGGGCAAGTCATTTAACTTGTCTGAACTTCATTTTCCTAATCTGCAAAATGAAGGCACTCCATAAATGTTAATTAAAACTGAAACTTCCTTGCTCTAAATTTTTAGTAACTCTCATTGCCGGACTTACCCAATTTCTCAGTCTGGCTGGTTTTCAAAACCCTCTCTCTGTCTGCAGCTTTAACCAACTTGCACATACTTTGTGCTACACACCAGGCTACTTGCAGCCCTCTGGACACCCATCACACTGTGCCTTAGGCACAAATGTCCACTGGAGCATCTCTCTCGTCACTGTTGTCACACTCATTCACCTTCTGAGGTTCAGTTCCATTGCTACCTCATTCTGCAATGAAACTTTTCTTAATCCCTCAACCAAATGTAATCTCTCCCTCTGCTAAATGCCCGGTCTCTCTATATATAGTTTATGGTACCAATCTATTCATGTTACAGAAGTTCTTGTGCTTGTCTAGTAAGTGATTAGGATCCTCCACTTTATTGGAAGGACCTTAGCATCATAGGACACATTATGTTGAGCATTCTATGTCCTCAACAATTATTTATTAAACTTAAAGTACTTATGGGACAAGGGCATTAGCAAAATCCATCATCTAAATGACTAAATAGGAATCTATTAATTCATTTGTTCGCTTATCAAGCATTCACTGTTTCTTAAATCCTGGAGATTTATAGAGAATTTTAGACAGAATTCCAACCTTGAATGATCTCATAACATAATCAGACAGCTAAAATATAATGTGATAAATACATAATAGGAAATCAGCAGATAAATAAACATGATTACAAATACTTTATTTTATTGATTATAGTGAAATGCCTCAAAAGATTCCATTTTAGTCTTTGTAAAGTCCCACAGTTTAGATACACAAACCCATCCATGTCTGCTTAGGCAGAAGGAGCAGGGAATTACTATTTGTTGAATGCCTTTTAGGTGCTGTATTAGTTCTTGTACTGCTATAAAGAATACCTGAGGCTGGGCAATTTATAAAGAAAAGAGGTTTAATTGGCTCATAGTTCCACAGGCTGTACAGGAGGCACGGCAGGGGAGGCCTCAGGAAACTTACAATCATGGCAGAAGGTGAACAGGAAGCAGGCACATTGTACATGGCTGGAGCAGGAGGAAAAGTGGGGTGGGGAGGTGCTACACACTTTTAGACAACCAGATCTCACGAGAACTCTATCATGAGAACAGCTCTAGGCAGATGGTGATAAACCATTAGAAATCACCCCCATGATTCAATCACCTCCCAACAGGTCCCACCTCCAACATAACAGATAACATTTCAACATGAGATTTGGGTGGGGATACAGATCCAAACCATATCTGGTGCCAAGCAATATATACACATTATTTCATTGTCAGAGGTATTGTGGGATGTTGTTATAATCCCCACTTTATAGCTGAGGAAACTTAGGTTAAGAATTGTCACATAACTTGTGTAAGGCCTTATAATTAGAAGTCCTGAGTCAGTTTTCAAACCCATGACTCTTTGATATCAACTGGCCTGTGACATCAACTTTTTAGACGACAAACAGACAGCAACCTAAGGGCCTGCGGGTAGTCTGTCCCAGGAACTTGAGCTACTGATTTGGAACTACAGGAATTTGCTTCTTGGCCTGAAGACTTAGATATCAAAGGGACCAGGGATATTTGGCCAGGCTAAGATAAGATTTAGAGGAGTCATTCAACCAGGAAATATGGTAAGATAGTCCAGGTGACAACTCAGGAAAGAACTGCCACTTTGAAGCCGGAACACAAAATCCTCTCCCTGAAGTTCTATCTTCGAAAACTTCACCTCTTTTGAAGCACCCTCCAAGGGAAAGGAGCCAAGGGCTGCTCCTGTTCTAAGTTTTATCTGCTAACCTCAGCTTCCACTCAGTCACCTCATTAGAACAATGGAATGTGGTGAAACTGTAAGCACAGAATGATGAAGGTGGGAGTGCCGTCAGGAGGAACACCATGCTGTGATTTCCAAGAATGTAGAGAAAGAAGCTAACATTCTCAAGACTTTGTGGAAAGATTAAGGAGACAGCTTTCTAGGGGGGAAAATGCAATAATTCCTCTAACAGATGTGTTTGCCACAAAATAGATAGAGACAAATTGTATTGTATAATGCGAAAATGTTTTCAAATATTTGTACAAAAAAGTGAGGTGGTAAAGAACAGACTGCTATTTTTCTATCTTTACTCAAAGATCTCTAAATTCCACTAAAATTATGTTTTCCATTGTAGAGGGCAGAGCTATGGCCAGACAAGGCTCTTTCTGCATTCAAATTGAAAAGTGGGGAGAACTGTGCTTATTTCTGCAGCTGGTGCTAACATCAGTCCATAGATTTAGGTGTTCAAGAAATGCAAAAATTTGTTTAAGTTTTATAACTCAAAATCTACCACAGTCTTCATTCTTCCAGGTGAAAGAAACTTAATCTCAGCCTATTTAGGGTTTCCACTTTTCCTAAGAGTTATATCTTCGTACCAGGTATACCAAAAGGCTGGGGTGGGGGTGCACACGAGAGACAGTATCCGGACATCTGTCCCTATCCATCCACACTGCCATCCACTGAGGTAGACTTTGGTCTGCATGATGACTCATTCCAGTCTGCAAAGTCCTTTCCTATCCAGTGGTTTTCTTACACTCTTGTGGGTGCACAGGAAACATTCTGTGGCTTCCAAGCCACACTGGGTCCAGGAAAGCAACCCCGTGCTTCTAAGACCCTATCTGCTTCCATGCGGTTTGGGGGCCTATGAAGTTATTCCACTGCCCTGTGCTATGCAGGGCTGCAATAGCCTCTGCCGTCCAGGTCCTTTAGCCAGGACCAACCACACTGCCCCTTCTCCATGGATATTTTCCCTCCCTTCTGGGGACTCACTTGGGAAAGCACCTCTAGTACCCTCACTGTCTCAAACCAATCTTTCAAATCTATCTTGAGATTCTCATGCTCTCTTCTCCCTCTCAGGACCACACCTTTAAAACTCCAAAACCAAGTGGATAATCTGACTGGAAGGAGAGAAGGAGGCCATGGGGTAGCAGAAAGTATGAGGGGGAAGGACCAGGTAGGTCTTGTCTCAAAATGGCACTCACAGTTTTCTGTTTTGTTGTTGAGTCTAAATGATCCTCTCTTCCCAAAACAAACAAACAAGAAACATGTTTTTTTAAAATTTAAAGACATATTTCAAGCTGTTTATAGCCCAATTCATTTAGCTTTGATGATCTCTCCTATTTCCGACAGTTACAAATGCAAATGTTCTCTTTGGGAAGTCAAATGTTACTTTGAGTCCCTGGGATGTTTATGCTAGAGCTATCAGAGAGGGAGGCAATTTATGACATGGGAATACAAACTTAGCCAGGGGTAGGGGGGCACATTTTCCTCACACTCTAAGACAGGACTAATAGCTATAATTTCACCTGCATTCCTGGATATCAGCCCTTTCTTGCCCCAGGCTCTGGCATGATGCCTCCCAAGATAAGGGTCTGATAACAGACCTGGCTATACAGGAAAGCAAAGTAGGTCATCCTAGTTAAATGATTTGAGGGCAATTACCTTCCATTTGAGGATGCCGCCTGCTCCAGGCATCTTCTTTACCAGCTTGCTGTGGGCTCTCCCCTTCCTCTGGGGAAAATTTGTTTCATCAAGGTTATTTCTTTGTTTTAGAAAGCATAGATTTGAAGACCCTGCCTTAACTCCATACAGACAGAAAGCCCTTCCAGATGGCTTTTGATTTCTCCTGGCACCTGCAGACTGCAGGGCAACCAAAGGAACTGGGATGCTTGCAGTGTTCTCTGTTTATTCATAGAGTCTTCCCATCTCTTTTCTCTCTTCCCCACAGCAAGTCCTCTTCTGAACCCTCATTGCCAAATATCTGCATGTTGTTATGGAGCTGTCTCAGCATGGGGTCTTTGACGCCTGTATCCTCACACCCTTAGAAGATCCTGAGACAGGAAGATGACATGTGAGAAACTTCAATGTCTTCCTGCCATGAGCAATGTCTTCGTGCAATCAGCCTCCAACTCTATGCATCCAAAGGTGGTAGAATTTGTTAGCAAATTTGTTCAGCAAATTTTAGTTACAAGCCGGAGCATAATTTTCTTAGCTTTTATGAAGTCCTTCAGAACTACAAGTGTTGAAACAATGTGCTGAAGATAGTTTTCATTTTTCATCGGAAAACAATTTCTAACCCACTCCAGTTTCAAGAGGAGCCCTGGGAAATACACAAAAGACTGAAAATTCCCTTATTCTGCCAATTTCTCCATTTACTATGGAGGTAACCTGGAGAAAATGGTTTGAATCTTTGTGCTCAGTTCCTACTCAGAATTCAAGTTGGAGAGAGCAATGTTGATTACATTTCTAGCAGCAGCAAATACAATGGGAAGTAAAACTCTTTTGGTATGTGTCAGGGTAATTTTTATCATAAACAATTGGGTTGTCACACATTAGTCATACAGAAGTATTAGGTCCATAATAATGTGTTCATTCTCCAATTTTGACATTTAACATTAAGTTTAGTATAGAGATTTTTCAACCATAGCTGCACATTAGAATAATCTGGGGATTTTCAAAGCAATAGTTAAGCCACACACAATCTCAGAGATTCTGACTTAATTGCTTTGGGGTGAAAGTCAAGGTGTCAGCATTGTATTAAAATCTTCACAGGTGATTCTAATCTGAAGCTGGGGTGTGGAACCACTAATAGAGAGAACATAATGCAGGCTTTGGGGTTGGACAGACTTTGGTTCAAATCCCTGCTCTACCACTAATCGGTTGTGTGATTTGGGGGGAACTACTTAATGATTTTAAGCCTAAATTTCCTCCTCTGTCAAAAGGAAGATGGAGTAGTCATATAGTTTGAATATATGTCCCCATCAAATCTCATGTTGAAATTTAATCCCCTACCTGGGAGGTGGGCCTGGTGGGAGGTGTTTGGGTCATGGGAGCAGATTCCTCACGGCCCGGTGCTGTCCTTAAGCTAATGAGTGAGTTCTCGCAAGAGCTGGTTGTTTAAAAGTGTGGCGCCTGCTGCAATCACTGCTGCTCCTGCTTCATCTTCTGCCATAAGTAAAAGCTCCCTGAGGCCTCCCCAGAAGTGGAGCAGATGCCAGCAACAGCTTGTACAGCTTGCAGAACCATGAACCAACTGAACCTCTATTCTTTATAAGTTACCCAGTCTCAGGTATTTCTTTATAGCAACACAAGAACAGCTTAATACAAGTAGTGTTTAAGGGGCAGTATTAAAGATTAAATGAGGTAACTGGCATATGTAAAACATGAATTTCCTGGCACAGAATAGGTATGCTATGAATATCGGTGCTCATCCTCCCCTTTTATACTTGATCATTTTTAAGATTCAAGTGCTAATCCTTGAGGGAAATGGGGGAAACCCTATGGACCTAGTGATTGGAATTGAAGTGAAGGCAGATTTGGTGTTGATCAGAGTAGAGAATAAGGAGGATGAGGTCAAATCTCAATTTTCTGTGTGATGAATAATCATACAAGGGTTGCAAATCACAGTTGATAATCGCAGCTCTCAGAACATTCTGGTACAGTTTCCTTTTTAAAAATTAAACCTTCTGGTACCATATTGTAGAATCTATATTTTAAATTTAATATTTAATAAAGTTTTCCTGAGGTGTTTTCAGATATGAAAAATCACTTGGATATTCTGTTCCATGCACTTTATTTGTTCTCTAATATTGGCTATCAGTAGGAAATTTACAACTTCACAGTTGTATTTACAACAACATTCACAAAAGATAATTTATTGAAGATACTCCACCTGTTCCTCCTAAACTCCTATTTTGCCCCCGTTTTGTGCTGAACCCTTATTAACCTCAACAAGGAAGCTTCCATGTTCAAGAGGCCAAAAAAGAGACCCTGAGCCAGGACACGAGACATGGGGTTTTATTAGGGGCTCACAAACAGCAGAGAGAGCCCAGTGGCGGTGGGCTGGACAACGTATCCACCTTCCTGCAGTCCAGTGGCAGCGGGCTGGACAGGAAAACTGCAATGGCTTGAAAATATCCAGTGTACATAGTATTTTCACTTAACACCCTCCCCTTAACAACCTCCACTTGGCAACCTTCATATAACCCAAAACTCAGGGCCTCAATCCCCTGTATGGCCTGTGTTCCACAGGATGAGACAGGGGCTTAGATGTTCTTCATAGACAAGGAGCAAATCTCAGGGTTGGCCACTCCCAGATTCTATAGTTTGAAACACTCATTCAGGTGCATCTGCCATATAGGGTCATGATCAGGGTATGCTTACATTATTGCTATCAGGTACATTTCCTCTATACCACCTGCCAAGAAAGAGCCCTGAGATTGCTCTCTAAATGTCTTAAAATAAAAGCTGTGAAGAAAGACGATGCTATCGAGGTGGAGCCAAGATGGCCGAATAGGAACAGCTCCGGTCTCCAGCTCCCAGCCCCAGCGACACAGAAGACGGATGATTTCTGCATTTCTGCTTGAGGTACCGGTTTCATCTCACTAGGGAGTGCCTAACAGTGGGTGCAGGACAGTCGGTGAAGCGCACTGTGCGCGAGCCGAAGCAGGGCGAGGCATTACCTCACTCGGGAAGCGCAAGGGGTCAGGGAGTTCCCTTTCCTAGTCAAAGAAAGGGGAAACAGACGGCACCTGGAATATCGGGTCAGTCCCACCCCAATACTGCGCTTTTCCAACGGGCCTGGAAAACGGCACACTAGGAGATTGTGTCCCGCACCTGGCTCGGAGGGTCCTGTGCCCACGGAGTCTCGCTGATTGCTAGCACAGCAGTCTGAGATCAAGCTGCAAGGCGGCAGCGAGGCTGGGGGGAGGGGCGCCCGCCATTGCCCAGGCTTGCTTAGGTAAACAAAGCAGCCAGGAAGCTCGAACTGGGTGGAGCCCACCACAGCTCAAGGAGGCCTGCCTGCCTCTATAGGCTCCACCTCTGGGGGCAGGGCACAGACAAACAAAAACTCAGCAAGAACCTCCACAGACTTAAAGGTCCCTGTCTGACTGACAGCTTTGAAGAGAGTAGTGGTTCTCCCAGCACGCAGCTGGAGATCTGAGAACGGACAGACTGCCTCCTAAAGTGGGTCCCTTACCCCTGAGCAGCCTAACTGGGAGGCACCCCCCCAGTAGGGACAGACTGACACCTCATTCAACCGGGTACTCCTCTGAGACAAAACTTTCAGACGAACTATCAGACAGCTGAATTTGTGGTCTCACGAAAATCCGCTGTTCTGCAGCCACCGCTGCTGACACCCAGCCAAACAGGGTCTGGAGTGGACCTCTAGTAAACTCCAACAGACCTGCAGCTGAGGGTCCTGTCTGGTAGAAGGAAAACTAACAAACAGAAAGGACATCCACACCAAAAACCCATCTGTACATCACCATCATCAAAGACCAAAAGTAGATAAAACCACAAAGATGGGGAAAAAACAGAACAAAAAAACTGGAAACTCTAAAAAACAGAGCACCTCTCCTCCTCCAAAGGAACGCAGTTCCTCACCAGCAACGGAACAAAGCTGGATGGAGGATGACTTTGATGAGTTGAGAGAAGAAGGCTTCAGACGATCAAACTACTCTGAGCTACGAGAGGAAATTCAAAACAATAGCAAAGAAGTTAAAAACTTTGAAAAAATATTAGAAGAATGGATAACTAGAATAACCAATGGAGAGAAGGGCTTAAAGGAGCTGATGGAGCTGAAAGCCAAGTTTCGAGAACTACGCGAAGATTGCAGAAGCCTCAGTAGCAGATGCGATCAACTGGAAGAAAGGGTATCGCTGATGGAAGATGAAATGAATGAAATGAAGAGAGAAGGGAAGTTTAGAGAAAAAAGAATAAAAAGAAATGAACAAAGCCTCCGAGAAATTTGGGACTATGTGAAAAGACCAAACCTACGTCTGATTGGTGTACCTGAAAATGATGGGGAGAATGGAACCAAGTTGGAAAACACTCTGCAAGATATTATCCAGGAGAACTTCCCCAATCTAGCAAGGCAGGCCAGCATTCAGATTCAGGAAATACAGAGAACGCCACAAAGATACTCCTCGAGAAGGGCAACTCCAAGACACATAATTGTCAGATTCACCAAAGTTGAAATGAAGGAAAAAATGTTAAGGGCAGCCAGAGAGAAAGGTCGGGTTACCCACAAAGGGAAGCCCATCAGACTAACAGCTGATCTCTCAGCAGAAACTCTACAAGCCAGAAGAGAGTGGGGGCCGATATTCAACATTCTTAAAGAAAAGAATTTTCAACCCAGAATTTGCTATCCCGCCAAACTAAGCTTCATAAGTGAAGGAGAAATAAAACACTTTACAGACAAGCAAACGCTGAGTGATTTTGTCACCACCAGGCCTGCCCTAAAAGAGCTCCTGAAGGAAGCACTAAACATGGAAAGGAACAACCAGTACCAGCCACTGCAAAAACATGCCAAATTGTAAAGACCATCGAGGCTAGGAAGAAACAATAGCAACTAACGAGCAAAATAACCAACTAACATCATAATGACAGGATCAGATTCACACATAACAATATTAACGTTAAATGTAAATGGGCTAAATGCTCCAATCAAAAGACACAGACTGGCAAACTGGATAAGGAGTCAGGACCCATCAGTGTGCTGTATTCAGGAAACCCATCTCACGTGCAGAGACACACATAGACTCAAAATAAAGGGATGGAGGAAGATCTATCAAGCAACTGGAAAACAAAAAAAGGCAGGGGTTGCAATCCTAGTCTCTGATAAAATAGACTTTAAACCAACAAAGATCAAAAGAGACAAAGAAGGCCATTACATAATGGTAAAGGGATCAATTCAACAAGAAGAGCTAACTATCCTAAATATATATGCACCCAACACAGGAGCACCCAGATTCATAAAGCAAGTCCTCAGTGACCTACAAAGGGACTTAAACTCCCACACAATAATAATGGGAGATTTTAACACCCCACTGTCAACATTAGACAGATCAACGAGACAGAAAGTTAACAAGGATATCCAGGAATTGAACTCAGCTCTACATAAAGTGGACCTAATAGACATCTACAGAACTCTCCACCCCAAGTCAACAGAATATACATTTTTTTCAGCACCACACCACACCTATTCCAAAATTGACCACATAGTTGGAAGTAAAGCTCTCCTCAGCAAATGTAAAAGAACAGAAATTATAACAAACTGTCTCTCAGACCACAGTGCAATCAAACTAGAACTCAGGATTAAGAAACTCACTCAAAACCGCTCAACTACATGGAAACTGAACAACCTGCTCCTGAATGACTATTGGGTACATAATGAAATGAAGGCAGAAATAAAGATGTTCTTTGAAACCAACGAGAACAAAGATACAACATACCAGAATCTCTGGGACACATTCAAAGCAGTGTGGAGAGGGAAATTTATAGCACTAAATGCCCACAAGAGAAAGCAGGAAAGATCCAAAATTGACACCCTAACATCACAATTAAAAGAACTAGAAAAGCAAGAGCAAACACATTCAAAAGCTAGCAGAAGGCTAGAAATAACTAAAATCAGAGCAGAACTGAAGGAAATAGAGACACAAAAAACCCTTCAAAAAATTAATGAATCCAGGAGCTGGTTTTTTGAAAAGATCAACAAAATTGATGGACCGCTAGCAAGACTAATAAAGAAGAAAAGAGAGAAGAATCAAATAGATGCAATAAAAAACGTAAAAGGGGATATCACCACCGATCCCACAGAAATACAATCTACCATCAGAGAATACTACAAACACCTCTATGCAAATAAACTAGAAAATCTAGAAGAAATGGATAAATTCCTTGACAAATACACCCTCCCAAGACTAAACCAGGAAGAAGTTGAATCTCTGAATAGACCAATAACAGGTTCTGAAATTGTGGCAATAATCAATAGCTTACCAACCAAAAAGAGTCCAGGACCTGACGGATTCACAGCTGAATTCTACCAGAGGTACAAGGAGGAACTGGTACCATTCCTTCTGAAACTATTCCAATCGATAGAAAAAGAGGGAATCCTCCCTAACACATTTTATGAAGCCAGCATCGTCCTGATACCAAAACCTGGCAGAGACATAACCAAAAAAGAGAATTTCAGACCAATATCCTTGATGAACATTGATGCAAAAATCCTCAATAAAATACTGGCAAACCGAATCCAGCAGCACATCAAAAAGCTTATCCACCATGATCAAGTGGGCTTCATCCCTGGGATGCAAGGCTGGTTCAACATACGCAAATCAATAAATGTAATCCAGCATATAAACAGAACCAAAGACAAAAACCACATGATTATCTCAATAGATGCAGAAAAGGCCTTTGACAAAATTCAACAACCCTTCATGCTAAAAACTCTCAATAAATTAGGTATTGATGGGACGTATCTCAAAATAATAAGAGCTATCTATGACAAACCCACAGCCAATATCATACTGAATGGGCAAAAACTGGAAGCATTCCCTCTGAAAACTGGCACAAGACAGGGATGCCCTCTCTCACCGCTCCTATTCAACATAGTGCTGGAAGTTCTGGCCAGAGCAATCAGGCAGGAGAAGGAAATAAAGGGTATTCAACTAGGAAAAGAGGAAGTCAAATTGTCCCTGTTTGCAGATGACATGATTGTATATCTAGAAAACCCCATTGTCTCAGCCCAAAATCTCCTTAAGCTGATTAGCAACTTCAGCAAAGTCTCAGGATACAAAATTAATGTACAAAAATCACAAGCATTCTTGTACACCAATAACAGACAAACAGAGAGCCAAATCATGAGTGAACTCCCATTCACAATTGCTTCAAAGAGAATAAAATACCTAGGAATCCAACTTACAAGGGATGTGAAGGACCTCTTCAAGGAGAACTACAAACCACTGCTCAATGAAATCAAAGAGGATACAAACAAATGGAAGAACATTCCATGCTCATGGGTTGGAAGAATCAATATCATGAAAATGGCCATACTGCCCAAGGTAATTTATAGATTCAATGCCATCCCCATCAAGCTACCAATGACTTTCTTCACAGAATTGGAAAAAACTACTTTAAAGTTCATATGGAACCAAAAAAGAGCCCGCATTGCCAAGTCAATCCTAAGCCAAAAGAACAAAGCTCGAGGCATCACGCTACCTGACTTTAAACTATACTACAAGGCTACAGTAACCAAAACAGCATGGTACTGGTACCACAACAGAGACATAGATCAATGGAACAGAACAGAGCCCTCAGAAATGATGCCGCATAGCTACAACTATCTGATCTTTGACAAACCTGACAAAAACAAGAAATGGGGAAAGGATTCCCTATTTAATAAATGGTGCTGGGAAAACTGGCTAGCCATATGTAGAAAGCTGCAACTGGATCCCTTCCTTACACCTTATACAAAAATTAATTCAAGATGGATTAAAGACTTATATGTTAGACCTAAAACCATTAAAATCCTACAAGAAAACCTAGGCAATACCATTCAGGACATAGGCGTGGGCAAGGACTTCATGTCTAAAACACCAAAAGCAATGGCAACAAAAGCAAAAATCGACAAATGGGATCTCATTAAACTAAAGAGCTTCTGCACAGCAAAAGAAACTATCATCAGAGTGAACAGGCAACCTACAGAATGGGAGAAAATTTTTGCAACCTACTCATCTGACAAAGGGCTAATATCCAGAATCTACAATGAACTCAAACAAATTTACAAGAAAAAAACAAACAACCCCATCAAAAAGTGGGCAGAGGACATGAACAGACACTTCTCAAAATAAGACATTTATGCAGCCAAAAAACACATGAAGAAATGCTCATCATCACTGGCCATCAGAGAAATGCAAATCAAAACCACAGTGAGATACCATCTCACACCAGTTAGAATGGCCATCATTAAAAAAGCAGGAAACAATAGGTACTGGAGAGGATGTGGAGAAATAGGAACACTTTTACACTGTTGGTGGGACTGTAAACTAGTTCAACCATTGTGGAAGTCAGTGTGGCGATTCCTCAGGGATCTAGAACTAGAAATACCATCTGACCCAGCCATCCCATTACTGGGTATATACCCAAAGGACTATAAATCATGCTGCTATAAAGACACATGCACACGTATGTTTATTGCAGCACTATTCACAATAGCAAAGAGTTGGAACCAACCCGAATGTCCAACAACAATAGACTGGATTAAGAAAATGTGGCACATATACACCATGGAATACTATGCAGCCATAAAAAAGGATGAGTTCATGTCCTTTGTAGGGACATGGATGAAACTGGAAAACATCATTCTCAGTAAACTATCGCAAGGACAAAAAACCAAACACCGCATGTTCTCACTCATAGGTGGGAATTGAACAATGAGAACTCATGGACACAGGAAGGGGAACATCACACTCCGTGGACTGTTGTGGGGTGGGGGGAGGGGGGAGGGACAGCATTAGGAGATACACCTAATGCTAAATGACGAGTTAATGGGTGCAGGAAATCAACATGGCACATGGATACATATGTAACAAACCTGCACATTGTGCACATGTACCCTAAAACCCTAAAGTATAATTAAAAAAAAATAATAAAAAAGTAAAAAAAAAAAAAAAAAAAAAAAGAAAGACGATGCTATCCAGGCCATCAGCAAATAACAAAAACCCTGTGAGCAAGAACATGACTCATGCTCCGTGCTATATCTTTGAGGGCTCAAGGTGATCTTCTCTGGTAAAAAGCTCGAGATGCCAGAAAAACCCCTGGACAGGCTGAGGGCAATTGGAACAAGGAATTCAAAAGAACAGAAGAGTGAGGAAGAGCAGGCTTGGGGAGAGTGGAAAGAAAGACATGCTCCAATCCTCGAGATAAACCGGGTAATGTGGAACTGGGCCCAACTGATTGCTCTGTTGGAAACCAGCTGAGCCAAGAGTCTAAGAATTTGGTAATTCTGGGTCAGATCCTTTTCGTCTTAGCACTAACAAATTAGGAGCTAGCCTAGCACAGGGAATGACTCATTGTTGTATTGCTTTCTTTCCTCACCTCCCTTCTCCTTTTTTAAAAAATGGGGACAGGGTTTTGCTTTGTTGCCCAGGCTGGTCTTGAACTCCTGGGCTCAGTTGATCCTTCTGCCTCAGCCTCCCAAAGTGCTGGGAGTACAGGCATGAGCCACCACAGCCTGCCTCTTCCCTCTTTTTAAGGATGTAGATGTAAGATACTAATTTTTTTAAATTAAATAGCTAGAAGGGAACCTGGGTCATTTCATCTAGACCGTCTTCAGCAGAGCAACGCTCAACTTATAAATAAATCTCCAATTCATACACACACACACACACACACACACACACACACACACACAACTGGGTAAAATTTCCTTATAAAAGTTGAAATATAAATATATTTTATGTCATATAGTATAGTCTAAGAGTTTTGGCTCAGGCGCAGCACAAATGTGTATGCTAATCCCAGCTTCCCAATTACGAGCCATGTCGCTATCTTGCTAAGTCTCAGTCTCCTCATCTTTGGAATGAGAATAATAATAGCATCTACCTCACAGATTTGATGTGAGGATGAAGTGCTAGTGCTGGACACAAACGACCACTCCAAGTAGTGAGCTATTGATGTTAAAAATATGGGGAAAATCACATATTTATAGTTGATGACATATGGTATGGAAAGCACTTAAAACAGTGTCTGGCACATGGTAGGTGCTGATTAAACCTTAGCCGTTATCACTGATGTCATCACCCTCTTCTTCTTCCTCATCACCATACTAGACTGCATTTCATTTCCTAGATGATATTAAGTCCAAGTTATTTTTGTGATACCTTTCTTTCTTTCCCCTCTAATTGCCAATGCACTTCTCCTAATATAAGTGATATGTATCTCAATATTTCCCAAAATTACTCAAAAAAGTATTAAATCACCTCCACATAGCCATGAGATAATATTGGATATATAAATAATATATATTTTTAATTGGTATTTCAAAATGTTATTTCCATATACAGCTATTGTATTTTGTAACCCAAAAGTCAGGATACAACGTTATATCCATGGTCTGACAAGGGGACAGAACACTTAGAATTGAGCCTTCCCCACATCAGCTTGACTACATTCGATGATAGAAATGTATTAGACTTGACCAGGCTTTGTCCTCAAAATTGCTTCCTAATCAAATTCTGGCCTAGGAACTCCTTGGCATGCCTCCATGCAAAGATGGAATGGGTCTCTTCTTGAGGAGAGTACTGGTGGGTTCCTCCCTGGTGCAATAGGATGCCAGCCTTCCTCTTCATTGTCTGGTTTCTAGGATATCTGCTGTCAAACAGGGTCTCTATCTACCAGTATTCCAGAGTCTTGCAAGAGAGAGTAGCATCAAACAGTCTGGTCTGCTTCTATCAAAAGCCTCCCCAATAAAAAAGATATATACTTGTTATTGGCTGAAGAATATACTGTTTTTCACCTTTCCAGGTACTCTAAATTACAGACTTCTATCACATTGAATCTAAGGCTGCCTATACATATTAACAACTGATGTTTATTGAGCACTAACTAGTGCTAGGCATTATATAAGCACTTTACTTTCATTATCTTACTATATATATATATATAAAAAGCAGAAATACAGAAAGAGCCTAGACTCAGAAAACATCCATGAATAGCTGCACTGGCCATGGATGGCCCAACCTTGTGCTACTCCTGAGCTGTAGCTCTTAGTCTATACTATATAACATAAAATATATTTATATTATAACTTTTATAAGGAAAATTTTCCCCATTTTGTGTATATATAGTGTGTGTGTATATATATATATATGTTTTTTTTTTTTTTGAGGCAATGCCTTACTCTGTCACCTAGGCTGGAGTGTAGTGGTGTAATCATGGCTCACTGCAGCCTTGACCTCCTGGGCTCAGGCAATCTTCCCACCTCAGCCTCCCAAGTAGCTGGGACTACAGGTGCATGATACCACACCTGACTAATTTTTAAACATTGTTTTGTAGAGACAGGGTCCCACTATGTTGTCTAGGATGTCAAAATAAGTCTGAGTGACAGTCTCTTATTATCCTCCTATGGCTGATGCTGTATATTGGCTACTCATAAACAATGTACATTTCTTTCCTCCTTCATGACTGAAATGCTGATGTGAGAATGAAGGTGCCACAGCCATTTTGCAACCATAAGGCAACAAGCATGAAGACAGAGGCCTCCATGCTAAGGACATCAAAGCAGAAACACAGAAAAAGCCTGGACCCAGAAAACATCCATGAATAGCTGCATTGGCCATGGATGGCCCGACCCTGGACTTATTATATCAGAAAAATAACCCCCTAAGTAATTCTGATAGATTTTTTTCCTTCTTCGAGCCAAACACGTTTCAAATTGATGCACTTCATTTTATGAATGAGGAAACTAAAGCTCAGTGAGTTTGGGTAATTTCTCCAAAGTCCTGTGGCCAGTAGATGCTAGAAACAGGATTTGTACCCACATCTGCCCAGCACCAACACACATGCTCTTACTCACAAGAGCACTGCAGTGCCCTCCCATCGCTGTATCTGCATCAGTTCACCACGTCTCATCCTTCCCAAACCATGTGTCACAGAACTCAGATATTATTCATAGATATGCCTCAGCAGAAAGGTTTTGGTGGTAAGTTAAGTTCTAAGAACACAGAGTTTTGTATTCCCTTTTTGTAGAGAACCAACAAAGCATATCAAAATGTCAGTTTCCAAAAAAAAAAAAAAAACTAAAAACCTATTATTAAGAAACCTGCTTGACTTTGATTAATTCAGTGGTTCCCAAACTTATTTGAGTATGGAACACATTTCCTTAAATGACTTTCCTATAAATATCTTCCAGAACATTGTTCCCTTGAATACCAATTTGGGAGATCACTCACTGAATTTTAAGCATTATTTCCTCAGCTTTGGTTTAAAGTAAAAGGAAAGTGAGTAACAATTTTGTCCCTTCTGCACCTCCCGGTCCCCTATGAAGTCCCAAAGGATAAATTTCTTTGAGAATCTGGTGCCCAGGGCAAAATATGTACCTCCTGAGGAAGTTATTTGCTTCCTTTTTAAAAATAAAAGTATGTGACTTACAGAGTTTCTCCTTTTGTTTTGGCTTTCTGGAGGCTGAGACAAATAGGAAGCAATTATCAGCTCAGGTTCCTGGGTTTTACGGATTTGTTGGTTTTTTTTTTTAATCTGATCTTGATTTTCCTCGTCTTAATTCTGTATTTGAGTTTTATTTAGCATTATTGTATATGTTCTTGTGAATGACATTATGTTTGTGGAATACAGTGGAGTACAAATTCATTAAATAAAAATCAAGACTGACCTGAGGCTGGGCGCAGTGGCTCACGCCTGTAATCCCAGCACTTTGGAGGCTGATGTGGGTGGACCACAAGTTCAAGAGTTTGAGACCAGCCTGGCCAGTATGGTGAAATCTCGTCTCTACTCAAAATACAAAAATTAGCCAGGTGTGGTGGCGGGCACCTGTAGTCCCAGCTACTTCGGAGGCTGAGGCAGGAGAATCGCTTGAACGCAGGAGGTGGAGGTTGCAGTGAGCCAAGATCGTGCCACTGCACTCCAGCCTGGGTGACAGAGTGAGGTTCTGTCTCAAAAAAAAAAAAAAAAAACTGACCTGAAAAATACAAGTCATAGGGCCTGTTTGTCAACATGATTGTACTGATAGTATCTGATCGAAGATTCAGTGTAGTTTTTAATAATTGATACTATAAAACTTGAAATTACGGCTTATGAATATCTAATGAGAGGAAGGAATAGATTTTCAAATGGGGATATATCTTGGAGATAGAACATAAATGCCTTTGCTGAACTTTTATTGAAATTAATTATACTTCTCTAGATTGCCAAGCTAAATCAATAACTATACCATCAAATTCAGTAATCAAATTAATCACAACCTTGCAAAAATAAAATAAAATTAAGAAAGACATGCCCTGTGATACATACCTATTTCAGGAAACCTAGTTAACCATGGTTGAATAGCCATCACTTCCTTAAGAAGGAATACAATTTGCTATAATTGTCAACACAGAGGAGCAGTAAGTTATTTATGAAGTTGGTGACTTGTGCCATTTATTGAAGAGTCAACCCAACAAGCTCCAGATCAATAAACAAATGTCAACTAAGGGACATACTGTGAAATAGAGTAGGCAATACAAAGAAATATGATCCCGCAGCTGCTATGAGAGAACACTCAAGTATTAAGAAGGGGCTAGGAGAAGCAGCTCAGAATGTTATTTGCGGCTTTTGTTTTAAAACAAACTCCTATAGCGCTGCTTTCAGACATCGTCAATTGTATTGATAATCTTTCATTTTTCTATATGGCCTCTCTTAGATCTTTAAAACCCTAAAGTCCAGATTTTAATCCAAGACATGGTGACTGCTTAGATAAATTTCATGTGTGAAGATAGAACATTTAAAAATATTAGCATTTGTTTCTGTCTCTCTACTTTTTCAGGCAGCAAAAAGATGTCCTCTTGGTGGCTTTCAGAAAAGGGTTCTTGCAATATAAATGCAAAGAAACAAAAGGGATCTGATTTTATCTTTTGAGTTTCTATGTCAATCTTTGGACCCATGGCTGAAAAAACAGCTTGAGAGAAAAGAGTTTTCAAGAATGAAAGCCAAATCCCTCTTAGAGTTGGTTAGCCTACATAAAACAGAGAATGGAAAATCTTGAATACAGTTTATTTCTCTTTCTTGTAGAAGAAGTCTGGTAGATAGGCTAGAGTGGGCATGGTTATCAGAGATTCAGACTCTGTCTATATTTCAGTTACCTCCTAGTACTAGCTTGCAGCCTCAAGATTACCTGCTGGTACAAGATGGTTGCTAGAGCTCCAACCATCATAACTACATCTGAGGCAATAGGAACTAGGGAAAGGCAAAGAGTAGCCCTTCCCGCTGAGTCAGATCACTTACGCAGCCGTCTCAGAAGTACCAGGCAACTCTTATGATTATATTTCATTTGTCTGATTGTAGTTACATGACCATGCTGGGCTTCAAGGGAGCCTGGAAAACACAATTTTTTAGCAGGGCACACAGCTGATTAAAAAAAAAAAAAAACCAGCACTTGTTACTGAAGCAGAAAGGGAGAATGGATGTAGGGTTGCAAATAACAGTCCCTGCCACATCCCTAAAGAACCCAAGGGGTAAAGTTGATACCATAAGTGTAAGTTGAGAATAATTCTTGATTATGCAGGTGCAAATTTTCTAACCCCAGATGAGATAAACATCCTTTGGACTGGAGGATGAGCAAAATAACAGAAAGGAAGTGAAAAGAAAATAGATGTTGTGCATCCCCACACGGGTCCCTGTGCCCTAAGAGTCATCATCAGATCCTCCAGAGGGGGCACCAGAAACCTCAGATAGACTGGCAGACCCAAAGCAGAGAAGTCCTGTGCCTTGCACCTGATAGAGGCCTGGTAGATAACAAGCTTCATGGCATTTCCCCTGACCTGCCTGGTGAGATATCCATACTGAAAATGGCAGCCTGGCACGTCTAGGCAGCAAAGCCTGAGACAACTCCATGAGATCCCGTGTGATCCTACAGTAGTTTGGAAGAGCGCCCAAAATGTCCCAAGGCCTTCACACTCCATTATGAGGGGCTCAAAAGTAGCTGAGAGGGGCCAGCAGGTTTGAAGACTAAGTCAGAGATGAGAAGGATATGGGGTAATCTTCCTGGACCAACTACCAGAAACCAGATGGGGAACCCAGATGTCCTAGAAATTTCCTTTGGGGATGATGTACAACTCCATAGATGCCAGCAGGGACAGATGCCTCCCCCCCCCCTCAACACGTGGCTCTGTGAAAACTCCTCAGAATTTAGACATGATCTAGGGAACAGAGGGTGGCAAAAACCCTGAACTGACTGGGGTGGGGGGGAACGCAGATTTGAAAGTGAAAATTCTGATTTGACTGTGTTTTCTTTAAAATGGCTGGGGTTAAATTATCCTACCAGGCAGAATGGAGATTTAAAATTAAAATTCAGTTATAGAAAAAATTATTTTGTACAACTGAGTGTATGACTTGTGAAAATTCATCTGCAAAACATGCTTTCTCAGTTTGCCAATTCTCACGTCTAAAAGTCACTTTTGAAAGCTCAGAATTTTGGTACATTCTTCACTGATGTATGAAAAAGTTGTAACAAATGAGTATTTTGCTGTTTCGTCATTGCTTCAATAATATTGTACCTCATACTCATGACTCACAAATACCCTTTTTAGCCCTTGCCAACAAGTCAGGCATTGTATTTGTACAACAGATACAAATAAAATTTGTATTTCCCAACACTTTAGCTGCATCTAAGTGCCCAATTTGTCCTAGCTTGTTCAGGACTTTACTGGTTTTAGCAATATAGTCCAGTACCCCAGAAATCCTCCCAACAATCTCAGACAAACCAGGATGGTTGGTTACCCTCTCTGCATCAGAATCACCTGGAGGACTTGTTAAAGCACAGATTCCTGGGCTGCACTCCTAGAGCTTTTAATTCAATAGGAGTGGGGGGTGGGGGCTCAAGGTCTTTTATTTGTAACAAGCTCCCAGGCTACAAATCTAGGGACCTTGTTGCACTGACCAAAGACACAGGTCACAGTTTTTTCCCAACATTAACATAATAAAGCAATTGTGTCGATCCATAACCAACATAATAATGACAAATCAATGATGGATTCTTAGCAAAAGCTTTGACCAAGGTCTCAAGTTTTTCTCCTTTTCTTTTATAGCAGTTCCCTGAACAGGGCAGCTCTGTGGAGCTGTACCAGAGTTCATTCGTGGGAGGTAAGCTTAGAACTCGCCCGTTAGCCCTTCCAGAGGTTCATTAAGCATCTAATTTTTCATATTAAATCCCTTTCTGCTAAAACCAGCAAGAGTGTTCTGTTATCTGTAACTAATCTTGATGGACACATCATGGGGACACTGGGCCACAGGGTTTGATAAGTGGTAGAAGAAGGGGGAAAAAAGTTTGTGCACATTTCAGGGACAAGAGGAAAAGGAAAAGCAGAGATTTCCTGTGAGTGCAAAGGCCTGTCTAGGCAAAGATGCCCCTGCCCACCTTGGGCCATTTACAAGGAAAACACTTACAAACCCAGCAGTAGAAAACCATATCAATACATTCCTGAACAATTACTACAGTCAGCAGAGATGACATCATTCTCCTTCCCATCAGAACAATAAGCCTGGCTCTAACTCTATAAACAATAAAAGCAAAACGTGTTTCTCTAACAGATGGAAATGAATAGGTTTGAAGTTGATAGTGATCTTTCTGTGGTCTAAAAGGCCTCACCCAGTACAGATATCTTACCCTAGACAATTACAAATGTAAACACAACCAAACACAGTGAACACCCCTGAGCCGAGTGAAGACTGCCAGAACCAGAGACCCAGGTCCTGGCATACTCAGACATTTAAGGACAATCTAGAAGAAAGGAGTCCCTACATTTTCACACATCTCCAAAGAAATCAACTTCAGAGCCATTCCTTTTGAATTTTTATTTAAGCCTTAAAAGTTAATTCACCATGTAAGGTAGAGAGGCAAAAAGAGACGACAGATATACTCTCCACTACCAGGTCACTAATCTGCTAAATCAAGCATGGCAGGGAAGCAGGTAAACCATGAAATCTCAATGTAGACGACCCTTGATTTTAACTCAAACATGCCGATTAAATCTTTGACATTGGATTGTGCATATGTAAGGAACCAGTGTTAGATGTTAAAGCTAATATTTCTCCCGATGAAGCAGCACCTTTGCTAGGACATAGTGAGTTGGTAAGCGTGCACTGACGACCCCGTCCTACAGCAGTGGCATCCACACACTCAGGGAAGTACCACACATCGCTATAGTCTGATTCTCTTATAGTGTTATGGACAACTTACACCATCTCTGATTCACTTAAAAAATTCTCAGCTGACTTGCAAAATAATTGCAACAGACTCTCTTTGTGTAAACTTGATTACTATTTTGTAAGGTCCCATTTTTATAAGGCCAAGGAATCCATGAAATCCGTTTTTTTCCTTCTTTTAAAACTTGAATTTTTATCCCAATAGATACTTTTTACCCATAGGACTTAATACAAAGTACAAAATTGTCATATGTTATGGTTTTTACAGTTTTATTTCTGCTTTTCTTTCCTGCTGCACTTGCAATGAACTTACTGTAATAATTGTATCCATTAATTAGAAGGCACTTTATATCCAACAAATCTTCAAGTCACAGGGTTTGTAAGAGGAAAAGAGTGGTTAAGAATATAATGACTAGTTTCTACTCTTGAATATTTCCAATCTTTCCTCAACACAGCAGCAGGCCCTTTGTGAGATTTAAACCCAAACACGGCTCTCTCTGCTGAAAATCCCTCAATGGTTTCCCATTGCATTCAGAATAAAAAGAAGCCCCTTTACAAGGCCTACAATAACAGGCCGCTCATCTAGGGTGTTATGTGAGTTAATAAATGTAAAATTCTTAGAACTGTGCCTGGCACACAGCAAGTGCTCAGTGAATTCTAGCTGTCCTTCTCCTTCATTCTCGCCCTCTCCCTCCTCCTCCATGCTTACCTGGCAAGGCTTCCCATGACCTCTCCCTTGCCTCACTCTGCTATCAGCCACCTTCTCCCTCCTCCAGTATGCTGCATTCACACTGGTCATCCTCCAGATTCTTGAACACATCAAGCTTTTGCCTATTTCAGAATCCTTCCCCAAGCGGTTCCTTCCCTGTCGTCCAGGTGGCCCCTTCTCATCTTTTAGGCCTAAATGGCTCCTCCTCAGAAGAACTTCCTTTTCTGCCTAATCTAAATTGGTCCCCCTATTATTTTCCCACAGACTAAATTCTTTTCTTTTAGTGTCCTAATTACAACTTGTAATTGATACTTGTTTGTTTTAAATGTTCAGTGTCATTCTTTCCCATCAGCCCTTAACTCTCTCTGTTAGGAAAGAGGACAGATGTTTTGTTTGCTATTTATACTCAGTGTTTAACACTGTGTTTGCCATCTAGAGGAAACTCAATTAGGAAGGAGAAAAAGAAAAATTATTTAAAAGTAAATTCAATATTTATTAAATGTTTACTATGTGGCTAGGCATTCTACTAAATACTTAGCATGTACTAGTTCCTCTAATCTTTCAAATATCTATGAGCTATGTTATTATCTCTTTTTCACATTTGTAAAAAGTGGAACTCAAAGAATTGATGTAAGCCATACCGGGACTAAGTGTCAGAGCTGAGATTTGAACTGAGGTCTTTGTAGCTCCAAATCATTTGCTTTTCCTCTCATACCAAGTTGCTTCTAGTAACAAGGGAGTGGAAGTATCTGAAATTACACAATATGATAAATAGCTACTTCTGCTTCATTTATGGCATGTAAAATTTCCCTGAGTAAGTGGTTCAGTTGTCCTTCTGGAACTGAAACATCAATGAGACAATTTTGCTGCCATGTAATGAGCTTTACCCCGGGCATGTGCTGTATCTTCTATCAGCCCAAGTAATACTTCAGGGCTTTTGTACACACCATGTATTAATTATATGACTTCAAAATATTGAGTAGTGCTCCCTCAAGAGCGTGCTCCCTCAAGGGCTGTGTTTTCTGTCAGGTGCCACTGTGGACTTGGGTTTGTTAAATGAGAAAGTGATCAATTTTCAGAGCAACCAGAAGAATACTCTGCAGAGTGAGCTCAATGGAAAGAAAGCAATCAAGTGTTAAGGGATAAGGGGAAATAATGGCAAGAGGCTGGGGGTGGAGGGGAAATCTATTGGTTCCAAATCAGATGCGCTCAGTCTTAAAATCAGTAACATCTCCAGTTATACCAGTGATTACTCCCAGACTAAAGGCTCTTTGACTCCCATTTCATTTCCCAAATAGTGAGATGTTCTTGAATATCAAATTGAAAATTAGAGAGCCAAGAAAACAAGAGAGAAATAGTAATATTTAACATTTACTATGCTAGGTCTTTTACATGAATTAACTTATTTTGTCCTCGAAAACCCTCATGGTAGACACTAATATTATTCCCAATAAACAGATGAGTAAGCTGAGGCACAGAAAGGTAAAACAAGTTGCAGTGTGGTCTTACTAAAAATTGTATTGGATGATAAAATCAGCAAGAATGATGGAATAAGAACCATTGAATATCATCTCCTCTACAAAAGCAACAAAAACACTAGAAAAAATTATGTCAACTTCTTCAGAATCCTGGATATTAACCAAAAGCTTGCAACAATTCAGGAAGCATTAATTCAAGAAAAATGACTGAATCTTAACAAATTTTTTTGACATTTTAACTTGCTTTGCTTCTATGCCTCTCTCCCACCACTGTGGTAGCCTTGAAAACAAATAGCCCACTGTTACTCTGAAAACCAGAAGCTTCTGGGGGACACACAATGGGGTTGGATTTCTTTCAAAGCCTCATTTTCAGAGAATTGTCATTGCTTGACCTGTCTGCGAATTCCCTGGAAAACCCCACTTGCAGAGTTTGCCTTTATCTGACCTACTAGAGCTTGCCCAGTGACAACATTTTCCCCAAGAGTGTTTATTGAAAACAATCAGTGGCAGTTATATACAATGAAACAGCTGTATGAAGCAGCAATAACAATTTGGGTAAGCAAAAAATCGGACCAAAAAACTTAGAAAAATCTGGGGAATGATGTTCCACAGGGGGCTTTGACAAGTTCCAACATATTCCTGGAAATCTAGAAGTCCATGCATGTGTATAGAGCTGTGTACAGGCCCAGGAAATACTTAAGAAAGTCCTAAGCTCATTTCTCTGGCTGACCTTGAGGCTCTGCACAAGCAAGAAGTAGAAATTTGGCTGGGTATAGTGGCTCACGCCTAGAATCCCAGCACTTTGGGAAGTTGAGGCAGGAGTATTGCTTGAAGCCAGGAGTTCAAGACCAGTCTGGGCAACATAAAGAGGCCTCATCTGTACAAAAAAATGGAAAAAATATCCAGGTATGGTGACGTATACCTGTAGTCCCAGCTACTTGGAAGGCTGAGGCTGGAGAATCTGTGAGCCCAGGAGTTGAGGCTGCGGTGAGCTATGATTATGCCACTGCACTCCAGCCTGGGTGATACAGCAAGACCCCTATCTCTAAAAATAAAATAGGCCAGGTGTGGTGGCTCACGCTTATAATCCCAGCACTTTGGGAGGCCAAGGCAGGCAGACCACCTGAGGTCGCGAGTTCCAGACCAGCCTGACCAACATGGAGAAACCCTGTCTCCACTAAAAACACAAAATTAGCCAGGCGTGGTGGCGCATGCCTATAATCCCAGCTACTCGGGAAAGCTGAGGCAGGAGAATCACTTGAACCCGGGAGGCGGAGGTGCGGTGAGCTGAGATCGTGCCATTGCACTCCAGTCTGGGCAACAAGAGCGAAACTCTATCTCAAGGAAAATAAAAAGTCAATAAAAAATAAAAAGAGGTTGAGGTTGTAAATGGTGTGCCTAAGCATTGATGGTATGTCCCAATATGTACACAAAACCTCTTAGCAAAGGCTAGAGCACTTAACCGGTTTCAGGTATTTAAGGATCTCTGCATCCAATTATTAGCTGTCCACAAAGCTGACTGAGCAGATTTCAATGGCTATACACTACAATGAATATAGACCTTGCAGAATAAGTTTAGAAATGCCATTAAACAAACAACAATAAGAAAAAACAGAAATAACAACAATCCTGGGGAAGGAGGAAGAATCAGATTTTCAAAGTCGCTATATTTTATAATTTAAAATGTCTAATTTTCAACAAAATAAGAGGGATATTTAAAAAATCAAGAAAGTATGGCCCATACACAGAGGGAAACAAAAGTAGTCATTATAAATATTCACTAAGGAAGCCCAGATGTTGGACTTAATAGCCAAAGACTTTAAAATACCTATTTAAATATTTTCAACTAACTAAAGAAATATTATGTCTAAAGAATTAAAAGAATATATGAGAACAATTTCTCACCAAATAGAGAATATCAATAAGGAGATGGAAAGTACCAAAAAGAATTAATAAAAATTCTATAGTTGGCAAGTAGAACAACTGAAATTTAAAAATTATCTAGAGGGATTCAACAGCAGATTCAAGCTAGCAGTAGAAAGAATCATCAAATCTAAAGACAGGCCAATTGACATTATCCAGTTTGAAGATTAGAGAGAGAAGAAAAAAGGAATGAAGAAAAATAAACAGAGCCTTAGACATCTGTGGGACACATCAAGCATGTCAACATACTCATAATGAGAGTGCCAGAAAAAGAGAAAAGAAACAAGAGCAGAAATAATATTTGCAGACATAATGACTGAAAACTTGCCAAATTTGATGAAAAACATTAATTTACAATCCAAGAAGTCTATACAAGCTCCAAGTACAATAAAACTCAAAGAGATCCACCCATAGACACATTATTGTCAGGTTGTCAAAAGCAACAATTTTGAAAGCAACAAGAGGGAAGTGATTCATCACATACAAGTGATCTTCAATAAGATTAACAGGTAATTTCTCATCAGAAACTGGAGGTCAGAAAGCAGAGGGATGGGGTGGGGGTGGGGGCATCCTGTCAACCAAGACTTTTACATCCAGCAGAACTAACCTTTGAAAATAAAGGAGAAATTAAGATAAACAAAAACTGAAAGAATTTGTCACTAACAGACTTGTACTACAAGAAACACTAAAGGGAGTGTTTCAGGCTGAAATGAATAAAAACCAGATAGCAAGTCAAATACAAATGAAGAAATAAAGAGCACTGGTAGGGTTGGGCTCAGTGGCTCACACCTATAATCCCAACATTTTGGCAGGCCAAGGCAGGAAGATCACTTGAGGCCAGAAGTTCAAGGCCAGCCTGGGCAACATAGCAAGACACTGTCTCTACAAAAAAATTTAAAAATTAGCCAGGTGTGGTGGCATGCACCTGTAGTCCTACATACTTGGGAGGCTGAGGCAGGAGGATTCCTCGATCCCAGGAGTTTGAGGCGGTAGTGAACTATGATGGCAACTGCACTCCAGCCTAGGCAACAGGGCAATACCCTGTCTCTGGAAAAAAAATAAAAGAGTGCTGGCAAAAGTAACTACATTGGCTGATATAAAAGATAGTATAAATCTTTTGTTTGTAACTCTTCTTTTCTTCCTATCTAATTTAAAATGCAACTATATAAAGTACTAATGTAAATCTGTTTTGTTAGGCAGATAATATATAGAGATGTAGTCTGTATGACAACAATAAGACAAAGGAGTGGTGAGGCAGAACTATATAGGATAAAATGTGTGTATACTACTGAAATTAAGCTGGTATTAATCCTAACTAGATTGTTATAAATCAAGATATTAATTATGGCTGGAAGTGCTAGCCTTCCGAGTAGCTGTAAACCAACCAGTTGGTTTACAGCTACTCAGGAGGCTGAGGTGGGAGGATTGCTTGAGAACAGGAGTTTGAGATCAGCCTGAGCAATATAGCAAGACTCTATTTTTAAAATTTTTTAAATTTAATTTACTTTAAAAAAGATACTAATTATAATTCCCAGGACAACTACTATGAATGTAACTAAAAATATGTATAGTAAAAGAAATAACAAGGGAATTAAGATTATACACCAGAAAATATTTATCACAAAAAAGGCAATAATGGATGAATAAAGGAATAAAACATAAAAGAGGAATAGAAAACAAATAGAAAAATTACTTACATAAATCTTACCTTATCAGTAATTACACTGAATGTAAATAAATTGAACATTTTAATTAAAAGACAGAACTACATTTTGTAAAAAAAACAAAAACAAAACATGATCCAACTTTATGCCAGGTACAAGAGACTCCTTTAGATTAAAAGACACAAATAGATTGAAAGTTAAAATATGGGGAAAATATAGCACGTAAACAGTAACCGAAAGAGAGATGAAGTGGCTATACTAATATCAGAGAAAATAGACTTTAAAATATGATGGTAAAAGACTCAATCCAACAAAAACATACAACAATATACATACACATGCACCTAACAACATGAAGCAAAACTGACAGACTTGAAAGGAAATGAAAATAATTCAACAATAATAGTTGAAGACTTCAATATCCTACTTTTAATAACAGAAAAACCAGACAAAAAATCAGCAAGAAAACTGACTTGAACAACATTATAAACCAACTAGACCTAACAGACATGGATGAACCCTGAAAACACTATGCTACACTTTTTCACACAAAAAGTCACATATTATGTGATTCCATTTATATAGATTGTTTAGAACATAGAGTACAGAGAGTAGATTAGCGGTTTCTGGGAGTTGTGGGGAGGAGAAAAAGGGAAGTGACCACTAATACGATTTTTTTTTTTTGAGATGGACTCTCACTCTGTCACCAGGCTGGAGTGTGCAGTGGAGTGATCTCGGTTCACTGTAACCTCTGACTCCCTGCTTCAAGCGATTCTCCTGCCTCAGCCTCCTGAGTAGTTGGGATTACAGGCATGTGCTACCATGTCCAGCTAATTTTTGTATTTTTAGTAGAGATGGGGTTTAATCACGTTGGCCAGGATGGTCTCCAGCTCCTGACCTCATGATCTGCCTGCCTCGGCCTCCCAAAGTGCTGGGATTATAGGTGTGAGTCACCACGCCCAGCCATAATATTTATTTTGAGGGTGATAAAAATGTTCTGGAATTTGATAGTGGTGATGTTTGCACAACAGTCTGAATATACTAAATACAACTAAATTGTAAGCTTTAAAGGGGTAAAATTTTATGGTATGTAAATTAAATCTCAATAAAAATTATATGAAGTTGGGAGTTAGTTGTGTCTTAACACACCTTCAGCTATTTTCACTTGTGAATTATCTAGAAATATACCATATATTATTCAAGACTTCTGAGGGTGCTCCATTACCAGTTCATTACTTTATATTAGATGTTGCTGTCCCGGAGTTCTCTTTTAAAACATATATCAATTGCCTTAAGGGTAATTGCCATATGAAGTCTCTAACTCCCTCATGTGAGTGGATTTTTAGTCCCCAGAGAATGGGCAAAGAATGGGACACCAGCTTTTTCAGGCTCATGACTCTGTTTAGCCCGGAGGGGAGGAGAAAGAAACATTCCTATTTCCAATTATCAGATAACTCTGTGTCCTTAGAAATGAGTTTTAACCTTTCTAAGCATTTCCTTGTAATTTGCTAAGTGAACTAATATTAATTGCCATTCATGTGTCACTGGAGTTTTGCTAAGATTTATGAGATATTAAGCCTGAGTCAACCAAGCTGGGAAGGGCAGTAATGTGGCCCAGCAGAAAAGGATGAAGAATGGAAAAGAAAGACAGAACAACCACTTTCTCTTTATCCACAAAATAATACTTGTTTGGCCCACATCATAGGGCTACTGCAAGGATCAAAGGATGTTGTGTCTGTGTAAGTGCTTTGCATCCACAATACGCCACACAAATGAGAGGAATCATTACTGTTTAATGAGCTAGAGAAGCAGTTCACTACATTATTAGTGGTGTGAGTTACTGTTCAGTTCTCACGTGTAGGATCTTGCCCAAATTTTTCATAGAAAAAATTGGTCTTTAAAAGATTGGTGTGTTACAAATATGAAATAATAGCATTGTCATTAATGATTATAAATTATTCAGCAACTGTGATTGAATGACATATCAACAAAAGTCTAAAGTACTTGAACAACATTATAAACCAACTAGACCTAACAGACATGGATGAACCTTGAAAACACTATGCTACATAATCAAATGTTCTCAATATGTTGACAGAATTTGAGCAGAATCAAGACAAAGATTTAAAAGCACTTTGTTAATGGGAAAATGCCAAATAAATGCCAGTTATTATTATTAATTGAACTAAGAAACTTTTATTCATTTTAATTTTTAAGCTCATGTTGAAAAATATTAACCAATTTCTAATGCAGTCCCATGACAGTATTTATTGTGCCATCTGCTGGAAGTTTCTGAAAAAGTGATGAGGTGAAGATGAACAAAATGATAAACAGCACAGCACATTGTATTTTAAGTACACATATTTCTATTCTTCACATATTAAAATTAATGTAGGTAAAGTTCCTGGCATGCATTTCTTGTATTAATATTTGCTATGTAAAACATTTTAATGCTAAATAAATGGATGTGTGTCTTGAACGATAGCATCATCATTCACTCATTCACCAACATGTTTTGAGCTCTTGCTGTCTCTGCCAGGCCCTGTGCTAAGAACCAAGCATGCAAGGAGGTATAAGTCGCTGTCCCTGCTCACATGGCATTTAGGGCCTCCATTTGGTGGGGCAGAAGACAGATTCACAAACAACTAATGTAACACACTGGAAAACAAAAGCTCCATGGGTGAAACTGAGGAGGGGGCTCTCAAATCCAAGGGATGGTAGTTCTTTCCACAAAATATTGAAATCCACTATCTTTGCATAATTGGGGGAAAGAGAGAAGAATTACTGAAGAAAAATCAAACTAAGGAAATGAAGCCACAAGGTGAGTAGAAAATAAAGGTATAAAGAAAACAAAACTTTCTCCAATCCTGTGAAACATCACAGGTGTCAAGCGGTCTCCGTGATCATCAGATTAGATTTAAATTAGTCTAGCCTTCTGCCTATTAAATGCACCATAGATTTCAATATAGAATATATAAACTCTGCAGACCAATATATTTATGATGAAACCCCAACATAATTTGCCCTACAATGAATTCAGACATAAGACAACTGTAATGAGCTTTCATCTTACTCAGCAGGCTCATCCCAATCAGTTTGCCAACCCCACAAAAATGCAATCCTGCATTTTACATGACTGAAATTTTTGGACCCCACCCAGAGAGCTTTAGTGGGGACTAACAGGTATGTGAAATAAAAGTTATCTCTAGACCAGTGGTTCACAAACTTTAATGTGCATAAAAATCCCTGGAGAGCTTCTTAAAATGCCGATTGCTGTCCCCTTCGCCCCCAACCCCGAGAGTTTCTCATTCAGAAGGTCCTAGGCACTGTCTGAGAATTTGCATTTCTAACAAGTTCTCAGGTAATGTTGATGCTGCTGGCCCAGAGACCACATTTGAGAACTACTGCCTCAGACTATGGCAACACAAAGGAAACAAAGACAAAATATTCATCAGCTTTATAAGCATTTTAAAATAACTTATGGTGGTTTGTTCTGATTTTATTTTATTTTATTTTTTTTATTATTATACTTTCGGTTTTAGGGTACATGTGCACAATGTATAGGTTTGTTACATAGGTATCCATGTGCCATGTTGGTTTGCTGCACCCATTAACTCGTCATTTAGCATTAGGTATATCTCCTAATGCTGTCCCTCCCCCCTCCGCCCACCCCACAACAGTCCCCGGAGTGTGATGTTCCCCTTCCTGTGTCCATGGGTTCTCACTGTTCAATTCCCAACTATGAGTGAGAACATGCGGTGTTTGGTTTTTTGTCCTTGCGATAGTTTACTGAGAATGATGTTTTCCAGTTTCATCCATGTCCCTACAAAGGATATGAACTCATCATTTTTTATGGCTGCATAGTATTCCATGGTGTATATGTGCCACATTTTCTTAATCCAGTCTATTGTTGTTGGACATTTGGGTTGGTTCCAAGTCTTCGCTATTGTGAATAGTGCCACAATAAACACACGTGTGCATGTGTCTTTATAGCAGCATGATTTATAGTCCTTTGGGTATATACCCAGTAATGGGATGGCTGGGTCAAATGGTATTTCTAGTTCTAGATCCCTGAGGAATCGCTACACTGACTGCCACAATGGTTGAACTAGTTTACAGTCCCACCAACAGTGTAAAAGTGTTCCTATTTCTCCACATCCTCTCCAGCACCTGTTGTTTCCTGACTTTTTAATGATCGCCATTCTAACTGATGTGAGATGGTATCTCATTGTGGTTTTGATTTGCATTTCTCTGATGGCCAGTGATGATGAGCATTTTTTCATGTGTTTTTTGGCTGCATAAATGTCTTCTTTTGAGAAGTGTCTGTTCATCTCCTTTGCCCACTTTTTGATGGGGTTGTTTGTTTTTTTCTTGTAAATTTGTTTGAGTTCATTGTAGATTCTGGATACTAGCCCTCAATTTGTTCTGATTTTAAAAGAAATACAGGGTATATTGAAAAAACTGAAAAATAGAGACAATTACAAAGAAGAAAAGGAAAATCACTTAAAATTTCAACACCCAGAAATAATCACTATAAACATTTAGTATCTTTCATTCCATATTTCTTTTGATGTGTGTATGTCCACACTGATACATAATTGAACTCATTCGGTGTATACAATTTTGGCATCTGATTTTTTCTTTGGGTATCATATTTTGAGACTATTCCATATTATCTAAAAGTTAGCCAATAGAGAGTACATCAATGATCAGGAAATTGTCTTGAGCAGCTAGGGTTTAAAATCATGGGACCTCTGGAAAATGGGAAGAACACACCACAAACTTGACCCATTCAAGAGGCAAGGAAGCTGGGGAATTTATCTTATATTTTTTCTTTGTCATTAGTTGAGGGCCAGTGCTTCCAAGACTATTAACTTTTCAATACTGCTGGCCTTCCAATGCTTGGCCAAGAGTAAGCCCTAAGAAAGTCACAGGTGATTCCAGTAGGATGCCACTGGCATGTAAAGGAATGATGAATAAGTATGGATAGGCTATGGGCGGGTAATCAATAACAGCTGTTACAGGCAACAAATCTAGAGTGAGGATGAAGCCTCCCACAGAGATGACTTTGAGAAGCACATCCATCTAGTCTTCTATTACATTCATTTGTTTTTTAAAATATCAGTCCTATTATTAAACAGTTACATCTTGCATTCTTTCTATTGAAGCAGTTTTTATAGAGATTGTCTTTCTGGAGATGTTCTTATGAACTAAGCCTTACATCTTGCTGTACTCATGGCTTGGAAACGAAGTACCCTCCATCAGCTTGCTCTGACACCATACCTTCCAGCATTCCTTCATGCTGTATTATTTTCTGTAGTAGTTCAGCGTATCTTAGACGCCTGTGGTTGTCTCCATTTTAGCTCTCTTTCTACAGGTGGTAGAGTTTTCTGAGATTAATGTATTCCACTTTTCTCCAAATCATTTAAGCTGTCTTCCAGTCAGTACCACCTTACTATGGGTAGGGCAGCTCCAAGCTGTTTCCATGTTTATCTTCTTAGTGTGATTTTAGGGATGCTGAAAATCTTGCCTGCCCCAAATTCTGGCCTGGTAGAGACAGCCTGTAAGAGAGCTCATGGGAACAGTTATATCTAGGGGCCAGTTATTCTATGGCAATTCCCTTTCGGAGTCCCTGAGCTGTCAAGAAAGTCTTAGCTGAGCTATGGGAAGTTAAAAGGAGAATCCATGCATGTGGGAAAAGAGAGTCAGGTTCCCTGGGGGCATTGTGGTGGTGACAGCTGTGATGAATGTGAGATTCCTAAGGGAAAGGAAGATCTCAGAGGACAGGAGATAGGTCTCTAACATCAGCTGCCTTTCAGTGTCAATTTCCCACCCACTGATAACTTTAGAGGATGACAGTGTGGTTTTATTGAGGAAGATGATAGTTCCTTATATGTGTACTGAACATCATAGGTACACGAACTAAACAATGGATAGTAAATGAATCTCCAAAAGCAAGAGATGAGTTCCCTTGCTCAAGGAAGTGATACTGGACCAGCCCTAGCCACCTATAAAGGAGCACTACAGAATGGTAGAAGAGCAGTAATAGACCACTCAGTCATTGAGGATAGAAAGGGTTATACTTGTTTGAGTTCAAACCACTTTGAGATCCTCAATAATAACTGTGTCTCTTATATAAGGTTCAGCAGTATTCTTCTATGAAAAATAAGCAAGTCACATAAACCCTCTGAAGCCAAGGCTACCTCATACATAAAATGGATGTTGGAACTATACTAGGCCCTATAAACGGCATCCATATTTCCCGTTCAAGTTCAAAACCAATCATGAGATAGCCAAAGAGGTCAGATAGCTAGAAACTACAACGCCAACTTTATTACTAAACGAGCTGATACTGGAAAACCTGGGCTTAGGTGCACAGCAACAGTGGGCTTCCTACTACTGCATGCTAGAATTGGGCAGGCATATTCACCCAATCACTGGCTCACATGGACAGCAGAGACCTCTTCATTCCTTCCTTCAGGCATGGAGAGGCAGGAGTAAATGCACACTAGCTGCTGGTGGGCAGATTTGACAGAGACAAAGACAGAAATGGGAGAGAAATAGGAGAGAAATGGATCAACAGTGCTTGTAAAGATCTTTCTTCCAAACTCTTCCTATAGGGAATACAAAGTTATGGGTGTATTGTACTAATGAAAGGTTCTCTGCCTGGAGACAGGCAAAGTAATAGGAATAAGCAATCATCCTCTCCGATAAGGATAATCCTACTTACTTGGCAGAGTTGCTGCAAGGCTTAAATCAGGTAAAATCACATTCGTGGTTCATCACATGGGCTTAAGCTTCCGACAGCTCTGAATTTGGAACCATGCTCTGTAACTATTAGCTGGCCTTGGCAGAATACTAAACTCTTTAGCCTCAGTTTCCTAACAAATAAAATGAACATAATAATTGTTTATTTCATAAGGTTGTCTTAAGAATCGACAAACAGCATTTAGCAAAGAGCTGGACACATAAGAACTCAATACCTACTAGATATTTAATCATATTAAGGCATGTAACACAGTATCTAGTACATGGGCTTAGTAAATAGCAGTGGTGGTGGTAATTATTGTTGTTGTTATTTTTATTGGCCTAGAATTGTTCCTAGGCCTCCTAAATGCTATTATTTTCTAGGAAAGGAGGTCTTTTCAGTACTATTGTTAAGACTACTTTCATTAGTTTTGACTTCTAACTTCAACACAGCCCTACTTGCAAGGAATGTATAGAAACTATCAGCTGAGTCAGGACCATTTCCTGAGCCTTTCCCAACACCTCTGCTATTTAGAGATCAGATGTCAGCAGCAATTCAAGAAAAAGATGCCCATATTAGGAGAACTCTCAGATCCCCATGGAGCTACATTGCCCAACACCATCTGTGTTGGTTTCATGCCGTAACAATCATCAATTCCCAATTGACAGCAGCACTGGTTCTATTCCAGTAATTGTGACAAAGAACATAACACTCAGAAACTCCAGGAGCAAAGAGATATATGTGTTCACTTAGTGTGGATAAAGGATTTTTGCTCTCTAAACTACCAGAGATCTAATAAACATTCCTTGAAACTGTGATACACTGTCCTATGTCCAACTTTCTCACAATCTCTTACTTTTGTTAAAAGAGCTTTATTAAAATATAATTCACATACCATACAATTCACCCATTTAATTGTTTTAGTAGAAACACAAGGTTGTGCAACCATCATCACAATCTAATTTTAGAACATTTTTGTCTCCCCTGAAAGAAACCCAGTGTCCACCAGCAGTAATCTCCATTCCCCTGTTAAGCCCTCTCTAGCCCCACACAAATGCTAATATATTTTCTGTCATTATACATTTTCTTATTCTGAACATTTTACATAAATGGCCACATATAAAATGTGGTCTTTTGGCTCCTTTCACCTAGCATAATGTTTTCAAGGCCCATCTATGTTGCAGCGTGTATTAGAACTTCATGCCTTTTTATGGCCAAATAATACTCCATTGTATGAGTATTCTACATGTTACTTATCCATTCACCAGTTGATGAAAATCTGGGTAGTTCCCACTTTTTTTGGCTGTTCTGAATAATGCTACTCTGAACATTTGAGTAAAACTTTTTGTGTAGACATAGGTTTTTATTTCTCTTGGATAAAATTTCTGAGTCATTTGAAAACCTTAAGTTTAATTTTTTAAAGAATTGCCAAATTGTTATAGAAAGCAATTGCTGCATTTTACATTCCCACCAGCAAAAATTAGCATCCCAGTGATATAGTTTGGCTCTGTGTTCCCACCCAAATCTCATGTTGAATTGTACTCCAGTGTTGGAGGAGGGGTCTGGTGGGAGATGATTGAATCATGGTGGGGGGATTTCCCCTGTGCTGTTCTCATGATAGTGAGTTCTCACAGAATCTTGTTGTTCAAAAGTGTGTAGCACCTCCCCACTTTGCTCTCTTCCCCTTCCTCCAAACATGTAGGACGTGTCTGCTTCCCCTTCACCTTCTGCTATATTCTAAGTTTCCTGAGGCCTCCCCAGCCATGCTTCCTGTACAACCTGTGGAACCGTGAGCCAATTAAACCTCTATAAATTATCCCATTTCAAGAAGTTCTTTTTAGCAATTTGAGAATGGACTAATACAGAAAATTGGCAACAGAGAGGTGAGTCATTGTTATACAGATACCTGAAAATGCAAAAGCAATTTTGGAACTGGGTAACAGGCAGAGTTTGGAACAGTTTGGAGGGGTCAGAAGAAGAAAGGAAGATGAAGTAAAGTTTGGAACTTCCTAGAGACTGGTTAAATTGTTATGACCAAAATGCTGACAGTGAAATGGACAATAAAGTCAAGGCTGAAGTCATCTCAGATGGAGATAAGGAACTTATTGGGAATGGAGCAAAGGTCACCTTTGCTATGCTTTAGCAAAGAGACTGGTGGCATTGTGCCCATACTCTAGGGATCTTTGGAACTTTGAACTTGAGAGTGATGATTTAGGGTATATGGCAGAAGAAATTTTTAAGCAGCAAAGTATTCAAGAAGTGACCTGGCTGCTTCTAATATGGTTGTATGCATGAGCAAAGAGATGATCTACAACTGTAACTTGTATTTTAAAGGGAAGCAGAGCATAAAAGTTTACAAAATTTGCAACCTGACCATGTGATAGAAAAGAAAAATCCATTTTCTGGGGAGGAATTCAATCCAGCTGCAGAAATCTGCATAAGTAAAGAGGAGCCAAATGTTAACAGCCAAGATAATGGGGAAAAGAATTGGAAGGCATTTCAGACCTTCACAGCAGCCTCCCTCCCATACAGGCCCAGAGGCCTAGAAGGGAAGAGTAGTTTCAGAAGTCAGGCCTGAGGCCCTGCTGCCCTGTGCAACCTCAGGATATTTCTCCCTGCGTCCCAGACAGTTCGGCTCCAGCCTTGGCTTAAAGGGCCCCAGATACACCTCAGGCCACTGCTCCAGAGGGTGCAAGCCATAAACCTTGGTGGCTTCCATGTGGTATTAAGCCTGCAGATGTGCAGAGGGCAAGAGTTGAGGCTTGGGAGCCTTCACTTGGATTTCAGAAGATATATGGAAACATCTGGACGTCCAGGCAGAAGTCTGCTGTGGGGGTGGAGCCCTCATGGATAACCTCTTCCAGGGAAGTGTGGAGCGGAAATGTGGGGTTGGAGTTCCCACACAGAGTCCCCACTGGGGCACTGCTTAATGGAGCTGTGAGGAGACAGCCACAATCCTCCAGACCCCAGAATGGTAGATCCACTGACAACCTGCATCATGTGTCTGGAAAAGCCACAGACACTCAACACCAGTCCATGAAAGCAGCCCTGGGGACTGTACCCTATAGTGGCACAGGGGTGGAGGTGCCTGAGGCCTTGGGAGCCCACCCCTTGCATCAGTGTGGCCTGGATGTGAGACATGAAGTCAAAGGAGATTATTTTGGAACTTTGAGATTTAATTGACTGCCCTACTGGATTTCAACTTGTATGGGCCTGGTAGCCCCTTTGTTTTAGCCAATTTTTCTCCCTTTTGGAATGGAAGCATTTTTCCAGTGTCTGTACCCCTACTGTATCTTGGAAGTAACTAACTTATTTTGATTTTACAGGCTCATAGGCAGAAGGGACTTGCCTTGTCTCAGATGAGACTCTGGACTTAGGCTTTTGAGTTAATGCTGGAATGAGTTAAGACTCTGGGGGACTGTTGAGAACACATGATTGTGTTTTGAAATGTGAGAAGAACATGAGATTTGGGAGGGGCTGGGGGCAGGAAGATATGATTTAGCTCTGTGTCCCCACCCAAATCACATGTCAAATTGTAATCTCCAGTGTTGGAGGAGGGGCCTGCTGGGAGGTGATTGGATCATTGGGGCGGATTTCCTCTTTGCTGTTCTCATGACAGTGAGTGAGCTCTCATGAGATCTGGTTGTTTAAAAGTATCTAGCACCTCCCCGTTCACTCTCTTCCTCCTGCTCCAGCCATGTAGGACATGTCTGTTTCCCCTTCACCTTCTGCCATGATTGTAAGTTTCCTGAGGCCTCTCCAGCAATGCTTCCTGTACAGCCTGTGAAACCATGAGCCAACTAAACCTCTTTTCTTTATAAATTACCTTGTCTCGGTAGTTCTTTATAGCAATATGAGAACAAGCTAATATACACATTTTCTCCACATCCTCACCCACATTTGTTATTGTCTCTTTTTTCCTCATAACTATACTAGCATGTGTGAAATGGAATTTCGTTTTAGTTTTTATTTCCATTTTCCCAATGATGTTGAGCATCTTTTCATGTGTTTATTGGCCATTTATATATCTTCTTGGAAAAAATTACTATTCAAGTACTTTCCTCATTTTTTACCAGGTTATTTGTTTTATTGTTGAGTTGTAAGAGTTTTCCATATGTTCTTGATACAGTAACCTTATTAGACACGTGATTTCCAGATTTCACCCATTCTGTCGTTATTTTTCATTGTCTTCATACTTTCTTTGAAGCACAAAAGGCTTTAATTTTTCGGTAGCCCAATTTATTTATTTTTCTTTGGTTTCTTGTGCTTTAGGTGCAATATCTAAGAAACCACTGCCTAATCCAAGTTCATAAAGATTACTCCTATGCTTTCTTCTAAGAGTTTTATAGCTTTAGCTCTTATATTTAGGTCTTTGATGCATTTTGAGTTAATTTTCGTGTATGATGTGAATAAAGGTCTACATCCATTCTTCTGCATGTGGATATCCTTTGCAGAAAAGACTACTCTTTCACCTATTGATGTCAAAACTAAACTAACCAGGGATTTATGAGTTTATTTCTGGACTCTCCATTCTATTCCATTGATCTATATGTCTATCCTTATGCCTATGACACACAATCTTGATTACTTGAAGTTTGTGGTAAGTTTTGGAATCAGGAGTGTGAGTACTCCAAATTTGTTCTTTTCTTGTCATTATTGTTTTGGCTATTCTAGATATCTTTCATTTCCATATGAATTTTAGGATCAGGTTTTCCATGAGGTGTATACCATAAGTTTTCGTACATTATGTTTTGTTTTCATTCATCTTGAATATTTTCTAATTTTCCTTGTGATTTTTTTTCTTCAAACCATGGTTAATTACATGTTGTTTAATTTTTACATATTTATCAGTTTCCCACATGTCTGTTATTGATTTCTAATCTAATTCCATTATGATTGGAAAAGATACTTGGTATTATTTCATTCTCTTTAAATTTATTGAGGTTTGTTTTGTGGCCTACCATACAGTCTATTCTATAAAATGTTCCATGCTCACTTGAGCAAAATGTGTATTCTGCTGCAAATGTGTATTCTGAGCAAAATGTTGATGGAGTGTGTCCTACAGATCTCTGTTAGGTCAGGTTGGTTTATGGCCCCATTCAACTCTTTCATCTCCTTATTGATCTTCTGCCTCATTTTTCTATCCATTATTGAAACTGGAGTATTGAAATCTCCAACTATTATTGGGAATTCGGGGGGAGGTTTTATTGTCATTATTGTTGTTTTGAGACAGGATCCCACTGTGTTGCCCAGGCTGTAGTGTAACGACCCTTATAGTTCACTACAGCCTTGAACTCCTGGGCCCAAGTGATCCTCCTGCCTCAGCCTCCCAAGTAGCTGGAACTATAAATGCACACCACCAAGCCCAGTTTATTGTTTTTTGTAGAGACGGGGTCTTGCTTTGTTGTCCTATTGCCTTCTGGCCTTCACTGTTGTGGTGAAAAGCTGGCTGTTAATCTTAGGATTTCCTTGTATGTGATGAGTTATTTTTGTCATGCTGTTTGTAAGATTTTCTTTTTGTATTTCCACATTTTAAAAGTGGAAAGTGATTGTGTTTATCTTAATTGGAATTCACTGACCTTCTTAGAGGTATATGTTTTCTATCAAATTTGGGAAATTTTCAGCCATTGTTTCTTCAAAAATGTTTTCAGTCCTTTTTCTCCCCTAATTTGGTGACTTACACTAATGTATATGTGGGTGTCCTTAATAGTGTCTCACATTTTTCTGAGACTTTGTTCCTTGTTCTTTATTCTTTATTCTGTCTGTTTTTCAAACTGAATCATCTCAAAAGATCTATCTTCAAGTTCAATGTTTCTTCTACAAGCTCAAATCTACTGTTGAACCCCTCTAGTGAATTTTTTATTTCAGTTATTGCAATTTTCAACTCCAAATTTCCACTTGGTTATTTTAAATAATATCTGTACTTTTATTGATATTCTCTATTTTATGAGACACTGTCATCATACCTTCTTTTAATTCTTTAAGTATGGTTTTCTTCACATGATTATCTCAACAGATGCAGAAAAGGCCTTTGACAAAATTCAACAACCCTTCATGCTAAAAACTCTCAATAAATTAGGTATTGATGGGATGTATCTCAAAATAATAAGAGCTATCTACGACAAACCCACAGCCAATATCATACTGAATGGGCAAAAACTGGAAGCATTCCCTCTGAAAACTGGCACAAGACAGGGATGCCCTCTCTCACCACTCCTATTCAACATAGTGCTGGAAGTTCTGGCCAGAGCAATCAGGCAGGAGAAGGAAATAAAGGCTATTCAATTAGGAAAAGAGGAAGTCAAATTGTCCCTGTTTGCAGATGACATGATTGTATATCTAGAAAACCCCATTGTCTCAGCCCAAAATCTCCTTAAGCTGATTAGCAACTTCAGCAAAGTCTCAGGATACAAAATCAATGTACAAAAATCACAAGCATTCTTGTACACCAATAACAGACAAACAGAGAGCCAAATCATGAGTGAACTCCCATTCGAAATTGCTTCAAAGAGAATAAAATACCTAGGAATCCAACTTACAAGGGATGTGAAGGACCTCTTCAAGGAGAACTACAAACCACTGCTCAATGAAATCAAAGAGGATACAAACAAATGGAAGAACATTCCATGCTCATGGGTAGGAAGAATCAATATCGTGAAAATGGCCATACTGCCCAAGGTAATTTATAGATTCAATGCCATCCTCATCAAGCTACCAATGACTTTCTTCACAGAATTGGAAAAAACTACTTTAAAGTTCATATGGAACCAAAAAAGAGCCCACATCGCCAAGTCAATCCTAAGCCAAAAGAACAAAGCTGGAGGCATCACCCTACCTGACTTCAAACTATACTACAAGGCTACTGTAACCAAAATAGCATGGTACTGGTACCACAACAGAGACATAGATCAATGGAACAGAACAGAGCCCTCAGAAATGATGCCACATATCTACAACTATCTGATCTTCGACAAACCTGACAAAAACAAGAAATGGGGAAAGGATTCCCTATTTAATAAATGGTGCTGGGAAAACTGGCTAGCCATATGTAGAAAGCTGAAACTGGATCCCTTCCTTAAACCTTATACAAAAATTAATTCAAGATGGATTAAAGACTTAAATGTTAGACCTAAAACCATTAAAATCCTACAAGAAAACCTAGGCAATACCATTCAGGACATAGGCGTGGGCAAGTACTTCATGTCTAAAACACCAAAAGCAATGGCAACAAAAGCCAAAATTGACAAATGGGATCTAATTAAACTAAAGAGCTTCTGCACAGCAAAAGAAACTACCATCAGAGTGAACAGGCAACCTACAGAATGGGGGAAAATTTTTGCAACCTACTCATCTGACAAAGGGCTAATATCCAGAATCTACAATGAACTCAAACAAATTTACAAGAAAAAAACAAACAACCCCATCAAAAAGTGGGCAAAGGACATGAACAGACACTTCTCAAAAGAAGACATTTATGCAGCCAAAAAACACATGAAGAAATGCTCATCATCACTGGCCATCAGAGAAATGCAAATCAAAACCACAGTGAGATACCATCTCACACCAGTTAGAATGGCCATCATTAAAAAATCAGGAAACAACAGGTGCTGGAGAGGATGTGGAGAAATAGGAACATTTTTACACTGTTGGTGGGACTGTAAACTAGTTCAACCATTGTGGAAGTCAGTGTGGCGATTCCTCAGGGATCTAGAACTAGAAATACCATTTGACCCAGCCATCCCATTACTGGGTATATACCCAAAGGACTATAAATCATGCTGCTATAAAGACACATGCACACGTATGTTTATTGCAGCACTATTCACAATAGCAAAGACTTGGAACCAACCCAAATGTCCAACAACGATAGACTGGATTAAGAAAATGTGGCACATATACACCATGGAATACTATGCAGCCATAAAAAATGATGAGTTCATACCCTTTGTAGGGACATGGATGAAACTGGAAAACATCATTCTCAGTAAACTATCGCAAGGACAAAAAACCAAACACCGTATGTTCTCACTCATAGGTGGGAATTGAACAATGAGAACTCATGGACACAGGAAGGGGAACATCACACTCCGGGGACAGTTGTGGGGTTGGGGGAGGGGGGAGGGACAGCATTAGGAGATATACCTAATGCTAAATGACGAGTTAATGGGTGCAGGAAATCAACGTGGCACATGGATACATATGTAACAAACCTGCACATTGTGCACATGTACCCTAAAACCTAAAGTATAATAAAAAAATAAAAATAAAAATAAAAAAGAATATCTGGGAAATTAAAAAAAAAAGTATGGTTTTCTTTAGCCCTTTTAACATATTTAGAATTGCTTCTTTAAAGTCTCTGTCTGCTTAGTTTATCATCTGGGTCCTTTTGAAGTCAGGTTCTATTTCTACTAATTCTTTTCCTATGTATGGGTAACATTTTCCTGGTTCTTAGTATGTCTCATAATTTTTTTGAAAACTGGACATTTTAATTAATGTAACAACTCTGGATACAGATTCCCCCTCACCCCACCCCAAGAGAGTGTTGTTTTCCTTGTTATTTGCTTATTTGTTAGGTGATTTAGCTGAACTAATGCCATGACGTCTCTTTCCCCTGCAGTGTGCAGCCTCTGATGTCTCTGCTCAGATTTTTTTCCCCTTGGTTTTATCTTTTAACCTGGATAACTACAGATTGTCCTTGGATTGGCATAAGCAACTTACTGGTCAAAGGTTGTGCTTAAATTCATTCAGCTAGTTAGATTTGTACTCTAATACTGGATGTATGTGTGATTTGTAATCTATTGTCACAATTCAGGGAGTTTATTTTTATTTATTTTTGTCCTACATTTAGCCAGTGATAACTAGCTTGAAGATTCCCTCTCTGATCATTCCTAGGAGGATAAAGCTTTGGGCATGCACATATTATTCCAGAGAGCCAGGGATGACTATGATTATTTTTAAGCCTGACTTCCTAGGAGTCATCCTTGTGGCAAAGTAGTATATTGTGTAGTCAGTATTTGCTCATGGGGTTATTTTATGAGCTGGGGTAGGGATGAGTTGTGGTCCCAGTATCCTTTGTCTGCAATGCCTGAGATAGAGCTTCTGCTTATAAATAGTGACTGGAAGGCAGAATAGAGACCCAGTTCTCTCAGCCATGGCTGTCCGAAATTACCTTTTTGTGCAGAATTACATACATTAAATACAACTCTTTTTAATTACATACATTACATACACTAAAATAATTTATCTGCAGAATTACAGAGATTCTGCAACATGGTACTGAGGGTTAGGGGAGAGAATTTCTAGTGGCCTGCCCTTTCATGGTGAACCATGACCCCAGACTAAGAGAAAGAGACAGAGCCCCTGTCTTCTTAGCTGCAAACACTTGGAGTAGAACTTTTGTAACACAGAGCTGGAGGCAGAGGCGAGAGTAATGTAGCTGGTTGCAGCTCAAATGCCACAAGCTGCCACTGTTCTTAACAAAATTTAGTAGACTTTCTTGAATGAATGTTTCTTCATTGTCATATTCCCTTCAGACAATTTCCAGATACTTTGAATGATTTTTTAAAAATAGTTTTCATCAGTTATATAACGTTTTGCTGGTGAGAAGATCCATGTAACTCCTGAGCCATCATTTTGGAAGTCCCACCTCATCCTTTTTTACTATTTCTGTCCCTGATCAACAGTTGGTGGGAAGAGCATGAATAAGCAGGAAGTCAACAATCAAATGTCTCCTTTGTGGAAAGTTCTCTTAAGCAGTTAGATTCATAGAAACTATAGATTCTATAGAAACTCATAGATACTATAGATTTCTATATTGTATATTATGGATTTATTATTAGAAATAATAGGAGAAGTTACATTCTGGGATCTTCCCATCTTCTGTATCTTCAACCCCGTTAACCATTGATGAGTAGTATTAACTTTGAATATGTTAAGTACAGTAGGTGTAAGTTGTAATTTTTTTGAGACCAAAATCAGCTGCTTAATCATGGAATTAATCTAATTGATTATTTTCATATCCCTAATAAATCTGATTTTAGGTTTGTCAATAAAAATTTAGGGTAAGATTAAAGATCAAGGGAAGATCTATAATTTCTAAATTTTAAAAAATATTTCTATGTAAGTAGTAACTGTTCACCATAGAAAAAAGAGTTATAGCTCTGCTTCTCAAAGTATTTTGATTGTTTAGGCTTTCATTCTAGCTAATATTCACTCCAGCTTTGGTCTAGATAATAGTCATTCTACATTTGGTTAAATCTTAACTCTTTTCATTTTCTTTCAACCATAACTTACTGGTTAAGATCTTAGACTCAGAGTTGGAGTCTAGTTAGAAACAATCTAGGTATTTCAAATTGAGGAGTTAATAGAAAAAATAGTTACAAGTGCTGGAAGGGCTGAAAGAGTAAAAATGAGACTATGAGATAACTGAGAAATTAGCAACTGCAGGAATCTGCTACCACCCTAAGGATGGAGCAAAAGAAAGGAAGAAATTGCTGTTACCAGTCCCGTCAGGCATTCATCTCTATTACTGCTGAGGCTTGCTATTGCTGCCAGAACCACTGACACATCACCGGGGCCTGCAGCTGCCACAACTGCTACACACTGCTTACCAGCAGCTATAGCCCACAGCCAGTGCTGCTAAAATTGCCAAATGACACCAGAGCCTGTAGCCATCAGAGGTTGTTAGAGGAAGAACAGTGGTTTCTCCCACCTCCCATCAGTGCTTTCCATTGGCACTGAGAGTTTATTGAAAGAAAATGTTGTTTACAGGGTCTAGAATTCAGGATTCTCATAAGCACATCCTGACATGAAGCAGAATTTTCTGCTGTGATGGAAATGTTCTATAATCTGTGTTGTCTGATACAATAGCCCCTAATTACATGGGGACTATTGAGCACTTGAAATGTGTATGAGATGACTAGGAACAAAATTTTAAATTAGTTTAATTTAAAGAGCCACATGTGGCTATTGGTTTCCATACTGGAGAGCATAGATTTAGCATCTACGATGCAAAGCAGATAATAGAAGTGTGAGATTGGAGCTAGGAGTAGGCAGGCAAATGATTGGCAGCAGATCATAATGCTCAGACAGACATGGTTCCCACCCTGGCTCTGTCACTCACAAGCCACAGCTTGTGGCAAGTTCCTCAATCTCTGCGAGCCATCTGGAAAAGTGACAATAATAATAATACCTCTTAGGATTAAAGAGTTATTGGAACAACTAAACAAGATGATGCAACTATTCTGCAAAAACCTGACTAAGTGCCCAGTAAATGTTCATTATAACTATCACTTAAAAGAAATAGTTTCAAAACTTTAATCATGGGGAACAGAGTAAGATGCAGAAAGCCTATGGAGAGATGGTAGTCCAATTTGTCTCCTAATGTTCCTTTTAGCTATAATTTTGTGAATGTATTTGCTAAATATTTTCTTTCTCTCTTTTTTCTATGTTATTGTCTTTTTGTCTAGCTGGTAATTTCAATGTCTTCTTATTCTTCTTATAGTATGGATCATTTTTCCTAGACTTAATTGTCATACATTGTGGAAGTTTCATACTATTATGGAAGACTGACTTAATTATCATATGTTTGGAAGTTCATGATTATGTCAAAATAATGTTTGTTGGACCTGGCACCATGATATAAGTTTTCTTGCTCTTTGCTCTTTTGTTCCCAGGGGTGATTTTTCTGACACCACTCTGACATGCTAAGACTTTAACCAGAACACACTGCACTGTTTATGTTGACTTTTCCTTATCATGTGCTTAAAGATAAAAAAGAGTTATAAATATTTACAAGTGTTTTATAATAGTTCGAATACATTTCAGAGGCTTAATTTATTAAGAAATGTCATATTTTGTGCCAAACCTAGCCATCTCTCCCGTAATCTCTTTTGCTCTTTCAGTGGTTTAAGAGAATAGATGCGCATCTAGAGATATATCTCTTAGACAAATAATGTTGATACAGCCTATATATTGTCAGCTGCTTAAAGAACAATATTCCAGTTGAAATGACAGGAATCTCACAAGACAGAACCACTCTTGCAACTGTGTTAAAGGAGCACCTTTGTTTAAGTCAGAAACGGTGCTAATGAGACACACCTGGGAGTGAAATGATTTTCTCATAGGCAAAAAACAACAACAAAAAAAATTTTCATTGCTCAACTACATCTTAGACATAGTATTTTTCTTAGATAACTTACAGGGAGCCTTTGGAAAAAGAAGAGTGAACATAAAACAATGCTGAGTCCTAAATGGAACCAAACCCAACAATAACAAGATGAGCTGCATGCAGCTACAGTGAGCTGCTATTCATAATATGTGATGGCACATCAGGCCTTTCACCAAAGTCAGGCAATGCGTATTGCACTGAATTTTTCCTGTGGATTCTCTATTAACACTAGTGGGAGCTCTTTACATTAAAAAAGTCGTAAGTCCCACAACTGTTCTGCAATCCTCTCCTCATATTAAATCTACTCATCATGTCTGGGGGAGTTATCTTTAAGGAAATCATTTGCCAAGACTCAGATTTGTAAAAAACATTCTAAGGCACTAGAATATGGAAGTGAATAATTTGCTCCAATCTTCCTTTCCACCTCTGAACAAAATGTAGCCAGTGAAAGGAAATTAGCCCCTGGTCATTAGTGCTTTTCAAAACAGACTATCTAGTTGCCTGCCCTTTCAGTTACAGCTACTGTGACACCCCATATTCTGTTTAACACCGTATATAACTCCTGGCATAATGCCTGAACAAAGAGGGCAATTTCTCTCCAATTTTGACTTTCCAGATAGTCATACTTGATCACCAAAGCCAGGGTGGCCTGGCACATTCCTGGGTAGCCAAGATGCTCACAATTATGGGATTATTTCATCTAGAAGGGCTGTGAATTTCCATTTTCATGCACTTTCTATACTCCAACACTCCTACATAATTCTATTTCTGATAAAGGAAGTAAAGGAACAATCTGGAGGAAGCAATTGCTGGACTATCAGGTACCCTGGGGACAACAGAACTGGTCCCTTTCCTTACACATTGAGGTGAAGACTCCAAGAGCTGGAGTGAATTGACCTATTTTCTTCTGATTCTTTCCAGGGCACCGTGCTACTCGTAACAAATATGTATTGAATAAAATGCACAGTTTCCACTTACTGGAGAGTGGGCAGTGCAGGGACGCACTAAGTGTCAGGCACCAAGCTAAGGGTTTTATATACCTTCTTTCTTACAGTTCTCATGCCAAAGCTTGGAATTCTTCTTCTTATTTTACAGATTTATACACTGAGGTTTGAGGGTTTAAATAACAGAGTTAGTAAATGACTGAGCCAGTATTCAAATACAGATATGTCTGACTGCAAAGGCCATTTCCTCAAACCACTATGCTATACTCTACTGTATATGCAGAATAATACTCATTCTAAAGAAGGAAGCATTGTTGGTTGGGCACAGTGGCTCAAGCCTTTAATTCCAGCACTCTGGCAGGCTAAGGTAGGTGGACCACCTGAGGTCAGGAGTTCAAGACCAGCCTGGTCAACATGGCGAAACCTCGTCTCTACTGAAAATACGAAAATTGGCCAGACACAGTGGCTCATGCCTGAAATCCCAGCACTTTGGGAGGCCGAAGGGGGTGGATCACCTGAGGTCAGGAGTTTGAGACCAGCCTGGCCAACATGGCAAAACTCCATCTCTACTAAAAATTTAAAAACTAGCCAGGTGTGGAGGCAGGCGCCTGTAGTCCCAGCTACTTGGGAGGCTGAGGCAGGAGAATGGATTGAACCTAAGAAGTGGAGGTTGTAGTGAGCCAAGATCATGCCACTGCACTCTAGCCCTAGGCAACAGAGAGAGATTCTGTCTAAAAAACAAAAAAGGAAGCATTGTCAAGACATGAAGAATAATTTGAGATCACAACAGGAGATGGTGAGATCACAGAAAACATATCCAGAATATTATTATCCCTTAATAATAATGATTAATAGCTACCATTAACTGAGTGTCCAGTATAGGCCAGGCACTTTATATTTGTTATTTTATTTAACTATTACAATCTCCCTGTGAGGTAGGGATAATCGTACCCATTTTTTAGGTGAGGAAACTGAGAATTAGAGAAATTAAATAACTTTCCCCAGTCTCACACAGTTGGCAGATAGTAAAATGAGGCTTAAATCCAAATCTAAGTGACTTGAAACCCCACACCTCACTTACCTTAAGATGCATTCCTGACCCATGGAAACTGCTTAATATATATTGAGCACATGAATAAATAAAGGACCATGAATAAACAGTGGCTGGAATGGAGCATGTATCTGTTATGTAATGCCCATGTTGGCCTTGATTAGAAGCTCTTAAAAACAAATGAGTAACAAATACATGTTTTGTTTTGCTCCAAAAGGTAGAACTGGGACAAATCAGTGGAAATTGCAGACTTCCTGTGGCTTCCTGTACAGGAACCTGGCTTCAAAGAGTCCATTGCCTGAATGACCTTCAATTCTGTGATTCAGAGATTCTGTGAGAGTCTGTGTCTCTACAGAGGGATAATAAGGGAAAGCACTCCCACAGTGAGAGCTGCCTAGTTAAACAGTGACCTACCCATTTTTGAAGATGTTCCATGTACATGACTACATGCCAGAAATGCTGAACAAGAAATTATTAAATTGTGTAGTGTAGAAGATTGTTTGGAAAATGGCTGCAGTTATTCCCTTTCCTTTATTCATTCTCCTTTGCAAGATGACTCCTAAGCTCCTCCCATTGAGAGATGGTATTTCCCCAACCCTTGAATCTGTGCTGGCCTTGTAACTGGCTTTGCCCAAAAGAATGCAGCAGAAGACATTTCATGCCAATTCTAAGTCTAGGCTTCAAAAAGCCTTGCATAGTTTCAATCTCCTTTTTGAAACCCTGAGGCTACCAAGTGAACAAACTGTAGCTAGACTAGCCTGCTGGAGGATTAGAGGCTACATGGAAGAGAATAGAAATGTCCCAGTGAACAGTTAGCCAACCTCTAGAAGCAGAACCACCTAGCTGCCTTGTAGCTCACCACATATTCATGGGCAAGCTCAGTGGAGACCAGAAGAACCAACTAGTTGACCCATAAACTCAAGGGCAATAAGAAATGGTTGCTGCATGATTCTCATAAGCACCTCCTGATATGAAGGGAAGATAAAAGAAATGCCTGATGTCCCTGTCAGAATAGTTCATGCCACTATCATCTGCCTGTATGTCAGAAGGCCTCCAGGAGCTTTCCTCAATGGACATAGTAACATCCAACACTAATTGGGCATCTTACTACTTGCCAGGCAATAGTCTTAGTGTTTTGCATAAATTAATTCTTAAGCCTCACAACAAGCAGCGAAAAATTGATTATTGTTATGAAACTGATTTCACAGATATAGAAACCATGGCAGAGAACTTAAGGAACTTACCTAAGGTACAGAGTTAGTAAATGCCCAGCCCAGTATTGGAACCCAGAAAGTCTAAAGCCACAGTTCTTGCTATTAGCCACACCACATTGCCTCCTGCTAGTCGTCCTAAGGGGAAGGTTGTGTGCAGGGACTATACTTGCACTCACAAAAGCTAGTAGTTGTATTTCCTGATTATTTTCACCAGGCTTTCTTTGCAGAGTCTGGGATGTCACCAAATACCTTGTTCATTTTCCACGCTTCTCCCACCTGAAAGTCATTTTCTTACTGCCTGTTTCTGAGTAATCTCACTATTAAGCTTGAAACCTAGAATCTATGATCAGGAGAAATGTTTTAAAAGACTCATTACCAAAAACATGGGAGCAAGTGGAAGAAACACTGATTTTCCAAAACAGAATTAGTTCTCCAGTATGAGAGTTTCCATTCGATTCACAATTGGAAATGCGTGTAAATCAGGTTTAAGAAACATAAGAGATGGGCTTATGCAAAGGCCTTAAGTAGGGAATCAAATGCTAAATAAAATGTTAAAAGCAGGTTTAATAATCATGCCTGACATCCAAGATGGGTCAGTTTTTTTTTCTCCTAGATATAGTTTCTCTGAAGCTCAAGATAATTACAAAATGTCTTAAATCCCTGTTTTTCTTATTGAATACAATGGACTGCCAACATTTCAACTACAGTTAAACCAGCCCAACAGGAAAAAAGCCAAGGAATGTGTCTATTCCAACATTTTCTGCAAAGTCTGGTAGTATATAGCTGTTTTGAGATACCTTAAATGGAAATTCCATTTACAAAACTGGATGAAACATGACCAACATATACATACTTTTCTAGAAATTTCTTCTGCCTTATCTAATTTCCCCATTAGAGGAGGCAATATCACTTATTTCCCTGCCATTGTGGGTTTTTTCCCAGATACCTCTTGGGGCCCTGGTGCAGTTCTCCCCACCCCTAACGCACACACACAGAGTACAACTTAGTAATTGTTGACTTAATTAATGTGGGGCAGTGGGAATCCCCTAGGACCCCCATCCCCATCCCCCGCCCACTGCTAGGGATTTGACCACTGCCTCTAGGCAGAGTACTGTCAATGCCTGTGTGTCTGCACAGACCTTGCTTTTATTTCACCCACTGTGTAACTAATGTTTTAGGAAACTCTGGTAATTTCAACTCCCTCTTGCCCATGGCTTTTTAAGGCCCAGATAGAAGCCTCCAACCCCTTCCACCCTTTAAATTAACCACCAGACTCTCGAAAGCAAGATGTCAGTCGTGTTCTGGGAAGTTTTCATGGAATCCTTCCTGCCCCCTCCTCCCCTCCCCTCCCCCACCTCCCCTCCCCTCCCCCATCCCCTCCCCTCCCCTCCCCTCTCCTCCTCTCTCCTCTCCTCTCCTTTTCAACTGTATTTTTTTGAGAAGCTTTAGGTTCACAGCAAAACTGAGCAGAAAATACAGAGATTTCCCATATCGCCCCCTGCCCTCACACATGCACAGCCTCCCTGACAATGAACATCCCCCACCAGATGGTATATTTGTTATGATCCATGCACCTACATTGACACATCATTATCACCCAAAGTCTGTAGTTTGTGTTAGAGTTCACTCTTGACGTTTTATATTCTGTGGGTTTTGACACATGCACAATGACATGCATCTGCCATGATAGTATCATACAGAGTAGTTTCACTGCCCCCAAACCCCAAATCCTTTATGCTCTGCTTATTTATTCTTCTCTCCCTCCTAACCCCTGGCAACAACCAATCTTTTTTTTTTTTTTTTGAGACAGAGTTTTGCTCTTGTTGTCCAGGCTGGAGTGCAATGGCGCAATCTCAGCTCGCTGCAACCTCTGCCTCCCGGGTTCAAGCAACTCTCCTGCCTCAGCCTCCTGAGTAGCTGGGATCACAGGCATGTGCCACCACGGCCGGCTAATTTTGTATTTTTAGTAAAGATGGGGTTTCCCCATTTTTGTCAGGCTGGTCTCGAACTCCCGACCTCAGCCTCAGGTGATCCACCTGCCTTGGCCTCCCAAAGTGCTGGGATTACAGGTGTGAGCCACCACACCTGGCCCAATCTTTTTACTGTCTACATAGTTTTGCCTATGCATAGTTTTCTATATTTTCAAAATGTCACATAGTTGCAATCATACTGTGGTATTTTGACTTTTCAGATTAGCTTATTTCACTTAGTAATATGCATTTAAGTTTTCTTCATGTCTTTTCATGGCTTGATAGCCCATCTTCCTAGTGCTGAATAGGATTCCATTTTCTGGATATACCACAGTTTATCCATTCACTTACCGATGGACATCTTGGTTACCTCCAAATTTTGACAATTATAAACATAGCTGCTACAAACATCCATGTACAGGTTTTAGTGTCAACATAAATTTTCTATACCTTTGGGTAAATACCAAGGAGTGTAATTGTTGGATCATATGGAGAGAGTATGTCTAGTTTAACATGAAACAACCAAACGGTCTTCCAAAGTGACTATACGATTTTGCATCCCCACCAGGAAAGATTGAGAGTTCATGTTGCTGTACTTTCTTGCCAGCATTTAGTGTTGTCACTGCTTTGGATTTTGACCATTTTAATAGCTGTGTATGGTATATCATTGTTGTTTTTACCTTTGTGTATTTATTTCATTTTTGCCTTTTGCTTTTGTGTCTATACTATACTGTGAAATTTTCCTATTTTCCTCCAACATGTTTTCATAAAAGTCATGCATGATTGATGTGAAAGGCAGGCAACAGTCTCCTTTCCACATGAGACTCCCACTTATTCCATGCAGGCATAAGGGACCCAAAGTTGATAATTTCTTATACTTGCTTGGAAATATATATTTTATCTCCCCTCTCTATGTCTGTCCCTCCCATTATATTCCAGTCTCACCCAACTCAAGCCTAGACCTGCCAATTGTGTGTTTTTTTTAACTAAAGAAAATTTTATGTAGGAAGACATACTGTAATTTTCAGTTTGTCTTGTAACTATAGTAAGACCATAGAATGGCATTTACAATCTCAGATGTCTCTAGTTGTTAAACGACCCATATAATTCTCTTATTGTCATTTATGTTACAATGAATTTGCATTTATTCTATCCGGAGTTCTTACTAAGATAGAAATATTTTATAAATAAGATTCTTGTTTAAATCATCTCTCTCTCTTGAATATTATCTTTAAGATTATAATCCATTCAATTTGAGCAAAAGTATAATCATTTTAGTTAGGGCCATGTTTTAAAATTAAAAATAAAAATGATCATCTAAAATTACATTTAAAAAGAGTCAAGACTGACCCATGTTTTTATTGTGAATTAAGCTGTTCATTAGTGGAGTTACTTGGAGGCTGAATCCACATTGAGGATAACTCAATTCTACTTTCAGACATGGCAGTGTGGGGAAAAATCCAACCCAGGGCAAGAGGATAATGAAGAGGACCGTTTGATGAAAATAAATTCTTCATCATTAATGGAGAAGGTGGAGGGCCAGGCCGAGCAATGAGAGAGGAGTTTCCTCTTCCCACAAATTCTTCCTTTGGCAGCAAGAATCTCTGGATTGGAGGAAGGAGTGGATGGACAAAAGCTGGCAGGGCTTACCTGGTTTGAAGATCTCTGCAATAAAGATCTTCCATGTATATGGGCTGCTCAGGGCTCCATCTCCCCTCAAATAAACAAATAAATGAATACATAAATACATAGTTTTAAGTTTTGTCAAATTTATGCATACAAAAGTTAACTAGTAATACAAGGTTTATTATTCAAAAAAATATATGTCAGCAACCTCCTCTTCCACCATTCTCCCTTTCAAAGGAGAAATCAATTAAACTCTTCTAGATGTTATTAACTGCCTCAAAACCCATCTGAATTACCCAACTTCCCTGGTCTCCACTATATTATTTTCCTCCATTCAAGAAGAGCGAATTTTGATTGTGAGGTTCTTAAAGCTTATACAATTTTGAGACCTTTTTAAAGAAAAAGAATGTAAGATTCCAAAATATCAAATTAGATAGAGCCTTGGAAAGGTCCCTGATGCTTAAGCTTCATTATTCATAGTACATCTGCTTCTGCCTTCAAGTGAGAACATACAAGATCCTTTGTATTAAATTATCCCATTGCTGCCTCTAAACCATCTCCCCATCCACATACCATGTCGAGATCACCAAATCTCTCAATAATTTTACATTCAAGTATCTCCCCAAAACCCACCTCCTCTATAAAACCTGTTCTATTGAACTGAAATATAGTCATATTTCTTTAATTCCACTTTCTCTAAAAATTTAACTCCATGTTTTCCTTCACTTCTCAACCTATGATACATATTTATCCCATTGTGCTTATTTTTTATATTTCTTTTCCCCTAGCTTTATTAAGGTAGAATTGGCAAATAAAAATTGTGTATATTCAAGACATACAATGTGATAATTTGATATACATAAACATTGTGAAATGATTACTACAATCAAGTTAATTAACACATTCATCACCTTACATAGTTACCATTTTGTGGTATGTGTATGTGTGTGTGTGTGTGTATGTGTGTGTGCGGTGAGACACTTAAGATATACTTTCTTAGCAAATTTCAAGTATATAATACAGTATACAACTATAGTCACCATGTTGTACATTAGATCCCCAGAACTTATTCATCTTATTTTTATTTATTTTATTGAGACGGAGTCTCGTTCTGTCACCCAGGCTGGAGTGCAGTGGTGCGATCTCGGTTCACTGCAACCTCTGCCTCCCAGGTTCAAGTGATTCTCCTGTCTCAGCCTCCCGAGTAGCTGGGACTACAGGTGCCTGCCACCACGCCCAGCTAATTGTTTGTATTTTTAGTAGAGACACAGTTTCACTGTGTTAGCCAGGATGGCCTCGATCTCCTGACCTCGTGATCCATCTACCTTGGCCTGCCAAAGTGCTGGGATTACAGGTGTGAGCCACCCTGCCCAACCCAGAACTTATTCATCTTATAACTGAAATTTTTTCTCCTTTGACCAACATCTTCCCATTTCCCCCATCCCCCATCCCCCTAGCGACCACCTTTCTATTTGCTGCTTCTGTGATTTTGACTCTTTTAGATTCCACATATAAGTGAGATCTTACAGTATTTGTCTTTCTGTGTCTGGCTTATTTCACTCGGTATTACATCCTCCAGGTTTATCTGTGTTGCTGCAAATGGCAGGATTTCCTTCTTTTATGGCTGAATTATATTTCATTGTATACTTACATCATGTTTTCTTTAACCATTCATCTACCAACAAATGCTTAAGTAGTTTCTATATCTTGGCTATTGTGAATAATGCTACAATGAACATGGACGTGCATATACCTTTTCAACATACTGACTTCAGTTCTTTTGGATATACAACCATAAGCATGATTGCTGGATTATATGGTAGTTCCATTTTTAATTTTTTGAGGAACCTCCATACTGTTTTCCATATGGCATACAGGCAAACTTAGGAGATATTTCAGGTTTGGTTCCAGACCACCACAATAAAGTAAATTTTGCAACAAAGCAAGTCACATAATTATTTGGTTTCCCAGTGCACATAAAACTTTTGTTCACAATATACTGTAGCCTAATCAAGTGTGTGATAGCATTATGTCTAAAAAACAATGTAAAATACCTTATTGCTAAAAAAATGCTAACAATCATCTGAGCCTTTAATGAGCCATAATCTTTTTGCTGGTGGAGGGTCTTGCCTTGATGTTGATGGCTGCTGACCGATCAGGGTGATAGTTGGTGAAGGCTGCAGTAGCTGTAGCAATTTCTTAAAATAAGACAACAATGAACTGTACCTTATTGATTGACTCTTCCTTGCACAAAAGATTTCTCTGAAGCATATGATGCTGTTTGATGCCATTTTACCCACAGAACTTCCTTTAAAATTGGAGTCAATCCTCTTCAGCTGTGTTACTGCTTTATTAACTAAGTTACATAATATTCTAAATCCTTTGCTATCATTTCAACAATATTCATACTTTCACCAGGAGTAGATTCCACCTCAAGAAACCACTTTCTTTGCTCATCTATAAAAAGCAACTCTTTATCCATTAAAGTTTGATCATGAGATGGCAGCAATTCAGTCACGTCTTCAGGCTCCACTTCTAATTCTAGTTCTCTTGCAATTTCTACCACATCTGCAGTTCCTTCTTCCACTTCAATCTTGAACACCTTAAAGGTCATCCATGAGGGTTGCAATCAACTTTTTCCAAATTCTCACTTATGGTGTTTTTTGTTTTTCGTTTTTTTGTTTTTTGTTTTTGTTTTTTGAGACAGGGTTTTGCTCTGTTGCCCAGGCTGGAGTGCAGTGGCACAATCTTGGCTCACTGCAGCCTCAACTTCCCAGGCCCAAGCCATCCTCCTGCCTCAGCCACCCAATTCGCTGGGACTACAAGCACGCACCACCATGCTTGGCTAATTTTTTGTACTTTTAGTAGAGATGGGGTTTTGCCATGTTGCCCAGGCTGGTCTTGAATTCCTGGGCTCAAGCAATCTGACCACCTCAGCCTCCCAAAGTGCGGGATTACAGGCATGAGCCACTGCACCCAGCCTCTATGTTGATATTTTGACCTCCCATGAATTATGAATGTTCTTCATAGCATCTAGAATGGTGAATCCCTTCCAGAAGGTTTCAATTTACTTTGCCTAGATCTATCAGATGAATCACCCTCTCTGGCAGCTATAGCCTTATGAAATTTGTTTCTTAAATAATAAGACTTGAAAGTCAGAATTACTCCTTGATCCATGGGCTGCAGAATAGATGTTGTGCTAGCAGGCATGAAAACATTAATCTCCTTGTATATTTGCATCAGAGATCTTGGGTGACCAGATATATTCTCAATGAGCAGTAATATTTTGAAATAAATCTTTTTTCTGAGCAATACGTCTCAAGAGTGGGCTTAAAATATTCAGTAAGCCATGCTGTAAACAGATGTGCTGTCATCCAGACCTCATTGTTCCATTTATTGAGCACAGGCAGAGTGGATATAGCATAATTCTTAAGGGCCTTGGAGTTTTTGGAATGGTAAATAAGAATTGCCTTCAACTTAAAGTCACCAGCTGCATTAGCCTTTAATGAGAGTCATTCTATCCTTAAAAGCTTTGAAGCAGGTATTGACATCTTCTCTCTAGCTACCAAAGTCTTAGACGGCATCTTCTTCCAACATAAGGCTGTTTAGTCTCCATTGAAAATCTGTTATTTAATGTAGCCACCTTCATCAATGATCTTAGATATTCTGGATAATTTACTGCAGTTTCTCCATTAGAACTTGCTGCTTCACCTTCCACTTTTATATTATGGAGACGGCTTCTTTCCTTAAACCTCATGAACCAACCTCTGCTAGCTCTGCAGCTTCCTCACCTCTCTCAGCCTTCATAGAATTGAAGTGAGTTAGAACCTTGTTCTGGATTAGGCTTTTGCTTAAGGGAATGTTATGGCTGGTTTGATCTTCTATCCAGACCATTCAAACTTTGTCCATATCAGCAATAGGGCTGTTTCGCTTTCTTATCATTTTTGTGTTCACTTAAGAGTAGCACTTTTAATTTCCTTCAAGAACTTTTCCTTTGCATCACAACTTTGCTAACTCTTTGGCACAAGAGACCTACCTCTCCGCCTGTCTCAGCTTTCAACGTGCCTTCTTCACTAAGCTTAATTATTTCCAGCTTTTGACTCAAAGTGAGAGATATGTGACTCTTCCTGTCACCTGAACATTTAGAGGCCACTGTAGGATTATTAATTGGCCTAATTTCAATATTGTTGTATCTCTGGGAGCAGGGAGGCCCAAGGAGAGGAAGAGAGATGGGGAAAACAGTCAGTGGAGCAGTCAGAACATACTTAACATTTTTCTGGTAAGTTCGCCATCTTCTATGGGCATGGTTTGCAGTGCTCCCAAATAATTAAATAGTAACATCAAAGATCACTGGTCACAGATCACCATAAAAGACATAATAAAAATAAAAAAGTTTGAAATATTGTAAGAATTAAAAAATCTGACATAGAGACATGAAGTGAGCACAGATCACTGGGAAAATGGCAGCAATGACTTGCTCCATGCAGGGTTTCCAGAAATCTTCCATTTGTAAAAAGCACAGTATCTATGAAGCACAATAAAGCAAAATGCAATGAAATGAGGTGTTCCTCCACTAATTTACATTCCCACCAGTAGTGTGACAAGTTTCCCTCTTGTCCATATCTTGCCAGTATTTATCTCATCATGTTGATAATAGCCACCCTAAGAGGTATAAGATGTATCTCATTGTGGTTTTGATTTGCATTTCCCTGATGATTAGTGATGTCGAGCACCTTCTCGTATACTTATTAGCTATTGGAATGTTTTATTTGGTAAAACATCTATTCAGGTCCTTTGCCTATTTTTTAGTTATTTGTTCTTTGGTTGGTTTTGTTTTGTTTTGTATTTTTTTGCTATTAAGTTGTATGGGTTCCCTATATATTTTAGATATTAACTTCTTATCGGATATGTAATTTGCAAATACTTTCTCCCAGTCCATAGGATTGCCTTTCCATTCTGTTGATTGTTTCCTTTGCTGTGCAGAAGCTTTTTAGTTTGATGTAGTTCTACTTATGTAATTTTGCTTTTGTTGTCTGTGCTTTTGATGTCGTATCGAAAAAATTTATTGCCAAGACCAATGTCAAGGAGCTTTTCCCTTATATTTTCTTCTAGGAGTTTTACGTGTTGGCTCTTATATTTAAGTCTTTAATCCATTTCAAGTTAATTTTTTCACATTGTATAAGAAAAGGGCCCAATTTCATTTTTTGGCATGTGGATGTCTAGTTTTTTCAACATCATTTATTGAAGAAACTATCGTTTCCCTATTGTACATTCTTGGTGCCCTTGTCAAAGATTAGCTGATTGTGTGTATATATATATAGTTATATATTATATATACACAAAATATATATATAATATATATATACACAAAAAATATATATATAATATATATATAGGCTTATTTCTGAGCTCTCTCTACTGTTCCATTCATCTGTTTTTATACCAGCATCATACTGGTTTGATTAATGTAGCTTTGTAATACAGTTTGAAATCAGACAGTGTGATGCCTCTAGTTTTGTTCCTCTTTCTCAAGATTGCTTTGGCTAGCCAGGGTCTTTTGTGGTTCCATATGACTTCTAGGATTATTTTTTCTATTTCTGTGAAAAATGCCACTGAAATTTTGATATAAATTGCATCAAATCTATAGATTGCTTTGAGTACTATGGACATTTTAACAATATAAATTATTCTAATCCATTTGTTTTTAATGTAATTTTAAAAATCAGAGTTATTAGCAGCCCATGAACCACAATTGGTATAAAGTTGGTTCTGTACATCAAAGAAAATTAATTTAGCTATTGTCTAAATTACTAATTTGGGGCAGGAAGCCCTTTTCTAGATGCTACAAGCTTTATAAAGGGAAAATACTATTTCTAATATTCGACTTAACATGGCTGCTTTGGTTAAAAAAAGGATAACATATTAAATATTTAAAATGACCAGATGGTAGGTTTTAATCCACTAAAAACAAACCCAGCAGGGCAAACTCACAGGCACAAAATATAACTCAAAGCATTAGTAGAGCTGAGGCTGTTTTTCTTTAGCATTATGAATCGCTTTATTTGTAATGACTATACCAGAGCTCCAAAGAGGCAGTCATATACATCAAACTGTCATTAAAATATGTGGCTCTTTCCTGCAGTATCATGTTACTACTGCACTGAAAATTTTATTTTTCCAGTAATACCAGAGGTAGTAATTAGAAGGTCTATTATTTCTGGCCAACCATAATGGATACAACCATAATGGACACAACCCAAAGGTTAATTGCTGTGCTACAAACACTGCAGCAATTAGCTTTCAGAGTAGGGAGTGACAGGGAATGTATTTCAAGTGAAAGTTAGTTTTTAAATAGAAACTATCCTCTACGTCATGTGCATAAACTTCCCTAAATTAAGTCAGTGCATGATCAAATTCACAATGTTACATGGAGGGAGTGAAGCCATGGTAGAGCTTTCAAGGGTTAGGGAAAGAAGTATTTGGGAGAGAACTTCATGAGGGAAGGGGTTCATACCACTGGAAGTTCTAACTGCTTCCTCCCAAGTTCCTCTTTGCTTCTGTACTCTTCTATGCCTCTGCTCAGCCCAGCCTCCTCCAGCTGGGGTCCCTCTACTGCTGTTTGTTCCTCAAACTGCTAATGTCTCAGCATCAGGTCAGTGGCCACAAGCAGGCCTATCCCCCAGTATGTGTATAGGGCTCAGGCAGGAGTACAAAGGAGGACACCATGCTATATGTCCACATAGCTAAAATTCATATATCAAACTAACAAACTGCTACTTGAAATATGTTCTATCCTTCTACCTTGAAAAAATGTACTTTTATAAAGACAGAAATGTTTTTAATGTGTAATACTATGTTTTAATGAATAGGCAAAATATCAAAAGTAGATAAATTCAATTATTATGGCACGTGTTTGCACAGTCTGGTGATAGGCTGGAGATGTTCAGGTAAGTAATTAAACAAAAACTTACACAGTTTACAAATTACATATTTACCCCTGTGAAATTTACTTTCTTCCCTTCATTTTAGCAAAATCCTTTAATTATATTGTCATAATCAAAATTTTCATATAGTCAGTGTTCTATGAACACTAATGCCAAATTACATAACTTTTCTGAATTATTGCAGCTCTTGGGGTTTTTCAACTTGATTTTAACTTGGAGAAACTTTGCTTTGCTAAGGCAGTAGCAACTGGAATTATCAACAAAATTCTTAAAGTCATACTTATTTTTAAAAATGAGAAATTAAGGTTTGTAGTGTGGCATGTAAGGAGCTTAGCTGTTACTCTGTCCTGACAAAAAGTAGAAAGTTGCACAAACTGAAAATCAACAACTCTTCCCAGATCTAGCAGAGAAGCGGGGACACAGAGCAAGCCACTGCCCCCAAAGTTGGAGAGACAAACAGGCAGATACACAGAATCACAATTTACTAGAGCAGAAACCCACCAGCAGAAACCTCCAGGGGCACGAGTACAGGGTAGGAAGACCAGAACTGTAACTGATGAATTGCTAGAGGCTCAGTGTGGTCAAGACTAAGTGTTTAAAACTCCAGGGGGTCAGCTGAGCACTGTGGCTCACACCTGTAATCCCAGCACTTTGGGAGGCCTAGGCAGGCAGATCACGAGGTCAGGAGACAGAGACCATCCTGGCCAATATGGCGAAACCCCATCTCTACTAAAAATACAAAAATTAGCTGGGCATGGTGGTGTGCACCTATAATCCCAGCTACTCGGGAGGTTGAGGTGGGAGAATCATTTGAAGCCGGGAGGCAGAGGTTGCAGTGAGCCAAGATCGCGCCACTGCACACCAGCTTGGCAACAGAGCGAGACACACACACACACACACACACACAAAGGGGAGGAGCCTAGTCTTTGGAGGGCACACTCACACTTCTATAAGTTTTACCTCCAGGAGTTCTTCCAGGTTCTCTCAGTGAAAATCAAAGAAAAATCACCTCCTACATCCAACAGGGAGAGGTGAAAAGTAACCATTTTGAAATATGTCAAAATATTCTGTTCTTTTTAACAAGGCCTGCCCTCAACAGAAACTACTTTACCAGAGCCTAACCTATTACAGTTTTAGCAGAGCCTAACCAAGCTGGTAGATGGGAAATATCCAACCCCAGCCCCCTCTAGACATCCTGTCCCACCTAACAAGGGGGATAAAAACTAAGAAGCACTTGTGAAGTTCCCAGCCTAGGGACACAAGCTCACTAAGAGTGAAATCTAATCATAGGTCTATAGAATGCTTCCCCTCCTCCCACATCTTACCACTACATCACTAAAGCCCATTTACTCCAGTGCCTTTCACCCAGTACATCATGTCCAGCTTTCAACTAAAAATTACAAGGCACACTATACAGCAAAAAACATAGTTTGAAGAGACAAAGCAATCATCAGAACTAGACTCATATGGCAGAGATGTTGGAATTATCAGACCAGGAACTTCAAATAACTGTGATTAATATACTAAGGGCTGTAAAGGTAAACGTAAACAACTTGAAAGAACAGGTGGTTAATGTAAGCAGAAATGAAAATTTTAAGGAAGAATAAGAATTGCTAGTGATATAAAATTCTATAACAGAAATGAAGAATGCCTTTGATGGATTCATTAATAGATTGGACATGCTTGAGAAAAGAATCTCTGAGTTTGAGGATATGTCAATGGAAACTTCCAAAATTGAAAAATAAAGAGAAAAAGGACTTAAAAAAAAGAAACAATATCCAAGAACTGTGAAATAACTACAAAAGTATAACATATGTGTAACAGGAATGCCAGGAGAAGAAATAGAGAAAGGAACAGAAGAAATATTTGAAGCAATAGTGACTGAAAATTTCCCCAAATTAATGTCAGTCACCAACAATGTTAGATCAACTCTCTAAAATCTCTTCCAGAAGATAGAAGCAGAGGGAATACTTCCTAGCAGCATTGCCCTAATACCAAAACCAGACAAAAACATTACTAGCAAAGAAAACTATAAACCAATATATCTCTTGAACAAAGATGTAAAAATCCTCAACAAAATATTAGCTAGTAGAATCCAGCAATGCATAAAAAGAACTGTACAGCATAACCAAGATTTATCCCAGGTATGCAAGGCTGGTCCAATATTTGAAAAATTCATTCATGTAATCTACCATAACAATAGCCTAAAGAAGAAAAATCACATGATCACATCAATAGATGCAGAAAAAGCATTTGACAAAATCCAACACATTTTCATCATAAAAACTTTCAGCAAACCAGGGACAGAGGGGTAACTTTCTCACTTGCTAAAGAACATCTACAAAAACCCTAAGGTAACAACGTACTTAATGATGAGGAACTTACCTACAGAGGAACAAAAATAAATAATGACTTCCAACTTCTCAGAAACCATGTAGACAAGAATAGAGATGGAGTAAAAGTGTTGAGAGAAAAAAACTACCAACCTATAATTCTGTACCTTGCAAAATTAGCCTTCAAAACTAAAAGTCTGTTTCTTCTACTTTTGATCACCGCTGTCCCCTAGCACCAGCCCAGAGGAACAATGCAAAGAGAAAGAGAAGGAAAATGAGGAAAACTGTCAGATAGTTCCATATCCACAGATGAAGAAATTAAAGAGGATCTGAATAATTTGCTCAAGTTCACACAGCAAGTAAGTGCTGGAGCTAGGTTTTGAACCCAGGCATTTTGAACTCCAAAGTTTGTGTTCTTAATCTCGTACATTGGGATGAAATTTGTACAGTGAAAGACAAGCCATAATATAGATGATTGCCTAATAAGTATTCCAAATCCATCCTGACACACAAAAAAATCATTCTAGTTCATCACTGCTCACTATGTAATTAAATACAATGAAAAATAAAACAGGCTTTACTTCTGTATAAATCAACTTACTACAATTTTTCCTTCCAAATCATGGAACAAGTATTCACTTGAATTTCAAAACTATCATTTTCAAATGATACTTTAAAAGTATCGCTTTCAAACGATACTTTAAAAAGTATCGTTTTCAAATGATACTTTAAAAAGTATCGTTTTCAAATGATACTTTCAGTGATACTTCACTGCCTGGTAGTCACTAGAGCCTGATCACAAAAAGATCATTAAGTTCGTAGAAACTGGGGAGAAATAGTCTTTCGATGTAGAAAATTAGAAATTTAGGGGAAAATATTCTTCCTACATAGAAATTTATTCTGCAATACATCAACTATCCAGCTCTTAATGATGTTAATATTTCTTTATCACTACCTGTCTCCCAACATCAGTCCTAAGCTTTTGATAAAACTGGGGAGGAATTCCCCACTCCAAATTCAAGTCTTTCCCCTACAGATTTCAAAACTCTTACTCCGGTTGCTCAGGGTTGTCCTTCTAGGTATGGAAATATGACATTCCTTTTCTGCAACAGGATGATTTATCTGACAAGAATAGCCTCCCATTTACAAGTTACTTTGCATTTTTCAAAGTACTTCTACAAGTTCATTTGTTTCTCATACAATTCTGTCTGTTTCATAGGAGGGTCTTACAAGTTAGGTGTAAACATTTGTAACGAACTTGGCACTATTTGACTTACAGCCAGTGCTCAATTAACGTTAACCATCATTACAACTATTGTCATTCCTATACTGTGAGGAAACTATGCCCCTGAAAGATTAGGGTAATTTATCTAATATCTATGACAGAGTTGGTACCCCAAACTAGGTTGATTTCTACAGCACTTCAACTTCCTATTAGGGTTTGTATCAATAAAACTGTAGGACCCGCCAGGGCTGGAATCCCACTGCTACCTGAGCATCCGGTTGGTGACCAGACTCCCCGAATTAATAAAAGGATTTGTTGTTGTTGTTTTTATAGCAGTTGTCCAGGAAGTATCTCCTTTCGAACTCAAGTCACTTGGGCAATTGACTTTACAAAGCAAATTGGCCCCGTTTAAGGATTCTTGGCTCCTGAAATCCGCAAGGAAGTGGGTTCTTTCAGAGGGAGCACCAAGAGCTTCAAAAAATCCTTCTAAGGTGAACCACTCCAGACCCGGATAGTGAGATGAGGCTCAGCCTTGTGCCTCGGGGGTCGTAACAGACGGCAAGGTGGAGGGGGCTTCCCGGCCCCGCAGCCGGACCTGGGCACCTCGAGCCCGTTCACCGGGGCCAGGTCCTGGCGGACCGCGGAGTCAGCCCGGGCGGCGCAGCGCAGGCGGTGCCCGGGCGCAGGGCCAGTCCCACCGCCGCCGCCGCCGCGAGCCCAGACCTGCCCGCCCGACCTGGCGGCGCAGTCTCGCGGGATCGCTCAGCTCTCGCTCCCCGTGCAGCTCTCGAGGCAGCTCCACTCCCGGACGCTCCCTGGAGCCGTCTCAGGTCGCTGGGGGCACGGTGGGCTAGACGGGGACGGGAAGGGACAGCGGCCTTCGACCGCCCCCCGAGGTGAGGCTCCCACTGCCGGGACTGGGCAGGGGCCGGGCGGGTGCCGGGGGAAGCGGGGAGGGCCTCGAGGGGCGCGAGGGGCCGCGGCTGGGATGAGGCGCGCCGGGAGCCGCAGGTGCTGGGGAGGCGGCGGCGGCGGGACGGCCTGCACCTGAGTTTCCTCGGAAGTGGGAACCGGCTCTGAAAGGCGATGCCGGGGCCCCGCGGCACCGCGCAGGCCAGGAACGCTGCTGTCTGGCTCTAGGCCTGGGGCAGGTGCCCGGGTGTGGGGCGCTGGCAGACTGGGCATCAGTGTGTGTTGGGACGCGGGTAATTCGTAATCCGGGGCCCACAGCCTTCCTCCAGCAAGGGGACTGTGTTCGCCCATCCCCCAGGACAGATTTGCGCACTTTCCTTTCGACGGCAGCACCACACCTTCCTAGCCAGTGAAAACTGCAATGTTGCCCTGCCACTGGAGGAATCCTAAAAGTGTCCCTCTTGTTGGCCTTATGAAAAGCGAGAAACTTACATACACAGAAGACTGCCACAAAAACTGACTCTTTAGAATCTTTTACAAGTTTAAGAACTCTGTGGGTCTTAAGGAATTTCCCAGGGCCTTAGTTTTCTTGTACTTAATAAGCTTTCCAAAAGGGCCCTTAGATTGTATGCTTATATTAATCCTTTATAATTTACTCCGTATCACCAGCGTTCCTTTTTTCCTCCATCTTACTCTTGCCATTCCCTCTTTTTAACCCTGTATTCCATACAGCACCAACCTCCTAGCATCGGTTTCCTAGAGGTGCAGCTTCCTTAGCAAATTATATATTCCATGCTAAGGCAGGTGGAAGAGTATCTCGCTAGGACAGAATTTTCCGTTGTTTTTCGTGTTTGTTACCTGGGATGAAAATCTTAACTCTGCACTTTGACTCCACATTTGAGTTTATGACAAATGTTGCTGATACACCCTCCTTTTGTTTTTACAGTAATTGACCCAGGACTCATTTTCAGGAAAGCCTGAAAATGAGTAAAATACTGAAATGAGGAATTTGAACATTTTATCTTTGGATGGGGATCTTCTGAGGATGCAAAGAGTAATTCATCCAAGCCATGTGGTAAAATCAGGAATTTGAAGAAAATGGAAATGTTTACATTTTTGTTGATGTGTATTTTTCTACCCCTGGTAAGAGGGCACAGTCTCTTCACCTGTGAACCAATTACTGTTCCCAGATGTATGAAAATGGCCTACAACATGACATTTTTCCCTAATCTGATGGGTCATTATGACCAGAGTATTGCCGCGGTGGAAATGGAGGTGAGTAGTGCTTCATACCTTTATTGAAAAGTAGTTTATGCTCTGTTCTAGAATAAACTAGTAATGTGACTTATTTTTAAACAGAGCCGATTTCTTCAAGTTGTGTACACGTTGTGTTTTGAAAAGTCCTTTTGAAAATTAAATCCCTCTACTGACTTAATGTTTTGTGTACCTTTGCAGCCCTGTTTAGTAGATTCGTTTAAATAGGGTTCATTTTATATACTGAAGTATGGTTACACATGATTTCTAAATACCTTGTACCTGGAAAATATTTTGTTTTCCTAAATCAAGTATGATAGTTCCTCTAGAAATGCAAATTCTGAATATTTTTCTAATTCACTGAACATGTAATATTTATTGCCTGGACTAAGAGTGAAGAAATTTACATGTTTTTATAAGTAGTTGTAATATTCACTTGGTACAGTTTTTCTGAAATAAATAAATTATCCGAATATTTTGTTGCTGTAGACTATTTTAAGGCTATCGCAAAGTCACTAAAAAGTGATTTTGTTTTCTAAGCATAGCACTTATATGTTCTTTATAAGATACTTGTTATAAGAAACCACTTGGGAGGAGTACAGTGACACTAAAGATTGCCTTAGGTGCCTTAGTTACCTGTCTCTGGTTTAGAGATATGCAAATTACTAGGGAGTGTGGGAAGAAAGCTACCTGTACAGACAGGAACCTGCTTTCCCATACAGATTTGTTAGGTTGTTAAGTCTCCTGAAGGAAACTAGACACATGCATTGTTTTTGTAGTTTTTCTTCAGAAAAACAGAATAATAAAGGCTTTTTTTCCTCAGATTGTTGCTAAGAGAGGAAATCCCTACAAATTTAATATATATACTATTTTTAAAATTGATTAGATTTGATTTTGCAGCTTTGAAAGTTTTCTGTTGTTCAATTGAGTAGTTGTCTGACTGCCTCATTGTGGACTCATGTCTGGAATAGGAAAGCTTATAAATACTAAGTAGATGTTATTTAAAAGGATAGTACAGATTATATTATTGTTATCTTTCAGTGTTTTTTTCAAACCGATGCAAGATGTCCTTTTGAACACTGAACAAATGATGCACTGAGACTTTCATTAATCAGAACCATTTTGATGGTTCAATCTGATTCAATATGAAGTATATAGTGAGAACACTGTGAAGCAATAATTACATCATTCATTCACTTTTTCTCTGATGATAATATGCTTTGTAGTGTTCATGTTTTAATAGTGTTCCTAAATTTTTTAAATCTGATTTCCTTTGTATGTGGTAACTACATACATTTTAAGGTTTTTGTTTTTTCTTTTAGAGATGGGGTCTTACTATGTTGCCCAGGCTGGTATCAAACTCCTAGGCTCAAGTATCAAACTCCTGCCTCAGCATCCCAAAGTGCTAGGATTACAGGCGTGAGCTACTGCACCCAGCTGACCATTTTAAGTTTGAATGCTAACAGTGACCTTATAAATTCATACCACTTAGACTTAAGAGAGATGCATCCCTGCTGTTAAATGCCTGTAATTATAAGATGGTAGCAACTAGCTTTGTTCTACACGTCTTTTTAAAACCAATTGTTTTTTACTTTCAAAAAAAATTACTTTTTAATTTACCTAGCTTCTTTCCCAAGTAGTTTTGTGCCTGGATATTATCAAGAAGGCTTTTTGTTCTTACCTCTTTTATATGATTGCTAACACTACCAATCTCTTCATTATATAATTTTCCACATATAACTAACCTTTCTCATAGCCTTTACTAATGAAGTTTTTTTTTTTTTTTGCTATAAATCATACTTCAGTAAGTTTAAGGATACAAAAGAAGACAGCCATCAAGCAGTCACAATACCAGCATTAACCTAAGTCTATAGAAGAAAGGAAAGAGAAATGAAAAGGCAAAAATAATGTCAACCTGGGTCAGACTTTTAATCCCTATATGTAATTTTTTAGTGTATACTGTTGTTTTTCCTACTGCCCCATTCCTATTTATCCTTATACAGTAGTGTTCTCTTTTAGTTCCTGTATTTGAATGTCCTATAAGTTGAGAGTTGTAAGTGACCCTAAAGATCATACAGAGCTTCTTAACCTTTTTTGTGCCATTAACCCCTTCTCCAAAATAAGAGAAGTTTTAATATTTAAATAAATAAAATGGGTAGGATTACAAAGAAAACAAATTATATTGAAATATACTTATAGCTCAGGTAAAGAACCCCTGAACCCTTCATTATACAGATGAAGAAACTGAAAATTTGAGCACTCCAATCTGATAGTCTTCTCTGTCTACATGGACCATAATGTCATCTTTAACTGGTTTTTTTAGGCCCTTGTCCTGATTGGATAAACAAGATAATATTTCTTATGATTTAGAATGCAATGTGTAAATTTCAGACTTTGCTACTTATTTGCAAACTTCATTTAGATAAAAATTAAATGGGTGATTGTTTTACCTCTGTTTAGCTCTGTCTCTCTTTTTCCTTCTTACAAGTGCCTTGAATACAAAGTCTTGTTAGACCAAAAATAAAATCTCTGTGGTGCACACCTGTAGTCCCATCTACTCTGGAGGCTGAGTGGGAGGATCACTTAAGCCCAAGAGTTGGAGGTTGCAGTGAGCTGTGATCGTTCCACTGCACTCCAGTCTGGGCAACAGGGTGAGACCTTGACTCAACAAAACAAAGTGAAAACAACAACAACAAAAACAAAGCAAAAGTTAACTCCCTAATCTTCAGTCTCTCTAGTGGTGCCACAATGATTTTATTATAATTCAAATTTGTGCAGTCCACTTTAGGGTTAAAATCCTTCATCATTTTCCCTAAAGCTGGGGAAATAAAGACCTGATTCTAGAGCACCCCAGGCCCTTCATGTGGGACCCTGGCTGCTTGTCCAGTCTCTCATCTTGTACCTTCCCACATTGCACACTCTGCTTCAGCCAACTGACCTATTTGGAGAATTCAAATCCATATTACTGTCCGTCACCTCTGTATCTTTACACATACTCTATCCTCTGGTGAGCGATCTGTCTACCTACCTTTCTTCACCTGCTCAATTCCTTCAGGTCTCAGTTAAAGCAATAACTGTTTTTAGCGAACCCTTCTTTCACCTTTCTCCTGAGCATATTTAATCAGCCCACTCTACACCCTTACAGTACTTACAATGTACAGTTGTTCTTATACTTATCATGCTATTTTACAGTGATCTACATGTCTCTAGATTGAGAGTTTGTTGAAGGTAGGGATGGTGTTTTTTTTTTTCATCTGTATCCCTAATACTGAGTACAATGCCTCTGAGCATGGTAGAGGCTACATAAAAGCTAAATAAAGAAAAAGGCAGGATTTTATGTCCCAATAAGGTAGCAAAGGGAATTTTCCCTCCAAATATTTACGTTCCACTTCTATCATCTACAGTGTCCAAGTCAAAGACATACTAATATTTTTAGGTGGTTTACATACCATTCTTTTTCATTCTGTCTGAGCCTAGCTCTAATGAAATATATCAGTTGACATCCTCTATTTTGTTTCCCACATTAGCTCTACACATATTCATTAGAATTTGTTTAAAGAATTTGATTTTTAACCATTTCTAGTTATTTACATGAAGTAAAAGAATTCAACTTTTGATTGGACCATTGGATTATAAGCTCTATGAGTCAGTTTTTTTTTTTCAAACATTGTACTTTAGTCCTTAAGTGTATATTCCAGTTGAGTACTAAATTGTAGCTGCTTGTAACTTGGCTTTTACTAAAAATGTGTTTTATAGCTTCTCTAAAGATCAGATTGGGTTTTACACCTCCAACCCAATTACCTTTAGTTTCTGCTGGTTCCTATTGAATTTCCAGGATTCACTGTGAATTAGTGTTAGGATGAGAGGCTGAAGAATTGCCTGATGGCTATGGCAGTGAACTGTACTACTCTCTTAGCCACCAAGAATTCCGTATAAGTCAAAAGATCTATCTCCTTTTTTGTTTCTAGTTTTCATTTTGTAACAACTAGCCTGTTTTATAGAATTTAAGCATTTATGGTCATTTTTAATCTGTGATTATATGAGATGGTTTAGAGCAATGGTTCTTAAACTTTAGTTCATAGACCAGCAGCTTGTGAGCTTTTTGGAAATGCAAGTTCACACTCCTATCCCAACTTACTGAATCATGATCTCTGAAGATGGAGCCCAGCTGTGGTTTCACAAGCTGCCCAGGTGTTTCTTTTGAGTGTTAAAGTTCAAGACCCACTGGTTTAGAAGTTTGGATTGCAAATTTTTACTGTAAAAGACCAAATTATTTTGACTTTCCAGACCATACAGTCTCCATCACAGCTATTCAACTTTGAAATTGTAGCACAGAAGCAGTCACAGACAATATGCCAACAAATGAGTGTGGCTGTGTTTCAATAAAACTTTATTTACAAAAACAGGCGGTGGGCTATATTTGGCCCAGGGGCTACAGTTTGCTGAACCTTGGTTTAAGTACTTGAAAATGTTTTAAGGATAGTATAAAATGTAATAAGTGGACATTATTGTGCATTCTTATGTTAATACATTACCTGAGTTATATGTTACTTACTTTCCACATAAATTTTTTAAAGTAAAATTTATCACAAAGCAAAAGGATCTGACTGAGACATCTTGGTTCTTTAGTTTTGTTTCAGAGATTGCTTAAAATGAGGGACTTCAGTTTTTTCCTTATTTTATTATGTGAACCTGAAATCATTTGTATTACAAAGAGTTAATTTACAATTCTGCATAGTAACGGGGCTTTGTAATGAAAAGGATGTACAGTCTAACTCTCCCAAGTGGAAAAACAAATGGCTTTCCATTGTGTTCCTTTTGTTTCATATCTAGAGCATTGTTTCACAAATTGTGAGATTGAGGTCCCTTGAGAGACTGATTTCATCCAGAAAGAGCTAAGACTGATCTAGGGAAAATGGAAACAGGAATGTTGTATTTTTCTTTTTCAATTGCCTTCATCGAGGTCTAGGCAAAAACCAGGTCACGTATTGTGTTTGGAACAGCAAGTGGTCATTCCCCTTTTAAACAGTCTAAAGGGAAGTGGACCAAAAGAAAAAAAAAAAACTTTCCTTTCCACCTGTTAATATGTGCTGTTAGAATGTCTCTATTCAATTAAAAATAAATGGAGAAAAACTGGATAGACAGACTTTTAAGGAAAATATCTATTTCTGTTGTATAGTGGCTTTTAAGCATTTTTACTTTCCTGCTTTTAGAAGAGTCCAGTCCCTTCCTGCTTTCACCTTTCTTCCATATTCTCTACCCTTGTATGTCCATACACAAAGAAAGAAAATGTTTAGTGAGATTAACCTGTTTGTTTTTCAGGAAAGACTATCTGAAAATAACTGTAGCTATTCTGAAAGTAAGACATTAATCATATAAAATGAAATAAATACTGAGAAGTGTTCCAAGCCAGTTGTGTGTATAATGACTACTGTTGTGTTTTAAAGGTAGAAACCTTCCTTCGTGATGTTGCATTGCAGTAGTAGGGAAAGTCCCTTGACTCCTTCTTTTGAATCTGCAGAATAAGGGCAGGCCTGTATGTGAAGAGAAAGGATATTTCTCCTGGGAGGCTCTGCTGATAAGCACAAGGTTCCTAGTCCATTCCTTAGTATTCCATGGGAAGACTGTCGTGATTATTTCCTTTCCCCAAGAATGTGGCATGTAAATAATGAAGCTTTATTACTCTAGGTTATATATTTGTCATGTGTTTATTCATATTTATTGAATATGTACCTGAATATGTAGCTTTCCCAGAATTACAGTTTTTCAAGTTCTAAGGTTTACATTAAAAAAGTAATTGATTCTAGACACATTCCTTTGTAGTAGCAATCAGTTAATATGTACATTTGTCTAATTTCCAAAGGTACTCTCTTTTGGAGAAATGATTTAAATTTTCTAATGGTCCCTCACAAGAAATAGTTTAAAAATAACAAGTTTTCCATTATGGAAATAATGTAAATTCCTGCTTTTTGTTCTCTTGTATTCCAGGCTCCACTTTACATTTTTTAAAGAAGCTGACTTGCCTGAGATTGATCACATTCATGAAACTATGTAGCAAAATTTGCACCACTTTCCTATACAGTAATCCATTGACATTCTCAAAGAATTTACTCAAGACTTTTGTAACCACTTTAACAGTATTTGCCCAGTGAAGTGTAACTGAAAACATTTAAAGGCCCCTTTAGACTTTAGTGAGCCTGTTGTTTTGCTAAGGTTCATCACTTTTTTTTTTTTTTTTTTTTTTTTTTTTGAGACAGTCTCACTCTGTTGCCCAAGCCGGAGTGCAGTGGCGCCATCTCGCTCACTGCAAGCTCTGCCTCCTGGGTTCACGCCATTCTCCTGCCTCAGCCTCCCGAGTAGCTGGGACTACAGGTGCCCGCCACCATGCCTGACTAATTTTTTTGTATTTTTTTAGTAGAGACGGGGTTTCACCATGTTAGCCAGGATGGTCTCGATCTCCTGACCTCGTGATCCACCCACCTCGGCCTCCCAAAGTGCTGGGATTACAGGTGTGAGCCACCGTGCCTGGCCCCAGGTTCATCACTTTTTTTCAATCACATTTTTAATTTCTTTCACTCAGTTTTAATCACTATCACTGTAAATCGACTTTGTTTTTGGTGCCAATTTAGAGCAAGAAATATAGCTTTTCTCACTGCATGGGAGTTACTGTGTATGTCACCATGAGTAGAAAGCACAAATCCTGAGCTTAGGATCAGATGCTTTGGAGTCACTTGGTCTTGTTCACTGGTGGTGTGGCTTGCTTCCATGTACCAGTGGGATTCTGATTCATGCTTCAGAAAAGTGACAAACGTTTACGTATCTCATATTTTCAGTACTCAGGGAAGCAAGGCACTGCCAAGATACTGCCGCTGGACCACTCTGCTTAGGTTATGCTTTATATATTTTTAAGAAACCAAACAGTTCCTTCTTTTGATCCCTCTCAATTAAAATTCTAGCCCAGACTTTCCCTTCAGGATCTTACAGTGCCACCAACCCCAGGCCCATATTATGGTTCCTTTCATTATCATATTATTATAGCATCAGGAGCTAGCTGGTCCTTTCCCTGTATATTTCACTGAGACTAGCTGGTGTTTATTCATTCAACAAATATTTGAATGCCTAAATAAATAAATATTTGAAGCACTGTTCAGGTACTCAACATGCAGTAATGCACAAACAGACCTATATGCCCTCATAGAATTTATATTCTGGTGGAGGGAATGTAAAACAACCTATCTGTTTTTGTCATTGTACTTGCAGTTCTACTTTTTTGACAAAGGCTTATTTTCTTAGATTACTTTTTTGCCCTCGTTTACTCATTTCCAAAAAATACTTTTAGACTTGTTTTAATATTATTTTTCCCTGGTCATTCCTTCATTGATTTTATATAGCTCTTAATTCTTTTAACCCTGAAAAAGGAGCCTGCTTTCCTTGTGTTCTAAGGTGTATTTTTTTTTCATGTCCTTTCCACCTTAGATAGGGTACCCAGACTGGTTAAGCAGAAAAGGAATTGATTATAAGAGTAGCAGGTAGCTCATAGAATCAGCAGGTGGGCTAGAATTCAAGCTCAGGCTGTAAGGAACGTGCCACAGCTAAGATGCTGGCACAGGTATGGTCTACTTGGGAACTTATAAGCAAGGGATTTCAGTGAGGACAACTCTTGGATGGAAAGGATCCAGGATACTTCTTAACCTGACACTAGATAGTTGGTTGATCCTGCTGGGACATGATACCATATTGAGGGCTTAAGGTTGATTACTGCTCTGCTTCTGGCAAATGAACTACTCAGCAATAGCCAGATCACCCCAAGAAGGAAAGTCTATGCTATTGGATCTGGGCACTCTTCTGCCACCATGGCCCTTTTGTTCCTGAGCCTGTTAAGCCTATACTGGTATCACTAGAGAAAAGGCTGACTGACATCCACAGAGTAGATTATTTATTCTACACATTTAAGAGCCTCCTCTGTTTTGGGGCCTTTGGGTTTGCATTCACATGCAAAAAAAATTTTTTTTTTTTTTGAGATTATAGGCCCATTTTGAAGAAGTCCAGTCACATACTGCTTTTCTGGACTCCTAATACCAATTCTCTAGAATTCTTCCAAGCTCTTGTTGTTTGCAAGTCCCTATCTTGTTGTACCATTAGATATAGCCCATGAATCAATGTAACTTCTTACCTGAGACCATCTTTCTGATAACATAGACCGTGATTAAAGTTCTGCCTGCTAGGGCCATCTCTGAATGGAGTTATAATCCTATAGTAGCTCACTCTTGGCTGGGGCCAGCTATTGTAAGCCAGGCTGTAATTGTTTCTTCATGAGTCATTTGGTCAGAGGGAACTCTCCTTGAAGACATAGGTGTGTTTTAAGGAAAGGATTATAATATGGCAGAAGCAGGCATTCTGAGAATGCAAGCAATATGCTACTTTCCCATATCTTTGAGATGTATCTAGCCACTTGAAGATGGAATGCAATTGGTCCCTGACATCACGAGTAGTTGAGTTCAGTAACACTCAATTCATGAGAGGTAACTTGACTTGATGATCTCTAGATGTTCTCTCCTGTTTAGTTTCTATGAGGAACTAGTAGCAAAAGCCAAGGTCCCTTTTAATTATGTAGGGTTAATCTCCTCATCTGCACTTGTATCTTACTATGGCATCTAGGGTACATTTCTATGGCCTCATCAGCTTTATGTCTTCGATAAGTTAGATTAGTGTGATGTCCTGTGAAGTCGGTGATATGTTTCACTGACTGAAATTGAGGCACAGAGCTGAAGAGCTGATGTTCCCCTAAGGCTGAAGCTCTTAAGCTTTGGTGTGCATCAGAATCATCTGAAGGACTTGTTAAAATACAGATCACTGGCTCCACCCCTGAGTTCCTGAATCAATAGGTCTGGGATGGGATGGAAAAATTCCACATCTAACAAGTTCCTAGGGGATGCTGATGCTGCTCACTCAGAGGCCACTTGTTTTGAACCACTGCTCTAAGGCAAGTTGGCAAAGATATGCTGCTGTCCCTGCTGGGTGAGAACAAATTGCTTTTGTAGAAGAAAGAACTGGCTAGCTTAGAGAGGCATACAAAGTGCTTGAGCTTTACTATTTGCTGCAGGAAAGAGACCACATCTGGAGAATCACATTAGCCAATTGAGTTGAGGTTGTTTAAGACAATCCACTGGAAAGTTGAAATGAGCAGGTGGTAGGAACTGTTACCCCTGAATATGTTTCTAGTGGTGTTGCCAATCTCTGAAAATCCCCTTGATCTGCAGTATTGTTTTTGATTTTCTATCATGGTAGGGAGGGAGACCTCTAATGGTTTTTGTTTGGCCCCTACCATAATAACATTTATCCAGGAAACAAATATGTCTATTATGCTTTTGCTAAATAAATAAATATTTTAGATGTACATACATGGACTTGGAAAATTGCAGTGGGTTGGATTTAGGTCTCACTGAACCCCTGTCAAAAGCCCATTTATCATCTTACCTCCAAAAGCCCAGTCTCTGAAGCTAGCACACTGAATCTAGAATCTCTGAGAAATAACCCCATATCAGTACGTCTTAGCCCCATCTAAAATTGTATTCTTTCCTTCTCAGTTCATAACCCTCAGAAACCAATATAAATTAACAGTCTTACAACTAGTTTGTAGGTCTTTTTTTCAGATTTGATTTTGACTTGATGCTCCCAAGGCGTGCTGGGGTGAAACTCTAGTTACAGGTTGAGACATTGAAGACTGGTGGGATGGGGTAGGGGACTATTTATTTTCTTCTTACAGAAAGGGTCTACCTTGAGAGCTGTAGGTTCAGAGCACTCTGCGATATCCTGAGCCTTGTCATGTGTCCCCACTACAGAACTCTGGGTCTCAGTTTCCTAGTTACAATATCACCAGGTCTCTTACGTGAATGGGAAGCACATTAAACTGATATAATTTAGCCACCTGCAGATGAAACTGTGCTTGGTTTTCAACTCCTTGAGCCTTAAGTCCTTTTCGTCCTTTTGTGTGTGTGTTTCATTTTTTTTAAAGACAGGGTCTCACTCTGTTGCCTGGGCTGGAGTGCAGTGGCACAATCATAGCTCACTGCAACCTGAAACTCCTGGGCTCAAGTGAGCCTCAGGCCTCAGCCCCGGAAGCAGCTGGGACTGTAGAGCTGTGTGCATCCACAACCTGCTAATTTTTTTTTTAAGAGAGAGGGTCTTGCTATGTTGCCCCGGCTGGTCTCGACCTCCTGGCATAAAGCAGTCCTTCCACCTTGGCCTCCCAAAGTGCTGAGATTACAGGTGTGAGCCACCATGCCCAGCCTAGCGTTTTGCTCCCCACCTTGAGTCAAAAATTCAGAGATGCCAGTTTGTTATTCTCTTCCTAAACCAAGCAGTACCGTTAGAAGTCCTCACCCTACCCTACAATCTGATAACTCATGCTCTTTATGTTATTTTCTGGTTCTCTGGCAGCAGCCACTCATTTGATCTCCCACAGCCTCGTGTTCATGGGGCATATCATTCTATTATGTACAGAGAAGCTAAGCTAAAACCAAGCTAAGTGGTTACAAGGATAACTTAATTCACTTTGCCATGGGTTGCCAGATTTCCATCTTTAAATACTAACAGGATGCTCACTGCCTTTGGCCTTAGACCAGAAACCCAGTTCTAGAGTTCCTCCTGTTTTGCTGAGATCACTTGCAAACTATTCTTTATGTTTTTTTCTGTACTAGTTGGTCTTCTTGATTACAAACAACAGAAACCAATTCTGACTAAGCAGAAAATTGATGGATATTGGACAGCTTGTAAGATCAATGGGAAGGCAGGAGAACTGGATTCAAAATGTAAGGAGGAGCAAAGGGAACTGGGGCATAGCTAAGGTCATACCATAGGATTAGTTTGTCACCAGTGCCAATACCATTGGATACTTCCTGAGCCATTATCTCTGGATGCTTATTTGGCCACTGCAAGGATTACTGATCACATTGCAGCTTCCTTAAATAATCTGACTATATCTGTTCTTTTGCATAACCCTCTCTCCAGGAATCACAATACCCAGAGTATACAAATGGCCAAGCTTAGATTAGGTGCCTGTGTTTTCATTGCCAGGCTGTATCCCTGCATCCCTCTTAGCTTCCATGGTGTCTTACCTACTTTCGGATTCCCCCAAATAGTAAATATTCACTCTAGAGCACAGTGCAAAACAGTATTACTCTCTGGGAACAGTGGTTCATACCTGTAATCCCAGCATTTTGGGAGGCTGAGGCAGGAGAATCACTTAAGCTCAGGAGTTTAAGACCAGTCTGCGCAACACAGACTCTATCTCTACTTGGGAGGCTGAGGCCTGAGGCTCACTTGAGCCCAGGAAATTGGAGGCTGCAATGAACTATGATTGTGCCACTGAATTCCAGCCTGGGCCACAGAGTGAGAACCTGTCTCTTAAAAAAAAAAAGTGTTACTTACCAAGGAGAAAATTTCACTGTAGCACCTACAGTTGTTTTGAAATTGATCTCCAGTTCTTCTACTCAATTCTTTGTTACCCTTTTCATAAACTTTTGAGCCATAAATCTCCTTAGTGATCACCTAATTCATCACTGTCACTTTACTGATGGATACTCTGAGACTCAGAAACAGAAAACTACCTGCCAAAGGTAGCACAGGTAGTTAATCTAAATCGTTAGAATTAAAGTATTAGAATTAAGTAAGAGTTACAACTTAGTTAGAAATAAAGTGCTAGCATTATTTCCAGCAAAGGATTATGTAAAAAACTCCATGTATTTTCATTCTCATTTTTCATTTATCTTACTGTTGGCTCAGGCTGTTTTTCACGATAGAGATGTGAATTGCCTTCTCAGTTGCCCTCTTCTTTCTCATCTTTGCCAGTACTAATAGTAACTGCTATTTCCAGGGATTTCTGCCAGGCACTGACCATTTTCTTAAAGGAGCCTACCTTTTATTTCTTGATTTTTGAAACTAATTAATAGCACTGTTTTGGTTATTGAATGGTAGAATCTCAGAACCAATATTAATAGTTATTAGATGAGTTTTTTGAGAATGAAATTTGAAAGGAGGAGTTTATAAGTGAGATCATGAAAGCACTGGGTTACTAAGAGAGTTGAAGAAGGTGGTATCACTAAAGGTGAGTAAAAGGAACAGACTGATGCGACCAGGTTTGATATTTGCTCAATTCATGGATTTGCACTTTAATTCATGAGTTTAATTCACAGGTTTGGCACTTACCATGCTAAATGCTAGTTTAATGATGTGATGAAATTCATAGCATAAAATTAAGGACATAAGAAATATCTCAATGAGTCATGTTAGATTTGGTTTCTGGGAATGGTACCCAGGACATTTTGAGGAAGAACATAAAACATTTCAATCACGATTTTTACTTCAAAAGACTGTGAAAATATGTTCATCCTAGTTATGTTTCAACTGATTGGTATAATGAGTTCAATACTAGGCTGACTACCCATTATTTAAAGTGCTGTGATTTGTTCTGAAAGTACTCCATATGATGGAATACTTGCTCTTGCTTCAGGAGATAAGGCATCATCTAGAACGTGAACAATATAGCTTGAGGTTTTATAGTCTTTGATATGTATCCCGTGAACATTTATTTTTTTTTAACTGAAGAGTTTTTTCATGTGGAAGAGTCCCTTTCATGTGGAAGAGTCCCAATCCCATTGATATATTTTCTTCCCTTCATCCTCATTGGCATTTTTGCCTGTCGCTGTGCTTTGGGAAAGGGTAATTTTCAGGGAGAAATGTGTAGCAGCACAGAGTGAAAGTTAAAGAGGACATACTCTGGAGTCATAGGAACATAGGTTCATATCCTAGTTCTGCTTCTTACTACTATTGTGACTATACAAGTTACTTAACCTCTTAGAGCCTCAGTTGCCTCAGCTGCAAGGTGGAGAGAAGAACAGGTTGTGATAAAGGAAAATGGTATGTGAAAAAGCACAGTGCCTGGTTTATGGTAAGTACCAAATAAGCCAACGCTCTGATTTATTATCAGTAGCCATAGAATTGGTAAAAGTAGCATTCGATCAGGAATAAGGATACCTAGCTTCTAATTCAGAGTACATTTTGGAATGTGAGTAACAATTTTAATAAGAAATTGGCTTCAGTTTTGTCTCTTGATCCAAGGGCTTAGATTAGGTCAGTGGTTTTCCAACTGTGATCTCTGGAGGTGCTCTGAGGTCACTGGTAGAAAGGGGAATGGTGAGAAGTATCTCAGCGGGGAGAGCTTCCTTTTCAGCCCAAGAAACTATGCCTTTATTTAGTTAGTATATCGGCCTCCTTTTAACTTCTTATAAAGAAAATGTTTCTTGGCAAAATGTGCATGTGCGCACACACAGACACACATACACTTCGAAAATAATTGACTTAAAGGTTTTCTCTCAAGTCCCTTCCAAGTCTAAAATTCTTTAAGTCTATTCATCTACAACTGAACTTGAAAGTTGGTAGCCCACACTGGATCTGACCTGAGACTTGATTTTTCTGTGTGTGTGTGCATGTGTGTGTGGCGGGGGGGGGGGGGGGGGGGCTGTTTCAAATGTATAGATTAAAGTGCCAAAATCTACAATTTGGGAAATTACACATAACAATCTAGGTTCTGTTTTCTTGGGAAAAATGGATATACCTGACAATTCTATGCCCCGATTTCCAAATAATAGTCTGCTGGAGTTGAGTAGCAGCTGCTTCCCAAATACTCCCTATTGTCTTACAGGCATTTGCATTTACCTGCCTGGCCTCTGAAGGTATCTGAGTTTTCAGCATTCAGTTTATCCTCTACACAGTGCAGGAACATCAACGTTATTGGATTAGCCAACTTTGGCACTGTAGAAGAATTAAATTAGGGAAGTGACTTGTGTTTTCCATGTAAGAAAATTGTTTTTGTATAGCAAAAGTACATATATTGCATTCATTTTGCCTGCCCTTGAACTATATAATTACTTCTTAAGTGCTGACCACCAGTTAATCATGGCTTCTGAGTTAGAAGAACTAAATAAACATAGTGTGTTTTAGTTCTTTCCACCAAAGGATCTGATTACCAGATAGTCAAAAAATTTAGGAACTAGGCTTTTTTGGGACAGTAAACAAAGAGTTTACTACAGTTTACTAGTTGCCCGCAGCTCCCCTTCTCCTACCTCAGGCTCAGAGGAGGATTTGCACACCGTCTGGGCACTCTCTCCTCTTCACGATGGAGGAAACTGAGAAAAGTACCATGCTGTTTGCGCTCCAAGTTCCTGTGAAGTGACAAAGGATCCAATCTCAGAGCATCATTCAAATAAAAGCAATAACATATGTCAACCATGGCAACCCTGTCTCTGCTCAGTCACTTGCCCCATCAGGACAAGGGAACTTCCCACTGGTCCCAACATCCTTCATAGCTATTGTCCTCTAATTGTTGGGTGTGGGTGCTGTATATGCCCTTTAAGTCAGACTTGTTAATTGTAGTCTGTAATCAAGGCTTATATTTACCTATTAATTTGTGTCTGCTTGACCGTTCATTTACCAAAGAAGATATATTGAAATTTCTCATGACCATGGAATTGTCCATTTCTCCTTATAGTTTTATTGCTTTTTGTTTATACGTTTTAAGGCTATTTTTAAGGTGTATACAGTGCTCAGCAATGCATTTCAAAGTATATTTGTTGCACTTCATCCAGAACCTGAATGTTTTGTGGCAGGAGATATTTAATTGGCCATACTGATGAAAGAAGTTGTCATTCCTTCTTTCTATCTTTCAAAAATTTCCCAAAGCTTATAGGGAGCCCTTTCTTTATTTTTTTAATGCAGTTATGGATTTTGTTTTTTACCTTTAAACCTTTTCTTTCATTTCAATGGCATTTCGAGTAGAAGGAGATGCTAATATATAGAGTCAGTGTATTTCCCTTGAATCAGAATTTTCATCTTCTCTCACTCTACTTATTCTCCTTAGGTAATTTCAGCCAATTATTTCAATTACCACTTTTATACTGATGACTTTTAAATCCATATCCTTAATTTAAAGTCTCACTTCTACATAGCTTTATTTAACCGCCTGCTAGTAGATATTGCACACTCAAATGTGCACTTCAGACTGTCCATCAACTGGTAAATGGTTAAGAAAATTATGGTACAGCCATACAGTGGAATATTACTCAGCAATTAAAAGGAATGAACTACTGATGCATCAGACAACATGACTGAATCGCAAAACAATGATGCTAAGTGAAAGAAGCCAGACAAAAAAGAAAACACACTATATGATTCCACTTATGTAAAATTATAGAAAATACCACTCCGCAGTGACAGAAGGCAGATCAGTTGTTGTCAGGCGTGAGAGTTACTGAGGGGGTGAGGAGGATGGAAGGGCAGGAGGGATGACAAGGGAGCCAGAGGAAACTTCTGGTGGTGAGAGATACATTTATTACCTTGATTGTGATAATCATTTCAAAACTTACCAAATTGTACACTTTATACATGTTCAGTTTATCATACATCAGCTATACCTGAATAAAGCTGGAAAAGAAAACCCTCAATACTAAAAGTCTTTGAACAGAAAAATAACAGTCCTTGCCTGCCCTTTTCCATGCATATCCCAGTCCTGCCCTTGAGAGGCAGCCTCTTTGAACTCTTTTCCTCTGTTATGCAGGCCACATTCTAACTAACAGGTTTACTCTGTTGGTTATAGATTAATCAGTTTAGAACTTTAGGCCGTTTCTGTTTATTCTTTCCTATTAGGGTAGTTGATAATTCATTTCTCTTACCCTGCCACTTTTACATCTCCTCCTAATATGGTTTTTGATTAAATGAATAGTCAGTGATAATATTACTAGAAATATTAAATATTGTACACTGCTGAGTCAGGTAGTATACTTTGATTACATTTATTTTTTTAATACCCTCCCAACAATTAACACAGTAGTTGTATTTTCCTTTGTTTTTTATGTAACAATGTCTGACTGTTTTTAGATATCCTAACAGACTTGTCATACACCTAGCAGCAATTTTCCTAGTGCTCAAAATAACATATAATCTGTCAATCTCAATCCCCGTTCCTTTCCCTTAGAGACCTTTCTCCTTCAGCCATCTGCCCTTCTGTCAAATGTGTTCTGATTGCTTCTGGACTAGATCTGTAGTTGCCACATGGAGAATTTCTCTTGTCATTCTTCAGTGTTCAATCAGCTAATTCCTGGGTCCCGTATTATTTTCTTTCCTGGTTTATTCATATATTCCTTTAATTTGTTTCAGGAATACTACATCTTCTAGTTGCTTCCTAAACAGGGATACTTGAAAGTTTAAATTTTGTATTCCTTACAGCACCAAAAATGTCAATAGTCTACCCTCTAAATGTTTGGGTGGATATAGAATTCTAGGTTGAAATGCATTTTTCTTTAGAATTTTATAGTTATTTTTTCATTTTCTTCTAACTTCTGATGTTGTCAAATATTCACAGTTTAATTTAGTTACATGTATTCTGTTTTTCTTCCCCCTCTGGGAACATTTATGATCTTCTCTTTGTCTTGATGCTCTGAAATGTTTTATTGATATGCTTTGTCAGTGTTCATTTATTGTTTTGGAGAATCATGCATTTATTCTGTAAATATAGAGAAATGGCCATGTAGCAGACACTGCTTTAGGCACTGGAGATAGAGCAGTGAACAAAATAGACAAAATCCTTTCCCTCTTAGAATTTACATTCTAGTGGTGAAGACAAAAATTAAATAAACTAGTACATGATGAAATGTCAGATAGTAATAAGGACTTAAGAGAAATGCAAACCACGGTAATGGGAAAGATAAGAGCAGGATAATTTTAGATAGGATGGGCAGGAATGCCTCTTTGAGGTGAATTGAGCAGAGACTCAAATGAGGGCACAAGACTCACTATCTGGGTGAAGAGGTGAGGGGAACAGCAAGTGCAAAGACTCTGAGACAGAAATACACATGGAACTATAAGAAGCAGAAGTCCAGTTTAGTGGCAATGGAGTAAATAAGAGACAAAGTGGTCAGAAATGAAACTGGAGACATAGTCGGGAACCCGGAAATTTAAGGGCTCATGGGAATTGGAAAAGACTTTGGAATTTATTTTATTGGAGTCTTTGAACAAGGATAAACTTACATTTTAAAGAATCACATTGGTTGGAAAATTGACTGTAAGATTAGCAAGTGTGGGAAGTAGTGAGACCTGTTAGGAGGCCATTTTAGTAGTTGAGGTGAAAGATAATAGTGGCTTAGACTGGGTGGTAATAGTGAGAAATGGTCAGATTTGGAATATACTTTAAAGGGAGAGCCAACAGGATTTGCTGATGGGTTGGAGATGGGGTGAAAGAAGAGAGGAGTAAAGAATGAGTTGTATGACCAGCCTGGCCAACATGGTGAAACCTCGTCTCTACTAAAAATACAAAAATTAGCTGGGCATAGTGGCATGCGCCTATAGTCCTAGCTGCTCGGGAAGCTGAGGCAGGAGAATTGCTTGAACCTGGGAGGCGGAGGTTGCGGTGAGCTGAGATTATGCCACTGCACTCCAGCCTGGGCAACAGAGCAAGACTGTGTCTCAAAAAAAGAAAGAAAGAGAGAGAGAGAAAGAAATGAAGGAAGGAGGGAGGGAGAGAAGGAAGGAAGGGAGGGAGGGAGGGAGGGAGGAAGGGTTGTAAGATTATTGGTCTGAGCAACTTGGTGAATGGTGGCATTATTTACTGAGATGGAGAGTACTAAGGGAGTGTTTGGGAGGCAGAGATACAGTGGGATTGAGTTGTGTTTTGCATACTTTCAGTTCAAGATGCCCATTAATAGCCAAATGGAGTTGTCCCGGAGCAGATGCTCATTCAAGTCTGTGGTTCACAGTAGAGATGGGGACTGGATGAGTTTCCCCTGAGAGTCAGTAGAGATAGAGAAGAGGTCTTGGGGACTGAGCTCTGGAGCACTTCAATGATCATAATTGGGAAATGGAAGAGGACTAGAAAAGGAACAGCCAGTGAGACAGCCAGAAATCCAAGAGAATTCGTGTCCTAGAAGACAAGTGCAAAAGGGGCCTCAAGAGGAAGCTAGGAGTCACTGTGTCGATTGCTGTTAAGAGCTGAGTAGAAGGAATGTTCAGAATTTACCATCAGATTTGACAATGTGGAGTTTGTTGGTGACTCTGACAAGTGATTTCACTGGAATAATCCATATCTTCTTGAAAAATATATGATTGAATAAAATGTTAGTATTCCATTGTGTATGAAGAGTTCATAAGTCTGATAGAGGGAGATTTAAAGATTCTTTTGGAGTATAAATATATACTTTAAACAGTAAATATATTAATTTTATTCATTTGTTATTAAAATGTTTTCTAACTGTATCTTGATGTCTTTAATAGCATTTTCTTCCTCTCGCAAATCTGGAATGTTCACCAAACATTGAAACTTTCCTCTGCAAAGCATTTGTACCAACCTGCACAGAGCAAATTCATGTGGTTCCACCTTGTCGTAAACTTTGTGAGAAAGTATATTCTGATTGCAAAAAATTAATTGACACTTTTGGGATCCGATGGCCTGAGGAGCTTGAATGTGACAGGTAAACTATGTTTTTCATGGAAAGCTACTAACGGTATTTTACTACTGGTACTAGCTCTCTGGGATGTTAGTGACAAGCTTTCATTATTTAATTCCGTAAATGTTTATTACACACTTAATATATGTCAGGCACTAGGATGCTAAGTGCTGTGGACACAAAGGTGGGCAAAAAAACAGACTTGGTTCTTGCTCTCAGGGAACTTACAGTGAGGTGAGAGGGACAGACAGTAATCAAATAATTATGCAAATAAGTGCAAAATTATGACTGTGATAGATACAACAAAGGAAAGGTAGATAATTCTATGAGAATATATAATGATACCTTTGACCTAAACTGAGGAAAAGGGAAGGAAATGACTGTTGAGCTAAAGTATGAAGGATAAGGGTAAGACAGAGGTAACTAGGCAATGAGAGGAGGGAAGAGCATTTTGGGCAGTGGGAATAGCTTATTTAGAGACCCTGCAGAGCCCCTGAACAGGGAGTGAGGGAGCATGGCATATACAAGGAATTCAAAAGCTAGTATAGCTGGAGTGATGAGAGTAAGAAAGAATATGGTGCAAGATAAGAAAAGAGAGAGAACCAGCAGTCAGACCATCCAGGGCCCATCTTGCATATTTTTATGCTGAAAGCAATGAGGTCTTCAGTATTTTAAGATAGGAATGGGCAGCACAATCCTGTGAGCTTCTGTGTAGAGCATGGCACCTGTGTCAGTCTCCTGAGGGTTGGGCAGCACTCTGCGGCAGTTTCTGTTAGGAATCCAGGACACTTCCATCCTGCAACTCTGTCAGCCAGGTGGATGGGAGAGAGAAGGTAGAGAACTCATGCCTTTTCTTGAGTGCCTCAGATGGGAAGTGTTGTATCTTTTCCACATGCATTCCTGTTGGCAAGATGTCAGTCATGTGGTTATAACTGAAACAAATAGGGAAAATAGTAAATGTGTGTCCCGAAGGAAAAAAAGCATTCAAGGCAGAGGACATGTCAGGTGCTGCCAGCCAAAAAGAACATTACCTTATGCTATTTCACTAGAGTTATTGGGGCAAAGGACAGATCGCAGTAGGTGAAGGAGTGAAGAGAAAGTGAAGCCAGAAACAGAGTTCTTAGGGAAGCTGGCTATAAAAGAGGAAAGTTTATGAGTTTAATGGGAAAGAACTATTTTAAGGACTACTAGGAAAAAGGAAGAGGCAAGCATATACGGGGTAGAAGAGGTCATCAATAGTAGTTTTCTAAGAAGGAGGTAGGATCCCAAACGTAGATGACATTTTGGCTATGGATGGGAGGAACATCTGTTGTAACAGTAGGAAAGGATAGGATGGCTGTGGATATAGGTAGTTTTGTGTGTTTGGTAAGAGTTGTTGCAATAATTTCTTTCTGATGGTTTCTATTTCCATTGTGACATAGTAAGAGTCAAGGAGGTCCTCTGTTGTGAGTCTAGGAAAGAAGGGTATGTGTTCGAGAGAAGTGGTCATCATGGAGCATGGGAGAATGAGTCAACTAGAGAGGCTTCGTAACATTTTAGGTTAATCAGGAGATCCTGAATTTGTGGATCTCATCTGGCCTGTTAAGAACTTCTCCAGCTGTGGTGGGATGCTTGGGGCTAAGCACAGAGAAGGCAGATAGTTGTGCTCATCTGTGGTTGGGGTTTTGTCAGATGGATTCAGTGCAAAGATAAAGGTGCACTAAAAAATGAAGGATAATGAGAAGGCTGTTACTGAAACAATAGCCTGTGAAAGTCTAAATGGATGGGGAGCGAAATGAAGAGAGAAATGAACTAATGTATGGAGACAAGCTGGAGGAGATCTATCCCAATGAGGTATTTTTTTTAAAGGCATAATGAGGATTTTTTAAAAAATGAATTGCAAGGATAGGAGCTTGCAGACGAAGGGCAGGAAGCTTGAGTTGATTTTTGGAGATAGTGTGTACTGCAGGTTGTGGCAGCGTTCCTTGTGTGACTTTGATTACAGGTGGCCACTGTGGATTAGGGATAATCATTGGAGATGAGGAGGCTAAAGAGCCGAGAAGCCAGAGTGTGGATGGCTTATTCTTGGTCAAGTCACCAAGGATGACGACAGCAAAAGGAAAGGAGAGAAAACTGATGATTCATTCAACTCATATTTCTTGCACTCTTACTGTGTGCCAGGACTGTTCTAGGCACTAGAGTTATAACAGGCAAAAATTCCTGCCATCGTGGACCTTACATTTTAGTGGAGGGAAGGAGAAGATTCAGTAAATAAGTTATATTTATATGAGAAGATGGTGAGGCCTGTGGAGAAAATACTTGCTCTTTCATTATGAGATTGCCTACTCAGTTTCAAAGCAGGAGAGGTTAAAACTTAAAAAAATTTACACTGGCACCTATGCTTGATTTCTAACTCTGTTGGAGTTTTGGTCTTCGTAACTTGATTTTTTGATAAATAGATAGTTTTTAAATAATTAATCTAAATCAAACTTATTCATGTTTGAGAATGCTTGATACATTGAATTGGGAAGTAGAATTCATTTTTTAAAATTATTTAAGCCCTATATTAAACCATATCCCATTAATATAAAGCAAACCCATAAACACCCTTTTATACAATGTTAGTTGGGTCAGCTGCACATAAAAATAATTCTAGTATGGCCTATACTGGAGAATATTTTTTCATTTCTATAAATAAGACCTTCAGGCTTTTGTGGCATCTTATTTACTTTGAAAACACACACAAAGAAAGAGGGGAACCTCTGATTAAAACACAAAATCTAGCTCATTGAAAGATTTCTAGCATAATGAAAGATTTAACATAACTGTGGTAAAAACATGAAGGCTGCATCTATTATTTGAGAAACGGCAGAACTGTGTAGTTATGGCATGCATTAGGCTCTTGGTTCCCCAGGAGAATGCCTTTGCCTTGGAAGAAAAAGGTGCGTTCATTCTTTGAGGTCTGTAGTCTCCTCAGCTCATCAGAGCACAGGCACATTCTTTTCTACGTGAAGAGTTTTGTAAACTGAACTTTGTTTTCAGTTCTGGCTCCAGCCATCCTCAGGTAGCTTGCCAATAGATGAATCCCACTCGTTTGACCCATGACGCTCCTTCTTTTCATTTCTCCCTCTTTCCCCACAGCAGTGCATGTCCACCATACCACCTGAGTCTGTGGAATCTTATTTTCTGTTATACTTCTTTCCTTACACTCATTTTCCTGTCTTTATTATGATAGTCTAACTTTTTCTCCACAAAGGTATAGCTGCCTTGCTTTCATGAAAACACACTTTCCTAATGTGATTTAACAGAGGCCTTTCCATACCTCAGCCACTATGCTATGACAGATTTTATAATTAATAAGTGCATTTCAAAGTGAAAACATTACAAACATGCTTAACAGATGTTTTTATAACATGAAATATTCTACTGCATTAAGATCAAAATGCTGACTATACTTGTTCCGTATATCTTCAGACCAGTGTTAATGTAATATTTTGGCAAGGTGAATGGTCTTTTTTGGATATAAAAATCTCAGCATAAGCCAGGCATGGTGGTACACAGCTGTGTTCTCAGCTATTTTAGAGGATTGCTTGAGTCCAGGAAATCAAGACCAGCCTGGGTAACATAGCGAGACCCAGTCTCCATAAAAAAAAAAAAAAAAAAAAAAAGTATCTCAGGCATATACGGGCATATATTTAAAAGAAATATTCTATCTGGACCTTTCTGTGATAGTGAATAAACTTGATGAATACTGACTGATTTGATCATTTGCAATTAGAGTTCATGTGGAGAAAGTAAGATTTTAAGCACAATTAACTTATGAATGAATGTATCCATTCACTGACCTTTTCCACATTAGTCTTGATTAATTTTTTTTTCCTATTCTCTAGACAGTGGAGGCTGGTAATTTATCCTACTGATACAGTGAGACCTCATATAATAAATTGGGGAAAGAAACTGGTTAGCTTTTTGTTTTATTTTTAGGCTGAAGAAAGTATAGAACCTATGTGGAACTTACACACTTCTGGTAGATACATAATCATTTTCAAGAACAATTGAGTAACATATAGTAAAATGGCAAATGCTCAACCCTGCATCCTAGGAAATCCCCTCCCATAGAAACCCTTACACAGAGAGTCGTGCACAAGAATATTGATTGTAGATTATTCCTAATTCTTTTAATGGGAAAAAAATCTAAAAGTCCATCATAGAAGAATGATTAGTAAATTGTGATGTACTTAAACACTGGAATACTACCATACAGTTGATAAAATGAATGTAGTTGACCCACATCTGATGACATGGATAAATCTAGAAAATATAGTGTTAAATTTTAAAACGTAAGTTATAGCGTGCTATATACAGCATGGTGTCATTTATATAAAGTTCAAAACCTGAAAAACAATACTTTATAAGGTTATAGTAAATAATATAATAAAAATATTTTAAAATGCTTGAGAGTAAAAACCAAATTTGTGGTAATGAATACTTCTGAGGAGAGAGAGAAGGAAATAAGACCAGAAAGGGGTCCCCACTGTATCTATAATGTTATACTGCTTTATTTTAAAAGATATAAAGCAAAATTGACATAATATTATGTTTTAATAAAGCTGGTAGTTTTTTTTGTATTTCATTTTATGGGCATATGTTTTAGTCTGTTCTTATCTAAGGTATATTTAAAATGCTTTCTCATTTAAAACCTCCAGTACTTTTTTTTTTTTTCCTTGAGACAGAGTCTCTCTCTGTCTCCCAGGCTGGAGTGCAGTGGCTCGGTCTTGTCTCACTGCAACCTCCGCCTCCCAGGTTCAAGTGATTCTCCTGCCTCAGCTTCCCAAGTAGCTAGGATTACACGCACGTGTCTCCACGCCCAGCTAATTTTTGTATTTTTAGTAGAGATGGGGTTTCGCCATGTTGGCCAGGCTGGTCTTGAACACCTGACCTCAAGTTATCCACCTGCCTCGGCCTCCCAAAGTGCTGGAATTATAGGCATGAGCCACCATACCTGGCCAAAACCTCCAATACTTTTTAAACCATTATAGATCCCCCAAAATAATACTGGTATGTACAAACTCAACTTAGTGATAAAGTTCTGCACGAGATGGAAATATCTCCATCTATCACTCAGGACTGTCCATAAACGAGGGAGGCAAAAAGCCCAACCTGAACAAAATGGTGATGTTCATTAAGCTGGTCCTCAGCCTGCCTCTTGCTGGTATACTTGCCTTTCTTCAAAAACTTGAATTCTATCCTGTCAATCCAGGGACGGATCTCATTTCATTCATTTTAATTATCATCACTTTAGTTATATGGTTGCTTTACTTTTCTTATGGGCATTAGAAAATAAAAGTGAATAGACGACATATTTCATATGATATAAAGACATATTTCATATGCTATAAAAAGACAAGCCAGTCCTTATCTGGAGCCTACCAATTAAGATAAATTATTTTAAATATTTAGTCTTTAAAACAAATTATTTTAAAATTATGAATTGGCTAATTTTTTCCAAGTAAGTACATTTTCATGTCACCTGCTTTGTATTTAATATAAATTATTGTGTTGAGGCCCCATTAACAGCCACAAGTTTTTAGTCAACTTCAAAAATTTCTACTCAACTCTTACCTGTAATCCATTTAGATTTGTATCTCTTCCCATCAATCATGAATACATAAGGTAATATTTTATAGTTGGAAAGCATTGCTTAACATAGTGAATCAATAAAAATGTTGATTTCATATATTTAATTTTTATAATCTTTACAGATTACAATACTGTGATGAGACCATTCCTGTAACTTTTGATCCACACACAGAATTTCTTGGTCCTCAGAAGAAAACAGAACAAGTCCAAAGAGACATTGGATTTTGGTGTCCAAGGCATCTTAAGACTTCTGGGGGACAAGGATATAAGTTTCTGGGAATTGACCAATGTGCACCTCCATGCCCCAACATGTATTTTAAAAGTGATGAGCTAGAGTTTGCGAAAAGTTTTATTGGAACAGTTTCAATATTTTGTCTTTGTGCAACTCTGTTCACATTCCTTACTTTTTTAATTGATGTTAGAAGATTCAGATACCCAGAGAGACCAATTATATATTACTCTGTCTGTTACAGCATTGTATCTCTTATGTACTTCATTGGATTTTTGCTAGGCGATAGCACAGCCTGCAATAAGGCAGATGAGAAGCTAGAACTTGGTGACACTGTTGTCCTAGGCTCTCAAAATAAGGCTTGCACCGTTTTGTTCATGCTTTTGTATTTTTTCACAATGGCTGGCACTGTGTGGTGGGTGATTCTTACCATTACTTGGTTCTTAGCTGCAGGAAGAAAATGGAGTTGTGAAGCCATCGAACAAAAAGCAGTGTGGTTTCATGCTGTTGCATGGGGAACACCAGGTTTCCTGACTGTTATGCTTCTTGCTATGAACAAAGTTGAAGGAGACAACATTAGTGGAGTTTGCTTTGTTGGTCTTTATGACCTGGATGCTTCTCGCTACTTTGTACTCTTGCCACTGTGCCTTTGTGTGTTTGTTGGGCTCTCTCTTCTTTTAGCTGGCATTATTTCCTTAAATCATGTTCGACAAGTCATACAACATGATGGCCGGAACCAAGAAAAACTAAAGAAATTCATGATTCGAATTGGAGTCTTCAGCGGCTTGTATCTTGTGCCATTAGTGACACTTCTCGGATGTTACGTCTATGAGCAAGTGAACAGGATTACTTGGGAGATAACTTGGGTCTCTGATCATTGTCGTCAGTACCATATCCCATGTCCTTATCAGGTAAAAGCTGTCACTTGGATTATGTCTCTATTTACATTTAATGTAGAAAATGTTCCATCGAAATATACTTGTCATGGATGTAAAAGTTGATTTCAGGTGAGAAAATGCAAGAGCCATAGATAAGGATTTCCTATACATCAACTGAAACTGGGATAATGTTTCATGACTTCCTTCCTCAAGCTTTAGCTTCAATTGTATAGTAAAGCACTTCCTTTATTCTCTGAAAAATTAAATTGAGCTGCAAAGGCAGATTAATAGCAATAAAGAGCAGAGTCAGAAGAACAGACCTTGACATTGGGAGAAAAACAGAAGTCACTTTTGTCGCATTGGCAATTATTTTTAATTTTTTAGTCAGTAGTAAAAAATCGTATTTGGATATATTTAATTTGATCATATTATCTTATCGCTCTTTACATGGTATATACTTACAAAAACAGAATTTGCTTTTTGCCTGACTCTTCTGTCATTTCTCAATTGAAAAAAACACAGTTGTAACAAAATATGTTTTACCTATTTCTGATTCTTATGATTAGTATAAGGGTGGTGTTTTTAAAATTAATAAATTTCTGAAAATACAAAATTTCTTAAAGCATTTTAGTTGAAGTTTTGTAAATAGAAATTTGGTTTTGTTTTAATAGATTTTAGACATTATTCCTGACTCTGTGTGGTATTAACTGCATTGAACATGAGCACTGCCATCACAGTGTATCAAATTAAGCAATGGGAAGGTCGAACTATTTCATAAAATAGCTTATATTTCAGAAAGTTACTGCTTTATAACATTGTGGAACCTATTTTTTATGTTGGTATGTGGGGATACTAGTATTACTTGCCTTATACCTTGTCCGTAATCTATTATCCATAGTTTGTTTTTACCATATACTTAATAAGAGGCTGTGTCTTAAAGTGATCCTGCTATATTAATAATGACTCCTGGATTCCTCAGTCTTTTGGCAAGGTTGGGGAGAGGAAACTATTACATGTTGCTAAAAAGTTTAAGATCTATGGTTTTCAAGTTTAAGATCTGTGGTTATTATGTTTTATGTAAGAAACTGTAAAATATAATAGGATAGAATTAGAAAATTATAATCTTCAAGTGGAGAAGGATATAATATTCCTGTAGTTATAGAAATTATAAAAGATTGCTAAATTTGACTAAGTAAAAAAAAAATTTTTTAAGATTCTGTGTGACAAAAAAAAAAAAAAAACCAATCCATAATCAATGTCAAAAGACTAACTGGGAAAGTTTATTTGCATATGACATCATAGTTGAAAGGCTAATTTCTCTAATTTATAAAGAGTTGCTACAGATCAATAAGAAAAAAACCATCCATCTGATATAAAAATGAGAAAAGAGTAGGAAAAAGGTTCACAGGAAATAAAAATGAAAAAACTATTCTTAAACATGTGAAAAAGTTATAGTAAAATAAATGTAAAATTAAAATTAAATTATATTTCCATGTATGATATGGCAGACATCTTAAAGGTGTTCTAACCACTGTGTGGTGAAACAATAGCAAAATACATATTTTCAGACTTTGCTATTAAGAGTTAGTTCAACCTTCTGTTGAAGCAATTTCACAGTACCTATAGATGTATAATGTGTATACACTGATCCTGCCCTTCTGGGAATTTATAGACCGATTTGCTTACAAATGTGAGAAATTAAATAATACCAAGATAGTCACTACAACATTATTTGGAAATGACAATAGATTGGAAGTAAGTATCTATTAATAGGGATAGTAGAATAAGTTATGGTTCACTCACACAATGCAACAGCCTTTACAAAGAGTGCAGTGGCTCACGCCTGCAATCCTAGCATTTTGAGAGGCTGAGGAGGGCAAATTGCCTGAGCTCAAGAGTTCAAGACCAGCCTGGGCAACATGGTAAAACCCCATCTCTACTAAAATACAAAAAAATTAGCCAGGCATGGTGGCATGCGCTTGTAGTCCCAGCTACTCGGGAGGCTGAGGCGGGAGAATTGCTTGAACGCAGGAGGCGGAGGTTGCAGTGAGCCGAGATCACGCCACTGCACTCCAGCCTGGGTAACAGAGTGAGATTCCATCTCAAAAAAATAATAATAAAATTAAAAATAGAAGAAATAAAGAGCTCTATTTGTACTGATACAGAATGGTCTCCAAGAAATATTAGTAAGTGAAAAAGGCAAGAAATGCAGAGTATGTAATATCTTGACCCTTGTGCAATGTTTAAGGTTAGAATTTCAAAGTTTATGCCTAAATGAAAAGTATAATTTCAATTCTTAGGAAATTTTCACATTTTACTGATACTTAATTTACTTTAACCAAGTTTTTATAATACAAATATTAATAATGTATAAAAGCTGTAAAATATTTGTTATAATGAGTTTAAATGTATTTTTGTGGTAGATTATAGTGGGAGAAAATAGATAAATATTTAGAGGCAAATATTCTGGCAATTATAAGAGGCTACTGTATCTATCGAGAAAAAAATGCGAGGAAATCATGCCAAGATTTAGGAGATTATTCTTAAATATATTTCAGTATTTTCCCCTTTCTAGAGATTTGGTACATAAAGCTTCTTTGTTCAGCATTTAGATAAAAAATGTGTTGCACTTAGAGCATGCTTCATTATATTATTTCAAGCCTTTTTAGTAAAACAGTTGAAGATTTATAACTTTTGTTCGTTTTATATTGACAATATAGACTTCTTTCCACTTTAAGTGCATCACTGAAAATATTATTATTCACTATTTTTTGTAGGCAAAAGCAAAAGCTCGACCAGAATTGGCTTTATTTATGATAAAATACCTGATGACATTAATTGTTGGCATCTCTGCTGTCTTCTGGGTTGGAAGCAAAAAGACATGCACAGAATGGGCTGGGTTTTTTAAACGAAATCGCAAGAGAGAGTAAGAAACTATTGAATTGTCTGACATGATTTTTAAATAAATAGATCAAAATACCAAGGAACTGTTCAAATCAATGTACTAGAGTTTCATTGTATCAACTATTATTTCAATTTGATTAGCCAACTGAAGTTTGGAAATTTTTTTCATGAAAGAGACATGCTTTATTTTTGCATTTGTTACAATAGTCTTTGACATAAACTATTCTATTTGAAATATGAATGAAAGATTTATGAAAGGCATATTTTCTTTTCATGATTTATAGTATATCCAGTATTATTACTGCTGTCATTGGATTCATTATTTTGGGTACAGCATTTTAAATAATTTTATCCTTTTTATCAATGATAAAAGATTAAATAAGACTTAAGTATATATAAAGAAACCTATAAAGTATGATTCAAATATAAGTGATGTGTTATGGTCATTATTTACTAACTTTAAATCTTATTACACACAGCTATGACCTAAAATTTCACTTATTTGTCTTACTTAAGATGTTAAAAATTCAAACTTATGGAATATTCTATAACAATATTGATTTATATTTATGAGTAATTCATTTTAGTTATATATATATATATATATATATATACACACACACACACTATATACAAGGTACTATAGCTTTTTAAAAATTGTTCCCCATTGGTTTGATTAACTCATTTCAGAACTGTAGACCATTTTACAAATAAGTTTTTGAAGTCTGAAGAATCGTATTTAACTGGAGTTTTTTGCACTATTATTATATGTCTATCATATTTATATACTCACACTAATTTCAGTGTAACTTGCTAATTTTTAATGTTAGAAAGAAAAGACTTATATTTAAATGAAGACCGTTAATTATATTCTCTATCCTTTTCTTCTGGTTTACTTTTATATTACATATTTATATACAATACAAATACAGTATTATGTATAGTACGTTTATGCTGTTTTGAGCCTCCTTGCCCTCATCCTTTGATTCTTGACTTTTTAATTTCTTGCCAGTTTACTATTTATACTGACAAAAGCAACTTAGAGTTTATACACAAAAGATTTTATAAAATCAATTTATGTCCTAGTATTTATAATCCCAGATTTTATAATAATATAAACCATAGAATTTTCAACTTTAGTGACTAAGGATTTTTGGCAAAAGATATGTGATATCCTTTATAGCCTCTACTTTATAGCCACACTTCTAATTTGAGTAAATCCTCTCCTTCAATTTTCTTATAGTCCAATCAGTGAAAGTCGAAGAGTACTACAGGAATCATGTGAGTTTTTCTTAAAGCACAATTCTAAAGTTAAACACAAAAAGAAGCACTATAAACCAAGTTCACACAAGCTGAAGGTCATTTCCAAATCCATGGGAACCAGCACAGGAGCTACAGCAAATCATGGCACTTCTGCAGTAGCAATTACTAGCCATGATTACTTAGGACAAGAAACTTTGACAGAAATCCAAACCTCACCAGAAACATCAATGAGAGAGGTGAAAGCGGACGGAGCTAGCACCCCCAGGTTAAGAGAACAGGACTGTGGTGAACCTGCCTCGCCAGCAGCATCCATCTCCAGACTCTCTGGGGAACAGGTCGACAGGAAGGGCCAGGCAGGCAGTGTATCTAAAAGTGCACGGAGTGAAGGAAGGTGAGATTTGATTTTATGTAAAATCATCACATTTTAAATACTGCATTACACATTTTTTATTAAAGCATAACATATCTGGAAAGCATTTTGTGATATATTATGTCTGTACTCTTACCCCAAGGAAGTTTGGGTTCAGCCTATAAATATGCTATTTAGTAGTTTAATTCTTAGCTTTGAGAACAGCTTTAGTATATGTTGTTCAAGTAGGAATGTTCATTTCTGTGGCAATTTTTAAGAGTTCCTTGTACATTTAAGTAAATGCAATTTACCTGAAATACAGGCTAAGTTTTAATTAATACTACATTATAATTCTGTCTAAAAAGTGTCACCTTATACAAAATTATAATGTGTCATTTTATCTAAAATTATTTTATTTTCTGAACATGAAAAGATATTGACATTATCTTTAATGAATTTTCTCAAATGGCCGTAGGTGACCAAAACACAGGTAAGCCAGAATGCAGACAGCTAATTGCATTACGATCTCGAGGTTATCTTACCTAGTCCTCTCAGACTAGGCTAAATGCACGTTCTCTGTGATCCTATGGCAGCTTTCATATATTTGGATTGTAATTAGATACATGCTTTATCTTCTCATAGATTTGTAACCTTCTCAATGGGAGAGCTAAAGTCTTACTCATCTTTATGTTCCCAGTTTCTTACATGGTACTGATCCGTGGTGGGAAATCAATAAAACATTTGTTAAGCTGAGGACAGGAATCCTGCCTTATTAATTCTATTCCCCACAAGATTCCATGTTCAGCCCATATATGAGTACTGCTTGGTAAAGTTTTTGAAGTCAGTGAAAATTATATTTTAAACAATTATTTGGCCAGGCACGGTGGCTCACGCCTGTAATCCCAGCACTTTGGGAGGCCAAGGTGGGCAGATCACAAGGTCAGGAGATCGAGACCATTCTGGCTAACATGGTGAAACCCCATCTCTACTAAAAATACAAAAAATTAGCCAGGCGTGGTGGCACCCACCTGTAGTCCCAGCTACTCGGGAGGCTGAGGCAGGAGAATCGCTCGAACCCAAGAGGCGGAGGTTGCAGTGAGCCGAGATCGCGCCATTGCACTCCAGCCTGGCAACAGAGTGAGACTCTGTCTTAAAAAAAAAAAAATTATTTGTATTTTGAAGTGTTAAAGTACACCTAAAGACTTTTAGCTACTTATTCTCTGATAAAGGTGGACACTGGTTAGGTGTAAAACTCATGAAAAATGGCATCATATTTGTGTTTGTGGATGTGTGTGTGTCAACTTTTTTTCTTTTATCTAGGATTAGTCCGAAGAGTGATATTACTGACACTGGCCTGGCACAGAGCAACAATTTGCAGGTCCCCAGTTCTTCAGAACCAAGCAGCCTCAAAGGTTCCACATCTCTGCTTGTTCACCCGGTTTCAGGAGTGAGAAAAGAGCAGGGAGGTGGTTGTCATTCAGATACTTGAAGAACATTTTCTCTCGTTACTCAGAAGCAAATTTGTGTTACACTGGAAGTGACCTATGCACTGTTTTGTAAGAATCACTGTTACATTCTTCTTTTGCACTTAAAGCTGCATTGCCTACTGTTATACTGGAAAAAAATAGAGTTCAAGAATAATATGACTCATTTCATACAAAGGTTAATGACAATATACCTGAAAACAGAAATGTGCAGGTTAATAATATTTTTTTAATAGTGTGGGAGGACAGAGTTAGAGGAATCTTCCTTTTCTATTTATGAAGATTCTACTCTTGGTAAGAGTATTTTAAGATGTACTATGCTATTTTACTTTTTTGATATAAAATCAAGATATTTCTTTGCTGAAGTATTTAAATCTTATCCTCGTATCTTTTTATACATATTTGAAAATAAGCTTATATGTATTCAAACTTTTTTGAAATCCTATTCAAGTATTTTTATCATGCTATTGTGATATTTTAGCACTTTGGTAGCTTTTACACTGAATTTCTAAGAAAATTGTAAAATAGTATTCTTTTATACTATAAAAAAAGATATACCAAAAAGTCTTATAATAGGAATTTAACTTTAAAAACCCACTTATTGATACCTTACCATCTAAAATGTGTGATTTTTATCATCTCATTGTTTTAGGAATTTCACAGATCTAAATTATGTAACTGAAATAAGGTGCTTACTCAAAGAGTGTCCGCTATTGATTGTATTATGCTGCTCACTGACCCTTCTACATATTTAAAATAAAATGTCCTAAAGGGTTAGTAGACAAAATGTTAGTCTTTTGTATATTAGGCCAAGTGCAATTGATTTCCTTTTTTTCATGTTTCATGACCACCCATTGATTGTATTATAACCACTTACAGTTGCTTATATTTTTTCTTTGTTTTAACTTTTGTTTTTTAACATTTAGAATATTACATTTTGTATTATACAGTATCTTTCTCAGACATTTTGTAGAATTCGTTTCGGCAGCTCACTAGGATTTTGCTGAACATTAAAAAGTGTGATAGCGATATTAGTGCCAATCAAATGGAAAAAAGGTAGTCCCAATAAACAAGACAAAATGTTTTTATACAACATACTTTAAAATGTTAAGGAGTTTTCTTCATTTTGTTTCCTGTTAAGTATTATTCTTTGAACAAGGTTTTCTGATGCTTTGGGTTTTCTCTCAATTTAGCATTTGCTTTCTTTTTTTTTCTCTATTTAGCATTCTGTTAAGGCACAAAAGCTATGTACTGTATGGGAAATGTTGAAATATTACCTTTTCCACATTTTAAACAGACAACTTTGAATATAAAAACTTTGTTTTGTGTGATCTTTTCGTTAATAAAATTATCTTTGTATAAGAATTATGGAGTATTCTGTGGTTAGGTATAGTAGTTCTGGCCAAGGAAGTAGTGTAACTTTTTAGACTAGTGACTCCATGGCTGGTAAGTCAGAGGCTTCTTTTTAACCTTGAAGGAGAGTACAGTCAAGACTCTTGTTTTTTGTCACTCTTTCCAAAAATGTAAATTATACAGCTATATTAACTGTAACTTTTTAAAGCCAGTGGGAAAGATCTGGAGTGTGAGGGGTGAAGCAAAAGGAACCCAGGACCCTTTTTTCACTCCTAACAGTGGATTAGGTGATACAGACAAACCTCCCAAAAAAGAAGGCTAGAATATGTGGATGAAATAAAACAATAGGCAGATTTCTGTGATGGGGGAAAAAAAGAAATAAAATAATATTACCCCCAAACATGAAAAAAATAAGATAGTGAGGAATTGCCAGGTTAAGATCTGGGAGAAGAGAGAAATTCTCATTACAAAGCCCAACATTTGGAGCTGCTTTTGCCCAGGAGCATTTGATGACTTGGAAAGGGTGGCTGAGAAGTGGATCAGTGCTATTGAGAGCCTCAAAGGGCTGGAAGACAATGGGTCTGCAACCACCCTACATTTAGAATTGTGACCTCAAAGGGCTGGATCCTAAAAGTACATGTGAGTTGTACATAAAGCAGCCCTGCTTCAAGTTGTCTGGGTAGATAGAAAAAGTTCAAACCCTGAAATTAGATTAAGGTAGCTCAAGCACCAGGTAAATGAGAATCTTCTCTGGAGGAAGAAAATGTTATTTTATATAATCTAAAAGTACCACAGTGCTCATCATACAATCAAACAATCAGGTATGCAAAAAAGACAATTTTTTGTTCATTAAAACATGAACAAGAATTGGCACAAGCAAGAGAAAAAGATCCCCAGGTACTGCTGATGTATTACTAGACGTACATCATGTAACTTAAAAGTACAAGCAAGGAAAACAATAAGATACTACACACCTATAAGAATGGGCAGCACGTAGTGACTTCCTTCCAAAGAATCCAAAGTACGGGTGGTACAGGGATAGCAGCATTTACAGTGGAGAAACCTGACAAACTCTCAGCGAGAGCTACCTCACTACTCAGAAGGCGATCAAAGTCAAAAGAGTGGTAGGTCATGTTGAGAGTTTTACCTTTCATATGAGGTGATGAAAATTGCAGTTTACCTCTGATCTTCCCAAAACCTATAACCTCACTCTAGTGAAATATGAGATGAATCTCAGCAGATGGATATTTTATAAGATAGCTGACCAGTCCTCCTCAAAAGGAGTCAAAATCCTCAAGTACAAGGAAAGTTTAAGAAACTATCACAGCCAAGAGGAGCTGAAGGAGACATGACAACTAAATGTAATGTGGTATCTTGGAAAAGAAAAAAGCACATTAGATAAAAACTAAGGAAATTTGAATAAAGCTTAGTCATCCAAATCAGCTAAATGTTCTTTATAATTTTCTTCCTTCTGCTTGCTTTTTCTCACCTTTTAGTCAGATATTGGACTCCTGGATGGATCCTTTAATTTTCTCATCTTTCCTCTCCTTTTGCCCATCTCTTTGGATTTTTTTTCTTTGAAACTTTATCAAATGTATTTGTTAATTTTTGATTGAAGTTTTTTTGGCTATCATTTTTTAATTTCACAGCATTTTAAAAATTTTGTTCTTTTTTCATAGTACCTTTTTGTTTTATGATTATTTTATGTATACTGTTTTTCAAGATACACAATTTACTTTTTAAAGATCATACAGGAAACATTAATTTGTAATATTTATTTTGTAGCAGATGACTTTATTAAAGTCCCTCAATCCCTCTAATAATTCTGAAGTTGATTTTTCCTGGATTTTCTAGGTGGATGATCTTTTCCTCTCAAATAATGGTAATTTTATTTCTCGGCTATTAACTGGAACTTCTAGCCAGTTAACATTAATAGTAGTAGCAGCAGACATCCTTGTCTTGTTTCTTTATTTTAAAGAAAATTCCTATAGTACTTAATCATGAAGAACAATGTTGGCATTTGACATAAGATAGGTATTTCTTAATGAGTTAAAAGAATCCTATTCCATCTTATAAGTTTTTAAAAATGAGCAATATGTACTGAATTTTATCAAATGCCCTTTTGCTACCAGGATTAGTCAGTATGGGGCTAATTTCTATAACAATCCTCAAAATTGTAGTAGCTTTAGAAATTTATTCATGCGACAGGTGTGAATGTTCTTGAGGTAGCCTTCCAAATTCAAGCAACCATCACTTCTATCTTGTGGCTCTGCTATCTCTCATTGAGTAAGAAAGAGAGAGAGTAAATGACTGCACAGAAAAAAAAGTTTCATGAGCTAGAGCTGAAAGTGACATGCAGGCCGGGCGCAGTGGCTCACGCCTGAAATCTCAGCACTTTAGGAGGCTGAGGCCAGCGGATCACGAGGTCAGCAGATCGAGATCATCCTGGCTAGCACGGTGAAACCCCGTCTCTACTACAAATACAAAAAATTAGCCGGGCGCGGTGGCGGACGCCTGTAGTCCCAGCTACTCAGGAGGCTGAGGCAGGAGAATGGTGTGAACCCGGGAGGTGGAGCTTGCAGTGAGCTAAGACCGCACCACTGCACTCCAGCCTGGGCGACAGAGCAAGACTCCATCTCAAAAAAAAAAAAAAAGGAAAGAAAGTGACATGCAACATTTCCAGCTGCATTTCATTTACCAAAACTCAGGCATAAATCTAGATGTCTTCCTGACAGGGAGGAGAAACAGATTTACTAAGCCATTGGCCAGCATTTCAATCCACCAATGTGATGTGTTAAATAAATTTCCTAACATAATGCCATCCTTTAATTCCTTGAATAACCCTACTTGATCATGATGTATCATTTAATACTTCTGGATTTGATTTGTTAGTGATTTATTTAGGAGTTTTTAAATGTGCATCTATATATACCTATATTTTAAATTATTTACCAGCCCTGGGCAATATTACAATATTTGTAATAAGTAAGCTTGAATTTTAAAACTATTTATTTTTAATAGCAAAATTCAGAAGCATTATTTAATTTTTTAAAAAAGCATTTTTTCTTTTTCATGGGACCAGAATCTTTGGGGCAAAAAAAAAAAAGCCTGCTGTCAACCAGCCTGACCAACATGGTGAAACCCTGTCTCTACTAAAAATACAAAAATTAGCTGGGCATGGTGGTGGGCACCTGTAATCCCAGCTACTCAGGAGGCTGAGGCAGGAGAATTGCCTGAACCCAGAAGGCAGAGATTGCAGTGAGCCAAGATTGCTCCATTGCACTCCAGCCTGGGCAACAGAGCGAGACTCCGTTTCAAAAAAAAAAAAAAAGCCTGCTGTCTCAGAAAAGGTGACATTAATTTTTATAAGAATTAGATAACAGTTTTCAGCCAAGAAAGTTGACTTAAATTACATAACATATTTACATTTACAATAAAAATATTGGCACGAGCACTGTGCAGCTAAACCCAAAGCAGCAAAGTCTGCTAGAAACCCTCACTTTGAAAGTCTGCTACAAACCTTCAACAAAATTTTATGAAATGCCATGTTTCAAAAAGACCCAGGACCCCCATTGGGATCCACCACCACTATGCTGTTAATGGTTCTGAAGAAATCTTCCATACACTTTCTTGATCAAACTAGAATGAAAACAGATCATAATTGCCAGCCATCATCAAAATCACAGTTTTAGTGCTTTCTTACTCTTTCATCTTCTCAGAAACTTACCACAGGTGGGTGTTTCCAGTTCCTACTGCTGGAAAGTTTTAACCTTGCCAAGCAGGCAGCTACTCTCAGGAAATGAAAGATACAATTTGTAACAACCACAAGAAGTCCTGCAGTTGCTTTTCTGCATGGAAGGCATGATATTTAATACCTTACTGCCCACTGCACAAGTCAGATACTTAAATTCCAAGCTTTAACGGTGGCCCCTGTGATCTGTCATGTGCAGAAAAATCAAAACTTTCATTAACTCACAGTGAACATGTGTCCACAAAGAGCAAGAAAAAGTTAAAAGATTAATCCAAAATGATCAAAGACATTGGGATCCAGAGCCAGGCGGTAGTGGAGAGAAGCATAGCAAAGTTCATTATGAATATTACTGCAGGATGGGAGCCAAATGGAAGCAGTTTGGAAAGAAATACAATGAAATGAAAAGGAGAAAAGACTTGCGGCAGTAAATACTAATTAGAAATAAAAACAGATGGAAAACTATTGCTAAGGTGAATAAATTTAGCAGCCGATTCTGAGGTTTGTATTTTCTATCCCTAGAAGGAAAAAAGAGCCAGAGAAAACGTTGAAGAGCAGGTTTTCTAATTTTCCACCACAAAAAGAAAAAGGACATGAAGGAGGACGAACCTACTTAAGTCTTGATAGAAACGTCTTAGAGAAAGTTTTCAAATAAATTATTTTCTAAACACATGCCATAGTTCATCTTCATTAATACTGAACACACTTTAAGTATTTTCTATTTCACTTAGATTAGGTTTTAACAAACATACCTAGTGTAGAGTCTATTAAAGCTTACATTTAATACCTATGTTTATATACTATTAATTATAATAATTATAATTATAATACATTTAGAATATGTTGAAAAGAGAGGCACAAAATCGATAGAGTTTAAGAAAAAAATTTTTTCTAAAGTGGCAAGAAAATGAAATATCTGAATATCTTTTTTCCCAAGTGCTAACTAGAATAAAACTGTCTAGTTTGTGGGTTTATTTCCTTAGGGACCTATTCCAGGATCTAATTAGTTTCACTGTCAGGAAATAAGTCTGAATATACATACTACACATTATCTAGAGAAACTCACCAGCAAGGTAAGAGCTTCCCTCATGGTTTTAGTCCTTCCTGTCAGCCCAGTGTCCCCTCATGAGAATTCTCATAAAACAGAAACCTCCAGACTTGTAAATAAAGTTGACCACTGGCAAAACCCTTGCTGGCATTTCCAGCCTCTTAACCGCCACCTCTATTAGTGCAGGCTCCATGTGAAAAAGAATGACACGCTGTGTTTCTGGAGTTGACCTTGTTGGCAGGCTGTGGGCAAATAAAAGGATGCAGTAAAACAAAACAGGAGGGCTGTGTTTCCTCAACCGACAGGCATCACTGCCTCCTTGTCACGCATCCTCAGGCTCTGGGGAGGCCTTTCCAGGCCTACCACATGGACACTGAGCAATCCAAACGTGTTCTTTTACGAAAGCAAAGACCATGAACTTGGCATACAACATAACCAAGAGTGGGGGGAGGGCACCTCGGGGGCACTGTAGACAAGGCAGAGTCTGGCTATCTGGACACTCTGAAGAGATCAAACACAATATAAAAACACAGCCTCCACTCAACAAGAGTACGAGTGACAGGGGAGACTGCATTCACCCTTGCAAGGGGGACGAACATCTAAAGAATTAGCAGGTAATCCATATGAAATCTAACTGCACGGACATGGAAGTTTCTTCTATTAGTCTGTTCTCACGCTACTCATAAAGACATACCCAAGATTGGGTGACTTATAAAGAAAAGAGATTTAATTGACTCACAGTTCCACATGGCTGGGGAGGCCTCACAATCATGGCAGAAGACGAAGGGGAAGCAAAACACATCTTACATGGCAGCAGGCAAGAGGGCATGTGCAGGGGAACTCTCACCATCAGATCTCATGAGATTTATTCACCTTAACAAGAAAAACCTGCCCCCATGATTCAGTTACCTCCCACTGTGTCCCTCCCATGACACGTAGGGATTATTACAATTCAAGGTGAGATTTGGGTGGGTACATACAGCCAAAGCATATCAATTCCCAAAATATTTTTTAGCAAAAAAAAAAACTTGCAAAATTATACTTATGCAATAATACCATGTATATAAACAACATCCACCCCACAAAACCACACTAATATTTTCTATTATTACTTATAAATGTATCTACATGCATAACGATACCATGTGTGTTAACAACCTTCACCCCATAGAACAATACTATATGTTTTCTATGGTTACTTGTATATAAATGCATAGGGAAAGTTCAGGAAAATATAGAAACATGGGTTATCTCTATGGAGGGGGTCAGTATTTTAAGTGATGAACAAAGCAGACTTTAGCCTGATCTGTAATGTTTACATTTTTATAAGGAGACTCTATTAATATATCATATGTCATCATTAAGAATCTGCTTATTTATTTATTTACTTATTTATTTTGAAATAGTCTTGCTTTGTCACCTAGGCTGGAGTGCAGTGGCGCAACCTTTGCTCAGTGCAACATCCGCCTCCTGGGTTCAACTGATTCTCCTGCCTCAACCTCCCAAGTAGCTGGGATTACAGGTGCCTGCCACCACACCCAGCTAATTTTTGTATTTTTAATAGAGACAGTTTTCACCATGTTGGCCAGGCTGGTCTTGAATTCTTGACGTCAAGTGATCCGCCTGCCTTGGCCTCTCAAAGTGCTGGGATTACAGGCATGAGCCACCTCACACAGCCAAGAATCTGCTTTTTTAAAAAGAAAATCCACTAAGCACAAATCTAGCTAATTTGTGGGTTTGGCCACATCTACCTGAGTCTGAGCCTGAAGCAGCCATTGTTTCTGGGGATGTGGGCCACACACCTGCAGGCCAGGGAGGGGCAGCCCACACCACTGAGGTCGGGAAAAGCCACCGGTGCATCCAGTTCAAACTCCCCTTAGCTCCTCGATCCTGTGCTTCGCCTTTCTCTGGAACCACATTCTCTTTAGTTGGCAATCACCACATGTTTACCTCTGTGCCTGCTTCTTTATCTTTAGTCCCTTCTCCAGATTTGACTCCCATCCCTACAAATAAAGCCTAGACCTGCTTTGTTCCTGCACAGTGAAGACGGAGGAGCCTCCCAGGGTGGGACATCAGGGACACAGGCGAAGGAGATGAAGCTGAGGTATGCTTCATTCAGTGGAACACCCACCAGGGCCGATTCCTCCTGTCCACGCCCTAGTGCACACACCACCAGTACCTCAAGTGCCCCCAGCAGTGGGCAACTCGTCACCACAATTTACTTCTATATGCCTCAACCTCAAGTTGAGAAACTGCTCAAAAGTGAGATCTGAGGTTAGGGAGAATCTAAGGCATTCGTGGCTTTCTGCAGAAGATAAACCCCCGTTTTTCTCTGGAAACTCCAGCAATATATTCACTCATGTCCCTTAGAGCCATGCAGTTGACCCAGGCCCTTGAGTTCTGGACAGAGGCACAGGAGCCCATGGAGCTGAAAATGGTGGCTGTTTATAGCTCGCTTTGTCCTAGTAGCCATGGCTAAGTGTTCATGGGGACCATCGAATTTTGATCAGCAGTTCCCAACTTGTTGGATAGTTCCTACATAGGCTGAACTGTGACGGGCCTAAGTTTCTTGTCTGTACTTGACTACTGCCTAAGCTGCTAAGAGATTAGGTTTTGATTTTAGAATTTAACCTAGTCCTTTCCCTCTAGACCAGATGAGTCAACTTTTCCTCTTAATATGTTTGCCAATAGCAAAAATAACTTTCCTAACCATCTGACACTTAAACCAAAGATTCATTATTTTTAACCAAGAGGACAAAATGTTCCAATAAGAATACTTAATACATCAGTGAAAAGTAAGCCCCAGCTGTGGCCCGGGAGACCACTACAGCCTCCCAGAGATATTCTTCTATCACTGCTGGATCTGCCATTCAACCTCTAGAATATAGCCAAGAAGAAAAAGTATATTATATTTTGGCAAGATAACATAGACACTATACACCCTGAACTCGTTGACTCTCAAGAGCTTTTTTCTGTCTTTAAAATTTTTGTTTTGTTTTGTTTTGTTTTGAGATGAAGTCTTGCTCTGTCACCCGGGCTGGAGTGCAGTGGTGTGATCTCATCTACTGCAACCTCTGCCTCCCAGGTTCAAGTGATTCTCCTGCCTCAGCCTCCCAAGTAGCTGGGACTACAGGCATGTGCCACTACACCCAGCTAATTTTTGTATTTTTAGTAGAGACAGGGTTTCACTATGTTGGTTGGCCAGGATGATCCGCCCGCCTCAGCCTCCCAAAGTGCTGGGATTACGGACGTGATCCACTATACCTGGCCAAAATCTTTTTTTAATTTTTTAATTGACACATAATAATTGTACATATTTGTGGGATACACAACAACATTTTGATATATATAATGTGTAGTGATCACGTCAGGGTTTGGGTTGATTTTATGGTTTTTGCAGAACTAGAGGCTGGTAGTCAGACTGGGATGCATGTTACAGTTCCTCCTCCTCATTTTCCAGGAGTGGGGGGGGGGTGATAAAGTCCACTGTCATCTGTACTTCAAGCTCTAGACCAGGTCCTCATGGCACGGAACTCAAGATATACTAAGGAGTTAAGATTATGTCTCAGACATAGAACAGAGACCCATGGGAATAATAGAACCTTATGATTTAAAAAATATTTTACTAAGACCCTTCTTCCATATTTCTCTGGATCGGGACACAGGACCATTTACTGGTTATAAAGCCCTGTTTACTAAGGCAAACTAAAAGGTGTAATTGGCATCCTAGGTTTTAAAATTTATAAATATCAAGTGCATGTCTGTGTATGTGTGTGTGTGTGTATCTGTGTGTGTGTCTCTGTGTGTGTGTGTGTGTTTGTGTGTGTGAAGCTTTTGGAACACCACTTAAGAATTCCTAAGAAAACCCCACGTCAAGCCTCTATCACACACACTCAGGTAAACAGGTCTGCTCTGAAGACCAAATTTTGCCTTGGGTGATGTGTTCTAAGATCTAATCTTGAGAGGATCAGGAGGCCAGGAACACAAGCAAGCCCATTTGACTCTCACAATAAGCCACATTCTCCAGTGGCAGGTTTAACATCAACATACATTCTCAAAAATCAGGGGGAGGTATAACTAAATGAGCATTCACTCAGACAAACTACAGAGGTATTTGGTAAATCTATTTGTAAATAAAGTGAAAAAGAAGAGGCTCTGCTTTCTTCTTAGCCCTGTGTTGATAATTAGTTAGAGAAAATATTGAAAGAGGTCGTATGCACAGTCCTGTGTCAAAATAAGAATTCCTGTTACCCTGGAACAATACTCTGGTTTCTCACTTATATGAAGTCTTACACAATAGTTGGTCCAGAAACAATTCCACTCATCAAAAAATGAATAGCAATTTTAAAGTGGAACTGAGGACCTATACAATAAATCTACAAGAAAAAGAAAAGAAACAAGACAAACAAATGACAGACACAGAATATCTCCCAGAAAATATTGCTATAGGGTAGATAACATGTTTGACAAAATGTATCATTTTTACAAGTTTTAGAAATCAGTGAAACAATCAACACTGTAAAAGAAATACACAATATAAGAGCTTGGAGATGACATGGGGAAAAGATACAAGGAGGCAAAACATGAATTACTGCCAAAACTCAGGAAAGAAATAGAAAAGAATTGGAAGCAGCACATTTCCTATAACATGATAATGGACACCGAGAAGAGGACTGAAAATAGTAAAATAAATAAAAATGACTAAGAGTTAAAGACATTGAAAGAGAACATGGTAGTTACAGAAGACAAAGAAAATTAGCATTTATATAACTAGTGACCCCAAAGAAGATAACCAAAATAACAGAACATATAATATCTAATGAGAGGCCAAGCGTGGTGGCTTATGCCTGTAATCCGGCACTTTGGGAGGCCCAGGCAGGCGGATCACTTGAGGCCAGGAGTTTGAGGCCACTCTGGCCAACATGGCAAAACTCCGTCTCTACTAAAAATACAAAAATCAGCCGAGTGTGGTGGCGCATGCCTGTAGTCCTAGCTACTCGGGAGGCTGAGGCAGGAGAATCACTTGAACCTGGAAAGCAGAAGTCGCAGTGAGCTGAGATCACACCACTGCACTCCTTGGAAAACTGTGGCAACCCAACAAAGACAGGGCCACCAAGACCTTAATCATTTAGGAATGACAGTTTGGGTCTTCACTTGGAAAAAAGCCTCCAACCAAATGAAAGGCTGGCAGACGAAGAGGGAAACATGGGGTGGGTGAGGGAAGAGGCAGCTATAGGATATCAGCTTAGGCCTCAGAACATCCCCCCTTTCTGACACTACCTAGTTGAAAGCATTGGTTTGTTGCTGCTTTAAGTTTTATTTCAGGAGCGTAAGCATTACTCTACAGTAGTCATGGTGATATTTAAAGGATTTTGTTACTTTTACCCAAAAGAAAAATAAATATTTTAAAGTTTTTTTGTTTTGTTTTGTTTTTTGAGTCTCACTGTGTTGCCCAGGCTGCAGTTCAGTGGCACAATCTCGGCTCCTGGCAGCTTCCACCTCCCGGGTTCAAGCGATTATCCTGCCTCAGACTCCCGAGAAGCCGAGATTACAGGCACAGTCCACCACTCCTGGCTAATTTTTGTATTTTTAGTAGAGACAAGGTTTTGCCATGTTGGCCAGGATGGTCTTGAACTCCTGGCCTCAAGCGATCCCCCTGCCTCAGCCTCCCAAATGCTGCGATTACAGGCATGAGCCACCACGCCCAGCTTAAAGTATTTTGATATCAAATAATTCTTGCTGTGCAGCTCCCAACACATTGAATCAATGAAGGGCATTCATTCCCTCAGTAGAACATCAGATACAGCCAAGAGCACAGGGGTCAGGGGATGCGAGTGACTAAATGTGTCCTGGCCCCATACAGCCAGATCGGTTGCAAAGAGGAAAGGTGCCAGGGTGGGTGTGGGATTCCTGAGACCTAAACTGGATCCTGGTTTTCAGACTGGAAAGATCCCAAGGCATCAGACTCTCCAAAAAGAGAACTGCTTGGGCAGGAAGGAGCTCTAAGGGCTGAATGTGGGACGAGGCAGGGAGAGGGCCAGAGGCAGCCACCTCTCCAGAGTGCCCCTTGACTCCCTGCATCATTGATGGACTCTAGAAATAGCCAAGTGCTCCCAGAAATAACCACAAATTATGGTATCTGTCAGGCACCATCTCAGGGATAAGGATCTAATGGAAAACACTAAAGGTCCTTGCTCTCATGAAACTTACATTCCATGAGGTATCAGGCAATAAGCAAGTTACTGAATAAACAAACGAGGTCAATTCAGATAGGGAAGGTATTAAATAATGGAATATTACTTAATGATATTAATTGAAGCATCATTTATAACAGAAGCTAAAGTGTCTACAAATATGCAACTGGTTATATAATTTATTCCATTCCATGGAATACTGTGAAAATACTAAATTAATTAAAAGACAAGGAAGAACTGCAAGCGTTCACAGGGAAAGATGTCCAGGATTCACTGTTAGTGAAAAAAGCAGGTTATAGCATAATATGTATATGATAATCCTATTTGGTTTATATTCTAATGCAGTTGTATATGTATTATGACTAGAAATATACGTACCAAACTACAGACAATCGTTATTTTAGAGGAGTGAGATTATGGTGGGGGTCAATAGCAGGGAAAACTTTTACTTTCTACATTATGCACTTCTACATTGTTTGATTTCAAAATAAGCATATACTATTCCCCACCTATCTCCAAAATAGGGGTGGAGGAAGAGAGTGGTAGCTCAATGTGGCAAGAAAGAACAGCCTGTTTTGCAAACTTCTATTCTTTGTTTAATTTGACGCTTCAGGTAAATTGAGCATGTTGCATTTCAAGCTATATATCAAGATATAAATGAAAATAAGCAACTTTATGAATTTCATTATCTTAAACACTATTCTAGAAGTTTCCAAATTATTTCTTACCAGATAAACTCTTTTTCAATTTTGTAAAAGATAAAATATGCTTGTTTCTGGAACACAACATGTAAAATTTCATTGATTCTATATATGATGTTAATGTATAAAATGCAAAGTTGGTTTTTACCTTCTACTGTAACTTGGTTTAGAACTTAACTTTGATGAGTGTCCTGTGTCTCTGGATAGAGATCTTAGAAATATTTGATATGTTTTAGTCCTATACAGAATTCTAAGTTAAATATTTCAAGATGGCTTTGGTCAGCCAAGCCTGACTGCTGGTATGTAGACATGAGCAAATCACTAAGAAAAATAATTAAAACCCTTACTTTGGACAGGCAGCTTGGAAACCAGCATATCTGTTGAACATATTAACAATGACTCATAACCACATGAGTTAAATATACTGAGGAATTAAGTGTTTAGCTCATAGTTCTGGGTGTCCTGAGGTCTGGGATTACTATAACTCCAACAGAAAATAGTGATTGGATTAGATACTGGACTCAACTCCCAACTTCAAGGCCAAGAGTTTGCTAATAATGTACCCTGTAGGACTCAGACTGGAGGGGAACCTCCCTGCCTCCTTCTGCCTTCTGTTTTCCAGGACTCTGTCAGGCAAGAGGGGGAAAATATCTTCGCAGCACGCCGTGGTGTGACTTGGACTATTGCTTCAGATGCAAAGTCCAAAAATCTCAGAACAAAAGGAGTTCTGGTGACAAGTTGTAAGGAGAAAGAAAGTTGTAGGTGACAAGTTGTAAGGAGAAAGAAAGTTGTACTTCCTCACCATCTTAGGGGATCCCCAGGAACCCTCAGTACAATGCAACTTGTATCTGGGCCTCCTCCAGCAGTGGAAGCAGCAGATGGGTGTCTGCTGGCAATCTGTCATCTTCTCTTTCTGCATGCTCCTGACCTTGAGAGTCACAGCTCTGCAATGGGAACACTCCAGAGCTCTGGGCCTCCAGGGACAAACTACTCTTTGGAAAGGAGCTGATGTGCTTGCTTACCTTAAACTGTAAATGCTGTTGGGGCGTAATCTTCCCAGATACATGGAAAAAAAATTATAGAATTTTGCTAAGTTAGAAAAAGAAAAAACTACTAATACATGCAACAATGGATGAATCTCAAAAATATTACGCCGAGCAAAGGAAACCAGACACAATGTGCACACAAAAACCACATCGTCCAGAAGTGGGCGAGTGACAGGTTAGCCTGGGAAGGGTCATATGGTTGTATAGCCATGTCTATCATCTCTCCATAAAATGTGTGGGCCTATGTCATCTATTTGGGCTTCATCCAAAGTTCCGAGGAAAAAGGAACAGTCATCTTTAACATATCTGTGTCCTCAACCAAAAGCTGTCAATTGCCAACTCAATATCCATTCCTCCATTCTTTTTTATTGCAAAACTTCAATTTATTCAAGTAGCAATTCTATTCTACATGGGGAAATTAGTCCTAGGAGCCCAGGATTTTCTTCTTGATTTGCCTAAGTCCATTGTGGTCATCTCATTCACGGGATTAAGGATTATTTTAGGGTTGAGTATGTGGTCTCCTTCTGGCCAACGAGATGTGTATAGAGCAGGGGGCTCCTGAGAAAGATTATCTTCCTCAAGAAAGAAATAATACAAGAGATGGTCCTCTTATTCCTCTAGACATTGTTGAATCCATCAGGGACATCTGAGTCGGCTGTCTCCCAGGGAGGATGATAGTGTGAGGACAAAGCCAGAATCTTAAAGTGGCAGAACCTAAAGATGGAAAAAAACTTGAATCCTTGATGATGCGGTTGAGCTCTGAATTAGTTCAACCCAGAGCAGCCCTCCTTCTGAACTTCTTGTTAAAATAGAAAATAAATTTCCTTATTGTTTAAGTCATACTGAGTTGGAGTTTATATCACACGCTGCTGACAGCACCTTAACTGATTTAACAATCAAATTTTTGGGGGGTGATGTGTATTTCCCAATATAGTGTCTATCACATAAAAGATGCTCAGTCAATGTTTGTTGAAATATTATAAGAAATGCATATGGCTTGGCACGTGGCTCATGCTTGTAATCCCAGCACTTTGGGTGGCCGAGGCAGGCAGATCACTTGAGGTCAGGTGCTCCAGACCAGCCTGGCCAACATGGTGAAACCCCGCCTCTACTAAAAATACAAAAATTAGCCAGGCATGGCGGCACAAACCTATAATCCCAGCTACTTGGGAGTCTGAGGCAGAAGAATTGCTTGAACCTGGGAGACAGAGGTTGCAGTGAGCTGAGATAGCTCAACTGCACTCCAGCCTGGGCGACAGAGTGAGACTCTGCCAAAAAAAAAAAAAGTATATATCAGACAATTTTATAACTACAGATACATCATTCCATCCAAATAAGTCTGAATTTGAGCTTATTTATACTACAAAATGAGTAAAAAAGTAAGAGGACATGTAGGATTTATGTGGAGTGAGGCCATCTGGGAATCACTGATGGTCAGGCGTATCAGGGAGCCAGGCACAGTGGCTCATGCCTGTAGTATCAGCTACTCAGGAGGCTAAAGCAGGAAGATAGTGTGAGCCCAGGAGTTTGAGGCTGCACTGAGCTATGATCACACCATTCCACTTCAGCCTGGGCGACAGAGAGAGACTCTGTCTCCAGATAGATAGATAGATGATAGATAGACAGATAGATAGATAGATAAATAGATAGATAGATAAATAGATAGACAGATAGATCGATGAATGTAGCAGGGAAAGCAACAGAAAAACCATCTGGCTGGGGAAATGTGATTTACAACTACAGGAACTTCAACCTTCAGTATGAAATCCTTGAAAATTCTGCTATAAACATGAGGGAATGATCGCAAGGCAGGATAAGTAACAAGCTGCAAGCTTTTCTGAATCTGAAGCCTCATTAAGATTAATCAAACAGATACTGAGCTTCTAGAACAAACGTTTGGAAGCTTTTTGTTACGCCCTGAGTTTCTCTACTCTTCTGTACTTAGATAAATCTCACTCCATACAGATCTGCTTTGCATATTGCCACAGCCAAAGCGATTTTTACAATGAAGGTGATGGCAAGTCCAGTAAGCCTTTGTTCAAAAGATTACCCAGAGCCATGGTTTCGTGGGGACCTTAATCGACACTGTACTATTCCACCCAATCATCCCCATTGATTTAAAATGGACTTTATTTTTTTACAGCAGTTTTAGGTTCACAGCAAGGTTGAGCAGATGATGCAGAGAATTCTGAAATCCTCCCTTGCCCCTACTATCAACATCCACCACTAGAGTGGGGCATGTGTGGCAAGTGATGAGCCTATATTGATGCATCATTATCATCCAAAGCCCATAGTGTACATCAGGGTTTACTCTTCATGCACTTGGCAAATGTATAATGACATATATCCACCATTATAGTATCGTACAGAATAGTTTTGATATCTTGTTTATAAGGTTATAAAATGCATATGCATTTCATTGTTACTGGTATAGTTAACTACAGCAGGCAGAATAGATGAGGGAATGGAACAATCACCTTACACCTCTTTCAAACAGATAAACTGGTGGAGGATTCTGTAAGTGAAGATTTATCACAAGAATTGAGCCTTTCTTTTTTAGTGTGCAAACAAAGAACACACCACTGGAAATAAAGACTAGTGTGGAAACAACCAGTGAACTGAAGTACAATAATGATGATTATTATAGAGGTATGGTAGCAGTCATGAAAAGCAATTTGAAATAAATGCCTAATAATTGAGTTTCTGCCAAATAGCCAATACTCCAGGAACTTAAAGACATACTGAGTCTAGGAAAAGAATCTGAGCATTGTGAGAATCTGAGCCTAAGTTTCATCTGAGGAATTAGCAAGAGATAACAAACTGCTTGTGGAAATGACTGACCAGAAAATCCAGTGTGTCAGTGACATTCTCCAGACATACACAAGGCTTCTTAGTAAGAGGGGCCCCACACATGATCCTCCAAAGAGAAAAAAAGCACATTCCATCAAGAGTATTGTAGAATCCTGGGGAGACAGGAAGCAAACATAATATGGACAATCCACTGAGTAAGTGGGGAAGTTTGCAAAGTTTCTTGGATTTTGCATAAAATATTTATAAAAATCTTCTCTGGAACATTCCATTGCAACCACAAATAAGCTGGGGCTACTTACCTAAAAACAGAGCTGGGTTCTGTGATTAGCTTTTGTGTGCTAGAAAAACTACTGGTACACGAAGAGAGTGGGTATCATGGGTTAACATCTATGCATGGCTCTTGATGATACATCCTTTGAACCTGGGGACTTATTTCCCATGGTGCTTTATCCTAAGCCCAACTCCTGGAGGTCTCTCATTTCCAAAAGATAACTAGAGCTGAAAAGACTGGTAGGAGGTTGGGTAAACAAGCCAAAGACTTTGTTGTGGTTGACAGGAAAGGGAAAATGGTAAGAGGGTCACTGCTGAGTAAGACTATGCTCTGTGGCAGACACTCTTGTGTGCTCAGCAATCAATCACCACACCACCACTCACCCTTCTTTTTTGCTATAAAACCCAAATGTTGTTCATTATCCTCCAGGTGGCCATGTCCTTCAGGGGAGACACTGTCTCTTTCTAGCCTCATGGGGTTAATATCCCTTGCCAAGTGACTTGTTCCAGGAAACAGGCATGTGAGACAATCTTGGCCAGTGAGACCTGGAGGGAAGCCTGCAGGGAGGACTCTGGAAAGAATTTTCCCACTCTTGAAAGGGAACACACAAAGGACCCTTTCATGTGTGGGAAGGTCAGGAAGGAGGAAATGCATGCTGTGCACAAAGGCTAACGGCAAGGAGACGGACAGGAGAAGAACAGCACCAGGGTGCCAAGAAAATCAACGAACTCCAAAGCCCAAGAGATCACCGAAGATTCAGGAGACGATGCCGTGCCAAAGTCTCAGGCTTAGGAACAGAATCAATAGTCCAAGAATCTGGGAAGACCAACAGGTGCTTCACAGGGTGACACTTACTTCTGATCTCGTACTAGGGATATTTGTTCTCCGTTGTGAGTTTAACTCCATTGCACAGGTGTGTGTGGGCTCAGCTGCGTGTGTGAGGTAAAGGAGAATCTGAGTTATTCCCACGTGGGTGGATCTTGATCACAGCACAGACTAAGGTTCTGCTCCTATCACAGGGCCCTCTCCCTGTTTTTCTCCTACTTCTCTGGCCTCTTCAGTGGAGCTCTTTCCTTCTTCTGCCCATCTCATAGTCATCTGTTCTCAAAATATGGCCCAGGAACCCTTGGGTGTCCCTTGGGCACTTTCAGGGAGAATGTGACAATTAAAACTATTTTCATAATAATATCAAGGTGTTATTTGCTATTTTCACTCTCCTCCTCTTACACATCCGATAGTAGAATTTCCAAGAAATATGATGTGCCTTTTTTTGTTTTGAAAATATAGCTTTTTAAATTAAAACCTGTTATTTATTCTAACAGATAATGGGTTAATTACTGCTATCTTAAAATGAACTAAAAAATAATTTTTAAATTTCTCAGTTTCAAATTCTATTGCATGGTTCCTTGATTAGCACCATCAGAGCTTATTAGAAATGCAGAATCTTGAGCCAGGTGCAGAGACATGCAGCTGCAGTCCCAGCGACTGGGGAGGCTGAGGCAAGAGGATCACTTAAGCCTTGGAGTTTGTGGCTGTAGTCTGCTATGATTGCAACTGTGAATAGTCACTGCACTCCAGCCTGGCAACATATCTATACCTTGTTTCTTAAAATAAAAAAATAAATAAATAAATGCAGATTCTTGGGCCCTTTCCCAGAACTATTAACTCAGAAACCCTGGAGGTGGGGCCCAGCAATCCTGTTTCACAAGCCCTCTGGGGGATGCTCATGCACATGGAAGTTTAAGAACCTCTGCTGTCATACACCGGTCCCCAAACATTTCTCCAAGGTGACCAGAAATACATTCCCAAGTCTTCTGAACACAAGTCCCCAAGAGGCCGTGGCTCCCACATGGGTTATGCACCTGTGTTAGGATACTAGAGCTGTCATAACAAAATACCTCAGACTGGGTGGCTTAAACAACAGAAATTTCTTTCCTACAGTTCTGGATGCTCAAACTCTGAGATGAAGATATCTGTACGTTTGGTGTTACCTGAAGCCTCTCTCCTTGGCTTGCAGGCGACTGTTTTCTCCCTGGAGCATCACATGGTTTTTTCTCTGTGCAGGTGCATCTCTGGTGTTTCTCTGTGTGTCCAAAGTTCCTCTTCTTATAAGAACACCAGTCATATTGGACTAGGTGCACCCTAATGACCTCATTTTAACTGAATCATCGCTTTAAAGGCCCCATCTCCAAATACAATCATGCACTGAGGTTCTGGGGGTTAGAGTTTTAACATATCCACATTTGAGGAGACACAATTAAGCCCATAACAGCGTCTAACTGTTAATAACTTTATTTACACTATTGGTGGGGGAGCATCTAAGAAAGCTGGTAGGCTCTAGAAACTGAGGCTTCAGAAACATCCTGCTCAGAAATTGCTCTCCTGTCTAGTCACAGAGTACTTACGTTTACTGTTTGACTTGTTAAAATGCAAATATTCCTAGGAAGCATTCACTGAAACACCAACTACTTTCCCCATATAATCATGTTGCCTTCTCTCTGGCTGAGATTAGGTCTAAGGAACTAGGAATTCAGGCCCGATGTGAGCTGTAAAGTACAACAAAGTCAGTAATCCTTGATGGCAATTTGGAGATGGGTGGAGAGACACAGACGCTATGGAGGGGATCCCTGGGGGAAGGTGGGAAAACCTCTGTGGGTCTATCTGGGCTCATTGCTTAGATCACTGTGGAGCAGGAGAAAGCAAAGTGGTGAAGGGCAGTTGGCTTGGATTTTCTGATTGTTTCTGCGGAAGGGGAAGGAGAGTGAGAGCAGGCACATAATGAATGGTTACAATAGGCATTCAGAAGGAGAGGTCGAAGGGAAAGTGAGTGTTACGTACAGTGATGGCCCCTACTATCATTGGCGGGGTCAATTAATCACCCTGCTGCCAGATTCTAAAACTGATGGGAAGAAAATGTCAGTTCATTAATGGTAAAGCAGGCTTATACAATGCAGCTGGACAAAAGCCAGCCCCCTGAAGCACCTGCTGCTCCCAAACATTGCTGCAAACCCAGTCTCGATATGTCAGATAATTGGCCAAACCCACTGGAAATGATGGTGACAGGAGCCCAGTAAATAGGCCCAAATCTTCACCATCTGCTCTGCCTCTTCATCACAGCCCTTCCCCATGGACAGACTACTAGATTTCCTTTCTTGCTTCTCCATCTCCTTTCTCCACAAAAGATGCTTGAACCAGGTCCTGCATGTCTCCAAGCACCATAGTTCTAGGATAGAGTTGAACATTACATAACATGTGCATTTCCAGATAAGACTAGGCCCTGAAGCCCAAAGGTTTTTTGTTGTCATTGTTGCTGTTTTTGAGATGGAGTTTTGCTCTTGTTGCTCAGGCTGGAGTGCAGTGGCACGATCTCAGCTCACCGCAACCTCTGCCTCCCAGGTTCAAGCAATTCTCCTGCCTCAGCCCCCAAAATAGCTGGGATTACATGCGTGCGCCACCATGCCCGGCTAATTTTGTATTTTTAGTAGAGATGGGGTTTCTCCATGTTGGTCAGGCTGGTCTTGAACTCCTGACCTCACGTGATCCGCCCTCCTGGGCCTCCCAAAGTGCTAGGATTACAGGCATGAGCCACCATGCCTGGCCGAAGCCCAAAGGTTTTCACCACCCATTCTGAGCTCTCAATACTCATTGCTATTGCATCTGTAAACACATTTACTAAACTTCCCTCATCCTACAACTATAACATAATTTGCACATTGGTTTGTATCCATACTAAAATGCCACACTTCCATATTCGGGTATCCACCCTCTAGGATGAGGCATAAGAAATAAGTCAAGCTACTTAGCCTCAGTGTACCTTCCGGCCCTGTCTTCCTCAGCTACCCTGCTTGACTTGGTGGTCATCTCTATGTTGATGAGTCCTCCACCAAGCTTCAGAACTGTCTTTCCAACTGCCTATAGGACAGCTTTCTCAGGTGTTCCTCAGGCACCTTCAACCAAAAAGGTCCAAGATTGCATTTGTTTATTTATGCCCTGAAAATTGTTCCTTTTGCTATACTTTATATCCCAGTTTATGATCACAATCCATGGATTGTCCCCTAAGCTAGAAATCTAGAGAGGGGAGAAGAATCACTGCGGTTTTCTCACTCTGGTTGCATTTCCTAGATTTTTCTCACCACCCAGCTCAGTTCCTTGTCATCTCTAACCTCTACTAGTGGGCCCCAATCTCTTTTCTCCCAAGAAACAAATATTCATGCATCATCACAGCAGATGTGTGCAGGGCACTCTATGGCCATCAACATGCAGCACTAATGAAACAGGCTTCAGATCCTGGGCAGTTTCCAGGCCCTGCAGGAACCAGAGACCATCCTCAGACTGATCAGACACAGTACTGTGGCTGAGAGCCACTGGCTTGCATGACAGCAATAGCTTTCTAAATGATCTTCCTGGATACAGCGTGGCCTCAAGTCCTGCCTCTCCATGCAGCCAAAAGTTTCTGCCTAAACAAACCTGACCAGGCCAGTCCTAGTTATCAACCACCCAAAACTTCCAACAGACTCCAGGACAAAACCAGTCAGGGCTTCCCAGGGAACACAGGGCTCACCATGCACTGACCCCCGCTACCCCCTCCAGCCTCATTTCTGGACACTCTCTGCCTTGCACCATAAGCTCTGGCAACCCCAGCTGTACAGCTTCTTGAATTTGGGGCTGTTCCCTGCCATTCCTCATACTGGCACCTTAACCAAATGCCCTTCCTTTCATTACTCTCCATGTTGATTCCCCCAAATCCCAGTATCTGCCCTTTGCCTGGCTAACTCCAACCTGCTGTTTATAATGGCCAGGTATTACCTCCTCCAGGAAGCCTTCCATGGCCTCTTCCTCTCTTCGATTTCCCCATCTCGGGCAACCTATACTCACTTTTACCATGGCACCAATCACCCTGTTCTGCACTCACCACATTAGAAATCTTTCTTTCTAAGCACAGAGCTCTTTGAGGACAGAGACCACATCTTTTTCTTATCATCTTTCCCAGCGCCTAGCACAGGAACCTAATTCATAGCAGGTGCTCCATAAATGTTAGCTGAGTGAATGAATGAATGACTTTCAGGAATAACGGAGAAACCTCACGTGACAGAGTTAACAGGGCACCATATATTAGAGGCAGTCCAAAGTGCAGGAGGTGATTTACACCGTTGCCAGGTGAGGCAGGGCTGGGGGTGGCGGGAGGGGTGTGGGATATCCCCACAATGAAATGTCCTGCAATAAAATCGAGAAAAAAAGTGGAGTGCCTAATCCCTGCTTTTTAAAGTATGGGGTCTGTGCCCCACAGCCTTGCCACTCTTAAACTGTCTGTGATTCAAGACTGTTTTGAGACTAGGCATCCATTTTCAGTCCCTGAGACATGTACTACCTACCAAGCTCAATTTCCGAGAGTTAAACATTGCCCTCTCATATCATATTTCTAGAATATAATCTTTGTCTTCCAAGATCAACCACAATTGCCATATGCAAACTACCCTCAAATAGGGGGCCTCACAGAGGTACCGCTGCACATTTAGACAGTACCTGTGTTCCTGCCTACTCACCACCAGGGCAATTGGACTATTAACACAATGCAAACATCAGCCCAAAAAGCTCGCTTCCACTCTTGGCACTTCCTGGAACACAGCAGATCATCTCAGGAAGGTTACACCATCCCCTTGAGCAAAACAGACCAAGGCTTTTCTCTCCCTTCTGTGACAGCCCTTCAGGTTTTTGCATCTTGCTTCCCTTAGCTAGGCTTCTCCATTTTTTCAACAATTCCTTCTTTTGAGATGGTTTCTAAACCCCTTCACAATCATGCTCACTTTACTTAGAAGCATTCCTGTTCTGTATTCACAAAATGTTGCTCTTAAACTGTGTTGTCTAGAGTAGAACCCAGTACTGGAGAGCTGTTCTTAAGCACGCACAACAGTTTACATCCGTCAGTGCATTTATTTATTATAGTGGTTATAATGCCACTAAGATTGCCTTGGTTTTCGGTAGCCATATGAGCCCAGCCTTGATAATTGTAAACATGGAGCAATATAATGATAATTAAGCCAGTCGTGGTGGTACACACCTGTAATCCGAGCACTTTGGGAGGCTAAGGCCAGCAGATCACCTGAGGTCAGGAGTTTGAGACCAGCCTGGCTAACACGGTGAAATCCCATCTCTACTTAAAAAATACAAAAATTAGCTGGGCGGGGTGGTGTGTGCCTGTAGCCCCAGCTATTCGGGAGGCTGAGGCATAAGAATCACTTGAACCAGGAGGCAGAGGTTGCAGTGAGCTGAGATCATGCTCCTATACTCCAGCCTGGGCAACAGACTGAGACTCTGTCTCGAAAATTTAAAAAAAAAAAAGATAATTAGAGTAGAAATGCAGGATTTTATCTTTGTCTGTGTGCATGAATATGGGGTGGCAAGGCAGGGTGACTGGGAGTTAGCCCAGGAATGTTATATTCCAGCCATAAACTTGAAATGTTGCCAGACACTTAATACAGGGTTACCAAGATGCAGAGGTTCCTGGAGACATATTGAGCAGATGCTGAGGATATACCCCGGCTCTTAGAAGAATTCTACCTAAAAGAAAAGGCAGAAAGGAGTAAGGCAAGGGTGCAAATTTCCTGTGATACCCAAGGGAGGAATCACCTTAACAATTAAGGCCCATGCCAAGCACTCCAGTTATCTGATGAAGAAATTTTACCATGAAAGAAATGAAGGGGTAGAGCCCCAGGTCATCCCTTCTTACCCTTAGCATGAGAGTCACATACAACTGGTGACAGCATCTAACCTGGTGCATTTAAACCCCAAAAGAAAATTTGTATACAGCTGGGATTAGTAGATGTGTATATCTGTTTAATGGATACATGAGAATTTTTATTATCTCTCATTTTTCAATTTCCGGTGATTTTCTTCTGTATAAGAATTCATTGGTTTTCACTTAGCTAGTGAGTAATTCAATATCTGCATGCTTCCCTGTACCCATTATACCCTCATCTATTCAGCTGATATTTTTCTTGCTTTGGAGCATGCAGCTAGAGCATTATATTGCTATCTCTTCTAGCTTTGGGTCATCTATAAATTTTGAAGCATGCTTTTCTATACAGTCCATAAATTAAGGGATCAACAGTGTCCACAAAAATGGGAATCATTGGCCAGTTGCCATGGCTCTTGCCTGTAATCTCAGCACCTTGGGAGACTGAGGCAGGCAGATCACTTGAGCCTAGGAGCTCAAGACCAGCCTAGGCAACATGGTGAAACCCCATCTCTACCAAAAAAAATTACAAAATTTAACCAGCATGGTGGTATGTGCCTGTGGTCCCAGGTACTTGGGTGGCTGAGGTGGGAGGATTGCTTGAGCCCAAGCGGAGAAGTTTGCAGTGAGTCGTGATTGCACCTCTGCACTCCAGCCTGGGCAACAGAGTGAGACCCTATCTCAAAAAAAAAAAAAAAGTAGTTATCATTAACTAGCCAAGAGTTAGAAGGAAAAGGTGATAGGAGGATGTTTCTGATAACTCTGATAATACTACCATAGCATCTGATAATATTGCCAATGGATTATTTTCAAATCACAGTAAAGAACATGGGAAGGGAGTTTGCCTAGATTTAATTTTAATTTTCTACACAGTGGTTAGCAAGTCTTAACAACCAGTAATCTCTTTGCCATATTGACAATGAATTATTCCATTATCTCATTTTGTTCTTTGAACAGTTACCAATTTCTTGTTTTGTATGTGTATTAGTCCATTCTCACACTGCTATAAATACCTGAAACTGGGTAATTTATAAAGAAAAACAGGCTTAATTGGCTCACGGTTCCACAGACTGTACAGGAAGTATGGCTGGGGAGGCCTGAGGAAACTTCCAATAATGGCGGAAGGGGAAGCAGGCATGTCCTACATGGCCGGAGCTGGAGGAAGCGAGTAAAGGAGGAAAAGCTACACACTTGTATTAAACAACCAGATCTCTTGAGAACTCATTCACTATCACCAGAACAGCAACAGGACAATCCGCCCCCATGATCCAATCACCTCCCACCAGGACCCTCCTCCAGAATTCGGGGTTACAATTCAACATGAGGTTTGGGAGGGGGCACAAATCCAAACCATGTCAGTATCCAAACCTCTTAACCTTTCTCTCTCCTGTCACCCATCAATTGCATTTTTTCACTTTTTAGCATTATCTATCAGATAGTTTAGGGAGAGGTAAAACTATATTCAGCTTGCTTTGCCATTTACTAAAATCCCTGTGAAGTGAGGGAGGAGATTAAAATTATTGGCTTATTTGAATTTCCACTACAACAACATGACTTTATACCAACAATGCAATCGCATCTCTAACAGAGGAGCTGGAGAAGAAAAACGAGAAATCATAGTGCAGCTGATGGAGTTGGAGATTTGTGGAGGGAGACTGGAGAACTGGACATATTTTTTAAACCTAAGTGTTTTGAGATGCCGTTTCAAAACTCCTGCTTACTTTGGCTTCCTTTTATCAAAAACAGGTGGTTCTTTGTACTTTGAAAGAGACACACGGGCTGCAAAGAGTCATCTGAACTGCCGAGAAATGTCTTTAATCTTGACCATTTTCAAACACAGATCTCCACAGTGAGCAATTTTCTGAGGAATTCTTACAAAGCAGAGTCTGTTCAGAGGATGCTGATTAAAAAAACCTCTGTACACAGAGCATAACGAAGAGGGGAAGAAAGTGCATGGCTTCGGGTAACTTAATAAAAAGGGAGAAAATTTGACCAGAAATGAAAGACTACCCACGTTGAAAGCATACAGTATGCTATGATTCAGAATAAATGAAATAGAATTCTTCCGGGTCTAAGAAACCAGCGCTTCCTCCCAAGCACTGCAGAGAGTGTTAGCTTCCAGTTGTATAAATATGCAGAAATAAAAAAGGAGGCATGTAGAACGTACTTATCATAATTGCAGGCCAGAGACTTTCAGTCATCTTGCACCAATAATTTAGGGTCTATGATTTTCCATCAACTTGTATTCTCTTAGAACAACAAAAATTCCAATCACTCATAAAGTGGTAAGGATGGTGTATATTTAATGTCTATCAGTACAGAGTGTGGGTAGGTTGACCATTTAATACCAGTCCAAACAGCCTTGTAATCTAGGTGTTTAGGAATGTGGGTGAAGATGCCACACTGTTGGATTTTATGGCTATTTGTGTGCATGTGAACATGAGCCAGTGGAGGGAGAAATGCAGTAACCTCCTTCTGGGACTGATTGGTGCTGTTTGCCTTCAGATCCATTCTTTGAGCTTCCTTGGCTCTGCTCCAACCTCTGCAGGCTATTTTCCAGGCTCCTGTTTCATAGGCCTTCAGTTGGGCATAGCCAATCAAAGATTGGAGGATAGAAATAAGAGAGAAGCCAAAATATTCCTCATCTGCCTTCTCTGCTACAAGTGGCTCTTCTGGCAGTGGCTTCATCTTTTTCACAAGCCCAACATGATTCCAACTTTGATTGGACACCACAAGTCTCTCCATCTTAGGGGTGGTAGCAGTTTAAAAGCTACTGCCAATTTGGGATGGAGGTGCCTAACTGTGCTCTGTTTAGCTTGTAGTCTGTGTGGATGATCCATTTCTCACATTAAATTAACTCTTTTAAAATAATCAGAGTTGTTTCTGTTTCCCAGATGGACCCTGAATGATAAAACTGATGTATAGATTAGATGTTTTCCCCTGAATCATGACTTCCTTTAATCTAGATGGAATCCCCTAATTATCTAACTAAAGTAACAATAGCTAATATGTCTGGAGCACTTCTGTTTTTTTTTTGAGACGGAGTCTTGCTCTGTCGCCCAGGCTGGAGTGTGGTAGTGCGATCTTGGTTCACTGCAACTTCCACCTCCCAGGTTCAAGCAATTATCCTGCCTCAGCCTCCCGAGTAGCTGGGATTACAGGCACGCGCCACCATACCAGGCTAATTTTTGTATTTTTAGTAGAGACAGAGTTTTGCCATGTTGGCCAGGCTGGTCTCGAACTCCTGACCTCATGATCCACCCACCTCGGCCTCCCAAAGTGCTGATATTACAGGCATGAGCCACTGTGCCTGGCCTCCCAGTTGGTCTTCACATAATAATTGTATGAAGAAGGTACTAACACTATCCTCATCTGAGGAACTTGAAATTCAATTAGATTTTAGGTAACTTGTCCAAGTGTTCGTTAAGTGGCTGAGTCAGAATTCAACCATCGTTTGTATAACCAAGGTCCAGTGTTCTCACTTTTAATCACTGTATTATGTTGCCTTTGAACATATTGTACTTATAAAAAATGTAGCTAGGCAGGGTATGGTGGCTCACACCTGTAATCCCAGGACTTTGCGAGGCCAAGGCAGGAGAATCACTTAAGGCCAGGAGTTTGAGACCAGCCTGGGCAACATAGCCAGACCTTGTCTCTACAAAAATAAAAAATAAAAATTAGCCAGGTGTGGTGGTGCGTACCTGTCATTACTAGCTACTTGGAAGGCTGAGGTGGGATAGGATTGCTAGAGCTCAGGAGTTTGAGGCTGCAGTAAGCTATGATCACACACTGCACTCCAGCTTGGGCAACAGAGAAAGACCCTGTCTCAAAAAAAATTTCAAAAAGTGGATAAAAGTCAAGTATCTTACAATTAAAACAAACTCGTGTTACAGGAAATAAAAGAACTTACGGAATCATATTACTGAAAAGTACCAGCTCACTTCAAGGCAGGGTCCAAATGATGTTTTGGGTCTTTATGTCTTTCTTTCTCCCTATCCCTTGGAAGAGCTCTCTCCAGTGGCAGACAAAACAGCAACTGGCAGCCCAAACTCATACTCTGCCAGCTTAGGAAGGCCAGCAGAAAGAGCCAGCATTTGCTGCGAATGGCTTTAAAAATAAAAAATCCTAGGGAAAGCCCTGATTAGTCTGGTTAAGATCATCTGCTCATCTCTGAACCAATTACTGTGGCTAACTGAATGGGGCCCTGCAATTGTTGGGGCCTGGATAACACGCCCCATCTCAGTGGTGGTGGGTCAAAGCCCTACTTGACCTACAGAGAATGAGAATGGGTTCCCTACTCTAAAGAAGTATTCTGTCACCAGAAGAAATCAAAGAAGTGGTTTTAAAAACACAAAGGCAAAGGCTGTTCAACAGAGGAGAGAGTTCACATCCCTTCTTGACCACAGAAATATAATGAATTCCCTAGATATTTCCCACTCTTGGTAAACAATGTTTGAAACATATTTTCCTCATTTTGCACATGTTCTTTAGTTTTTATATTGTCATGCCCTGGGTTATTTTCTATTGTTTTCAACTCTAAGTCCTCCCTCTGTACCCTGCTCTGAAATGCTAGGTCTGGAGGCTAAAAACTACATCTCCCAGATGTTCTTACCAGCTGGCTTCCTGTTATGGTCCAATGATTGGACAATTGGAGGCACTAGAAAGACACAGCAAGGCACAAGGAGAGAAAAAGTAACTCACTTCAAATTACAGATTCCTGCTAGCTCCACACTGACAGCAAAGCCTAGTTTAGCTTCTCTTACCACTTCCAGTGCCAGCTGTGCTTTGCCCCCGTTGATGGCTCAATCCCCATGCACTTGGTGCTCCAGGAAGAAGCCTAAGAACTGAGCCAGCATAGGGGTGGAACTTCTTCTAAGTTCAAGCTTCTAGGACCTCCTCACAGACACTTCCTCCCTTTTGTTTTTCTAGCCCTGCAGGTGGTAGCCGCTTCTATCAGTACCTATCTGGCTTACCTCAGTATCCTGGTTTTCCAACAGCTGGGTAATCAATTTCCTGCATCTACTCTGGTTGAAATATCTAGCTTGGTTTATGTTACTCTGACTAAACAGGTTCTTCTTATCTTCATTCCAGTGACTGTCCCATTGATGCTAAAAAATTGGCACTTGCAGCCCATTTATGTCTCTATTTCAGCTATACAAAGTTTATGAGCTCTTATAATTAATATCAGCACTTTTTAATTGTTTTCTTTTTATAAAATAGGAATGTACAAAATAGTGGAACAATTGTACAAATACCGCTACACAAGGATAGACATGCTGTTGGAACTAAACTTTTGACTGGCAGGCAGTAATCACATGATACTTTGAAATGTTTATCATTAGCTGATACATGAAAGATACACTTGGTACAAGGATGACTGAGAAATATGTGACCACTTAACATTTTAAAAGTCGAGAACTGCTTGTAATTGCTTTCCTGCAAAGGAAATATAACAACTTCAGTGGCCACCTGCGGCCACTAGCGTAATCAGAACATTTTTATTAACCCTCTTGATCTTCTTGAGCAAGCCTGATACAGTTTTGTGCTTTAAGGAGACAAGTGATGAAAATCAAACACTTCTAACCACAGCTAATCACCTCATACAGTAGGCAGAGTTCTAAGATGACCCCCAAAATTCCTGTCTTCTTGTAGACAAGTCCTGTATAATCCCCGCCCTTGGGTGTGAGTGAACCTGTGACTATGATATATGTCACTGTCATGATTATATTATATTATACAGCAGAAAGATTTTACAGGTATAATTAAGGTCCCCAATCAGTTGACTTTAACTTAAAAGGGATATTATCCTTGGTGGGACTGACTTAATTGTGTGAGCCCTTAAAAGGGACTACATCCTTCCTGAAGTCAGACATTTCAGACATGAGATAGAGCTCCTTTAAAGAGGGCCACATGGCAGGAATCTGAGACCAATTTCTGGTACCTGAGAATGATCCCTAACCCACAGAAAGCAAGAAAATGGGAACATCAGTCATACAGCCATAAGGAAATAAATCCTTCCAACATCCTAAAGAAGCTTGGAGGGGCTATTTTTTTTTTCTTTCCCCAGTTGAGCTTCCAGATGAGGATGCACCTGGTGGGCACCTTGACTTCAGCCTAGGATAATACTGAGCAGAGGACTTAGCTAGCCATGCTGAACTCCTGACTCACGAAAATGGTGAGACAGTAAATATGTGTTATGTTAAGCTACTACATTTGAGGCAACTTGTTACAAGTAACAGAAATGTAATATAATATATAGGGGGGTGGGAATTCCTACTGCAATAGCAGCAAAATATATAATAGCCACAATAAGAAAAGAGCACAGTGGCTCATACCTGTAATCTCAGTATTTTAGGAGGCCGAGGTTGGCAGATGACTTTAGCTCAGGAGTTTTAGACCAGCCTGTGCAACACGATGAGACCACACCTCTACAAAAAAATACAAGCCAAGCATGGTAGTTTCTGCCTGTAGTACCAGCTATTCAGGAGGCTGAGGTGGGAGGACTGCTTGAGCTCGGGAGGTGGAGGTTGCAGTGAGCCATGATCATGCCACTGCATTCCAGCCTGGGCAACAGAGTAAGACTCTGCCTCAAAAAAAAAAAAAAAGAAAAGAAAGAAAGAAAGAAATGCATAAGAAGCTAAATTTTAAAAATTATAAAACTTCACTGATCAATAAAAGGGAATTTAGAAAAATGGGGAGACATATTACATCCCCATGAGGAAAGATTAAGTGTTTTAAATACATCAATATTTAAATAATTTTTATGTCCAATAAAAATGCATTAACAGCCCAACAGAAAAAAAAGTGAAGGGCTTGAACAGAAATGTTGGAAGAATTGGAAATAGCCAATAAACTTGGAAATGACCAATAAATATGGTCAATTTTAAAGTGGCAAACATTTCAAATACAGTAATATTTAAAGTTGAGGGTGTAAGAGATGTGTGCCCTCATCACTGGGTGTATGATACAATGGGTGTATCAAGTGGTATAATTTTTATAAAATGTAATTTTATATTGCATATCAAGAGTCTTTAAAAAGTTCATCCTCTTTGATTTAGTAATTTCACTCCTAGTATTCTATCCATAAGATATAATGATATGTGTGCTAAATGATTTTGTAGAATGATATTCAATGCAGTGTTTTTTATAAGTTGAAAATAACCTATGATAGCAAAATTTCCAGCATATATTCCACTTCAGATGATTGAACTAAGTCAAACTACACTCATTCCCCTCGATAATGATTGGTTAGGAAACTGATGTGTGGTCCAGTCCTGGCTGAAGACATGACCAAGTTCTGTAACATGACTTTGGAGGAGATTCCCTGTCCCTATCAATGACAGAGAGAGGAAACTGTAGCTCATCTTTTCTGGATATTTCTGTGCCTGAATGTGGTGTGTAAGACCATCTGATTATCAGGAGTGGAGAAAGCCAGAGGGTAAAACTGACCCACTGAAGATGACAGAACAGAATGATGGAAAGACCTGGGCATTCTCTTGCCTCAGGGACTTTGCATTGGAATACCCACTGCCTGGAATGGTCTTCTCATAGATACCTGCAAGCTTACTTACTTCCCTACCTTCAAGCCTTTGCTCAAATGCCACCTACTTATGAGACCGAGCCTGACCACTCTATGCAAAATTACAATTGGTTTCCTCTATACTGCCACTAACACTTTTAGTTCCTCTTCCATCTTCTATTATATTCCATAGAATTTATCATGAACACACTTATATAATGCATTTATTATATCTATTGTTTACTGCCTGTCACGACAAACTAACTTGTAAGCCCTTTGAGGGCTGGGATGTTTATTATTATTATTTATTGATAAATCCCTGTAGTCTTGAACAGGGCTGAGAACATAGTGGGACTTTGATAAACATTTGTTCAATGAATGAATGAATGAATCCAGCAGTAGTGATGGATTCAAGATTCAAAACTTGCATCTACTGACTTCAAATTTCACAGCTGCCCCCCTTGATGGTGTGCTGCTTTCAAACAGAAGAAAGACTATTAAGGGCACAAGTGAATGGACTTGCTATGCATAGTTTTAGAAAGCAAAACCGGGGCATATGGATCAAAACTACATGGAGCTTCTTAAGGGAACAGCTTCTTCAGCTAATCCCAACCCACATTCTCCAGAGTGCAGCTCGCTGCTAACTCTGGTTTTACCATTCCCTTGGGGCCCTTTCACATTAATCCGTTTTTGTCCTTATGACAGGTGAGTCCAAAGGCACTTTTTTGCTTTTGTTTCTTGTTTTTGTTTTTTAGAGACAGGGTCTTGTTCTGTCACCTAGGTTGGAGGGCAGTGGTGTGATCATAGCTCACTGCAGCCTCCAACTCCTAGATTCAAGCAATCCTCCTGCCTCAGCCTCTCAAGTAGCTGGGAGTATCGGCACACAACACCATGTTCAGCTAATCTTTTTATTTTTTGTAGAGATGGGGCGTTCACTATGTTGCCCAGGCCAGTCTTGAACTCCTGACCTCAAATGATCCTCCTACCTCAGCCTCCCAAAGTGCTGGGATTACAGGCATAAGCCACCATGTCTGGTCTTCTTTGCCTTTAAGCCTTTCAACCTTTGGCTCAAGTGTACACAATTCTTTCCTCAATCTCCAGTAGTCACACTGTGGAAGGCCACGTTATTCAAAAGGAATATTATTAAATACTGTACGTGAACTAAGAATTCTCCAACCTTAGTACAGCCCTGCTTTGATGCTTTGACCTTTGGAAAAGTTCTTTGAGCTCTCTGAGTTGCGTTTAATTTTGTGCATCAATTGTAAAATAAATGGATTGAAATAGATTATCTCTAAAACTCTCATGAACTCTCAAAACCTATGATTCTACTCTACCAAAGAATTAGAACTTGCATCACATGAACTAAGTAGTGATAAACTATGCCCAACAGTCTTAATTAACCCATTCATTTCCCTTTCCAATTCCTTTCAATAGAGATTTTTTTTTGGTTGGGAATGGGCATTATATGCACATGAAAAATACTACTTGAAGCTACTTCTAATTATTGACTACTTAAGTATTTAAATTTAAAAACCAAGTTTTTCTTAAGTTTTTAAGCTCAACATGGAAGATTCAGCTTCAACTGACTCATTTATTTAAAAGATTCAATTTACCTAAAATTTAGCTATATTTAAAAACTGAATTAAATTATTTTACACATTTTAAATGGCACTTACAAATTTAATACATCTGATTTTCTCAAATGCCAAATGCCTATCAGGGCAAACTTTAGTTTTTTTCTAATTCTGTGAAGAAAGCCAATGGTACCTTGATAGGAATAGCATTGAACCTACAAATTACTTTGAGCAGTATGGCCATTTTCACAATATTGATTCTTCCTATCCATGAGCATGGAATGTTTTTCTATTTGTTTGTGTCCTCTCTAATTTCCTTGAGCAGTGGTTTGTAGTTCTCCTTGAAGAGGTCCTTCACATCCCTTGTAAGTTGGATTCCTAGGTATTTTATTTTTTTAGTAGCAGTTGCGAATGGGAGTTCACTCATGATTTGGCTCTCTGTTTGTCTGTTACTGGTGTATAGGGATGCTTGTGATTTTTGCACATTGATTTTGTATCCTGAGACTTTGCTGAAGTTGCTTATCAGCTTAAGGATATTTTTGGCTGAGACAATGCGCTTTTCTAAATATACAATCATGTCATCTGCAAACAGAGGCAATTTGACTTCCTCTCCCACTATTATTGTGTGGGAGTCTAAGTCTCTTCGTAGGTCTCTAAGAACTTGATTTATGAACCTGGGTGCTCCTGTATTGGGTGCATATATATATTTAGGATAGTTAGCTCTTCTTGTTGCAGTGATCCCTTTACCATTATATAATGTCCTTCTTTGTCTTTTTTGATCTTTGTTGGTTTAAAGTCTGTTTTATCAGAGACTAGGATTGCAACCCCATACGAGGCCAGTTTCATGGGCATATGATCTGTGCTGTCACACAGGGCCAGGCACTTAGAAGGACCCCACACGTGATTTATTGCTTTGTTGACACCATTTTGCAATTCTGAATAATTTTTAACAAAAGCCCCCCCATTTTCATTTTGCACTGGGCGGGGCAAATTATATAACCAGCCCTGGCTTTACAGTTCATTTGGATTTTTGCTGCTTCTAGAAAAACAAGTGAAATTTACCTTTAGTTAGTTAACCAGCCCAGGGCTGGGGATTCTCAGAACTGCCCTGACCTGCTTCCCTACTAGACTGTGCCCTGTCTTTAATATCCAACAGCTGGACTCACCAACTCCGGAAAACCTGCATGGGTCTATAAGGAGACCCCTGCTGAGCTGAATTTGACTTCACAGTATTACCATCCGTCACAACCTCATGTTGTTATGGATGTGGCAAGACTTCTGTTATGCCTGATTCCAGCCAGTTATATGTAAAGGATCTCCTGCTCCAACCTGGTCCTAGCTGGTGGATAGCCTGGGTCCTGAGAATGCTTTCTTCTAGAATGGACAGGCCAAAGGAGGACGGAGGGGGTTACAAAAAGATAATATCCATCAGAAGCAACGAGTACTCAAAAGCGAACTTCTACCATTTCCACTGGATATTGATTAACTTCCCTGAGCCTCAGTTTCCTCATTCGTTTATGAGAGTAGCTCAGGAGGCATCTACCCCTCCCAACCCGCCAGGATTGCTGAGAGGACAGAGCACGCATGCAAGGTTTTGCAATGTGCCAGAGCTTAGTAAGTGTTAGCACTTATGAAAAAACAGCGTTTATACATCATTTGGGTCATGGGACTCTTGGAAAACCTGATGATACCTATGGTTTCTTCCTGCCCCCGCCCCACTCCCACCTTCCAGCCTCCAAAAATGTCACCTCCAAGAAACAAATAAGGCAGGGCGCGGTGGCTCACGCCTGTAATCCCAGCACTTTGGGAGGCCGAGGCGGGTGGATCACAAAGTCAGGAGATCGAGACTATCCTGGCTAACACGGTGAAACCCCGTCTCTACTAAAAATACAAAAAATTAGCCGGGCGTGGTGGCGGGCGCCTGCAGTCCCAGCTGCTCTGGAGGCTGAGGCAGGAGAATGGGGTGAATCTGGGAGGCGGAGCTTGCAGTGAGCCTAGATGGCGCCACTGCACTCCAGCCTGGGCGACAGAGCGAGACTCTGTCTCAAAAACAAACAAACAAAAAACAAATAAAAAGGCTCGCCGACCCATGCCGTAGATTGACGACCCTTGAAGGTGGCTCCTGGACCCAGGTTAAGCCACGTCTCTAAAATGTTCATTTAGGCGGCGCTGTGTTCCCTGCGAGAATCCCCGACCTGCGGCTCCTGACCACGGGCCACCCCACCCCGACCCTGCAGGCGGGCTCTCCACCGGGGTCTGCGCGGGCCCGCGGGGGTCCTGACAGGCAGAGCGACTGCAGTAGGAGGGGGCGGGCCTGGCTCTCGGTCCGCCCCACGCCGGGCTCGGGGTGGGGGCTCGGGGCCTATTACGGGATGGAAGCTCCGGGTGTCGCGGGGGCGGGAGGAATTAAGGGAGGGAGAGAGGCGCGCTGGTGAAAGGCGCATTGATGCAGCCTGCTGCGGCCTCCGAGCGCAGCGGGGCCAGACGCTGACCACGTTCCGCTCCTCGATCTCCTCCGCCTCCAGCTCCGCGCTGCCCGGCAGCCGGTAGCCATGCGACCCCAGGGCCCCGCCGCCTCCCCGCAGCGGCTCCGCGGCCTCCTGCTGCTCCTGCTGCTGCAGCTGCCCGCGCCGTCGAGCGCCTCTGAGATCCCCAAGGGGAAGCAAAAGGCGCAGCTCCGGCAGAGGGAGGTGGTGGACCTGGTGAGTCCGAGGGAGCCGAGCCGGGACCGCCGCGCTGGTGGAGGGGACCTGGCCGCGCGCCACACGGGCAGGGCGTCAGTCTGGCTGTTGGGGGTGTCTGTCTGTACAGCTGTGTGTCGTGTGTCTTGCTGCGCCGGGGTGTCATGCTTTTTATTTACAGGTAAAGAAGGACCTGGTTATGCGTGCAGTGAGTCTTGGAACTCAGAGGGGAGACCAAAATGGGAGGCCATCGTGGAGCGGACATGCGATATGGGCCCGGTGGGTCTCCCCGAAGTACAGGGAGTCCCCCAATAATTTCTGGCCTCAGGGGGACCCCTTGGTAAGGGTGGGAGGGATAGGGCAGCAGTGAGAGTAGAATGAGGAGCTTGGATAAGTCCGAAGTGGACCTGGGAAAAACCCTGGCTTCTCTGATCCCATGGACCTGGGCCTGGGCCAGGGCGGTGCAACGTGTCCTTTGTTGGGGCTGGTGGCCACGTCTGCCTGCGAGAGAGAATAACAACCCCCACAAAGCATCAGTCCAACTCTTTGTAACTTGAAGACTATGAGTCACGTTGGGTCATCTTCCTAGGGAGTATGGGCTGCAATTTGCTTTGTTGGACAACCACAGCTGGGGCTAGGAATGGTTCAGAGGGTTTAAGGCCGGAAGGGAGATGAAGGGGCCCGGCGCTAACCCTCTAAGGACCTGTTTTGCTGCTTCTGTTTAAACCAAATGGGCAGTCAGTCATTACACACACCTTCGTATGTGGCCGCCAGGTAGGAGCATCACAGTCAAGCTATGGGAGAAAACAGTTTCCAGGAAACTGGAAATGAACGTCCCGAGTGCTTTCCAGGGGCTCTTCTGTGGGAATAATGTTTGCTTAAAATCCTTCCCTCTAAAAATCAACAAACCCAGTGGAGGGCGGAGAGGTTCTCTGCCCTGTGGTATGAGGGCGCCTTTCAGAGCTACCATAGTCCTTGGCATATCATAAACTTCAGTCTCACTTGCAGACAAACATGATTTACAGGCATTGCAAGACATAAGTTGGGGCATTTTTTTTCATTAAAAAGAAATTTTTGAATTTGTTAAGCTGCCATTTTAAACTGAGCTAATATACCAAGTTCCCTGGCAGCTAGTTCTATATTGGATTCAAAAGTGCTGGGGAAAAAAAATCCCCCCATTTCACACAGCACTTTTTGGTGGTAGACTGTAATTTTGATCCACAAAAGGGGACTATGTGTTCAGGCAACAGTTCTATTTTAAGTGTCCAAATTATTAAAACTGTGCCAAATGAGTATGGTTCATGTGTAGTTTGCATTTTATGAGTTTGTAGTTATGATACACAAAATACCCATTTTTCCTGTGAAGCTTGCCATTTTCCCCCCTTCAAGGATTTACAGTACCTGTGGTTTCCCACAACTCTAGCCAGACTTGGAAAAGATTTTGCAGTCAGGCTCAGGTGCATCCTGTAGGTTGGATTTGGTTTTGCTGACAGAAAAAGTCCACAGTCATTAAGGTTTCAACAGATTCTATAAAGCAACTTCTTTGTATAGGATCTTTCAAAGCGTTCCTTTCAAGCTTCCACCAAGCTCTGCCCCCTGGTGGCCAGTGAAAGAAACAGGGGCGTATAAAAGTGCGTTTCCCTTCACATTTTTTTTTTCATTCCACAGACATTTATTGAGAGTACTAAGCACGTGTTGGGTTAGCATTTTAAAGTAGAAGAAGACTGATGTAACACCTGCGGAATCGAGTCAAGTAAAGTTATATAGTCTCTGAAATGTATCTTTTAGATGAAAAGGTGAATAAAAATTCCCAATATGGCACAATGGACATGTTGGGCCAGATAATTCTTGTGGGGACTGTCCTGTGCATTGTAGCATGTTTAGCAGCATCCCTCGTTTGTACAGACTAGATGCCAGTAGCAATCCCCCTCCCAAGTTGTGACAACCAAAAATGTCTCAAGACATAGCCAAGTGTCCCGTGGAGGACAAATTGTCCCCAGTTGAGATCCACTGTTATATAATGAAGTAAAATTTAGTCTGTGTAGCATCTTGCCCTGAGGGGAATAATAGTGAAAAAAATCAAAGAATATCAGAAGCAGTCTTATTCCCATTTGAAATGTATGTCTAAACATTGTATATATCTGCTTGTGAAAGTGAATTAAATTACTAAAATAAAAATAAAGGCTAAAACACACCAAACTATTTTGAAATATTTTGCACTTTTAAAATACTTTATTTTGTGTGTCTTTGAATACTTTTGTAATTGTTAAATGCTTTTTCTTTTTTTTAAAACGATTTCTCTGACAGTAAATAAGTAGTAATGTCTTTTTCTTCTTACAGTCAGGAAAATGGCAATGTCAAAGACTTAAAAAATCATTTTTCAAACCAAAACTCAAACTGGCTATGGAGACACAAATTGATTAGCAAACACCAGTCTAATTATATAGGATTCTTCCCAGACAACTATTGGATTTTATCATCCAATCCCAGATACTGTAGTCAAAAGATAAGCTTTGAAGTTACTTTAATATCTAAGAAACTTTGTTTTTTGTTTTCACTGGAAAGTATAGTTATACAGAATAATACTAGGCAACTTACACAAATAGAGGAAATGTTAGAGTAAACATTTAAATGGATTGCGTTGGGTTTCGGAGTGTCTAATAAATGGCACCTTTATTCCTAGCTGAACCAATTCAGGTGTAGACACAGGAATTAGACAGGTGGGGCACAGGATATCACCTTTACCACTGATCATACAGCATTGGCGTGTATGGCTTATGTGTGCTAGGCTGGTGGGTTTGCTAATGCTCTCTTCCCCAGGTCTAGACCCTGAAAGGTCCACCCAGGGCAGTAGACACACTTACCCAGAGTCGCGGCCTTGCACTGGTCCTGGGGAATCATAGGAATAATAATGGCTGACACATGCAGTGTTTACTGTGTTCCAGGCATTGTTCTAAGCACATTTTATATATTATTCACTTAAATCTCATACAAACCCTATAAAGTAAGACTAATTATCCACATTTTACAGATAAGGAAACAGGCACCAAAATGTTGAGTAACTTGCCCTGTCTCACAGAGCTAATGTAAGGTGGAACCGGGATAAAATCCAAAGAAACTGGCTCTAGAATCCATGCATTTAAATGCTACAAGGTATCCTTCTCCAAAAGAAACAGAGAATCGTAGTCCTTACAGACAGTTTGACAGATTGTGGATGGTTCCCTATTGAGAACTAATGGTCACTTGAAACTAGGTCACTTACTGCTTCTCCTTGAGGAGGAGGGGTGGGATGAGAGGCCAGAAATGTTATCCAAGCACTGCTTCCCCCACTTAAAAACAGGGAGAAGCAGGGATTTTCATATCCAAGTTGGAGATATTGCCAGTACAAGGTAATTATTGACTCTTAAGATTTTATTTTATAATTATGTCCCTAGGAATTTATCTTAAGGAAATAATTCAAAAGAAGAAAAAGGCTATATGGATATTTTCATTACAATAATATTCATAATAAAAAAAGTAGAAATAAACTATGTATCCAAAAATAGTGCAATGTTTGCATAAAACTGTAAAAATCCAGGTCCCTTTGCAAGATACAGAGTTAGAAGAAAAAAGCAGAATATCAAATTATTTCCACCTTGGAATACAGCTATTTAAAATTGTATATGCTTATAATGAGCAGTAGAAGGGAGCAGGCAAATGAAATAATTTTGTCCTCCTCTGATGTGTGTGTGTGTGCGTGTAAAGTTTGTGCACTAAAAAATATGAAAGAAATCACAATATTTTAGAAATAATTTGAAAATGAATTCTCTATAATAACTCATCTAGAACATGGGCATGTGGTATGATGGGATTCTTGACTCCAAGGGCTCAAAATAAATGCATTTCTAATCATACTGAGTCTTTGACTCTTAAGTGGTGAGAGTTTTCTTCGCCTTTTCTTTCTCATTATAGTATAATGGAATGTGCTTACAAGGGCCAGCAGGAGTGCCTGGTCGAGACGGGAGCCCTGGGGCCAATGGCATTCCGGGTACACCTGGGATCCCAGGTCGGGATGGATTCAAAGGAGAAAAGGGGGAATGTTTGAGGGAAAGCTTTGAGGAGTCCTGGACACCCAACTACAAGCAGTGTTCATGGAGTTCATTGAATTATGGCATAGATCTTGGGAAAATTGCGGTAAGTAAAGTTTGAATTATTTTAAAATTGAAGCAAGATTTAAGGGTTTTCATATTTTAGTGTTAATTTTTAGGTGACATTTTATTATCATTTTTTAACTAAAAGACTTAAAAAAAAAGAAGTAGGTAGCATGTGACTTTTAAAACTAATGAAAAAGTTCATAACATTTCAGAATTAATTTCATAACGATATTTCTAAGACAAATGCTTATCATTTTAACCATAGTATCTAAAATAACATACTTTTTAAAAATGCAAACAAAAGAGAGCATATGTGTCTGTGTTGGACAGTAAGCAACTTTCCAATCTTATCCTAAAGTAAATTTAAATTTAGTCTAAGAAATTCTGCCCTGGCTTCAGACATAAAGGTGGGAAAAAATTTCCAAGAAATTATCATGTTGATCTGGAAGCAGAAGTCCATTGGTGTTTGTCTTTATTTAGGTAGCATGCCCAGCTTAAAATTGCTAAGCCTAAGAGAAGTGAAATGGGTTAGATGTGAGGTACTACAGCGATTATTTTAAGTTATTTTGCAACATTAAGGCTGAGTGGCAGAGAATTACTCAAAATAGCCTGTCTGGTCATGTATTTTGACTAATGTTTCAGTCACTTTGATTAGTGTTTGCTTCAAAAGTAATTGGCAAGTCCATTGGGATGGAAGAGAGTTGAAGAAGTTGATGCTATTTATAAGCCTCTTTTCTCTTGTTGACAAACTCTGTACATGGTTCCATATTCACAACATATTCATGATTTTACTGCTACCATCAAGTAGTTATAAGAAATTTTGTTTCATAAAACTCTTAGATTTTAAGATGCACTCTGTATATAATCCCTGTTCCTTATCTCACTCTTTCTGCTCTATTATCTATAAGAGTTTGAGACTGTCTTAATTGTTTTGTGATAGAATTTCCATGTAGCTTCCATAGTTATGATGACTATGACCTTTTCTGTGTTCATGTGTGTTTCTAGAAAGCATTTTGTTAAAATGTTCCCTAGTTATTTAAACATCTGACATTGATAGACTGGTTGTTTATTTATAGTTGTTCATCAAAAGTTACTGAGTTCTTTCTAAAAGCTATCCTTGTGGGTTCTGAATTATTAATATGTTTTCAAGTTCCTTTTAGCAATGGTCAGGATGGGTATGGGAACCTTCTACGAGTAAAGGATAATAGGTCCATGAGCCAATAGACAGACAAATTTGCAAAGACCAATGAGAAAATAAGCAAACAAGAAACGTGGGCCTTATCATTGTGTCATATAGATAAAGACTAAAAACCTTGCCTATCCTTTACTCCCCATACTGTTTGCTGTTGCTCAAAAAGAAAGGGGTCAAGAGTGAATACGAATGGACAGTACTAGTCTAGAATGTAAGTTCCATGAGGGTAGGGATTCTGTTTTGTTAACTGCTCTATCTGTACCATTTAGCACATAGTTGGGGCTCAGTAAATATTTTTTGAATGCAAAAAAAAGAGGAAATATATAAATTGATTTTATCAAAAGTACTGAAGGCTAGCCTTTTTTTGTAAAACTGAAAGATACCCTCAGTGGGGTGAAAAGTTCTAAGAAAGCTGCAATTTGATTTTCTTAGAGTTCCTGTATCAAAATCTCTTATCTAGCTTGCAGAAAATCTCCCTCCCTCTATAAAAGTTAAGCTTTATTTTTGTTTGTTTTAATTTTTTTGAGACAGAGTCTCACTCTTTTGCCCAGGCTAAAGTGCAGTGGCACAATTTCAGCTTACTGCAACCTCCACCTCCCGGGTTCAAGTGATTCTCACGTCTCAGCCTCCTGAGTAACTGGGATTACAGGTGTGCACCACCACACCCAGCTAATTTTTTGTATTTTTAGTAGAGATGGGTTTTGCCACGTTGGCCAGGCTTGTCTCGAACCCCTGGCCTCAAGTAATCTGCCCCCCTCAGCCTCCCAAAGTGCTGGGATTACAGGCATGAGCCACCACGTCCGGCCGAGTTAAACTTTTTAAATACATTTTGGGGAAAAGGATAGTTAAGTAAAATTCACCAGTCTCAAAAGCTCCTTTTAATTAAAATAGAAAATGTTAATTAAATCCCATTTCTATGTTTGTGACAGGAGTGTACATTTACAAAGATGCGTTCAAATAGTGCTCTAAGAGTTTTGTTCAGTGGCTCACTTCGGCTAAAATGCAGAAATGCATGCTGTCAGCGTTGGTATTTCACATTCAATGGAGCTGAATGTTCAGGACCTCTTCCCATTGAAGCTATAATTTACTTGGACCAAGGAAGCCCTGAAATGAATTCAACAATTAATATTCATCGCACTTCTTCTGGTATGTAAAATTGTGACATTGCAAGATGTGCCTCAGATCTAAGTAAGATTAGTTTTGAGTCCCACTATCATATTGGTTCACTAGCCTACTGTAAAGGGACCTCTAGCAAGTTTTCAATGCATGATTCTCCACCCTGGGTTGTACTTCTGCATTACCTCTCGATCTTTTAAAAATACATAGATGCCTGGGCCCTATCTCTGATGAACTGACTCAGAATCTCTAGCAGTAAGACCACAGCTTCTGTGTTTTTTAAAAGATCCCCTGGTGATTCTGATATGCCCCAGGCTTGAAAATCAGTGGGTTAAATGACATGGCAAATAGCCAGTAATGCCATAGAGCAGGGATCTTTCAACCTTGGCTACATATTGGGCTCAGTTTAGGAACTTTGGGAACTTTAAAAAGAAATGCCTATCCCACCCTTCCAGGGAGTCAGATTTAACAGGTCTGGGTGCAGACTTGGCAATGGGACTTTCGAAATATCTCTTGGTAGGCCGGGCGTGGTGGCTCACACCTGTAATCCCAGCACTTTGGGAGGCTGAGACGGGCAATCACTTGAGCCTAGCAGTTTGAGACAAACCTGGGCAACAGGGCGAAACCCCATCTCTACAAAAAAAATACCAAAAAATTAGTCCCAACTACTAGGGAGGCTGAGGTGGGAGGATGGCTTTAGCCCAGGAGGCAGAGGTTGCAGTGAGCTGAGGCTGCCCCACTGCACTCCATCCTGAGTGATGACAGAGTGAGATGCAGTCGCAAAAAAAAAAAAAAAAAAAACAAAAAACTCCTGGTCATTCTAATGTTCAGCCAAAATTGAGAACCACTGGCTCAGACTAATACGAAGACTGACTGATTTTTCTGCCTTATCCTTTAAAAGGGTGGATACTGTCTGCTGAATTTGTAAAATAGAAAATTTTTATGCTGTTTCTGTATTCTCTTTCCACCTAGTATGAGAAAAAGACATTCAGTGGTCACTTAAACTGTCAGAAAAATATCATTGGGTTGTTTTATGTACTTATGTATTTGTTTGTTTATTTATTTATTTTCGAGACAGGGTCTTGCTCTGTTGCTCAGCCTGGAGGACAGTGGCAGGATCATAGCTCACTGCAACTTTGAACACTTGGCTTCAAGTGATCCTCCTGCTCAGCTTCCCAAAGTGCTGTGATTACAGGCATGAGCCACCATGCCTGGCCTGTTTGTTCTATTTTAAGATTCATTAAAGAAAGTTTAGAAAATACCAGAAAATAGAAGAGTTAAAAAAAAAAAAAACTATTAATCTCATCCTCCAGAGACACCACTATCAATATTTGGTTGTCAGCCATTTTGGTTTCTTGAGTTGCAGTGGATGGCACACCATGACAGTACAGCCTGGTAGCATCAGAAAGTGTACATACTGTTATATTCATATGCCTTTTCATAGAAGAAAAATAAGAAACTGTACATATGGTTAGCATCATTTCCTTGATTTCTTGAAGAGATTTTTCACTAATCTTATACTTAAAAATGGTTGAGGGGAGGGAGGAGATAATTTCACTCTTCCCTTCCCTCAAAATAACATTTCAGCATTCTTTGGGGCTCCAAGTCAGATACTGAACCCCAAAACCAATTTATTCCTAAGCAATCAAGGGCATCCCCTCCACATTTTCCCTCAGATCCCCACAATATCCTTGAAACATAAAGAAGAGATTTTAACCCCTTCTCTTTGCATATTGAGAAACCCAGGGAAATACAGCGTCTTACACAGGACAGTAGAATCAGCGTTCAGGAGAGCAGAAACCAACGCCCTGTTCTCTTGGCTCCCAGTTCTCTTTGTAATCAGATTAAAAACCCTCTTCACTAAGTACTTAGTTACATGTGCTGGAAAGGAAGAAGTACTTCCCATCTAAGAAACAGTCTTTAAAATAAGAAGAATCTAGATATTAAAAATAAAATTTGATTAGGAAGTGATATGTTTAGACAGTAGTTGATATAAGCAACTTACATTCTATTCTGTTATCTTTAAGGTGTGTTAATATTTTGCTAATGTAAGCCCTTAGGCCCAGGAACTGTGACCTATACATACATATACTTTATAAATAATTTAACACATTTCCCAACCATTGTGTGCAAACTCATTTGGTGTGATCAATTGGGTGGAGTGTCACAAGTAATTTGTTATTAATAACAGCTTTTGTATTATTGTGGATTAAAAGTTACCTCTGTAACAGAATCACTTTCTCTGACATACTGATAGTCTCTCTTAAGGGAAAGGAAAGGGGTGCACTTATAGTTAGCATATCAGAGGATGGCTTAAAGCCTTGATATGCCCATGGGAGTTTGACAAACAGTTGTCATCTGTTACATGGTGTAGGAGGAAAACAGGTCGATAACTCCCAATCCAACATACCGTTTTTACTTAACAAGCTATCATACTACATTATCACAGCAAAAATGTTCATTCAACATTTTTTCATCTGCTAAAGACCATGAAGTGACCATTTGACTGTCTTCAGATGAGGCTGATGCAAGACCCAAGCTTGTCTGACGTCCTTAGGCCGTAGGGGGAAGTGAACAAGTTTCTAGGCCATGGCTGTCAAGACCTTGGGAAAACATGAGCATTTGTAGGCATTTCCACTTGGCATGGTACTAAGAATACCAGATTAAATGGGATTGTGGGCCTACTATTTAGTTCCCCCAACTTGGGAAGGGGCCTGAACCAGAGACAGGTCCCTGGATTCTGAGAGACTTGCCCTGGATTTACTCCTGTGATAGTTTATGTAAGCAGATTGCTTCAGATCTACATCCCTGGGTCTCAGCAGGAATGCACTAACCTCAATCAAATAGGAAGCCTAACCAGTCACATGAAGTCATCCACTACAGTGCTTATATATCAGGATTCATTTTCTTTTTTTTAATTATTATTATACTTTAAGTTCTAGGGTACATGTGCACAATGTGCAGGTTTGTTACATAGGTATACATGTGCCATGTTTGTTTGCTGCGCCCATTAACTCGTCATTTACATTAGGTATTTCTCCTAATGCTATCCCTCCCCCAGGCCCCTACCCCACGACAGGCCCAGGGTGTGATGTTCCCCGCCCTGTGTCCAAGTGTTCTCATTGTTCAATTCCCACTTATGAGTGAGCAAACTATCACAAGGACAGGAAACTAGGATTCATTTTCTTATAGAATCTGCCAACCTACAGTTTCTTCTCTAGCTTTACACATACATCAAAGGTACCATGTCTTTTTGCCTGCTAAAATGACACTGAGGGATTTTTTTTTTTTTAATTTAGAAGACTTTGGTAAGATGGAATGCAACTTGTATTGTTAGTAGGTGAAAGTCCAGAGGACATGTGAAAAGGTGCATAATTATAATGCATAAAAACACAGAGGAAAAGCAGGTTTTTTTTTTTTTTATGTTTTTTCACTATGAGGAAATTCTGTGTAAAATGGGATTCCCAGATTGAAGGACTGGTGTAATGATTATGTAGAATTTCTTTTAATGTTATAAAAGTTATTTCTTCTGGCTGGGCGCAGTGGCTCATGCCTGTAATCCCAGCATTTTGGGAGGCCGAAGTGGGCAGATCATGAGGTCAGGAGATCAAGACCATTCTGGCTAACACGGTGAAACCCCATCTCTACTAAAAATACAAAAAATTAGCTGAGTGTGGTGTCGGGTGCCTGTAGTCCCAGCTACTCAGGAGGCTGAGATGGGAAAATTGCTTGAACCTGGGAAGCGGAGGTTGCGGTGTGCCGAGATCGTGCCAGTGCACTCCAGCCTGGGCGACAGAGCGAGATTCCATCTCAAAAAAAAAAAAGTTATTTCGTCTACTTGTCTAACCTCACTTATCAGCAGATAAGTGTTGGAAAGGGCTTTCTTTTTTAAAAAAAGACTTGCATATCAAATGAAAGTCTTGGCTTTTAAAAGTATATATAGCCTTTCTTTGTTTACTCAAATAAATTGCTTTTTTGTTTTTAACTATACAAATTCTGGTTTTATGCTTGAAACCTGTAAGAACACTGCTTGTTAAACTTATATCATAGAATGGATATGTATACACGTTTTAAAAATATTTATGTACCAATTTAGAAAAAGAGGACATTATAAAAACCTTATCATGTATTAAAATTTTTAAGTAGCATTACATTAAACAGAATTACAAACTAGCTTTCTAAAGTTATAAAATTTAACTAAAGGATTTTGCTCTTTGTTCTAAAGAAAGATGTAACTTTCATCTTTGTCTTGCAGTGGAAGGACTTTGTGAAGGAATTGGTGCTGGATTAGTGGATGTTGCTATCTGGGTTGGTACTTGTTCAGATTACCCAAAAGGAGATGCTTCCACTGGATGGAATTCAGTTTCTCGCATCATTATTGAAGAACTACCAAAATAAATGCTTTAATTTTCATTTGCTACCTCTTTTTTTATTATACCTTGGAATGGTTCATTTAAATGACATTTTAAATAAGTTTATGTATACATCTGAATGAAAAGCAAAGCTAAACATGTTTACAGACCAAAGTGTGATTTCACACTGTTTTTAAATCTAGCATTATTCATTTTACTTCAATCAAAAGTGGTTTCAATTTTTTTTTTTTTTAGTTGATTAGAATACTTTCTTCATAGTCACATTCTCTCAACCTATAATTTGGAATATTGTTGTGGTCTTTAGTTTTTTCTCTTAGTATAGCATTTTTTAAAAAATACAATTTTTGTACAATTTGTAAATGTTAAGAATTTTTTATGTCTGTTAAATAAAAATTATTTCCAACAACCTTAATATCTTTAAATTAATTGCCACTAAAATTGGAGTTTCTAGTACTGTATATTTGAAAAGTTTAACATAAATCCAATTTGTATTTATTCATTTAACATTCTTTTATTGATTTTTAGTACATGTATAATACGGTTCCATTTTTAAAGGAATACAAAGAGAAAGTGGTATTTATATGTCAGGAAATATATCAGCACTTTAGGAATTTTATCTTTATTTAACAAAGAGTAACAAAGGATGGATTCTATCCTCAAATTCCTTACCATTTGGTAGAGAATATCAGACATATATAGAAATAACAATAAAAGGTTAATATGTTGGTTACTATAAAAGTGTTGAAGTGGGTGATGTGGTTCAAAGGAAGAGTAAACATTTCTGGCTGAGGTGATCAGAAAAAAATCCATGAAGGCAGCATATATGTAAGATTGGTGAAGTTAAGTAAATTCTCGGCTCGAATTGGAAGTACTGGTATGAATTCATAAAGTACTTTATCTTAAATAAAGCTACAAAACAGTAACAAAATCTAGCTTTGTTTACTGAAAAGGCCCAGAAACAATTACCAATCCAGTAATGCCCAGAATGTGATCTCTACACTCCCATTTCCTACTAAAAGGAACTAAAAATCCTTGAAGAAATGGGAGATTTCACCTATGGGGCAGGAAATGTACAATATGAGCATGCAACATTTTGTCATACTGGAATACAAGGCAGCTATGAAAAACAATTTAAAAGGATCCAAGAGCCAACATTTGAATTGGTTCTCACTGTTAAAGATGATACAATTTAAGCATCAATAAAGAGAATAACTGCAATGGTTTAAAACATCAAATATGTTTAAATACATGAGTTCATAATATATTAAAACAATTGGTCAACTTACAGTATGCCAGCAAACCAACTTGTTACTCTGAAAATTGGTAAATAGAACCAAACATTTCTTCTGCTTTCTCTATCTATACTGTATCTCTGAGTAACCAAATTGTTGATGAAGGGAAATTTCTCTTTCTAAACGTATATATATATATATATATACACACACACACAACATTATATGTCTTATAGTAACATCACATGTTGGTGGTATAGCTTGTAAATGAAGAAAGAATGATGAAATTCCAATATTACCTTTTTTCAACCCCTCATGAAGGGATCTAGTAATGTACATCAATGACTGATAACATTCCCAAAAGAGATAGACCAGCTATGTGCCTCTAATGAGAGTATATAACAGCACTCAGGAAGTAGTTTTCCAAGAAACAATCAAGCCAAGATCTGATTTAGCCTCTAGTTCTCACCATTAATTTGTGGGAAATACAGGGGATAGAAGAACATGTTCATTGACACCACAGGGATATAATCAGCAAAATCCAGACTGTGGGAAACTTGAAAGACAATTTGGTTTCTTTAACAAATAATTGTAAGAAAAGTGAGGGAGAAAAAAACTTATAGATTAAAAGAAAAGATCATATCCACCAATTGCAATGTTTGAACTTTATTTGGATACTGATTCAAGCAAACTATAAACACAAAAACAAAACTTCCTTGAGATAGTTGCGGACATGTGAACATTGGCTGGATAGTTGATGACATTAAATAATTATTATTTATGCCTGATAACGGTATTGTGGTTATTTTTAAATAGTGCTTTTATCTTTTAGAGATACTGAAATATTTAAGATAAAGTGATGTGACATCTTGAGTTTGCTTCAGAATAATCTAGAAATGGGAAGTAGAAGGGAAGTCTAGATGAAATAATATTGCAGATAGGTAGATGTTAACCAAGATGGGTAAAAATTTTGACAAATGGGGATAGTTGTTAACAATAGTTTTGGTAGAGGCAAGAACATTAGTAAAAACACTGGGGTATTAATAAAATAGAAATTATATTTTTAGGTGGGTTGAGCTTAAGTAATGTGTGTAGAAACAGTAAGAGACAAATGTGGTGTGCTCATTTCAGCAGCACAGATACTAAAATTGGAACGATACAGAGAAGATTAGCATGGCCCCTGCGTAAGGATGACATGCAAATTCATGAAGCATTCCATATTTTTGCTGGTACCATTCCTTCTGAAACCATTCCAAACAATAGAAAAAGAGGGAATCCCTCCTAACTCATTTTATGAGGCAAGCATCATCCTGATACCAAAACCTGGCAGAGACATAACAAAAAAAGAAAATTTCAGGCCAATATCTCTGATGAACATCAATGCAAAAAATCCTCAATAAAATACTGGCAAACCGAATCCAGTAGCAAATTAAAAAGCTTATCCATCACAATCAAGTAGACTTCATCCCTGGGATGCAAGACTGGTTCAACATATGCAAATCAGTCAACATAATCCATCATGTAAACTAAACCGATGATAAAAACCACATGATTATATCAACAGATGCAGAAAAGGCCTTTGACAAAATTCAACAGCCCTTCATGCTAGAAACTCTCAATAAATTGGGTATTGATGGAACATATCTCAAAATAATAAGAGCTATTTATGACAAACCCACAGCCAATATCATACTGAATGGGCAAAACATGGAAGCATTCCCTTTGAAAACTGGCACAAGACGAGGATGCCCTCTCTCACACTCCTATTCAACATAGTATTGGAAGTTCTGGCCAGGGCAATCAGGCAAGAGAAAGAAATAAAGGGTATTCAAATAGGAAGAGAGGAAGTCAAATTGTCTCTGTTTGCAGATGACATGATTGTATATTTAGAAAACCCCATCGTCTCCGCCAAAAATTTCCTTAAGCTGATAAGCAACTTCAGCAAAGTCTCAGGATACAAAATCAATGTGCAAAAATCACAAGCATTCCTATACAACAATAACAGACAAACAGACAGCCAAATCATGAGTGAACTCCCATTCACAACTGCTACTAAGAGAATAAAATACCTAGGAATCCAACTTACAAGGGATGTGAAGGACCTCTTCAAGGAGAACTATAAATAACTTCTCAAGGAAATAAGAGAGGACACAAACAAATGGAAAAACATTCCATGCTCATGGATAGGCAGAATCAACATCACGAAAATGGCCATACTGACCAAAGTAATTTATAGATTCAATGATATCCCCATCAAGCTACCACTGACTTTCTTCACAGAATTGGAAAAAACTACTTTAAAGTTCATATGGAACCAAAAAAGAACCCACATAGCCAAGACAATCCTGGGCAAGAAGAACAAAGCTGGAAGCATCATGTTACCTGACTTCAAACTATACGACAAGGCTACAGTAACCAAAACAGCATGGTACTGGTACCAAAACAGATATACAGACCAATGGAACAGAATAGAGGCCTCAGAAATAACACCACACATCTACAACCATCTCATCTTTGACAAACCTGACACTAAGAAGCAATGGGGAAAGGATTACCTATTTAATAAATGGTGTTGAGAAAACTGGCCAGCCATATGCAGAAAACTGAAACTGGATCCCTTCCTTACATCTTATACAAAACTCAACTCAAGATGGATCAAAGACTTAAATGTAAGACTTAGGATCATAAAAATCGTAGAAGAAAACATGGGCAATACCATTCAGGACATAGGCACGGGCAAAGACTTCATGTCTAAAACACCAAAAGCAATGGCAACAAAAAACAAAATTGGTAAGCAGGATCTAATTAAACTAAAGAGCTTCTGCACAGCAAAGGAAACTATCATCAGAGTGAACAGGCAACCTACAGAATGGGAGAAAATTTTTGCAATCTATCCATCTGACAATGGGCTAATATCCAGAATCTACAAAGAACTTAAACAAATTTACAAGAAAAAAACAACCCCATCAAAAAGTGGACAAAGGATATGAACAGACACTTCTCAAAAGAAGACATTTATGCAGCCAACAGACATATGAAAAAATGCTCATCATCACTGTTCATTAGAGAAATGCAAATCAAAACCACAATGAGGTATCATCTCACGCCAGTTAGAATGGCAATCATTAAAAAGTCAGGAAACAGGCTGGGCACGGTGGCTCATGCCTGTAATCCCAGCACTTTGGGAGGCTGAGGCGGGGGATCACGAGGTCAGGAGATCGAGATCATGCTAGCCAACATGGCGAAACCCCGTCTACTAAAATACAAAAACTTAGCGGGTGTGTTGGCACGTGCCTGTGGTCCCAGCTACTTGGGAGGCTGAGGCAGGGGAATCGCTTGAACCTGGGTGGAGGAGGTTGCAGTGAGCCGAGATCACGCCACTGCACTCTAGCCTGGTGGCAGAGGGAGACTGTCTCAAAAAAAAAAAAAAAAAAAAAAAGTTAGGAAACAACAGATGTTGGAGAGGATGTGGAGAAATAGGAAGGCTTTTACACTGTTAGTGGGAGTGTAAACTAGTTCCACCATTGTGGAAGACAGTGTGGTGATTCCTCAAGGATCTAGAACTAGAAATACCATTTGACCCAGCAATCCCATTACTGGGTATATACCCAAAGGATTATAAATCACTTTACTATAAAGACTCATACACACGTATGTTTATTACAGCACTATTCACAATAGCAAATACTTGGAACCAACCCAAATGCCCATCAATGATAGACTAGATAAAGAAAATGTGGCACATACACACCATGGAATATTATGCAGCCCTGAAAAAGGATGAGTTCATGTCCTTTGCAGGGAGATGGATGAAGCTGGAAACCATCATTCTCAGCAAACTATCACAAGAACAGAAAACCAAATACTGCATGTTCTCATTCATAAGTGGGAGTTGAACAATGAGAACACATTAACAAAGGAAACATCACACACCAGGGCCTGTCAGGGGGTGGGGGGCTAAGGGAGGAATAACATTAGGAGAAATACCTAATGTAGGTGAAGGGTTGATGGGTGCAGCAAACCACCATGGCATGTGTATATCTATGTAACAAACCTGCACGTTCTGCACATGTACCCCAGAACTTAAAGTGTAATTATATATATATACACGAAAAATAAATGTATATCAGTGCAAAAAAAAAAAAAAAGAGTCAAAGCTGGTAAAGGAGGTTGAGAAAATACTGTGGAGGCCATGAATGCCAGAGTTATCTGTAGAGCCGTGGAGAGCTATTGACAGTTTGGTGTAGAATAACATTATATAACAAAAACTCATTCTAACAGCCGAGTTAAAAAACAAAAGTTAGAGGTACAAAGAGTAGAGGAAGGCCAGCTAAGAGGCTGTTAAGACAACAAAAAGACAAACTACTTAGTCAAAAGATGTGCAAAAGAAATGAATAGGCATTTTTCCAAAGAAGATATATGAAGAGCCCACAGACACATGAAAAGACACTTAACATCATTAGTCATTAGGATAGTGCAAGTTAAAACTATATTGAGATACTACTTTACATCGACCAAGATAGTTATAATCAAAAAATGGAAAATAAGTGTTGGCAACGATATGGAGAAAATAAAGTTCTGATACATTGCTAGTGGGAAATGTCAACACAATCCAAATGTCCATCAACTGAAAAGAACTGATAATCAAAATGTGGTGTATGAATACAATGGAATATTATTCAGCCATAAAAAGGAATTAAGTGTCAATACATTCTTACAGCATGGATGAACCTCAAAAATATTACACAGACAGACAGAGAAGGCAACATGTGGTATGATTCTATTTATATGAAATGCCCAGAAAAGGCAAATCCACAGAGACAGAAAGCAGATTAGTGATTGCTAGGAGTTAGGGGAGGGAAGAATGGAGAATGATTGCTTATTAGGTATGAGATTTCCTTTTGGAATAATATAAATATTCTGGAACTACAGAGTGATGATGGTTGTACAACACTGTGAATATACTAAATGCCAATGAATTGTGCACTTTAAAGTGGCTAAAATGGCAAATTTATGTTAGATATGTTATCCACAATAAAAAAAAAAAAAAGAGTTACTGGAATGGTATGGGCTTTGGTGATGACCAAAGGAATAAAAGAGAGAATAGATTTGAGAAACGTCAAAAGCGCCGCTCTGAAGAATACACCTCTGCCTCCTGGGTTCAAATGATTTTCCTACCTCAGCCTTCCCAGTAGCTGGGATTACCAGTGTGAACCACCACACCTGGCTAATTTTTGTGTTTTTAGTAGAGACCTGGTTTCACCATGTTGGCCAGGCTAGTCTCAAACTCCTGACCTCAGGTGATCCATCTGCCTCAGCCTCCCAAAGTTATTTCTTGTGTAATACCCTAAAAGCACAGGCAACCACAGCAAAAATGGACAAATGGTATCACATCAAGTTAAAATGCTTCTGCACAGCAAAGGATACAATCAACAAAGTGAAGAGACAACCCGCAGAATGGGAGAAAATATTTGCAAATTATCTATCTGACAAGGGATTAACCAGAACATATAAGAAGCTCAAACAACTTTATATAAAAAAACTAATAATCCAATCTAAAAATGGGCAAAATAATTGAATAGACACTTCTTGAAAGAAGACATACAAATGGTTAACAGGCATATGAAAATGTGCTCAATATCACTGATCATCAGAGAAATGCAAATCAAAACTACAATGTGATATCACCTCACCCCAGTTAAAATGGCTTTTATCCAAAAGACAGGCAATTAATGAATGCTGGTGAGGATGTAGAGAAAAGGGAACCCTCATACACTGTTGGTGGAAATGTAAATTATTAGAGTCACTATGGAGAACGGTTTGGCAGTTTCTCAAAAAGACTAAAAATAGAACTATCATATGATCCAGCAATCCCACTGCCAGATATATAACCAAAAGAAAGGAAATCAGTATACTGAAGAGATATCTGCACTCCCATGTTTATTGCAGCACTATTTATAACAGCAAAGATTTGGAATCAACCTGTGTGTCCAACAACAGACAAATGGATAAAGAAAATGTGGTACTTACACACAACGGATCCTGTCATGTGCAACACATGGATAGAACTGGAGTACATTATGTTAAGTGAAATAAGCCAAGCACAGAGAGACAAACTTTACATGTTCTCACTCATTTGTAGCAGCTGAAAATTAAACAACTGAACTCATGGAGATAGGCAGTAGAATGTTGGCTACCAGAGGCTGGAATGGGTAGTGGGGAGTGGGGGGAGACTGGGGATGGTTAATGGGCACAAAACATAGAAAGAATGAATAAAATCTAGTATTTGATAGCACAACAGGGTTACTACAATTAACAATAATTTATAGTACTTTTAAAAATAACTAAAAGAGTATAATTGGAATGTTCGTGACACAAAGAAATACATGCTTGAGGTGACGGATGCCCCATTTACCCTAATGTGATTATTACGTGTTGGTATGCCTGGATCAAAATGTCTCATGTACCCCATAAATATATACCTACTATGTACCCTTAAAAATTAAAAATTTTTAAAAAGTGGTTCCCTGAGATGGAATCTACTCCTGGTGAAGATGCTGTCAATATTGTGAAATGACAACAAAGTATTTGGTATATTACATAAACTTAGTTGATAAAGCAGCAGCAGGGATGGAAAGGATCGACTCCAATTTCAAACAAAGTTCTACCGTGAGTAAAATGCTATCAAACACCACCACAAGCCACAGAGAAATCTTCCACTAAAGCAAGAGTCAATCGATGTAGTAAACTCCATTGTTATCTTATTTTTAAAAATTGCCACAGCCACCCCAACCTTCAGCAACCACCAACCTGATCAGTCAGCAGCCATCATGAGGCAAGATCCTCCACCAGCAAAAAGATTGCAACTCACTGAAGGCTGAGATGATTGTCAGAATTTTTTAGCAATAAAGCATTTTAAAATTAAGCTATGTACAAGGTATTTCTAGACATAATGCTATTGTACACTTAATAGGCTACAGTATAAAGTCAACATAATTTTTATATACACTGGGAAATCAAAAACTTCACGACTCATTTTATTGTGATATTCACCTGGTTGCAGTGGTCTGGAACTGAACTATAAAAATATCTCAGACATCTCAAAGGTATGCCTATATACCTATAAACCTCTTAATAAATGAGAGGAAATTTATTAGGGGAGTTGGCTCACCCAATTACGGGGGCTGAGAAGTCTCACAATAGGCCATTTGCAAACTGGAGAACCAGGGAGGCCCATGGTGTAATTTTCAGTTTGAGGCCGAAGGCCTGGGAACCCAGGGCAGGGGGTGTGCTGGTATAAGTCCAAGTCCGAAAGCCGGAGAACCTGGAGTTCTGATGTCCAAGGGCAGTCAAAGAAAGGTGTCCCTGCTCTAGAATAAAGATCACATTCACCTTCCTCCCTGCCTTTTTGTTTGAATGCAGCCCTCAGCTGATTGGACTGCATCCACCCACACTGAGGGCAGATCTTCCTTACTCAGTCCACTGATTTAAATGCCGATCTCTTCTGGAAACACACTCATAGATATACCTAGAAATAATGCCTTAAAAGCTAACTGAGTAACCCCTAGCCTAGTCATGTTGACATCTAAAATTAACCATCACGGACTTATCTCACTATTACACCTAATAACCGGCTTACAGACTTTTTGCTTCCTGTCCTGGCAACTGTGAGTCTGCTGGTTTGGAAGTCTTAGTACCCATGAGGGGAACAAAATAGTGGTTCCACTGAATTGTAGGATGAGACTGGTTATCAGTTTCCTATTGGTTGCATAACAAATTACTACAAATTTAGTAACTTAAAACAACACAAATTTATTTATCTCATGGTTTCTGTGGGTCAAGGGTCTGGATACAGGTTAGCTGAATCCTCTGCTCAGTGTTACCAGGCTGAAATTAAAGCATTGGCTGGGCTGTGATCTCATCTGAGACTTAGAATCCTATTTCTAGCTCATGTGGTTGTTAGCACAACTTGCAGTTGTGATTAAAGTTCTTGTTTTTTTTTACTGTTAGCTGAGGACTGCTCTCAGCTCCTAGAGGTCACCCTCAGGTCCCTGTGGTCCCTACTTTCACAACAGGCTGTTTTTCTTCCAGACCAGCAGGATAACTCTTCTGCTTTTAAACAACTTGCCTAATTAGATTATATCTACGCAGGATAATCTCCCTTTGGATTATAGTCAACTGATTAGGAACCCTTTGCCATACAGCATAATCATGGAGGTGCTATCCAATTATATTTACAGGTTTCAACCATGCTCAAGGGGAGATTACACACGGTGTGTATAAGAGAGGGAAAGTCACGGCATTCATCTTAGAGTTCTGCTTATCAGACTGCCACCTGGTCTTATAACACTTAACTAACGGATGAAAAAGAGGGGGTTAATTTATTGGCTGTAGTGATTGACCTCAATTTCCAAGGTAAATTGGTTTGCTTCTACAAATGGAAGCAAGGAGGACTTTCTGGAACCCAAGAGATGTTCTAAGGTGCCTCTTAATACTTCCATGTCCAACTGTAAAGGTTAAATGGAAAGCCACAAGAATCAGAAAAGGGCAGGATGATTGAGGATTCAGACCTTTCAGAAAGGAAGGTTTGAAGCACTCTACCAGGCAAAGAACCCAGAGCAGCTGATTCTGACTGTGGGAAAGGGAAATATAGAGGTAGTTGGAGGTGGAAGCTATAGATATCAACCATAACTTTGTGACCATTACAGAAACAAGAACTGTAATAGCTCTGCATATTTTCTCTTTGCTTGTAAGCATGTATTTATTTTTATTTTCTACTTTCCCATTCTCCCTATTTTTATTATACAGGTTGCTGAAGGTCAACTTTACAATTCAGTCTTAACAGAAAATTAGGTGGCATGATGACTGAATTGAGGAGTAATTAATACAGCCAGCAATGAATCCAATGACTGTTGAAACTTTGTGTCTTATTTTGGGGAACAGCAAGAGCTTCAGTTATCAGGATAACTGTATCTTGCTAGGCCAAAATATAGTTAGTTGCTCTGTTGTTGTGCAGGAGTTCAAATACGTGTAGAAAGGTGCGTATGGAAGCTGAGCAGTCAAAGGGGCTGACTGAGCCCCCTTGTCAATTTATCACTTCTCAGCTCCAAATTAATCCTTCAGTATCTACTCTGTGGTAACAGATTGAACAATAAGCATTTCTCCTTTAAAATGAGAATAAGTAGAGGACGTTGGAGGGGCACTGCAGGAGGAAAGGAATTTCTCTTCCTAGTGTTGGTGTGCTCATTTTTTTTTCTTTTTTGCTCCCACACAAGGTTAGTGGTGTATGCATCTGGTGGTGTTTTGCTCCAGCTGCACACAGAATATACAGTCCACCTTGCAGTCCCAGCCTAGGAAGCCTAGTGACCACCTTGCTGCAGCCCTCTTGAGATGCACCCCACATGCTCCTGGCCTTGTACCTGTAGCAGTGTCCTGACTCTGTATGCCCACCCGTCAATCTCAGCTTTCCTTTCTCCTAAAGGTTGGCTTCTGAGGTCCTTCCAATGTGTGTAAGTTCTGCCCCAGTTTCACATCTGCAGAAATGTCCTAACTCTCTCTGCAATCTGCTCACTAGCCTTGGCTTGCCTGTGTCCCAGAGGACCATTTCCTGTTTATCAGACAATTCTAAACCGGCTCTGGCCCGAGGCATGCCAGCAAACTTACACATCATCCAGTGGTCTGCAGCCACAACTTCTCCAATAAAGTCTGAACACCAGAGGGGACTCTCTTCCAACTTCGCCCTTCTTTGGCTACTCACCCTCAGCCCTAGAATAGTTGAGATTCTCTAAACATATTTATATTGTTCTATCACAGCATCATAATCCTTTAAACTTAGCCTATTTAAATTACGGTGTGTTCTGTCTCCTGGTTGAACCTAGATTGACAGATGTAATTGACTTGATTCTTAAGTTTGGGATAGGGAAGTGAGCGTGAGTAGCACTTTCTTTCCCTCCTCTCTTTGGAAATAAGCTGCTTACAGAGAAAATGCATTCTGCCCCATTCCTCCTTGCTGTAACTTTAACAAGATCAGGCCATAAAATAGTCTTAGTTCAGTGTTGCCTGAGGTTAGATGAGTATATGATTCTGGGGCTTGGTATAAGGAAACCTACTTTTACACCTGTATAAGCCTCATTCTCTAGTTTTAGCTTTATCATTAATAAATGCAATATCCCATGCTCCCTCTACCTCTTGTCTATGTCTGGATTGGCATGGAACTTGGGTGGGAAAGAGATCAATGTGAATCACTTAACAAAAACAGCTTGCTGCTTTTCCTTTTGTTATGTTCAACGTCAACTGGTTTTATAATTTCCTAGCCTTAGAGTGGTACAAGTCCAATATCATAATATTGAAATTTAATACTACACACAATTCTGGAATATTAGATCTCAGAAAATCCACCAGGGAGAACTTACAAATCATCCAACTTTTGTACAGTTGGACCTTCCACCATAAGCATATTTTATTTTTCTATCAATCTTCTACCTTTGTGCTTTTCATGAGCTGAATAATCTCTTTAACTTATATAAATATCAAACAATGTTTTCCTATAAAACTGAACACATTTTAAAGAAACTATGTGACCACACAAGGGTCCCAAAGTGTTCAGTTTTCATAAAGGTGACTTCAATTTCCACAGAAACAAGAGTCCACCTAGATCAAAACAGCTGATGGGGAAGTGACATACAGAATTCAGGGTATAACAGATTCTGTGTCATCCGGGAAGTTTTCAGTTGCAGCAAGTGATAGAAAAACTAAACTGAGACTAGCTTTAAAAATACAGGAAGTCGGCCGGGTACAGTGACTCACAACTGCAATCCTAGCACTTTGGGAGGCCAAGGTGGGCAGATCACTTGAGGTCAGGAGTTCGAGACCAGCCTGGCCAACATGGTGAAACCCTGTTTTTACTAAAAATATAATAACTAGCAAGGTGTGCCGATACACGCCTGTAGTCCCAGCTACTTGGGAGGCTGAGACAGGAGAATCGCTTGAACCTGGGAGGCTGAGGTTGCAGTGAGCTGAGATCATGCCACTGCACTCCCACCTTGGCGACAGAGCGATACTCTGTCTCAAAAACAAACAAGCAAACAAACAAACAAAAAAAGCCCCAGGAAATCTACTGGGTCACCCAGCTGAAAACTCCAGAACTACATGCTACTAGGGGTAAGGGTTTATCCAGAATCCCATGCAACACAACAAAGTACCTAGTTCATTTCTTTCAATTTCTTATTGTTACTTCCTTGGTGCTGACTCCATTTTGGACAAACTCACTCTGCTTAATCTATGATTCTAAATTGGCTTTGAGAAGCTCTAAAAATTAGCTCTAAGTTCTTTCACCTTGAGTATAGTGACATAAATTCTCTCTTCGTTGTTTCATGAATGAGGAGGTTCCTCTGTCACCCCTAATGAGGATTCACAAAACAGCAAAGAGAGAATTTATGTCACTATAATCAGGGTGAAAATGTCTTTAAGAGTCACTCCGATCAGACCAGCTTAAGTAACTATGCCAATTCCAAACCACTCATTATGAATAGAGATGGAACATCCAGGTCGGCTCTGTTTATTAGGGCCTATCTCTAGCGCAGGTGAGGGTGATCCCATCTAAATCACAAAACTGAGAATGGAGGGAGGGGGTAGGTTCCAAAAAGAAATTCAGGGGCCAGGTGAGGTAGCTCATGCCTGTAGTCCCAGTTATGAGGTGGGAAGATCCCTTGAGTCCAGGAGTTTGAGCCTGCAGTGAGCTATGATCACGCGATCACGCCACTACACTCGAAACTGGGTGACAGAGCGAGACCCTGTCTCAAAAAAAACAACAACAACAAAAAAAGAACTTTAGACTACTACTCCAAGAAGGAAGAAGAGACACGGATGCTGTGCAGCCAATTAACAGGTATTCATTACAGGTACTTCCAGAGTTTTTCTCCTATTTAGTCCTTTAGAATGAAATTTAAGACTTTAACCCCAAACTTGACATAATTTCTGCATGTTACCTAACACATCTTTTGAAAACAGGCGTAAAGGTAACTAAATCATCTCACAGGATTTTCTTTCTATAAGCTATTTTACAATAGCTAAAGAGACCTTGTTACAAAAATGGTAATAATATATACTTCATCTGGAGGATTTTATATTAAGTGAAGTGTCCACATTCAAAAGAAAATATTAACTCTGATGACTCATAAATTCCAACATACTTTTTAGTTGATATTCCTTTTTTAGTGTGTTTAGAAGACATGACTTTCTAAATATTGTCAGACTACAAAAGCATGTATTGAAATGTGATAGCCTTCTTTTCACAAGGCATAGTACCCATCATTGTCCATTGACTTTGATTACATTCTCTGGTGCACAGCTCCAGCAAGTTGGGTTTTTTTTTTTTTTTTTGAGACGGGAGTCTCGCTCTGTCGCCAGGTTGGTGTACGGTGGCGTGATCTCAGCTCACTGCAACCTCTGACTCCTTGGTTCAAGCTATTCTCCTGCCTCAGCCTCCAGAGCAGCTGGGATTACAAGCACGCACCACCACGCCCACCTAATTGTTGTATTTTTAGTAAGTTTCACCATGTTGGCCAGGATGGTCCCGATCTCCTGATCTCGTGATCCGCCCGCCTCAGCCTACCAAAGTACTGAGATTATAGGCGTGAGCCACCGCAAAGTGCTGGGATTATAGGCGTGAGCCACCGTCCCCATCTCCTTAGCCTGTATCTTTATCTTCAAGGGTTCTCCCTACCGCCATGTTCTGGTTTTCCCTTTGTCAACCTCTCCTACCTACACTCCTTCGTAGAACTGCAGTACCTTTACAAGCTAAAGTTCTTTACCCTTCCTTTCATGTGCCAAAATCCAGGAAAGAAGAGCCCATAGTGAAATAAATACTTACAGTCACCCCATTCCCTAAGTTGCTTGCAATGTGTCATTAGCCTCTATAATTTGAATATGCTTTATCAGTGGCATCCATCTTCATCCTACTGAAATATCTATTGGTTGACTAACACCTTCTGTTTCGAATTTGTTCCTCCTATCTGACCAGTCTTCCTGTGTCACCCCTAAGCAGTAGCCATGTCTCTCTGCTCTAATTACTCTTACTTCTCTTTTACCCAATAAAGCCCACATAGGCTGTCAGGCTCCGAGAGTTCTCATGTCCTGGTCCCAATCTTCCAGCTTTCTCTTCCTTTTCCTTTTATTATCATATTAATTGACAACTCACTGTTCAAGGAAGGTCACCTGTGCTTTCCTTTTTCCATGGTTCCCTCTGGAATCTTCATTCAATGCCCAGCTTAAATGTTTCCCCCTCCATGAACCCTGCTCTCATTCCCCCAAGCTATAAATCACCACTTCAGACTCCATCAACCAGGTCCAAGCTGCCACCTGCTCATGACTCGACATTTGTAAAAGCTTCCTAACTAGTATTCCTGCTTTTTTGCCTTTCTCCTGTTTCCTCTATACAATCACCAGAATGATCTCTCAATCGAAACTCTTCACCATGGCCTACAAGGCCTGGTCTCTGCTAACATTTATTGGCCCAGGCACACTAAGCGCCTTTTAAAAATTCATTAATTTAATCCTCTCAATAATCCTACAGCTATGTACTTTTAATATCCTCATTTGCAACAGATGCTGTTGGTGACTTACCCAGACCCCTTTTACGGGACTGGTGCACCCATACCCTAGCTGCTGTAGGTGTTAGCTGGTAAGAGCTGACACCTCCGCCCTTATTTGGAGGATTGGCCTTGGCTGACGAGAGGTACCCAGTCACTCCTCTATCCTTTCTCCCTGTAGCCAGTGGTCAGTGACGGCCTGACGTGGGAACCTAATGGCTCAGCCCCTTCACCTCTGGACAGGACAACGCTGTGGCCCAATTCATTCAGCAGAGTGCCCTATGAGTCAGGCTGAGGCTACACTACTCCTGAAACTCTTCTTCCCCGGCCTTATCCTGCTTGCTTTACTCCATTACAGATTTCTCCTGAAAGTGCTCCCTCAACCACTTGCCCAAGAATCCCCATCTCCGGCATTGTTACAGAGGAAGTGATCTAAGACACCATTTTACAGATCAGGAAACCTAAGACAAAGAGGGCTGGAGTGATCTGCCTAAGGTCAAACAGAAAATGGGAAAGCTGAATTTTGAAGCCAGAGGGCCTGGCTGTCCAACCTCAGCTCTTTCCCACCATAATGCAGTGGCCACTTCTCCAACCTCCTCTCTCTCCTCACCCATCCCCTCTAGCCAACTTAATTCCTGCCTCAGGCCCTTTTTACTTCCTATCCTCTCTGCCTAGAATGTTTCCTCTCATTGTGGCTCACTTCCTCACTTCTTTCAAAATGTTCCAAATACTATCTCAGAGACCTTTCCTGACCCCAACCATACTACCTAAGATAGCGACACTATCCCTCAGTTCCGCCGTAGTTTTATTTATAGCATTAAATACCTGAAATTATATTATGCATATATTTCCTTTTCTGTCACTTACACCAAGATGAAAATTCCCTGAGAGCAGGAATATTGTCTGGCTTATTGCTATATCCTCAGTGCTTGGTGACATACCTGGCAAAGAGGAGGAGTTGAGTGACTATTTGTAGTTGAATGACTGAAATTGAGTTCTCTTCTCTCAGAACTCTTACCAGGCTTTGTAAGATATTCCTTACAAGTTCTTTTTTTTTTTTCTTTTTTTTTTTTGAGACGGAGTCTTGCTCTGTCGCCCAGGCTGGAGTGCAGTGGCGCAATCTTGGCTCACTGCAAGCTCCGCCTCCCGGGTTCACGCCATTCTCCTGCCTCAGCCTCTCTGAGTAGCTGGGACTACAGACGCCTGCCACCATGCCCGGCTAAATTATTTTTGTATTTTTAGTAGAGACGGGGTTTCACCGTGGTCTCGATCTCCTGACCTCGTGATCCGCCCGCCTCGGCCTCCCAAAGTGCTGGGATTACAAGCGTGAGCCACCGCACCTGGCTCCTTACAAGTTCTTAATCTATAGCTGTAATTATTTAATGCATATTTATCTATCACACAAGCTTGTATGCTCTCAGAGGACAAGAATTATGTTTTATTCATTTGGGAGTACATAGGCGGTATTTAAATAATGGTGCTATCTTAAACACCAAATATCAACTGCAGTTCATTTTTTCCATATGGGGACTAATATCAAGATTCCATATGAATTATAGTATAATCCAGAAGTATGAAAAAATACATCACATTTAGCTTATAAAGCATTCATCTGCATGTTACAAGATATTACAGTAAATACAATTAGGTACTTATCATTTTATCTTTACTTTAAAAACAATGCCTTTTCCAAAATATAAAAAAATAGACCTATTTTTAAAGAACTATTTAAAGATGGCTTTGAAAACAACACTGTTTTATTTACAACAAATAGATGGTAGTGCAACAGCACTCGTGGATGTTTACAATAAATAAAAATTCTAGTATTCTGGCATCCTTTGGGAACAGGCCCTTTTATATTTATAGATGTCTACAATGACTCATAAAAGTAAAATCAATAAAGGCTATTAATTTGTATTTCAACCTGAATTTGAGAAACCAATGAAGATTAATCATTTATTTGGGATCTAGATCCATATATCTGAAAACTAAAGTATAAAGTTTCTCATTTCCATTCACTTTGTCAACAAACACATCCCAAACATTTCAGCATCTGTAAAAGGTTATCTATTTAGCATCTGTAATAAGTGATTTATAGCTATATATGCTAAATAAAGGTTGACACAGCTGGATCCTAGAAGTTCAGATTTTATAAATTTAAAATAGATTAAGTATTTATGCCAAAAAACAAGAACTGGATCTAGGATTTTATTTTAAATTATGGAAGTCTCTGGGGAAAAAAATTAGCAATGGAATGACAATAGATGTCAGATATTTCTCTGAGAAGTATATAGTTTCTCAATTTTCGCTAGGTAGTGCATCCCAATTGAATTAAAACTAAAGCATAGTTACAGTGCATTTTTTCTCACTAAAATTTCCCAATTCTAAAATGGTCTGGCCAGGCACGGTGGCTCACGCCTGTAATCCCAGCACTTTGGGAGGCCGAGGCGGGCGGATCACGAGGTCAGGAGATTGAGACCATCCTGGCTAACACGGTGAAACCCCGTCTCTACTAAAAATATAAAAAAAAGTTAGCCGGGCATGGTGGCAGGTGCTTGTAGTCCCAGCTACTCAGGAGGCTGAGGCAGAAGAATGGTGTGAATCCGGGAGGCGGAGCTTGCAGTGAGCCGAGATCACGCCACTGCACTCCAGCCTGGGCGACAAAGCAAGACTCCATCTCAAAAAATAAAAAAATAAAATAAAATGGTCTGGATTTGGTCAACATCTTATTCAGTAAATCCTTAATTTACCTTGAGACGCACAAAGACATTCTTTTAAGGAGCCATTTTCTTGGTATTGCACAAAGGTTAATTTTAAAGCAATCCAGGCAAGTAAGCTCACAAAAAAGAAGTACATTCATCTAATCCATTTAGCAAATGTTGCAAATCAGCTTCCACCAATAAAACATAGAAATCTGTGAAACTCTACACTTCGTGTCAGTTTTAACATTGTGTTGATGGCAGCCATTTCAGGCAGAGGTAGCCAAGTTCCATATATATGGGGAAGGCAAAAAGCAGAAAAACATTGCAGAAGACTTAGCAGTTCTCTGGTTTCTAATGACTATAGACCAGTTTCGAATATGAGCCATGTTTCTATGCAGAATTCTTCTTTTATGCCTTAAACACAAAACAGCTTGTTGCTGCCTTGGGCAGATATACTGGAATTGTCCTCTTTGAGCTTACTTTCTCTTTTCTCTAAGGTCAAGTAAAAAATATGACACGTTTTCATATACCACAAAGGTAATACAGCAGGCTGGAGTCACTCTAATCAAATTAGGAGCAATTCCCTTGTAAAATCCACCGATGCCTTCTTTCCTTTAGAGGGAAAAATAGATAATGCTTAATGTTGTATAGAGCTAGCTTGAAAACACGAAAGTTTTAACTGACACAAGGCATGGAGCAAGCAGCAGTCAAACCTCACTCTGACTTAAGTTCATGTTTTCAATGCCCTAAAGTAATGTAGTTTATAAGCCATTTGTAGGGATTTACATTCCTTTTATGGATGGACTGAATAAGAGAGGGTAGGGACATCTCAAAACTGAACTAAAAAGTGCTTTCAATTAGCTATCTTTCAAATGCTTTTAAATGTATGAACAGGCAGGAATTTTAATTGACCTAATGTAGGCATTAAAAAACCTCATAGCTTGGATAAATGCTAGCCAACATTAAATACAGACATACAAATATAAAACTTTATTTCCTTAATGCCAATAATATGGAATATGGCCTAGAAATTTGTTACTTAGGTGCTCATTAAATATTTATTGAATCGAATTAAATTTAAACATCCTAAATGTTCTGCTCTGTTCCTTTAGAATTAAAGGGAAATATGGTGATGTCTGCCTGTAATAATTTAACTAGTCTCATACTGAAGAACAAACATCTCTTTCATATATGGAAACAAGTATTTGCAAAAGTTATGGTGGCAGTAGCAGGTGTGGAGCCTTCTTGAATGTATTAAGCTAGGCTTTTGACTTCTTACATTCAATACCATTCAGGTATTTTATAACACCTAAATTTTATTTTCCAAAACATTTTCACACATTTAATTTGATTCTTATAACAACCTATTAGTCTAGAAAGTCTTACTTTACAAATGAAGAAATTAAGCCTCAGAGAGATTAAGTCCATGGTCACATATGTAATAATTGGGAAAGCAGGGACCACCAATCATGTTTTCACCACAGCAACTGGACTTTGCTATAAAACTAGTATCAACAGGATGGTCTTAAGATATGCAAGGTAACTTGTCAAAGCAATTTTTGATATAGCACATGCTCTCACCTCCATGTCTTTGTGATTACGTCTATTACACCACTGTAAAACATGTGTTGATCCTGAAGACGAGCTCTTACGACTTGATATGGGTATGTTGCTGCAACAGCAAATATTTTGGATAGTGCTGCAACAGATATATATTCTACTGTGCTCTAAAATGGCAACACAAAACAGTTTTTTCTTTAGACAGGATTTCTTTAAAAATACAGAAGTTAAAATTCTATACAAAAAACATTTAAATGAATCTTTAAGGGATTCTATTTTTGACATTTGTGTGGCTTTGGCCTATAAATATTTAACTATAAATTAAATCAGTGGCAGAGCCAGTACTCATCATCATAGTACTACCACCAAAGTAAGCATGACAAAAAGTTCTACCTATTAAATATCCATAAAAGGAAATGATATTTTTACAAGAACCATCTTACCAACTGGGCTTCTGGTAATCTATTGATATGCTGGTTGTACTTCAACTTCAGCAATTCATATGCCATAAACTGAAGGGCACCGTGTGATGTTCCAAACAGCCCAGGAACAAATCCCTACAAGGGAATTATTTTTAAAAAGCAAAACAACATACATTTGAAGAACAATATATTTAAGTAAAATACTTTCTCTTCTCTCTCATTACAGCATTTTAAGCAAATTCATTTAATTTTGCACAAATCACATTTTTAAAATATGGGGTTAAAAACTTGTAGTAATATAAAGAAAGGGTAGTATTCTCTTCTACTTTATTTTTAAAGGTTTGGATGTTCATATATTAGTTTTTCTTTAGACAGTATACATATAAAGAAGACCCACACTGTCAAGATTTGAGGTGTGAGTGGGAAACTAAATTCCGTAAAGTTAAGAAACTAAAGGTAATGGTAAATCAATGAACTCAGCATAGGTATTCTGAAAGAATAAGGCAGAAAGTGATGAAAAAACATAAAATTAAGTAATATATTTATAAAATTCTTGCTTATAGGTCAGTAAAATCATATCAGCCTTAAAATGATTTTAAAAGCTATTACTCAATTCTTGAAAAACAAACTGAAATTCAATGTGTCTAATTTTGATTTTAACCTATGTATGCCTAAAAATTTCTTTATGGGCATAAGCAATAGATACGAATAGAAGGTAGAAAAGGGGAAAATAAAAAGGAGTTATAAAATCAGAAAACCGATCTGATACTAGGAAGAAATTTTTTTAATATTACAACAGGCAAAAGGCTGGGTTTGATTGTTTTGTTATTTTTAAATTTACGTAAGATTTGAGATGAATAAAAAAACTCAGTAAAATAAGATTCTGTTAGAACTGCTAATGTCTTCTCCAGTCTACATTATCCCAGGTTCCCAAGAGACCACAGCTTCCAAAGAATGGAGTAAGGAATAAGTGACCTGGTTGTGTAACTTATCAAATAGAAACTTGACAAAGTTTTAGACAGATCTCATGCCCACCAATGTCATGATGATACATCCTATGTTAATGGGGACAAACAGCTTAAAGTACAATTTCAGTATTATTAACTATATTTCAGTTTTCATTAAATTGTTTTTTGCCTAAGTGTGGCTTCTTTTTAGGACTTACTACAGGTCATTCAGAACTAAGGCAACAGAGCCAATGGAAATTCAAATTTTCAGTTATTTAAAATATATTGATAATTTGTTACCTTATATAATCCACGTACACCTTCATACTTATATATTTTCACAAGTGTATCAAACATTCCTTTATATTGTCGGTGTGGGGAGTTAACAACAGCATCATACTGTAACATAAGGCGAGTTTTTGTTACCCATAATGGGTTTGTAATGCAGAGGGTCATGGCTCCTAAAATGAGATTTCAATAAGATTATTCAGCATACAGATACTTTTGCACTTATGACAACCCAAATTAGAAACAGTACATTTATGTAAAAAAAAAAAAAAAAGATAATGCACAGGACCATATCTGAAACTGTGAAATGTAGTTTCTGAGGCACAGTCTTAGGGTCAAAAGGTAGACATCGTTTTTGGTCGTCATAAAAAGTTCCTCATGCAGTTAGCAAGAGGTAAATTAAAAGGGAGATGGAAATGTGAAATGCTTTCTCTTTGAAGTGTAAGGATAGCAAAAATGTCTTGACTCCTAAACAACGTGGCCTGGTGCAGAGAACAGATGGTAAGCAGATACAGACCTTAGGCGTAGCACATGGCATAATCCCAGAGGGGTTGAAGATAGGCGAAAAGGACCAGGAATCTGGCACCCCAATAATCTGTGCATGTGACACATATATCTACCCCAACTTTATCACAATCTTCCTCAAATCCAAAGTAACTACTATCCTTCAAAAATTAAATAATTATGTAATAAAGTAAGTCACATTTTACATCCTTTATAGAGTGACAATTTTATAAAAAAATTCATCTGATTAAGTTTTTCATTTGCCAGGTTTCCTAAGTAGTCCTTTATTCAACAAATATTTGGTCCTGTTATGACTCAGGTTTTTGCTACTGGCTATGTGTTAAAAAATGATTAAGTAGTTTTTGACTAATCAAACATTAAGAAATCAAGGTATTAACGTAGGAGTTATAAAGACTTATGGCTCTTACTGTTTTTTCCTTCTGGATAGTATACATAAGTGAGGCGATTAAACAAGGCTACTAAATTGTATAATTTGAAAACTAAAATTATACTTTAAAGAAACACTATACCAAATCATTTTAAGCCATTAGGGATTCATAACTTTTCTAAACTTTACCACTCTGTCATAAGTAAAATTCTTGAAATCTGCACAGAGTAATCATAAGAATTTCTGCTAAGAAATTCCATATAACAGCCAGGTGCAGTGGCTCACGCCTGTAATCCCAGCACTTTGGGAGGCAGAGGCGGGCAGATCACGAGGTCAAGAGATCGAGACCATTCTGGCCAACATGGTGAAACCCCGTCTCTACTAAAAATACAAAAAATTAGCTGGGCGTGGTGGCATGTGCCTGTAGTCCCAGCTACTCGGGAGGCTGAGGCAGGAGAATCGCTTGAAACCAGAAAGCAGAGGTTGCAGTGAGCCGAGACAGCGCCACTGCACTCCAGCCTGGGCGACAAGAGCGAAACTCTGTCTCAAAAAAAAAAAAAAAAAACCAAAAACCAAAAAACAAACAAACAAAAAAAACAGAAATTCCATATAACTGATTTAATATAGTTAGATGGGCATATTTAAACTCAGGTGTTCAAAGAAAAAAATCAAAAACAAAAACTGAAAATTAAGTTTCGAAGGTGACATTTTTATATTTCACACATTGCCTTACCAGCTTCAGCAGCTGAGACAAGGTATCCTGTTGCCTCTAAACGTTCAGCTCTTCCTTCTGTCTTATATGACTTGATGGCATTGTAACTAAAAGAATTAAATGTGAGCAGTTTAATTTGAATAGGTGTCATTAAGTCTGTTTTAAAGTGTATGTAAGTCAACAGCAGTACCCCAAAAGCAAGTCAATGCATAATGCAACCATAAAATGAGACCTTTTTCAAGAATGAATTTGCTGGAAGTGGTTTGCTGCAAGATTATACCACCCTTCCCTCTCAAATGAATATGGCTAGCAATACAAATGTAAAATATTTTAATCAGACACTCATCAATTAATTTCAAAAGACAGGGAAACTGGGAGGAGTGGAGAGTACAGTAGTGGTACACAGACTGGCCATAAAAGACAAAAGGGACCAAAGAAGGGGTACCTAACAAATATATACTGAGCACCTATGTCCAGGTACTATAGTTAGCTTTCTAATAGAAGATAAAAATATAAACAAGTGATGAAGTTTTCTTAACAAATTAATAAGGACTATTAAATGGCACACAAATAATCATAACAAAAGACAACACTGACAATAGACAAAATTCAGGAATTATGACTGAGATCACAGAAGGCTTTGTGTAGGAGGTAGTATTGAGCTGGGTATTGAGACAGGCACAGTTTCAACAGGGAAAAAGATGAGCATGGTGAAAAGTAATAAGGGTGGGTGGGAAGACAGGGAAAGTTGGCCACACTTGAGTGGTAGATTGAGATTTGCATTTTATTTGGTAGAAAATATCCATTAAATGTTTCAGAGTAAGGGAGTCAAATCAGCCTATTTCCTTTAATGCCAATTTCTACTTTTCTCTTGGATGACGATGTCAAGTGAACACATTATTTCTTTTTTTTTTTTAGAGACAGAGTCTCACTCTATCACCCAGCCTGGAGTGTGGTGACACAATCATAGCTCACTGAAACCTTGAATTCCTAGGCTCAAGCAATCCTCCTGCCTCAGCCTCCCAATTAGCTAAGACTACAGGCATGCAGCATCATGATGCCAGACTAATTCTTTTTTAAATTTTTTGAAGAGATGGAGGTCTCACTACGTTGCCCAGGCTGGTCTTGAACTCCCAGACTCATGTGATCCTCCCACCTTGGCCTCCTAAAGTGCTGGGATTACAGGTGTGAGCCACTGTACCTGGCCCAAGAAATTCTTATCACAAAAATTTTATATGGCTTGCCCTTAGAAGCTGTCTTGAAGAATCTATACAACTCAAATTCATGAAGTATATGTGTGTGTATATATATATGTACATAAACATAAACATGTCAATATATACATATATACATATCTATATACACACACGCACATATATATATGTCAAGGGGTGTGTGTGTGTATATAGTTTCACACACACCTCTCTAAAGAGAAGAAAAAGAGAAAAAATATTTAAACAATTTTAAGGCTGAATTTTATTTTGCTTTCACTTAAAAGATATTTTAAGATTGGTTTGGATACTGCCATAAACTTTTGGGAGATCAAGCAAAATATATGACACAAAGAAGACAAAGGCAAATACACTAGATACTGATGTTTTCCTAAAAATGAAACCTGTTGAAGCAAAGAAAAGCTTCCTAATTCATGGTTTCAGTTTCACGGAACAGAGGCATGCTCAGAGCAGCACATGCTCCTGCAATACAGTGTGATGATGCTTTGTGACCATGCTCTTGTTCACTAAATAAGCTGAATGTGCCTGCCACAGGAACTTTCTATGGTTTCTTCAGGAGGCAGGTGAGAGCAGTTACTTTGAATGGTGATGATATCTGACTGGTGAAGGAGTAAGGAAAGGAATGAGCTGGGAAGATGATAGGGCAGGTCAAACAAGAAGAAACAATTTGCCTCAAACCCTTTCGGCCATGCACTGGCTTTTGCTTTCTGTTCCCAACAGGGCTTTCCTGTGGTACCTATTTATATGAGGACCCTAAGGTCTATCCTCTCTGCTTTTCCACCTTCATCATAAACAAATGTTTTTTTGTAAGCCATCTCAAATATTTTGGGAATCTGGTTGAGGATAAACAAGTAATTAATGATACTTCAGTATTTATAAAATTTTCTATTTGGGACACTCTGGAACTAATCTCTGATAAATGGAGAAAATAACTTAGTTATTTAAACAATCTTTATCAAAATTGAATACCAAAGAGAGCTGAAATCCACAGGATTCATTTTGGACAATAGTTGCAGGCTCTTCCAGTCTCTACAACACTTTCCAAAACTACTAATAAATAACAAACTGACTGATTCAACTTTTTCTAATCTAGTAATATTTTGACTCTAATTAGAAATGCTCACGAGTATGTACTGATATGGCCAAAACACCTAATACAACACTGAAGGGGCCCTACAATTTCATTGTGAATTATCTGGAGTTGGCTGTTTTTCAAATGGCTTTAACTAAAATAAAAAGCTCTCTTTAATATGTATTTAGCTTACAAAAGTAATCAGTTATACATTTCATCTTCCTGAATGCACCTCACAGAAATGGCTTCTCTAAAAGTATCATTCCACCTCATCTCTTCGCCTTTTTCCTGTTAAGAACTTCCTTCCAGACCAAATAATGCCTCTGATAATAGCTAATAAGCCATTAGCTATTAATAGGCATCTGATAAACTAATAAGCCATTTTGAATCAAACTAATCAAATAACTAATAAGCCATTTTGTTCTTTCTGATCCTTCCAATTCAGAGAAACTGATTAAATGACTCATCTTATTTCATCATTTTACATTTACATGTAAAAATCACTAAAAACAAAAATTCCTTTTTTATTTAATACTGTAAAATCTCCCAAATCTACTCACAAGAAAAAGTAGAGTCCCCAGGATAAACCTGCACCCCATACATTTGGGGTTACTCCTTGATAAAGTCCCCGTAGTCCATCAAGTTTCCAAATGGTAGTCAAGCAATGTAAAATTCCATTATATTTTGGTCTCAGTTCCAATCCATCACTCACTGCATCAAGGGATACACAAAGTCAGGTAAGAACAAAGTTCTAGCTCTGTATCACATATAAATACAGATGCTGTACAATTGGTTATCTAAAGGAGATAAACTTGGAAGAAAAACTTTTTTAGGTAGAAAAAATTATTTTCCAGGCATATATATATATTATATATATTGATATAAATATATATATAAAAATATGTAAAACATATATTTTTGCGACAGAGTCCCACTCTATTGCCCAGGCTGGAGTGCAGTGGCACGATCTTGGCTCACTGCAATCTCTGCCTCCCAGGTTCAAGCAATCCTCCTGCCTCAGCTCCCCTAGTAGCTGGGATTACAGGTACGCACCACCATGCCCAGCTAATTTTTGTATTTTTTTTTTTTTTTTTTAGTACAGACAGGGTTTCACCATGTTGGCCAGCCTGGTCTCAAACCCCTGACCTCAGGTGACCCACCCACCTCAGCCTTCCAAAGTGCTGGGATTATAGGCATGAGCCACCATGCCCAGACCAGGCTTTAATATTTTAAAACTACTACATTCATGAATTTATTCAAGTGTTTATTGAGGGCATACTAAGCCTAGGTAACTAGGCTTAGTGTTTATCGAGGGCATATTCAAGTGTTGAGGGCATTATTCAAGTGTTTATTGAGGGCATACTAAACCTAGGTAACTAGGTTTCGACACTCAGGTTTTGTTTTTGCTCCAAGGTTAAGGATTTGAATGTTAAAAAATATTACTCAAAAAATAAACTAGCTAGGAGCCTCAATTTATATCGAATACTAGCAAGACTGAGGAGTGGCAGGAAAGAAAATGCAGAGGATGGGGTAAACTTTTTCTCCTTGAAATTCTTTCTATCCTCCCCACCAACATACATCAAAATCCAAGTAGAAAGTAGAAAAGCATTTCACTTGAACATATCCAAAATTGAACTAGTTTTCCCCATTCCTTCTGAAGCTGCTCTTACTTGAGTGTTCCATATAACTCAACGAATGCCATCATCATCTACATAGATGCCCACACCAGATACCTGGGGACTATCCATGAACCCTCCTCCCTCCCACCCCTTTTTATCAAATAACAAGTCCTTCTGATTCTACATCACAAATTACTCTTGCACCTTTCTATGTCTCAGTTCACACTGCCATCATCCTACTTTGAGATACCATCAGTTTTCAACTAGCATCATCAGCATTTAAAGTAGTCTTCTTGCCAATTTTGTAAAAAATATAATCTAGATTATAAATCTGGCACTTTTTCATTTCATCTCTCTGTAGGAAACAGAAAGCACATTCAAAATAGGGTAACTCTAGGGCATGAGGGGTAGTTAAAAGGACTAATTACAAAGGTGTGAGCAGGTTATAGAAAACCACAAGGAATAAAACAGTATCAATTATTTATTTACTGCTTTGAAAAATCACTTAATTCTATAAGTAGAGTATTAAGTATCTCAGTAATCGGCAACAGCATTCTACATTATGCATACCATTCTACATTATACTACAGGATATCCAAACTTGTAATTTTACTATATATAATTTTGTATACAGCTTTGTTTTCCACTCAGGATTATTTGTGAGCATTCCCCCTTGTTATTCAACAGATTCCCCGAAATAAGATTTTAACATATGACATTATGGTTTTCCATCTTACAGATATCCCATGATTTACACAGTCATTTCTCCATCTGACATACGAATTCTTTTTTTTTTTTTTTTTGGCTATTATAAAAAGTCCTCTAAAGAACATTCCGTACAACAATTTGCATGAACGCTTATTACTGCCTTAGAATTAGTTATTAGAAAGGGAACTGATATGGGTCAACGGGTATAAACTTAAGTTACAAATACGTATTGAACCTGCCTTCCAGAAAGTTTATGTAAATTACACTCCACTAGCCATATGAGCATCCCTGGTTCACTGTCCCCTTGCCACCACCTCACTGTGTATAATCCAGCCTGGCAAGGAAGAATCACTATCTACCACTGCCAGGCAAAGGGGGAAAAGTCAATTTCTTTCATCATTAACCTGCCAATGTTACAGCATGAAGGGAGATTAAAATACATCAGGTTTTGTCAGAAGACCTGGGTTTCATACGTAACTTCCCTAATTTGCTACATGGTCTTACCCTTTCTGAGCTTCAGCATCCTCACTTATGAAATGGGGATAAGTCATGTACCTCACAGGGTTTTTTGAGGTTTATATAAGACAACAAGTTTAAAGGCAGGCAGCAGAATGACAGGCTCTTGAGAAATGTTTTCCTGCGTAATTTATAAACTTTCTGATGCTTCCCCTGGATTCTGTGTGTCTCATTCTTCCGTATAGATCCCTTTTTCTAAGAACTTTCCATTTTCCTCTCAATAAACTCACAATACCATTTCTCTCTTGAGGTAAAAAGCAAAACCAACTATAAAAACACTACCTGTTCTTTTCATAGGTATAAACCAATGCTGAACTATAATCTCCCTAACGTAAAATTAAAATTGTTATATAGATAAAACACAGTAAATTTTTTTGGTCTAAATCAGGGGTCCCCCAACTCCCGGTACCAATCCAGGGCCTGTTAGGAATTGGGTCACAGCAGGAGGTGAGCTAGGTGGGCGGAGTGCGAGCGAAGCTACATCTGTACTTACAGCTGCTCCCCATTGCTTGCATTACTGCCTGAACTCTGCCACCTGTCGGATCAGTGGTGGCATTAGGTTCTTACAGAATCTCGAACCCTATTGTAAACTGCACATGCAAGGGATCTAGGCTGCACACTCCTTATGAGAATCTATTGCCTGATGATCTGAGGTGGAACAGTTTCATCCTGAAATCATCCATACCTCCTCCACCCCCATTCATGGAAAAATTGTCTTCCATGAAATCAGTCCCTGGTGCCAAAAAAGTAGGGGAACAATGGGTGGCTTAAATGACCCCTTGATCGTTTTAAAAACATTTGCCACTAACAAATTAGTATGTAGATCTAAGTACCTATCAAATAACTTACAATGGCCTATCATAGCACTAAAAAAATGCCAATGGACACAAGCTGAAGATAAAAAGTTTGGTGTACAGAAAGGATCCAAGACAGGACACTAATCTTAAATTCATTTTCAAAGAAAGACAATATAATGACTTTAAAAAAATTATCATCTAGCACTATCACCCTAACACAACCTGTTTCATTTGCTGGTTGTTAGTTTTACCCCTCCTTTCCTCTGTGACAACTCTGTGACAATTAAGAGTTTGTCTCTCTTAATGAAATTAATCTCCCCCGTACCTGTGCTCTATATTGGTGTTTTTAAAACTGCAGATGAATCAAGAAACCAATTGAACAGATTGCCAGTATCTTTCTTTAAAACCAGACTAGAATTGAAAACAAATATAAATGACATTACAAGTAGTAAGGATAAGTAATGTTTCATGAAACTTGTGTTTCAGTAATGTTTGTGTGTGGATAGCAAAGGTAAAATTTATTTCCTACTAAGCGTTCTGGTCAAAAAGGCTTGTTCTAGATCCTGCTTCTTCAGATAACCCCCCTTAGTTAGACACCTTACTCCTTATCCTCCTGCCTCCATTTCCCAATCTCTTCCTTGATTTCAGTTCTTTCCCATTAGTATTTAAATAGACTTAAGTCTCTCCTAAGTATTTCCTCTTTGATCCCAGTGCCTCCTTATCAGGTAAGCGTCTGCAATGAGAAAACCAGCCCCTCCCTGGCCCCCAGACAATCTCAGCAGGGACTCTCTCACCCCCACTGCAATCTGGTTTGAGCTTTACCAATTACTGCAAGAGCTCTAATTAAGAACCTTCAAGGCACTTTGGAGTCCTCTCTTAAGAACCCCTTAATACACCTGATATCGTGTAAATCCCTCTCTTCTGGCTCATTTAACACCACATTTTCTTGAATGTCCTCTTGCTTCTTCGCCAATAAATTTCCTTGGCCCCCTTTTCTCTGCCCATCCTTAAATGCTGATTCATAGGCACAATTTCCACCAAACAGGGGTGGTGTCTCAACCATTAAGTGGCTTCAACTGCCATCCCTGTGCTACTAGCCCTGATCTCTCATTCCTAACAACCTGCTCTACTAAGGGTTGTGGTTCTACTGCCAGTTTCCATTTTCACATGGCATAAAAGATAACGTCAATCTGGCAGCTTAACTTTCTGGAATCATTCTTTATTTTCATCTCTAGCATTTTAATTTACCCTTTAGCTATACCAAACTACCCACTCATGGTTTCAAACTAACAGCATATGTTATGGAAACAGACTTTCTGAGCTTGAATCCTAGTTCTAGCAATTACTTTGCAACCCTGCGTAAGTCAGTTGATTGCTCTGTGCCTGAGTTTTTCTGTACCATAGGAAAAATGAACAGAACCTAACTCTGAAAATTACAAAGGATTAAATGAGTTAGTACATATAAAGCTCTTAGAATTATGCCTGACATATTGCAAGCACTCTATAAGTACTAGTTTATTTATGCTACTGGGTCTTGCGATACCACATACTTATACAACTTTATTCTGCACTACTGTTACTGAATTTTATGTTTTGGTTCCTTAATATTTTGGATATAGTCATACTGTCTACATTCTTTACAAAAGCTCACACATAACTTTAACTTGCAGATTAGGTTTTTGGGTATTTGAAAAAATTACTATTTTTATATCTCATTCTTTGTTGGGGCTCTCTCATCATTCTTGAGGGTTTAAAATTACATAGTAAAGTTAGAAGGAGCCTGAATAATCATCCAATCCAATCTTTCCACCTAATACAAGAATATCTTCTAACTTCTGTCATCCAACTACTATCTAAACCACTTCTGGTCATCATCAATTTCATTTCTGAGCACTACCACGTTGCCAAACCAAAATCTGCTTCCCTGTAATTTCCACTCAACCTTTGTCTGATCTTAGGATCAACCCACAATAAGGCAGCCCCCTTTCCCACATGGAAGTTCTCTAAATATCTTGAGGTTTTTTTCTCTCCCGAGCTAAACTAGTTCCTCCAGTCGTTTTTCATATGAAGTAATTTCTAATCTTTCTACCACTCTAGACACCTCTGAGTTCCAATTAATACTTGAACTCACAGAAAAATTCCAGGTTTGGTTTAATAGCACATGCATTCAGAATTAACCCCCACACCCTGTCATCATTAGATTTTAACTTTATTAAGTGAGTTTAATTACATGGAAGCATAAAAACCATAGTATGTTATTCAGCATTGATGTTGATAATCAATAAATTTTTATTTCATTATTCATCTTCTTAAATTTTCCTCCTTTCTATCACCATTTCACAGCTACACTGTAAGCTTTATTATTACAAAGTCCTGCTTCCACTCCTAGATCTTTAATTTAGGCCTCCAATCCAAACTCAATCCTTTTATCTGTCACCTCAGCCCCATTAGTCTCCTAATATTCTTCCCATTTCATCAAGACTATTAATCTTCTCAGGTACCAAGAATTCCCTGTCCTCAGGAATGATATGCTTCAAAGCACTGTCTAAACTCATCAGGCCAACCACACTATTCTTCAATGATCACCTCGACTATCACCTCTTCTGCTCCTAGATAAAATGCTACTGAAGAGAGACACCAAGTCATACACGCCTGCACCTGCAGCCAAGTCTAAAATTCTTCTAATGTTCAAATCATTGTATAACAGGTACTTATAGAAGTAATATGGTGATGGGTTAAGTGCCAGAGGGTTCCAGAGTTAGATTACCTGGGTTTAAATCCCAGATCCATCTTTACAAACTTGTGACTTGGGCAAGTTAGTCAACTTCTGTTATCCTCATCTGTATAGCAGATATCATAAACTCACAGGATTGTTCCTGTGAATAGATTTACAGGATAATAAATGAGATAATGCATCTAAAGCATAGTTCACTGCCTTGCTCCTAGTAAATACTCGATAAAGATCACTTGTCAATAACATAATTATTTGTGCATGCATCATAAAACTTCATGAAATTATATGCCTTTGTGGTGTTTTTTCTAGAGATAATACTCCATAATTTTCGATGGTTTTCCTTCATAGAACGGCTTCTTGCTTCCTCTCCAGCTGTCAAAATATTAGCCCTTCTATGGGAAACCCCAAGCCCCAATCTTCCATTGAACCTTAAAGATACATATGGCCATCAGCAATGTAGAATTTTCTTGACAGTTTACCTGTATTTATATTTTGTATTTGTATTTCTTGATTTTATATTGTCTAGAATTATCTTTCATATGACTAAGTGTAACGCCTACAATTAAATTCTAAGTTCCCTGAAGGCAAGAACTTTATTAGATACTTCTGTAGCCCATACGGCAGTCTACAAATATTAAGAGAATATAAATCAAGTGAACTGAATTACCTAATGCTAAAATAATTTCTGTAGATTTAATTCTCAAGGCAGAACTTGTAATAACTTTATTTGGAAACTATTTTCTGCAATTTCAGTTATCAAAGATCATCTTTGAAACTCTTTCCAGAATTTAGTGTTGAGTTTAACTCCTAAAATGCTTTGTTAATTTCAACATACTCAATTCATCTAATACACTTAAAATAGTATTTCGATTCTAGCTACCTATTTTTTCACAGGAACTTGTACAATTCTATAAACGCCAAAAAGCAAACATTCAAGGGAATTCTTTTCCAAATCTACTCCCAACCATTCGCTGAAGATTACGCTCTATCCCAATACTAGTCGAGCTGCCAAATCACGTGGGTATGCTAAGATTTCAAAGTTCCTCCAAGAGTGAATGATTTGCACGTGTGAGGACTAAACCTTAAAATGTGACAATCCCTTCTTTATTTTACAAATCAGGCTTTGAATCCCATCTTCTCTGCCAATGAGGATGTTTTTTCTCAGACTTCTCTACATACACGCCCCCTCTCTTAGTCTTGAGGAGCGGGGAAGATCGCAGGCCGACCCCTCTACCAAGCACGATTTCCTCAAATCTAGTTCAGGTTAGCCGACGCGGACAGCACCCCCTTCAATGCTCCTCCTCCCCCTAGAACGGAAAAGGCGGAAGAGATCCAGGCCTCCTTCTGAATCTTTACCACCCAGTTCGGGCTGACAGTGAGAGGATGCAGCCCGGTGTCTGAGCGGGCTCTTACCGGCGAAGCGGATCTTCACGAGGTCGAGCGGGTGCAGCGCAAGGTTGGATAAGACGCCGCCGCTCACGCCTGCTATCAGGTTCTCATACCGGACGTGGCGGAATACCATGCTCCACGCCGACGATCCGGACGCCGACTGGCCCTGGCCAGTCATAGGTTCGGGGCCCGCCGACACCACGGCGCCCAGGGCCGCGGAGGTGGGACGCGATGCAGTGGCCGCCACCGTGGCGACGGTCGCCCCCTGTGAGCGCAAGTCCACCTCCGGTACCAGCGAGAGGACTCTTATGCCCAAGGCGCGTGAGCGAAGCCGCGAGACTCTAGTACTGAGGGGGCAAGAATGGGTCACAGCCGCTACGTCACGCCGGCGGAAAGCGCGATGGAGGGGAGGTGCCAGCCTCTCCCGAGTCTCCGCCCTGCCTCGCCCACAAATGCTTCAGCCCACACACGCGGAAGCGACTGCACAGCTAAAGAACCGCCCCTTGCAAACGTTTGCCGGCAAAACTACGGAGCGCCGCAGGATCCAGTTGAGCCAGCCGGCCGCCGCTCCGCTAGTCACGTGACTGGAAGTAGTCTGGGAAAAACGGAAGTCGCCTGTGGGAGGAGGTGGCGGTGGGCGGAACTCGTAGCGAACAGCTCGTGGAGTCCGGCCGGAAGAGCAACCAAGATGAAGGTGAAGATGCTGAGCCGGAATCCGGACAATTATGTCCGCGAAACAAAGTTGGACTTACAGAGAGGTAAGATAAGTTGGTAGGGAGAAAGAGACGCTTTCCGCAAGTTCTTGGGTCTAGCCTCGGCTTTCGCGGAGTAAAGCCGAGGGAGGCTGGCACTCCGGTCTGGTTCTTTCTTGGTTACCTTTCGCTAAGGCAAACTTTGTGCTTACAGAGTCGCTGCGGAACTGAATGGATAGCAAGTAAAGTCTGTTCAAGTGCTTATTCTAAGAATTTTCCTCTAGTGGTGAGTGGGAAATAGTTGTCTATAGTTGAGAAAAATTCTAGCTGCTGCTCTGGAATTGTCTTCAGGTTCCTGTTACTGGAAAGTGGACTTGAATGAGCCAACTCGTGGGTTGAAGGGCTAAGAGTTGAACAGGCTTTTAAAACCTTCCTACTGCTCTTCTTGCCACTTTACTACTTCACATTAGTTCTGGATGTTGGAAGAGACAGATGAATTTAAAAGCATCAGTTTTCAGTTTTCTATTACCATCCCTTAAGTTTGATGAAAGAATGGTTAAATGAAGTTAATTTATCCTTCCTGATCTGTTCCCCCGTTAACATGCTAACCACTTATAAATTGTACCTTGTGATACCTAAATGACAAGGGACCAACCATGCATAAGCAGATTATTCTAAGTAAAGAGAATAACAGGAGCAAATGTCTTCAGGCAGGAATGAACCTAAGGCATAGAAGGGCTGTGTCAGTTTGAATGAGGAGTAAGCGAGATGAGATGAGGCGAAAACATTATTTCACTATTTTGGTTGCTAAGAAGTCTCTGCTCAAAAGATGTTTACAGTTTGTCACAAGGCAGTAATGTTTCTAAAATATAAATTAGATTTGTCACTTGGATTTGGCATCATTCCCAGTCCTTGAATCTCTGGTCCCACCTTCCTTGCCACTTTCGTCAGTCACTACGTTTCCCACAAGTGGTTTAGTATTCACCCTTGCAAATCTCAGTGCGTTTCAGTCATCTTTTTTAAGGCCTCCTGTGACACACACCCTTACCCAGTTTAGCCGCTTTCTCTGGAAAACTTTCACCGAACAATAATCTATTCCTGCTTACCTCCTGCATGAGCCCCGCCCCCTTCAGCACCCGTCTTCTGTGATGCTATCACTTCCTCACAGTGTTTATTACATTGTCTCATGATTATTATTTTGGTTTAATAGTCTTTCCCATCAGACTTAGCCTCCAAAAAGGAGAAGAATCATGTTCGTGTATGCACTATGTTTAGACAGCACCTAGCACATAATAGTTGCTTTATAAATGTCAGTTTCTCCATCTATAAAGATTCATTTTTGCCCACATGAAGAGATTTAGAAACAAAATGATCTATCTTGTTGGGGTTTTTAAACTTTTGTTGAAATTATTAAAATGCTAATTTTAGTTGTAGGAACAGCTGCTGACATCAGAGTAGATAGAAATTTTCTAGACTTCAAAAATAATCTTTGCAAAACTGATGGATGAGACTGAAAATTAAATGTATTAAATAAACGTAGCCAACTATGGACATTATCATTTTGGGTATGCTTTCTTTGTGAAGTACAGGCGTTCTGCACTTTGCACAGTACCATATTAACTGAACCAGTCCCACTCTTTAAGAGGTTTACAGTGATTGAAATCACATCTGTTAACCACTAAACTTTGCAAAGTGGGGAATTGATTCCAGTATGCATGTCGTCCCGTTAATACAGTGCTGTGCGAAAGTGAGTACTGCTTGAATTTTTTTTATAATAGTAGCCATTAAAACCAAACATTGAATTAAGCTGAAATTAGAACCTTTAAATCTATCACAGTGTTAAATCAAGATTTTTCTTAAAAAAAGAACATCTTTGGCCAGGCGTGGTGGCTCACGCCTGTAATCCCAGCACTTTGGGAGGCCGAGACGGGTGGATCACGAGGTCAGGAGATCAAGACCATCCTGGCTAACACAGTGAAATCCCGTCTCTACTAAAAATACAAAAAAATTAGCCAGGCGTGGTGGTGGGTGCCTGTAGTCCCAGCTACTCTGGAGGCTGAGGCGGGAGAATGGCGTGAACCCGGGAGGTAGAGCTTGCAGTGAGCCGAGATCGCGTCACTGCACTCCAGCCTGGGCGACAGAGGGAGACTCGTCTCAAAAAAAAAAAAAAAAAAAAAAAAAAGAACATCTTTAATTATACACTCTCATTAACATACACATATGTTGAGAAGGGATCTGCTCAAAAACTGTTGTTAATGGGGCACACAGAAAGTTTGAAGACTACTATATAGGGAGCCTTTGGAAGTTTTAAGCATGGGAGTGACATGTAAAAAGCTGTTTTAAGATGACGTCTGATAGGCTGGGCGTGGTGGCTCACGCCTGTAATCCCAGCACTTTGGGAGGCCGAGGCAAGTGGATCACGAGGTCAGGAGATGGAGACCATCCTGGCTAACATGGTGAAACCCCGTCTCTACTAAAAATACAAAAAAAAATAAATAAATAAATAAATTAGCCAGGCATGGTGGCGGGCGCCTGTAGTCCCAGCTACTCGGGAGGCTGAGGCAGGAGAATGGCGTGAACCCAGGAGGAGGAGCTTGCAGTGAGCCGAGATTGCACCACTGCACTGCAGCCTGGGCAACAGAGCAAGACTCCATCTCAAAAAAAAATAAAAAAAGATGACATCTGATAATAGTGTAAATTGCCACCAAATCAAGTAGGGATGATATTAAAGTAGCCCAAGTATAAGATAATGAAGACCCAAACTGCCTGGGGATGCAGTGGCTCACACTCATAAATCCAACACTTTGGGAGGCAAAGGTGGAAGGATCTCTTGAGCCTAGGAGTTCCAGAGTAGCCTGGGCATCATAAGGAGACCCCTGTCTCTACAAAAAAATTTAAAGATTAATGGGGCATGGTGGTGCATGCCTCAGGTCCAAGCTGCTTGGGAGGCTGAGGTGAGAGGCTAAGGTAGGAGGATCACTTAAGCCCTGGAGGTTGAGGCTGCAGTAGGCTGTAGTCACACCACTGCATTCCAGCTTGGGTGACAGAATGATACCGCATCTCAAAAAAACAAACAAAACAACTAAGTTACTAGAAATAAAGAGTTAAAAGGAAACATGAGTAAGTGTTGCAAAGAGATGATGAGTAGGACTTTGAGTTTTGGTAGTAGGGAATATGGAAGCTGGAATACCTAAGAATGACCTAGGCTAGAGCTTTGTTGAATGTTAGATATAATACCATTACCAGGGAGTCAGAAAGAAACAGCAGGATGAAGTCATGGGGTAAGAAGATGCATTTACTTTTTATTCACTGAGTTTTTTAGTCATACGAGCTTAAAATTATTTTCTAAGCATAATTATATATATACATATATGTATATATATATATATATTTTTTGGGATGAAGTCACGCTCTGTCAGCCAGGCTGGAGTGCAGTGGCACGATCTCGGCTCACTGTAACCTCCACTTTTCAGGTTCAAGCGATTCTTTTGCCTCAGCCTCCCGAGTAGCTGGGACTGCAGGCACGTACCATCACCCCCGCTGGCTAACTTTTTGTATTTTTAGTGGATGGGATTTCAGTGTGTTAGCCAGGATGGTCTTGGTCTCCTGACCTCGTGATCCGTCCGTCCCGGCCCCCCGTAGTGCTGGGATTACAGGCGTGAGCCACCATGCCCGGCCCTAAGCATGATTATTAACCAAGACAATGTGTTTAGCAGCATATCAGGACAGTTAAAACATAGATTCTGGAGCCATACTGCCTTGGTTTGAATCCTGGCTCCGTGTCATATTCAAGTTACTTAACCTCTTTATGCCTCAGTTTTCCCATCAATAAAGTGTGAGATAGTAATAGAACTTAACACATAGGATGCTGTAGAGATTAAACGGTTAAGGTTTTTGGAACAGTGCCTGGCACTTGGTGAACTCTTAACGTGAGTCTTTTTTAAGTAAGTAAACAAACATAGAAAGTGGTCAGTAAATAATAACTATATAATATCATCATAATCACAACTTCGTGTGTCTATCAGCACAGTATTTAGCACCAGAGATTAATAATGTTCCCTGCCCTACAGGAAGCTTAGAGTTCTGTTGAGCAAACATCTTGCACGTGTTTTGTCCCAGAAACTGTGCTAGGCATAAGGAAATACAAATGAAAAGTGTATTGGAAGCCCTGACAGTGAACACTTACAACCCAGTTGAAGAGTGTACTAGGACATATAAAAGGGAGGCTGGGCACAGTGGCTCATGCCTGTAATCCCAGCACTTTGGGAGACCGAGGCGGGTGGATCATGAGGTCACAAGGTCGAGACCAGCCTGACCAACACGGTGAAACCCCGTCTCTACCAAAAATAGAAAAATTAGCTGGGCGTGGTGGCCTGTAATCCCAGCTACTCGGGAGGCTGAGGCAGGAGAATTGCTTGAACCTGGGAAGCAGAGGTTGCAGTGAGCCAAGATTGCGCCACTGCACTCCAGCCTGGTGACGGAGCGAGACTCCATCTCAAAAAAAAAAGGGGGAAAGGCTGCATGTATATATATCTAGGATCTAATTGTTTTGCAAGATATATGCATCCCATGATTTTCCAGTAATTTCAGAAAGATTTCTGAACAGCAGGTCCTCTACTTTTGTATTCTTAGTGTTAGGCATAGAACAATGTCACTAACTGAATGCTTATTGAATAACAGAGTGATTAGCTGAGGAAGACTGCAGGAAATATTAAGTGTGAATTATTAAGAAGAATCATTCTTGTTTCAGTTCCAAGAAACTATGATCCTACTTTACATCCTTTTGAGGTCCCACGAGAATATGTAAGAGCTTTAAATGCTACCAAACTGGAACGAGTATTTGCAAAACCATTCCTTGCTTCACTGGATGGTCACCGTGATGGAGTCAATTGCTTGGCAAAGCATCCGAAGAACCTGGCTACTGTCCTTTCTGGGGCGTGTGATGGAGAGGCAAGTGGCACTCTAGATGATATTTTCAACTAAAAGTAGTTATATTACAAATGTTTTTTCCTTTAGTTTTTAGTTACTGTAGGTTTTACTTCATTGGATTTCAGTTTACTTCTCAAGACTAAATTTTGCTAGGAATACTGTTTATATTTTCTTCTTTAAACCTAAGAAATTATAAATGCAGTAGTTTAAGGATCAGTTTGACAGTCAATTAAATAATCATGTTTATAATTAAAGTATTTAAGTATGAGTTTTTTCACAGATGTTGTCAACACTTAATTTCCTACTATGGCAAGTGAAAAAGTTTTGCAGCACTTTAGAATCAACAGAGTATTTGCCAGATTATATTTTTTGCTCGTCAATATACTTATCCATATGCATTGCATTGTTTTAATCCAAAGGATTTTGGTTTTAGGTGCCCAGTAGAGTGATTCGTAGCCTTGTCAGTGTTGAATTTATCCTGAACATTTTACATTTATAGTTCACTGAAATTTCCTGGTATGCTTTATCATAGGTTAGAATTTGGAACCTAACTCAGCGGAATTGTATCCGTACAATACAAGCACATGAAGGCTTTGTACGAGGAATATGTACTCGCTTTTGTGGGACTTCTTTTTTCACTGTAAGTGTAATACCATTAAGTCATTAAATTTGATCAACATGGGTAAGAATAATCTAATTGAATACATTTTTTTCAAGTTCATTTATTTGTTCCTAGGCCCTTTTGGAGTTTCACAATGCAAAATAGCTTATTAAACCTTGAAAATTACTAGTTTTCTTTATATAATTCAGCCTTCCCCATAACTTAACATGATTAAACTAATACTCAATTTACCACAAAAGTGGAATTAATGAGAGGTGAGTCTAGAAAGAGTTTGGCTTACCCTGGAGGATTTTTGATGCTAAGATGAGTAATTTGTACTTTCATTAGTCAGATAGTAAGGAATCATCGAAGTTTTGTGCCTGTGTGTGGCAAGATATCCGGAACATAAAATTTACTCTCTTTTTAAATATACAGTTTGGTGGCATCCAATATATTCACATCACTGTGCAACCATCACCACCATCCCATCTTCAGAACTTTTTCATCTTCCCCAGCTGGAACTATAGTCATTAAACAATAACTTCTCTTTCCCCTCAGTCCCCAACCCCTGGTAACCACTATTTATTTTTTGCCTCTGTGATTTTGACTATTCTGGGTACCTCATATAAATAGAAGCATATTTTAAAGAATTATACCATTTTGTGTATGTGGAATAAGCCTTTTGTGTCTGGCTTATTTTACTTAACATAATTGTCTTCAAGGTTTATCCATGTTGTAGTACATGTCAGAATTTCCTTTCTTTTTATAGCTAAATAACATTCCATTGTATGTGTCACATTTTGTTTATCCGTTCATTCATCAATGAGCATTTGATTTGTTTCCACCTTTTGGCTATTGTGAATAGTGTTGCCGTGACCATTCGTGTACAAATACCAATTCAAGTTCATTGAAGGTCTTTCTTAACAAGGGGAACGACAAAATCTGAGCTGTGCTTTGAGTTAAGTAATTTGACAGCAGTTAGTGATCAGTTTGAAGGCCATTTTAATAGTTTGGCAGGCAATAATAAGAGGCTACCTTATTATGGAGACTGAAAACTGGAAATCAGTGGTTGACACTTTGGAGGATTGACAGGTTTGACAACTGAGAGGTACCTGGGAA